>NC_091119.1:204335297-205012797 GCF_040183065.1 Periplaneta americana | reverse complement strand
AATTCTAAAAACATTCAATTCGGAATGGATCAAATTTTTTGGACAAATCCAGTCGCCTTTTCAAACAAATTTTGATTTTACGTTTTGATAAAGCGTCGTAAAATAAACCACTACAAAAATAAAAAATCCCTTTGTTATCCCAGAATGTTGGTGGAATGTGTAATTTCAGTTTCTTCAAGTGTTCGTATTGGAAAACTTCCCTGTTGTTTTCTCATATTAATAGCTTGAATACTGGACGAGTAGTTCTTATAGAAATATTAACGATGATTATTACTTACTTACTTACTTACTTACTTACTTACTGGTTTTTAAGGAACCCGGAGGTTCATTGCCGCCCTCACATAAGCCCGCCACCGGTCCCTATCCTGAGCAAGATTTATCCATTCTCTATCATCATATCCCACCTCCCTCAAATCCATTTTCATATTATCTTCCCATCTACGTCTCGGCCTCCCTAAAGGTCTTTTTCCCCTTCGGCCTCCCAACTAACACTCTATATGCATTTCTGGATTCGCCCATACGTGCTACATGCCCTGCCCATCTCAAACATCTGGATTTAATGTTAACAATGATTATTATAATATGTATGTATTTATTTACACTGCAAGTGGGCAAGCACCCGGTGGCAGTGGTATACACAATAAAATGATAAACAATACACAATTAAAATTTGCAATACACAATACAATATGAATACACAATACAATTTAATACAATAATTGCAATTAATAATAAAATATAAAATACCTAATTTTACAATACAACCTACATATGTATAGGCCCTACATAAGTTTCAATAGTCTTTCACTTTACTCTCATCTCACTCACTGTAGTGGCACTATGACGCATTTCACTGACACTCTGTAACACATTTTACTGACACTATAGAACACATTTCACTGACACTATAGAACACATTTCATTCACGCTATAAATTATCACTGATCGGAACTATTCACTGCACTGTAAAACCATAACTTCACTGACTCACCTCGCTTCACTGATACAACAGTTCAAATAAGTCAAATAATTACATCCTTATGCATAATTATAAACAGAACTCCATTTAAGCTAAACATTTCTAGTCTAAGGCCCTCTTACACGCTATTTTTAAATAATTTACAATTCAAACCAAGGGAGTAACTCGTCAGGCTAAATAAATATATATCACCTTATAAAATTAAATGTTAAATGTCACCTTAATTTTAATTTGCACTTTATACACAAGTTTTTAAGTTATTCTTGAATCTTCTTAAGGAAGGGCGGCCCTTAAAGACCGCTGCAGGTAGGTCATTCAATAATAATAATAATAATAATAATAATAATAATAATAATAATAATAATATGATTATGATATAAAATGTATGTGCAGAGACCCGAAGTACAGTATAATATACCTTCATTTGTGCCCTAACTGTAACCTGCAGAAATTGTTCAGCATTTTTCCTCATTTTAGTGACTGTTTTTGTAGTGTAGAATTATATTTAACTTTAAAAATAAAACAACAAATGTCTTAGGACGCAGGAGGCAATGGAAAAGAGGTCCGCACTGTTAATAAAATATTGAGAACCACGGGTTTAGAATAAAAGAAGTTTGATGTCATGCTTGTCTCTATGGTGATAAACTGCGAAAATGTTTTAGAACAAAAACGAAACAGATGAATTCCTGATGTCCATATCTACTGAATTGTTTATACATAAAATAAATGCTGTGGTTAAAATTTTGCTATTTAAATAAGCGACTTAACAATAATAAAAATTGAATTATTACGTAAGCTATACCATTATTAATACAGAAGAAAGTTTTATAGAAGAGTGAGGGATAGGGTAACCATATTCACATCGATAAAAAGAGAGACACAAAGCTTTAAAAAGGAGGACATTGTTCGAAAAAAGAGAACAGAAAATATGTATACGTAGATTTAGGCTTAGGCATATAATATTATAGTTTAAATTACGTCAATGTCTATTTTATTACAATAGTAATATACGTTACAAGAGCGGTATGTTGACGTTTTCATGTTCGATGAAAAGATTGAAAAAGCGAAACGTAGTTCAGCTTTTTTAATTTCCGAGAACATGAAAACAAACATACCGCCCTTTTATCGTACATTATTTTGTGCGAAGATCGTTTATTACATACCTGAAAGACGAATTTATAATTAGTTGCAATGAAATCTCCATGTTGGTTTCTGTTTAATGACGCCAACTTCGGAACACCAAAATATCTTTCTTCAACATTGTTGCTGTAAAATGTTTTCTGTGTTTACTATACTCCAGCAGGCCGTGATATACGTCTGTCTTTTTTTCCCCCAGTCTATAAATGCGAACTTAAAACAAACGGTAAGGTTATGTAATGATTTATTTTTCATTTTAATATTTTAACAATATTATTTATATAACATATTGCAGTAATAACATCGGCATCTGGAATCTCGTTGATTTTTTCACTGCTTCCTTAATGTTACTTGTATCAGGAATGCAATAAGTTTCGTGGAGTAGTAGACTTTACTTAATTTTTGCAAATATTTAAAAACAATAATTAACATTGCAATTTAGGTGAAATTGCAGTGGTAAGTTTCCAATTTATAATTATTACTATGTTAAACGTCTCTAAAAATATGTTAAAAGCCTAAAGCAGTAAAATGAATGTCGCGCTTAAGCGGTAAGAAGAGGGAAATTGTTATGTGTGTTAGGTTGGGAATACTGAATGTGGAATTTTAGACTTACCGCGGATTGGTTTTGTGCGGAAACCAAGCAAATACGCACGATCTCGCACAAAGTATTTACAGTACAGATTTAGGCTATGTTAAATGTCGCTATGTTAATATATAGCTATGTTAATATCTATGTTATTACAAAATAATTCTGTGGCCGGGAGGAAAAAGGTCTTAAGTCAACTTTTTGTGAAAATGGAATTTTTATAATATAAAAAGGTATAACGTATTAAAATAAATATTCTTAAGTCCTTTATTCGATTCAAAAAGTACTTAGGATATTTGGTAACGCTCTATAAATCCAGTCAGGAGTCTTATTTGACTTTAGCTGTTTTACCAGATTGTAGAGAATTGTTTCCGCTTTCAGAGTATATAAAATTCTCATTTTCACAAAAAATTGACTAAAGACCTTTTTCCTCCCGGCCACAGAATTATGCCTATGAAGAAACTTAATATAATTTTACAGTTAGCTACATATGAAAGTCCAGGGAACTATAATTAATGATTAAAGAGGACAGAAAATATCTATTTAGATTTACATTCGCACCTAGATTTCTCGATTTACTAAGCTACCTGTGAGCAACGATCATAAAAAGGAGGAAGGAGAGTTATTGTGATCGTTGGCAAAGAGTATATTCCGTCGATGCTGCTGCCACCTACAGTCAAGTTACTTGAAAAGGCGTCAAATCAAATAATTTGAAAATATCAGGCTTATAAGTTATGAAAAGGAGAATATTTCTTGTTTTTTTTTTAATCCCCCCGGACTCCGGACAAAGGCCTAAAAAGGAGGACATGTCCGGACAGAAGAGAACGTCTGGTCACCGTAGTGAGGGACCGGTAGGTTAGAGCCCGACTGCATAGTTATGTTCCTTGCACGCACCAAAGTGAGATTCTATCCTACTGAACGCATAGTACTAACAGCCAGTGGCGGTGCGTCAATAAGAGCACAAGAGCACGTGAACACCTTGTTTCCATTAATGCACGACTAGTTTTATTATTTAATACCGTACTGGCGTAGTGGGGATGTATAATATCAGAATCGAGTATTTTAAACTTCCCGCATCTTGCATAAACTTATGTAAACTTGGCAACATCCGTTCACGTACAAGCCGTGCTCTTTTCAAGAAGGTTACAGAAATTTCATGCATGCGCGGGAGAAAATTGTCTTTCGCTGGCCGCTTATGACTCGTCAAGAGCACAAAGCATTAAGTGAACAGTGAATCTATCCTACAGATGTCAGGTGCATCGATGCCTATCGTTTGCATGCTATATGTCGAGGAGAAAAGTCTGTATTTTAGCCTGCAGGTGTCAGCATCTCACTGTCGGAACGTTTACTTTATGTCGATGTGTGTACAGTGCTGCTACGAGAGTGAAGTTTGTGAATTACTATACTTCAGTTTCGGCATATAGCATAGTTTGGCTTTCAAACACGTGCTGGCTGAATGTGATGGTGGTATGAATTTAAATATCTATATGGTGGTGTATATTATTTAAGAATAATATTTACTGGCATGTATTTATAGTAATCAATCTATGCGAATTCTACTTAAATGACATGTACAATTTTATATAGCTCAACTAAAATATCTTTTTATATTGACTTAATCTGTTTACTATGTATTGTATTTTTTGTTTAGCATAACTGATGAATTGTATGTACTGTAAATTGAATAGTATACTGTATAGGTCAACTGATGAATTGTTTAAGCTTATAAATGGAATAAATCTACTTCATATGAATTGTATAGCTTAACGAAAATAAGTTTGTAAATTGAACTAATTTGATTGTATATGTTTGTATAGTTTGGCTGATGAATTGTATATGTTCTTAAAATGATTACTAGTCTGAGTAGCTCTACTGATGAATTGTATATAGACCTACTGTAAATTGAATGGTAATATGTATAGCTCAACTGATGAGTTGTTTATGATTATAAATTGAATTAATCTACTTGATATTAATTGCACAAATTTGTATAGCTTAATGAAAGTATGATACTTTGTATTGTATATATTTGTATAGTTTTGGCCGATGAATTGTATATGCTTTAAATTGAATAGTAATCTATATAGCTCTACTGATAAATTGTTTGTGTTTGTAATTTGAAGTAGTTTGCATGATATGTATTATCAATTTCTGTATATCACAACTGGTTGAATTGTTTATGCCTTAAATTTAATTAAATTGTTTTGTATTATAATATAGCTCAAGTTATGAATGATCGTTTGCGTTTGTAAATTTAATAATCTGATTGGCTATGTATTGTATACTTTTAGTAGAGCCATCGATGTAGCTCAGTCGGCAGACTCGCTGGGCTGCTGATCCGGAGCTGCGTTCGGACTTGGGTTGGATCCTCCTTTGGACTTTGATTTCTTCGGAGGTTTTCCCCAGCCGTGGGACTGAAGCCGGATGGTCTATGGCGAGTCCTTGGCATCAACCCCTTTGATTTGATTACCTGGTTGGGTTTTTCCGAGGTTTCCCCCACCGAAAAGGCAAATGCCGGGTAATATTTTGGCGAATCCTCGGACCTCATCTCATCTCACTACATCTCGCCAAAATGTAAAAAAAAAATGTAAAAAAAATTGTACAAAATTGTAAAAATTGTAGAAAATTACTAAATTGTAGAACTATAAAAATTTGTAAAAATTGTAATTGTAATATTGTAAAATGTTGACATGTTCCACATCTCAAAGCTTCATTGCTCATGTAAGATCTATGGAATAAAATGAATGAATGAATGAATGAATGAATGAATGGGATTACAGTACTGGTATAGGCTATAGTGTATCAGTGTGTTGTGAATCAAAATACAGTATATTACTGAACACACGCTTTTGTAAATTGTTTTATGTATTAATTTTTAACAGACGTAAACAATGAACTCTGTTCAAGTAATTTTGAAGAGTAAATAACTGGGTAAACTGGCTTTCCAGGAAAAATTGGAAATAAAAAGACTAGGTTTCATTATTATTATTATTATAATTATTATTATTATTATTATTATTATTATTATTATATGTTGTTTTGAATTTATATACGGTTTTTTCGACAGTGAAACATTGGAATCATGACATTTCATATTAGGCTAAAAACGTACGATTTCAAATTCTCTTCGATTTTGGAACACAAAATTGTGAACACACATAATATTTTATCACGAGCCGCCACTGCTAAAAGCCTCCAGTAGGTGTTACACCGTGCAATAACATTTACACATTTACTGCATACAAATGGACTAGATAGCTTTGTTCCAAGATATTACCAATTATGAATTTATTCCATCTGTTTGGATCTACATAACCCACAGTGCACCAACCCGAATAATATATCTGTTTGCTGTTAAGGGGACTGGATAGTGATGCCCGTGCGATTAAAGAATTTCAGTACAAAACTTTAGTTCAGTATTTCTAGGCTTCTAGTGTTCAGAGTTGAATAAAAATTTTCATGGTTGTACAATCAATCATTCTGAATTTAGTGGTATAAAAGACAACTAATTGGTTTTGTATCCAAGTACAAAAGAAAGGCCCTAACTGAAACCCTGTTTTCCCACTTTGGTAAATGTACCTTATTCTTCAGGTTCACATAACTTGGTACAATCTTCGCTCATGTGCCTTTTATTTTTTTAAGTTATCAAGTAATATATATAGTAAATTCTAAAGCAAAATTCAGTTAAATATTTCACCCTTAGTGAAACAGAAAAAACAAAATTGAATTTTGATTGACAATTTTTGTCATTTTTTAAATGCATATATATTTTTTTTCTCGTGTTATGTATATGATACTCATAAACCCTTAGGTCTACTTTGTATAACACAGCTTGCAGAAAACATTGTAAAAATTTCATGTAAATTGATTCAATAGATTCAGAAAAAAATGCACTTAAGTTTGAAAAATATGTACTTACGGAAAACTGCATTTAAAAAAGAAGGATGTATGATTTACATGTACCGCCAAATTTAAAGAGGCCATTTAAAGGACTTATCTGCAGAGATACTCCCACCATTTATATAGTGTTTTAAAGAGCAAGTTTTGTACTTAAAAAAAAAAATAAATAAAAATTCGAATTCTTGACTCCTATTCACTACCCAATTCCCTTAAGTTATATTACCTTTGACTGTCACATGCTGTTCATGTTGACAATCATACAGTGGGATGTGCCCCATTAAAGCTATCTATAGGCCTGCAGCCAATATTGTTGAGATATACAGTGCAATATATTACCTAGAACAAGGAGATATTCTTTTTTGCCATTGTAGAAATGAGCTGTTAGCGGGCGTTGCCAGGGTTATTTGTGCAGCCTGGTTTGCAAACCATTGAATGTAGTTAAATTCATACGCAACATATCTGAACGCGTGGGGTGGGAGAGCCGGCCGGGGTTGTGTGTGTGACGCTAACGAGCGCTACCCCGCGAGTTTATGGGTTCTGCAGGAGATGTTGATGGTGCAAACGGCGCAGTTAGTCAAGCACATGGTGTGTGTGTATAGACGACAGTTGGCCTTATAGCTGGACCGCCAGACCGCTTTTACTTCTTCTGGCGTCACTTCAGGATCCAGTGGCGGTGTAATGCTTGGCTAGACCAAGCTCAGATTCGTGTTTCAATAGCCCAGTTTGTAGACCACAATGTGTAGTTGACTACATTAAGGGAAGACGGTGCTAATGGTGCATGGAAATTAGGAAAAATTTCCTGACATACTTTCATAAGCTTGGTCTTAATTGAATGTGCGCATGCAAGAAGGTGACTTCTCCAAAAGAATATTATAGATTTATTAATTTGTCATACAGTATAATATCTGTAATATTGACAATTAATATTTCAGGAGAAAAATTCGCTCCGGCGCCGGGGATCGAACCCGGGTCGTTGGTTCTGACCACTGAGCTACGCCGAATTCAATCCACAGCACCGGACCGAACCTTCCTCCTTCGATGTTACCCTTTGTGGCCTGACTCCAAGTTAGGCATATATGTTGACGTGTATGTCCAATGTCAACTGCCATTATACTAGGAGCGCACTCAGCTGAGTGACTTGTTTGGCCGGGATCCGCAGTTAAGTGCACAGTAATCTGTACAGACATATGCACTGCTAGCTATGAGAATATTATAGAGTTATTAATTTGTCATACAGAATAATATCTGTAATATTGTGCTGTGGATTGAATTCGGCGTAGCTCAGTGGTCAGAGCGCTTGGTACGTAGAACCAAGGAACCGGGTTCGGTCCCCCGCGCCGGAGCTAATTTTTCTCCAAAAGAGCAAGTTTTCAGCAGAGGGCTAAAACTGATTTGTACTCACATGTCTTGTTGCACATCTTCTTTATTACAACGTATCAATAGACAAAGATAATGTAGCCTTTCAGAGGTATTATAAGCAATGAATTTTATTTGCATTAAGTACAAATACAAATCAGTTTTAACCTTCTCCTGAAAACTTGCTCCTTTGGAGAAGTCACCTTCTTGCATGTGCACATTGAATTATGGTAGCTTTTTAGTTCTTTCTGCATTGTAAGCTAGATAAGTTAGTGGTGAGCAAAGAAACTTCCAATTGAAAACGGCGATATGTTTTTTTATAAGAAATTTTTCGAAATATTGAAAGGGAGAATTCCATAAATGTATCTGACGAGACAACTTTACTACTTTCTCCCTTAATAGAAGAAAAAGCACGTGCAAGCACGCGAATTACTAAAACATAACTTTCGCAATATGTTCAATATCTTAGAAAACTTCAATTACAAAACAGTGTATCATTTCAGAGAGCAAAGTATGCTTACAATTCTAGAGAAATATTTATGATTTGAGGGAGTATATAATGCTTACAATAATTCTAGAAAACTTCAATTATAAAACAGTGTATCATTTCAGAGAGCAAAGTATGCTTACAATTCTAGAGAAATATTTATGATTTGAGGGAGTATATAATGCTTACAATAATTCTAGAAAACTTCAATTATAAAACAGTGTATCATTTCAGAGAGCAAAGTATGCTTACAATTCTAGAGAAATATTTATGATTTGAGGGAGTATATAATGCTTACAATAATTCTAGAAAACTTCAATTATAAAACAGTGTATCATTTCAGAGAGCAAAGTATGCTTACAATTCTAGAGAAATATTTATGATTTGAGGGAGTATATAATGCTTACAATAATTCTAGAAAACTTCAATTATAAAACAGTGTATCATTTCAGAGAGCAAAGTATGCTTACAATTCTAGAGAAATATTTATGATTTGAGGGAGTATATAATGCTTACAATAATTCTAGAAAACTTCAATTATAAAACAGTGTATCATTTCAGAGAGCAAAGTATGCTTACAATTCTAGAGAAATATTTATGATTTGAGGGAGTATATAATGCTTACAATAATTCTAGAAAACTTCAATTACAAAACAGTGTATCATTTCAGAGAGCAAAGTATGCTTACAATTCTAGAGAAATATTTATGATTTGAGGGAGTATATAATGCTTACAATAATTCTAGAAAACTTCAATTATAAAACAGTGTATCATTTCAGAGAGCAAAGTATGCTTACAATTCTAGAGAAATATTTATGATTTGAGGGAGTATATAATGCATACAATAATTCTAGAAAACTTCAATTATAAAACAGTGTATCATTTCAGAGAGCAAAGTATGCTTACAATTCTAGAGAAATATTTATGATTTGAGGGAGTATATAATGCTTACAATAATTCTAGAAAACTTCAATTATAAAACAGTGTATCATTTCAGAGAGCAAAGTATGCTTACAATTCTAGAGAAATATTTATGATTTGAGGGAGTATATAATGCTTACAATAATTCTAGAAAACTTCAATTATAAAAAATGCGTGATTTTAGAGAGCACAATATGTTTATATTCATAGAAAACATAGCCTAGAGAAAATGTGTGATTTCAGAGAGCGGAGTATGTTTACAACCCTAGAAAACTTAAATCAGAAAAAGATGTATAATTTTAGAGACCGCAGTATGTTAACAATTCTGGAAAATAATAATTAGAGAAAAATGTTTGATTTTGGAGAACACGATATGTTTAGTAGAGAAAATGTGACATTACAGGTAGCAGGTTGTGTATACAATGCTAGAAACCTTTAATTAGAAAAATATGTATGATTTCACAGAGCACAATATGTTTACATTTATAAAAAACTTGAATTAGAAAAAGTACATTACATCAGAGAACGCAGTACAATCCTAGGAAACAGAAAATTTGTGAATTTAAAAGAGTAGGTCTATAGTATGTTTAGAATTAGCCCTATAAAACTTGCAGTATAGAAAATGTGACATTTCAGAAAGCACAGTATATTTACAATCCTAGAAAACTTGAATTAGAGAGCATATGACAACCCTAGAAAACATATATGACAGAAAATGTGTGATTTTAATAGAGCAGGTGTATTTAGAATTAGTTCTATAAAACCTAAATTAGACAAAAATGTGTGATTTCAAAGAGTACAATATCTTTACAGTTGCGGAAAACTTCAATAATTATTATAGACAATGTGAGATTCTAAAGAGTAAACTATGTTTAACATTCTAGAACACTTGAATTTACAGTGGGTCTGTCTTAGAATTGGGTAAGTCCATCACAGTGAATCTTTATATTATAACCAGTGACAGATTCTTCGATAATGTCCCTGCTCCTTCATTACCCATATCGAAGCGCATAAAACCCTCTCGCTTTGAATTAAAATCACTGCCAGGTACATCTGCAGATATTGGGGCAACTTTCCTGACGAGGCAATCAATAACGGCCGGTACATCTTCCCCCCTTAATTAACCCATATTTTCCAGTACAAACCTGCTGCTGTGTGACCGCGTCCAACTTTCGCTGTCAGTGGACTGGATATTGATATTGAGTTAGCGTAGCCCATGCATGTTTCCTCGCCCAGTTCGTTTCCAGTCCGGGGTAACCAATTAACTGATACAGATAATAAACTCTATAAATATTTTTAAGGAGGAAGGACTAATATCCTTTTGAGAAGATTAACTCCGTACGTAGATGATATTATTGGGGATCATCAATGCGGTTTTCGGCGTAATAGATCGACTATTGATCAGATTTTTTTGTATTCGACAGATAATGGAGAAAAAATGGGAGTATAAGGGTACAGTACATCAGTTATTCATAGACTTCAAAAAAGCATATGACTCGGTTAAGAGGGAAGTATTATATGATATTCTTATTGAATTTGGTATTCCCAAGAAACTAGTTCGATTAATTAAAATGTGTCTCAGTGAAACATACAGCAGAGTCCGTATAGGTCAGTTTCTATCTGATGCTTTTCCAATTCGCTGCGGGCTAAAGCAGGGAGATGCACTATCACCTTTACTTTTTAACTTCGCTCTAGAATATGCCATTAGGAAAGTTCAGGATAACAGGCAGGGTTTGGAATTGAACAGGTTACATCAGCTTCTTGTCTATGCGGATGACGTGAATATGTTAGGAGAAAATACACAAACGATTACAAACACGGAAATTTTACTTGAAGCAAGTAAAGCGATCGGTTTGGAAGTAAATCCCGAAAAGACAAAGTATATGATTATGTTTCGTGACCAGAATATTGTACGAAATTGAAATATAAAAATTGGAGATTTATCCTTCGAAGAGGTGGAAAAATTCAAATATCTTGGAGCAACAGTAACAAATATAAATGACACTCGGGAGGAAATTAAACGCAGAATAAATATGGGAAATGCGTGTTATTATTCGGTTGAGAAGCTCTTACCATCCAGTCTGCTGTCCAAAAATCTGAAAGTTAGAATTTATAAAACAGTTATAATACCGGTTCTTCTGTATGGTTGTGAAACTTGGACTCTCACTCTGAGGAATATAGGTTAAGGGTGTTTGAGAATAAGGTGCTTAGGATAATATTTGGGGCTAAGCGGGATGAAGTTACAGGAGAATGGAGAAAGTTACACAACGCAGAACTGCACGCATTGTATTCTTCACCTGACATAATTAGGAACATTAAATCCAGACGTTTGAGATGGGCAGGGCATGTAGCACGTATGGGCGAATCCAGAAATGCATATAGAGTGTTAGTTGGGACACCGGAGGGAAAAAGACCTTTGGGGAGGCCGAGAAGTAGATGGGAGGATAATATTAAAATGGATTTGAGGGAGGTGGGATATGATGATAGAGACCGGATTAATCTTGCACAGGATAGGGACCGATGGCGGGCTTATGTGAGGGCGGCAATGAATCTTCGGGATCCTTAAAAGCCATTTGTAAGTAAGTAAGGAGGAAGGACCGTTTAATTGGAAAGTTCCTCCTGTAATAAAGTGGCCATCAAGATTTCAAGTATAATATCTTGAGACAGTACCCCTGTTATCACGAAATGTTTGATATTGTTGGAAGATTCGATCCGATCTTATTGCCATGTTGTGCAGTCTGTGTCACCTGTTTATGAGGTATCAAACAACAAATACAATAATACAGTAAAAATGTGTTTATAAGTTAGCAAGACATCTTGCGAAACCCGGTGGCCCGGATTTGTTTCCCGGTTGGGGCAAGTTACTTGGTTGAGGTTTTCTTCCGGGGTTTTCCCTCAACCCAATATGAGAAAATGCTGAGTAACTTTCTGTGCTGAACCCCGGACTCATTTCACCGACATTATCACCTTCATTTCATTCAGTCGCTAAATAACCTAAGCTGTTGATAAAGCGTCGTAAAATAACCTTACTTACTTACAAATGGCTTTTAAGGAACCCGAAGGTTCATTGCCGCCCTCACATAAGCCCGCCAGCGGTTCCTATTCTGTGCAAGATTAATCCAGTCTCTATCATCATATTCCACCTCCCTCAAATCCATTTAATATTATCCTCCCATCTACGTCTTGGCCTCCCTAAAGGTCTTTTTCCCTCCGGTCTCCCAACTAACACTCTATATGCATTTCTGGATTCGCCCATACGTGCTATATGCCCTGCCCATCTCAAACGTCTGGGTTTTAAGTTCCTAATTATGTCAGGTGAAGAATACAATGCGTGCAGTTCTGTGTTGTGTAACTTTCTCCATTCTCCTGTAACTTCATCCCTCTTAGCTCCAAATATTTTCCTAAGCACCTTATTCTCAAACACCCTTAACCTATGTTCCTCTCTCAGAGTGAGAGTCCAAGTTTCACAACCATACAGAACAACCGGTAATATAAATAAATAAATAAAATCCTGTAACTATATTACATCCGCCACTGCTCGCATCATACGTATCGATTCATCCATCTTTAAACAGATAACGACATTGCCTAACCTCGCTGCCACTCATAATATTACGAGGCTCATAAAGCTCGCAAGGTTCTCTGTGAACTTCCACAACTCCGTTTTGAGGTAGCTGAATTTTCAACTCACGAGCGTTTTCCTTTGATACGGATGTGAGAAAGTTGATACCACGATACACAGAGTGCGTGGATGTTAGTGGGAACTATGTGGACAGAAAAAGTCAGTCTATGTAGATAGCTTTACTCTGTAATAAATTAATTTTATATCCCGTAGTTCTTGTATTATTAAACAAGGAAGTAGTCCGTTTTGTGTGAAAGAAATCTTGGATAAAATCTATATACAGAGTTAGTTAAAAGCCCCGCACCACCTAAATAACTTTTGAAGCATACAGTTCAGTGAAATGAAACTTGGTATGTCAGGATAACCATATACTAAGAACTTAATAATTGTATTACCGAGTTTTTTCTACTTCCGCTTTAACCGGAAGTAAATCCAACTCTCTTATTTTAAATGGAACACCCAATATTTTTTTTTTTTTTGAATAGTACTCATTAAGAGCTTTTCAAAAAGTACCCACACTCGATGCTTCTATACAAATTCAGTGTTGCTAAGTCAAGAAAACAGAAAAGTGTATCGATTATTAATATAATAAAATACTCCTTCCTTAACAAAAACAAAACAAAAAGCTAGGTCACCTTCTAAATTATGTGTTCAAATTGGTAGCCCTCAGATGCTTTACAATGTGTCACTCGATCATAGAAACCATTTAAGGAATGATTTAACCAGGCTTTAGGAATATCTTGCACCATTTCAATTTTTATTTACCAACACTGATTTTGTACAGAAGGATCAACTGTGGATAATTTTTGAAAAGCTCTAAATGAGTATTATTCAAAAATAAAATAATATATTGGGTGTTCCATTTAAGATAAGAGAGTTGGAGTTACTTCCGGAAGTAGAAAAAACTCGGTAATACCATTATTGAGTTCTTAGTATATGGTTATCCCCACATACCAAGGTTCACGTCACTGAACCGTATGCTTCAAAAGTTATTTAGGTGGTGCGGGACTTTTAACTAACCCTGTATAAAATTTATTATAATGAAATCAACATTATGATAAAAATATATCCGAATTATTTCACCACTTCTAATTCAATTTTTAATTTTAACTGTAACTTCAATATGTCGCATAATAGCATAATACTACAATTATTTCTGTGTTACCTTCAAATACTTCAACCTTACTGATACTCATCCTGTATTTTCCTTTTGTGCTTGGACAAATGGAGTAAATCTTGTCGATTTGTCGCAAATATATTGAAATGATTGTTGCCTCAAACTATTGCAATAATAATAGTAATAATAATAATAATAATAATAATAATAATAATAATAATAATAATAATTTCATTTAACATGGCAGAATTAAAGCCTAAGGTCTTCTTTACCAGATTTCTCTTTCATTTTTTAAAATAAAAGTATTGCCATGCATCTAAAATGAAAATTGTAATCCCCATTTACGTTCTTCAGGCTACCTACAACTTCACCATAACTACGTATGATTTCAAAAGGTTTTAAAGCTTTTTTTCGAAATCATATCATCCCAAAGAGAAAGGTCCTAAGTCCAGTTTCTAAAGTTGTGAGAAATTAAGAAAAGGATAAGCTGCTATAATGTTCATTGAAATACTTTTTTTTTTTTGTGGTTTTGTTTTGTTGTTTTATATCCCACAAGCGCAATTCCTAATAATAATTTGTTGTGGTGTCAATAAACACAATTTTGGACTTGTGCCCTTTCTATTGATTTTAACAAGATGTTTGTCACTATTTTAATAATCCTCAGTTGTGGACCAGCTTAATAAGTTCAGTGTTGAATAATAATTCTTCACACGCTTGAGAATGTAGAAGAGAACTTTTTATTTACTTCGATCTTTTTACAACAATTTTATTTCAGGGGAAGCTACTTTGGTGGGGAGGACAGGGATTCTTTTCCCTGCTTGGTTAACTTGGAAATGTTTATAACAACTCCATTAACACTCGTATATGCCACGATACGATCTAGCTTCTCAGAATCATACACAAAATGCATCAGACTTCTAATACCAATAGCAAATTTTTAGTCTCTAGAAACAACTTTTGGACAGTTTACTCTGAAATCAGTTCCTCTTATAATAAAGTGGTCACCAAGATTTCAAGTATAATATCTTGAGATCGTACCCCTGTTACCACAAAATATTTGATATTGTTGGAAGATTCGATCCAATCTTATTACTATGTTGTGCAGTCTCCGTCATCTGTTTATGAGGTATCAAACAACAAATACAATAATACAATAATAATGTGTTCATAAGTTAGCAAGACGACATAAGTATTCAAGATTCCGAACCTGTAAAATCTTATTGAAAGTTTCAAGTCTTGGACTTAGAACCTTTCTCTACGGAACATTTTTTTATACCTGTTATTCAACTACCATTGGACTGACATGTGCCCTTTCAATACAGAATGATGTCTTGACACTCTAAAAACATTTCAATGGTATTTGGGTAAAGAGACATAAGTTATAAAAAATAGTTTTGAGATAATTTAAAAATAAACTTAGGACCTTTATTGCAAATAATTTTTTACACAAATAAAACACATCAAATACTAGTATTCTTTTGTTTTTTGCTCACTCACGTGTAGAATAATTTAACTTGTGCATTCAACTGGAAAACAAAACTCTATTTGCACAAAAATGACTTAACCCCCTTTACTCGAACACCATCGATTTCCTCACCGAAATCTCAATTTTTTAATTTTTTTAGACTTGTGCCCTTTCTCTTTGGGAAGATTCAGTTAAGAGAAGTTGCACGCAAAAAACGTAAACGGATGGTAATTGCCTTTTTAGATGCATGAAAATAATATCGTCTAATATTATTTAAAAAACTGTACAAAACTAGCAGAACTCTGATTTCGAACATCCTCAAGAACGACCAGCAGCTGAGAAGGCTTGGGCGATATTCAGTAATTGAGGAGCTATAGAAGAACGTAGCATGGTGGGCCCGTATGAATGTTGTAACTGCGCGAGGCTTGTCTCACTCTTCGTCTTCTGCCATATTACTATCCAATCCCTCTAACTATGGCTCGTGCTACTGTTATCCACTTCACACTGTTTTGTGTGGGTCTGTTTTGGGTACTTCCAGTAAGTTCCTTTACTTTGTAATGTAGCATTATTAACACCACTAAATAAGGGGAGGTGTCATGAATTTTGGTAACAAAAATCGATTTCTTGGAAATATGTTTTTCGTAATCTACATAGTGTAATGTACATTGTGTATAAATTGTATATTTGTAGAAGACCTCGAATTATATTAAAAACGTTTAAATGTTAATAAACTCTGCATTTGCTACCACACCCCCTTTTTTTGACGTTTCAGTGCATTTTTCTCGAATATACATTTTTTGCAGGCTCTAAAGCCTTTTACCAAAAACCATAAATTCCAGTGCTATGATTTTTTTTTAGGAATTGTTTATTAGCCTACATGTTACTGAACATTTTGTAACGACAATGTCTATTACACTTTTACTACATCATAATACTTTTGACCAATAAAACGGTACGAAAGGACGTCTTTCAACCAGTCATAGCTCCTTAACGCACAATTTTATCGCTTCCCTAGCATTTGTTTAATTTTATCGCTTGCCTAGCATTTGTTTGTTTTTATCACTACCCTAGCATTTATTTGTTTTTTATCACCACCCTAGCATTTATTTCTTTGTTTGCCAACATTTCAAACTGAAAATTCTTTACGGTACTATAAAACATGATTTGCGATCGTAATTTCTTTCCCGTATAGATACTGTAGTCGACTGAAAATGGCGGCTCCGTTCAAACATTTGATGAAGGTAACATTAGTGAAATAGAATTTCAGTAAGTCAATTAATACCTATTTTATTGTATTAGAGTACTTTATTTTTCCTAATCTTTATATACTTTCTCCTGTTTTATCACCTCCCTACCATTTGTTTCTTTTTTTTTTTTTGCCAAAATTTCAAACTGCAAATTCTTTACGATACTAGAAAACACGCTTTGCGATCGTCATTTGTTTACAGCATAGACAGTCAACTGAAAATAGCGGTTCTGTTCAAATGTTTTGGTGAAGCTAACATCAGTGAAATAGAATTTTAGTAAGTCAATTAATATGTATTAATTATCTTTCTTCTAATTGTGTAATAGTCAATTAAATCCCACTTGAGTTTCGATTTTCTCTAGTGAGATTACTGTTGATAATAATTCATTAGACCCTACTTACAATTTTATTTATAGAATTTTATGTGAAGGAGCGTTTATTATTTTTTGCAACGCTAAGTTCAGAATTTTACAAAAATGGAAAACTAATATGCATATATTGTATTTATTATAGTTCAGTAATCTTATAGCAGTGTCAGCTTCATAGAGTAAAAATTTCAAATGAATTAAATAGACCTAATTAGGATTCTTGTTATGGTTTTCATACAAAAGGGCATGTTTATATTATATTTATGCACATAGCTTACTCTTACATATTCCATTATATTTTTTGCATTGAATACAGTTCTTTTTCTTTAAGCACACAAAATTTCATGCCTTTAACTTAAATTATGGTTCTAATGATTTTTAAAGAAAAAATTATATTTCCAGTGACATCGCATTTTAAATTAGCGCAATGATGCACGTTGCACAAAGAGCCAGCTGATCGACTCGAAGTGATTCATTACTTTGTTCTACTACATCCACTTTAATGATTCAATAAACAAGTTATTTTAACCATTTCGAGTTGTTACACCCCTGTATTAAACAACTCTGAATCATTAATCAACCGACAACCATGGTACACGGGTCTTGTTTTAAGTTTATGTATTTTCTTAGTCAATGTTGACTATTAATTACCCCACAAACAGACTCAACAGCTCATCACGTGCAAACAGCGCAATAAATCCAAACTCTCCGAAACTGAGATCAAATAAAAATGAAAGCTGTAATTAATGCCGAAGCTGATAACTATTATCACGAACACAAAGGGCGCTGCATCAGCAACAGAATAATTCCAAGTTTTTGCTCCAAAATTATGACAGTTTGCAATCAGTAGTTATTTAAAATTGAGTATTCAGAAATAAATCGTAATTGCGGCATGCTAATTAACATTTGCATAAACAGATATGATTGATAATATTTTATTATTAAATTGTTAATTTCCAACAATAATTGGTATACAGGATTGAAGCTGTTAAACGTAAACAAGCACTATTAATGAACAACCATGATTTCAATTCAAATGTGCAGAAATAATTGACAATTTCGTTTAATTAGACAAACAATCCCAAACAATTATTGAGAAATGTAATTTAGTGATTTATTTAACAGGAAATAATAAACTGTTATTTATGAATTAAAATTTCATAGCCTATATGATGGATAAAATATAACTTATCAATTGAAGAATTTATTAACGTATAATTAATTTGGAAATGATGTTATTATTGACAATTAATTGTAATTTAAAATTTCAGAAGTAACGGACAACTGTAATTAATTAAAAATTACGTAAGTAATGGACAGTTATAATTAATTAAAAATTACGTAAGTAATGGACAACTATAATTAATTAAAAATTACGTAAGTAATGGACAACTATAATTAATTAAAAATTACGTAAGTAATGGACAACTATAATTAAAAATTACGTAAGTAATGGACAACTATAATTAATTAAAAATTACGTAAGTAATGGACAACTATAATTAATTAAAATTACGTAAGTAATGGACAAGTATAATTAATTAAAAATTACGTAAGTAATGGACAACTATAATTAATTAAAAATTACGTAAGTAATGGACAACTATAATTAATTAAAAATTACGTAAGTAATGGACAACTATAATTAATTAAAAATTACGTAAGTAATGGACAACTATAATTAATTAAAAATTACGTAAGTAATGGACAACTATAATTAATTAAAAATTACGTAAGTAATGGACAACTATAATTAATTAAAAATTACGTAAGTAATGGACAACTATAATTAATTAAAAATTACGTAAGTAATGGACAATTATAGTTAATTAAAAATTACGTAACTAATGGACAACTATAATTAATTACAAACTAAGTAAGTAATGGACAATCATACATTTAAAAATTCAGATGTAATGACAATTTATAACTCAGCAATTTAAGAATTGAAAAATAAGGAATTTTGAAAATTCAAAAGGATTGGAAAATTGTGATTTAGCAATAATTTAGAAATAATAAACACTTAAAAGTTTAGAAGTACCGTAAGGACTAATAATAGTAGTAGTAATAGTAATAATAATAATAATAATAATATTATTATTATTATTATTATTATTATTATTATTATTATTATTATTATTATTATTATTAATAGTGATAATAGAAAATCCACAAACTCTTAGGGAAAACACTGAAATTTTACTAGAAGCAAATAAAGAGATAGGTTTGGAAGTAAATCCTGAAAAGACAAAGTAGGCTTTATTATGATTATGTCTCGTGACCAGAATATAGTACGAAATGGAAATATAAAATTTTGAAATTCATCTTTTGAAAATGTGGATAAGTTCAAATATCTCGGAGCAACAGTAACAAATAAAAATGACACTCAGGAGTAAATTAAACACAAAATAAATATGGGAAATGTCTGTTATTATTCGGTTGAGAAGCTTTTGTCATCCAGTCTGCTGTCAAAAAATCTAAAAAGTTAGAATTTATAAAACAGTTATATTACCGGTTGTTCTTTATGGTTGTGAAACTTGGACTCTCACTTTGAGAGAGAAACAGACTGT
Source organism: Periplaneta americana (assembly GCF_040183065.1). NCBI lineage: Eukaryota > Metazoa > Arthropoda > Insecta > Blattodea > Blattidae > Periplaneta > Periplaneta americana. The sequence goes on along the minus strand of NC_091119.1, from coordinate 204,993,043 downwards.
TCGAAAATAAGATGCTTAGGAAAATATTTGGGGCTAAGAGGGATGAAGTTACAGGAGAATGGAGAAAGTTACACAACACAGAACTGCACGCATTGTATTCTTCACCTGACATAATTAGGAACATTAAATCCAGACGTTTGAGATGGGCAGGGCATGTAGCACGTATGGGCGAATCCAGAAATGCATTTAGAGTGTTAATTGGGAGGCCGGAGGGAAAAAAAGACCTTTGGGGAGGCCGAGACATAGGTAGATGGAAGGACAATATAAAAGGACCGTTGGCGGGCTTATGTGAGGGCGGTAATGAATCTCCGGGTTCCTTAAAAGCCCTTTGCAAGTAAATAATAATAATAATAATAATAATAATAATAATAATAATAATAATAAAAAATTTGATACAAATGTAGTTACGGCACTGACTATGTTTGGTTTCTATTTGGCTTCTCGTTTTCAAAATTTATCCGCATATCATCAGCTAAGTACAAGATCTCATCATAACAATTTACTCATTATACCCTACCACAAGACATCTTTATATTCTTCATCTTATACAGTTTCAGTTGCTAGAAATTGGAACTCGCTACCGAGTGATGTAAGGGGTTGCTGGACAATAACTTCATTTAGATCAAAATTACATAAATTTTTACTTAACAAATTAATTGCTTGTTAATATTTATTACATTAAATGAAACTAACATCTGTCCATTCTTATTATTATCATTAATTTCTCTAAATATATTTACAAAATCTCTAATGGCAATTACATTAATATTCTCATTATAGAAATATATGTTAGATATATATATATATATATTTTTTTTTTTTTCTCCCTGTAACATAGTTCTAGTAAGCTTATATTAAATTAATTTTCATCATTTTACTAGCTATCTCAAATTTCAAATTAATTATAACTGATTGAGTTAAATTAGCTCATAAATTAAGTTACTATAAGGTGCGTCAGAAAGAACGGATGGATTTCACAGGGCAAGAAAATTGTAAGGATTCATCAAATCGAAAATTTATTGTTATCAACAGATTCACCAATATATGCAATTTATTTATGGTATACAACATCATCCATATGATGTCCTTGGATTTCGATACAGGCATCGAGGCGTTTTCTGAAGTTCGCCATCACTTTCACAGTCATAGTTGGTGGGATTGCCTCGATTTCTTCACGAATCGCCGTCTTCAGTTCATCCAGTGTATGTGGTTACTTACGCCTTCAAATGGTCCCAAAGAAAGAACTCGCAGGGCGCGAGATCTTACCGTAGCCTCGGACAATCTCAGTGCAATAGCATGTTCGAGGGCTGATCGTTGAGGTGGCCGGACAATCTACTGTCTGTCCCACATTTGCAGGTGTACACGCGCTCCGTGTTCGCCCAGGTGATTTCTTCTTTAATGTTGAACCTGTGATAAGAAATGAAGCCACCCACCGCAAAATTGTATTCCGAGTTGGGATCCTAGCGTGACATCCGATGTCGAAATGAGTCCTGAGTGGCGATCACAGACTCTTCATTTTTCAAAAATGTCTCTGCGATGAAAGCACGTTGTACACCAGACCAACACCATGTTCTCAACTGAAACTGCATTCTCTCGTTGACCCAACAGTCGTGGTCCCCCTTACTGTATCCCTCCCCTCGCTGCGTATCGATAGTTTGAAATCCATCCGTTCTTTCTGACGCACCCTGTACTTTACCTTAAAGGTTTATCTAAATTTAAATAAATATGTAGTCTACTAGTCGTTAAAACTTAACTGAAGAATATTGCTGCAGAACCTTTTAAGTGTAGTGTAAATATTCGTAATTTAAATATGTATTGTATTGATTAAGGCTGGTTGAGTGGAAGAGAAGGCCTTAACTCTGCCAGCGAAAATAAAACATTATTATTATTATTACTATTATTATTATTATTATTATTATTATTATTATTATTATTATTATTATTACTTACTAACAAATGGCTTTTAAGGAACCCGAAGGTTCATTGCCGCCCTCACATAAGCCCGCCAGCGGTCCCTATCCTGTGCAAGATTAATCCAGTCTCCATCATCATACCCCACCTCCCTCAAATCCATTTTAATATTATCCTCCCATCTACGTCTCGGCCTCCCTAAAGGTCTTTTTCCCTCCGGTCTCCCAACTAACACTCTATATGCATTTCTGGATTCGCCCATACGTGCTACATGCCCTGCCCATCTCAAACGTCTCGATTTTATGTTCCTAATTATGTCAGGTGAAGAATACAATGCGTGCAGTTCTGTGTTGTGTAACTTTCTCCATTCTCCTGTAACTTCATCCCGCTTAGCCCCAAATATTTTCCTTACCACCTTATTCTCAAACACCCTGAACCTATGTTCCTCTCTCAGAGTGAGAGTCCAAGTTTCACAACCATACAGAACAACCGGTAATATAACTGTTTTATAAATTCTAACTTTCAGATTTTTGGACAGCAGACTGGATGATAAAAGCTTCTCAACCGAATAATAACAGGCATTTCCCATATTTATTGTGCGTTTAATTTCCTCCCGAGTGTCATTTATATTTGTTACTGTTGCTCCAAGATATTTGAATTTTTCCACCTCTTCGAAGGATAAATCTCCAATTTTTATATTTCCATTTCGTACAATATTCTGGTCACGAGACATAATCATATACTTTGTCTTTTCGGGATTTACTTCCAAACCGATCGCTCTACTTGCTTCAAGTAAAATTTCCGTGTTTTCCCTAATCGTTTGTGTATTTTCTCCTAACATATTCACGTCATCCGCATAGACAAGAAGCTGATGTAACCCGTTCAATTCCAAACCCTGCCTCTTATCCTGAACTTTCCTAATGGCATATTCTAGAGCGAAGTTAAAAAGTAAAGGTGATAGTGCATCTCCCTGCTTTAGCCCGCAGTGAATTGGAAAAGCATCAGATAGAAACTGACCTATACGGACTCTGCTGTATGTTTCACTGAGACACATTTTAATTAATCGAACTAGTTTCTTGGGAATACGAAATTCAATAATAATATCATATAATACTTCCCTCTTAACCGAGTCATAAGCCTTTTTTGAAATCTAATTATTATTATTATTATTATTATTATTATTATTATTATTATTATTATTATTATTATTATTATTATTATTATTATTATGTCGATGTACTTTGTAAAATAAGGTGATAGCGTATCTATAGTTGTTCAAGACTTGAATACACACTATTGCTTCGATCTAGTGATAGCAGAATGGTTTTAAAAAATATTACAGCAGAACACGTCGCAGTTGATACGCCACTGACATGGCTGATACAGGCTATGTGTGCCAAATTGCCTCCTTCTTAATTGGGCACTCTCTATATGTATATACCTTGCCCCTTTCCTCCCCTGCAGTGTGATAACTGGCGAAGAGGTCGCCCATAGCTCTAGAGCCAATTAAGCCCTGAATATGGAAAGTGCTCTGGGCCCGAAATGCATTCTGACCGGAGATACAGGCTTTCTGCCTGAAGAATATAACTATGCCAACTAATTAAAACTTTTGCTCCAGTTCCTTTCGCATAAAACGAAATGTCAACAATGTTTTACTTACACCTAAGACAGTGCAGAGGGTCTGTTGCTGGGTGGTGGGATAGGAAACTCGGTTCGTATCCGGGAGAGCTCAAATCAAAGTAATAATAATAATAATAATAATAATAATGCTTACTTACTGGCTTTTAAGGAACCCGGAGGTTCATTGCCGCCCTCACATAAGCCCGTCATTGGTCCCTATCCTGAGCAACATTAATCCAGTCTCTATCATCATATCCCACCTCCCTCAAATCCATTTTAATATTATCTTCCCATCTACGTCTCGGCCTCCCTAAAGGGCTTTTACCCCTCCGGCCTCCCAACTAACACTCTATATGCATTTCTGGATTCGCCCATACGTGCTACATGCCCTGCCCATCTCAAACGTCTGGATTTAATGTTCCTAATTATGTAAGGTGAAGAATACAATGCGTGCAGTTCTGTGTTGTGTAACTTTCTCCATTCTCCTGTAACTTCATCCCGCTTAGCCCCAAATATCTTCCTAAGCACCTTATTCTCAAACACCCTTAATCTCTGTTCTTCTCTCAAAGTGAGAGTCCAAGTTTCACAACCATACAGAACAACCGGGAATATAACTGTTTTATAAATTCTAACTTTCAGATTTTTTAACAGCAGACTGGATGACAAAGCTTCTCAACCGAATAATAACAGGCATTTCCCATATTTGTTCTGCGTTTAATTTCCTCCCGAGTATCATTTATATTTGTTACTGTTGCTTCAAGATATTTGAAATAATAATAATAATAATAATAATAATAATAATAATAATAATAATAATAATAGAACCTTAAAAACGAAAGTAGAAGAGATGCAAGACTAAAATTTTATGATGTTGTGGCTGCTTCCCCCATTTTATGTACTATAGTTGTGAAAATAGGATTGTTACACAAAAAGTTACTACACGGTTTCCAGATAGGCCTATATTTCGGAAAGTATCATTTGTATTTCAGATTCATCAATTTCATTTCAGGAAGCATTGTTTGTATTTCAGAACCCGTCAATTGTATTTCAGATAATTGAATCATATATATTTGTTGTCATGGAAACTATGTAATTGTTTATCTTCAGTTTGCGATGACGATTTTTTGGGCTTCATTTTGTCTTTAATTTTCCTGTATTTTACAATTTATTTGGTCAATATCAATATCTATATATAATTTTAACTGGTAATGTAAATTACGGGAAAACGGCTGAACGGATTTTAATAAATGACCCCTCATTTTGAAGCTTGGAACTCAAAGTTTTTCAGAAAAATAGTAGTTTTCAGTGAAATGTCAATTTTTCAACATAATTTTCCTATTTTCCAAAATCCATCTGTAGGCATTTTTGAGAACTAGTTAAAGTAGCTAGGTAATTGCATTTCAGAATAAAACAAAACACACACTACAGTAAACAATATTACACGAAGGCCATGATCTGCAAGAATGCTGACATATTTAGAGCTCAAATTAAATTGGTTATTAAAAACTTAACTTACTAAAAATAATTTGCAGGTTCGATTCTGTGGTGTGTAATTTTCTGGGTACAGCTGTGTATTGGATATTAAAAACTACAAAACTTCAGATGGTTTGATGACATTATTACCATTAGAAATGAAATATTATTGTAGTTAATGCCATGATGTGACTATTTTTCATTAATTATACATACTAATGCTTTATTGATGATATGAAAGTGAAACGTTTTGGGGTTATGTAAGTAGATGTAGAGAATAACTTAAATTAGATTTTGATTTCTATATTTTACTGAGTGGCGGCTATATAGTATATATAGTATATGTTATTGAAAGCTATAAAACTTACGTAAGATAATAATATTATTAAAAATAAAATATTTTTACAGTTATTAATCAAGTGGGATTGGTGGGTCTTTTTCATATGTTTAATGGTGGTGTGGTGTAGATATTTATATGCGTGGTTCTCTTCAGTATTGGCTCGAGAGAGAGTATCTTTCATTATTATGGAAGCAAATAACTTTCAGAATGTCTGGTATTCTTCATTGAAAATAAATCTGAAAAATGTTTATTTGAACGTCTAATGAACTTAGTTTGCAGCACTTGCTGCACAAGCCACTAGTATATATATATATATATATATATATATATATATATATATATATACACACACACACCATTGAAAAACAGTGAATTGCTAACTACTGTACGTGTACTGCAATTTTTAAAGTAAAATACTTACAGTAATTCAAAAGAATTATTCATAATACCATGAAAGTTAGAATTATGAATATACCAAATTGTTGTCTAATGCTATTCTTAAATACAATTAACACTTTCTGAAATATAATTGATACCTTCTGAAATACAAATCACTAATCAGAATTACAAATGACGCTCCCTGAAATACAATTGACGAATCTGAAATACAATTGACGGGTTCTGAAATACAATTTACAAATCTGAAATCAAATGACGCTTTCTGAAATTAAATTGACCTGTTCTGAAATACACGAGGAAAAGTTGTAGTACAATACAAGCTGTTGAGAGGAGATTTCTGCCTTATACTAAACGACGTACGACTCTGAATAAAATTCAAAAAGGAAGACATTAGGCAAGAACTGAAAATATTGTGACGAATTCAGTACTGTCTCATATTATCCTTTTGTGACGAAAAGTTATGCGACAAGCAAATTGATACTAATCATTACGTTGACGAAAAGTCTTAGACCCGTTTTCTGTTTCGTATTTTGTTATTGAAAATAATTTATTTATTTTTCTTCAGTTTCTTTCGGTACATATTCTCTTCCTTTTCCAGTATTATTTTTCAATTTCGTTCTTTCCCTTCCATTTGTTTCTATTTCCAAAATTTTCTTCACTTGTATCATTTTCTGAAGTTTTTCTCCTTCTCTTTTATCTTTAATTTTTCTTTTCTCCTTCTGTGTCACTTCATCTTCCATTGTTACTAGCTATATTCTTCGCCCATCGCTTGTATTTTTTCTCTCATTCCTCTATCTCATTCGCTTCTTGTTCATAATTTTTTCTTTTGTTCGAGTTTCCTTAGAGATAATCAGTGGCGGTTGCTTGTTTCTTCCGTCATAATATGTTTTATAACACAAAGAGAGGTTCCTCTAAGAAATCGAGTCAGTATATATAATGATTTTTAGCATGAGAAACTCAATTTTATTTACGATGCTAAACAAAACAGATGAAAGTAAGCTTCTGAAACTACTTGGCAATGAGGCGCTGAAAGTATATGGGAAGGTTATGTTTTCGGATATGAAAATATTTGAGGAACTCTCGTGGTGCGAAGTTGGACACCGACGTAAAAGCTTCAATATTTGAGGTTTCTGTTGTGCGCGAGAGTCTGCCTGTAAGGGGTTGGCCGAAGTGCTTCACGCCGCCCTTGATCTCTGGAGAGCGAGTGATATGGCAAAGGTTATGCAAATAATCAAGAATCGACATCGCAGCTTTTCATTACGGCTGCATAAAACATTTAACATGCTTGTCAAACATCATTACGATCAGTAAACTATCAATTTTTCGTCGTAATTTCCAATATTGGCTAATACATTTTAACATAGTACATTATAATTTATATTTCAGATTTCTCTTGTCAATTAAAATGTTTGTGTTACATACACCATGTTGTTTTTAACATACGGCCCTGAAAATGTCTGAACAGGCGAAAACGTCTGTTTCATAATTATTTATTGAATTTTAATGCATGTATCAGAGTGCTGCATTGGAGTTAAATCGCTCGCTTGAACTCGGTCGAGTGTCGCACCCTCGAGTGAGATATAATCGGTCGTGATACGCTCGTAATAAATAGAAGCACAGTACAAGGTCATCTCACCGACATGTCTTATCTTGTATGGAAGGCGACAGATAAGATACACATATGTTTTGCTCACACGGTAAAAATAAGGCTTTATTTTCTGCGTTTATGACAAACGTTTAATGGAACAGTCAATGGAACGTACCAAAACAGGAACATGAAGTTATAAATAAAATAGTATGAAAAACTTAGATATACAGTTATTATTGCTAATTAATAATTATTCAATATTTGATTTACCACATATATAATATGATAGGTCCATACATAGTGTTCCGCCTATATACTGCGGCAATGTAGAAACGTTTTACAAAATATTATTGATATAGCAGTAGATTAATAACAATATTAGTACAGAGATAACGTCACAGAAAATATAATAAAACGAATAATCATGCTGCACAACTGTTACAGACGGAAATTATTATTATTATTATTATTATTATTATTATTATTATTATTATTATTATTATTACTAGAAAACTTGATACAGTTCTTGCATTATCGTGATTGTGTTCTCCGTTTATAATAATTACATTTACATCCAATAACATCTATCAGATGTGGCAAAAACAAAATCACTCCTGTGTGGGGGGGGGGGGGAAACATTTACCTACAACATTTATATTACATTTTAAAGCAAGTTTTGTAGTTGTACTATGGAGAGGTTAGTTAAACATTGCAAAGTTTTGAAATGATAAACATCTATGATGTTACTACACAGTTCATCACTGTAACAAGAACGAATGTCTAACGCTCGGCTTATACCGTTCGAGGATTTATCGCTCGTGACAATTTTACCCATCATGCATATGCGCTACCTATCGGATTATGCTATTAACTACTTGGCGCTCGAGCGAAAACGTCCGATGCAGACCTTTGGTATGGATGTTTTGAATATGTACTGTTCATAAATATAAAAATAAGTTAAGTCAAACACTGAACGACTAAATAAATATTCTAGGACTCAGTATTCTTATTGAATTTGGTATTCGCAAGAAACTAGTTCGATTAATTAAAATGTGTCTCAGTGAAACGTACAGCAGAGTCCGTATAGGTCAGTTTCTATCTGATCCTTTTCCAATTCACTGCGGGCTAAAGCAGGGAGGAGAAAATGCACAAACGGTTAGGGAAAACACGGAAATTTTACTTGAAGCAAGTAAAGCGATCGGTTTGGAAGTAAATCCCGAAAAGACAAAGTATATGATTATGTCTCGTGACGGGAATATTGTACGAAATGGAAATATAAATATTGGAGATTTATCCTTCGAAGAGGTGGAAAAATTCAAATATCTTGGAGCAACAGTAACAAATATAAATGACACTCGGGAGGAAATTAAACGCAGAATAAATATGGGAAATGCCTGTTATTATTCGGTTGAGAAGCTCTTATCATCCAGTCTGCTCTCCAAAAATCTGAAAGTTAGAATTTATAAAACAGTTATATTACCGGTTCTTCTATATGGCTGTGAAACTTGGACTCTCACTCTGAGAGAGGAACATAGGTTCAGGGTGTTTGAGAATAAGGTGCTTAGGAAAATATTTGGGGCTAAGCGGGATGAAGTTACAGGAGAATGGAGAAAGTTACACAACACAGAACTGCATGTATTGTATTCTTCACCTGACATAATTAGGAACTTGAAATCCAGACGTTTGAGATGGGCAGGGCATGTAGCACGTATGGGCGAATCCAGAAATGCATATAGAGTGTTAGTTGGGAGACCGGAGGGAAGACCTTTAGGGAGGCCGAGACGTAGATGGGAGGATAATATTAAAATGGATTTGAGGGAGGTGGGGTATGATGATAGAGACTGGCTTAATCTTGCACAGGATGGGGACCGATGGCGGGCTTATGTGAGGGCGGCAATGAACCTTCGGGTTCCTTAAAAGCCATTTGTAAGTTGTAAGGACTCAGTACTTATAATAAGATAATTATTATTCAATAAGTAATAGAACAGCTGATATTTATTTTTGCAAATGTGCAGTGGAGACCATGAGTGGCTATATCTAGTTAACTAAATATCCAAACAAACATAAAATAAAAATGCGTTGCTATGGATATCTGTCAGATCTTTGTGAAAGGACTTCGCTATCCGAGAGACTTGGAACGGCTGATCTAGTCCTTGCTACAAACATTACCCGTCTCAAACGGCTGTTAATGCTTCACGTATCCTTGAGTTAACCTACATTATCTGCGCTTAATTGCAAACAACCTCAGATATTGCACTCAGCGATGCGGGCTACCTCTGAAGATAGCTGGCAATTTCAGGTAAGATTCTAATGGCGGATTGAACCCTCTATGCAATGTTGCTAGCGATAATACAATCGTGTTTCTGCGTCGGGTGTCGAGGCTTCCTACTACGTATAAGATGTTTACAAGTCATTGTAATTTAACAGAATTTCCGGAATTCCAGTTATTTGGTGTGCAGAACATTATGAGCTTCGGTTAAATTACTGAAGCATATTTCGTGAGCAATTTCAGGTATGTTACCAAACGTCGTTTTGTAGTGCGACGCAATATTTACTAGCAACAAATCTCTATCTTATAGGCTATGGTTTATAGACATTGTCATAGAAGCTGGCCCTGTTTTGTATAGATGCACATTTAGTTTGTCCAGCTACCCCTGGTGTGTGAGTGTGTGTGTGTGTTTTTTTAGTTTTAGCCTGTAGAGCAGTGATGTCAAAGCAAGCGCATTTTTCTGACCTTGACGTCGTGCGCGGGCAGCAAGCGCTAAGTATGGAAAGAGGAAGGGTTGTGTATATGAATAAGAAACCTGTTGGATTAAGAAAACAGTGGTGCACAAACTTCAAACGGAACGTGAAATTTTATGTCGTTATTTTTATATGGCTTCTTTCTGTTTAATATTATCTATATTGTCTGTAAAACAAAAGTACTAACACTGATTGCATATTGCACGTGTGTTTTATATCTTAATAAATATGTCACATAGGAGTTATTGCAGGAACAACAACGATAACTCTTTTTAATTTATTTTTATTCGGTATTTTTCATTTATATCTATATCTATGTTTTTTATTTAGGTAGTATCTATTTTTTTATTTTTTATTTTTAATTTGTAATTACACTTGTATCTTGCATTTCTTTATGTTTTATCTCTTTTTTCATGTTATATGCAATTCTATGTTTTTTTTTTAATATCTGTACTGTCTATTGTAATTGGGGCTTTGCCCTGTTACAGACATAAATAAATAAATAAATAAACAAATAAATATATATATATACAGGGTGTTTAAAAAATAGAGGGCATAATTTCAGTTATGTATTCCCCATATGTAGATAATACAAAACGTTTATTACAACACGTGTCCAGAAAAACATTGTTTCCGAGTTACGGCCTTCGAAACAGTGATATTCAACGGAACGTTTTTCTTTCCTCAGCAATGTTCAAAATGTCCACCTCCTGCTTGAATACAGGCTTCACATCGGTGTCACATGACCCTGCGAACACGATCTCAAATTCCAGGAGTATTGCGTATTTCCTCACAACCAGCCACAATTCGATTCCGAAGGGATTCCATGTCAGGCACTTGAGACGAATACACTAATGATTTTAAATGGCCCCAAAAGTAGAAATCGATAGCGTTGAAATCAGGTGAGCGTGGAGGCCAAACAATTGGGCCTCCTCTACCTATCCATCGATCAGGGTATCTCTCCTGGTACAAACGACGAGCCAGCGCAGCATTTTCGTCCGCCTTACCGTACATGAATTGCACTTCTACCAGCTTCTGATTTGAGTACATGTCGCACAATACGACGCCAAACACAATATTCAATGTACCCTTCGCCTCGAAATTAACTGTCAGAGTGTCCTCTGTTAATATCTACCTACCTGCGGGAAGAAAAACGTTCCGGTGAGTATCACTGTTTTGAAGACCATAACTCGTAAACCAAGCATTTCCGGACACATGTTGTAATGAACTTTTTGTATTGTCTGCATATGGGGAATACATACTTGAAATTGTGCCCTCTATTTTTGAAACACTCTGTGTATATATATATATATATATATATATATATATATATATATATATATATATATATATATATAAAGAGTGCGTCAGAAAGAACGGATGGATTTCAAATTATCGATACGCAACGAGGAGAGAGATATAGTGAGGGGGACCACGACTGTTGGGTCAGCCATAGAATGCAGTTTCAGTTGAGAACATGGTGTTGGTCTGGTGTACAACGTGCTTTCATCGCAGAGACATTTTGAAAAATGAAGAGTCTGTGATCGCCACTCAGGACTCATTTCGACATCGGATGTCACGCTAGGATTCCAACTCGGAATACAATTTTTGCGGTGGGTGGCTTCATTTCGTATCACAGGTTTTACATTAAAGAAGAAATCACCTGGACGAAATTCTATTGCCCTGAGATTGTCCGAGGCTACGGTAAGATCTCGCGCCCTGCGACTTCTTTCTTTGGGACCATTTGAAGGCGTAAGTTTGTAAACATCGATCACATACACTGGACGAACTGAAGACAGCGATTCGTGAAGAAATCGTGGCAATTGCACCAGCTATGACTGTGAACGTGATGGCGAACATCAGAAAACGCCTCGATGCCTGTATTGAAAGCCAAGGACATCATATGGATAATGTTGTTTTACATAAATAAACTGCATGTATTGGTGAATATGTTGATAACAATACATTTTTGATTTGACGAATCTTTACAATTTTCTTGCCATGTGAAATCCATCCGTTCTTTCTGACGCACCTGTATATATATATATATATATATACTGATAATTGAAGTGGAATGCAACTCTTTTAATAAAAATGAAACTGAATCTACATAGCCTTCTTGACTAGTAATCGTCTATAGAATTCAATGAAGATTTTATGGTTTGCAAATTGGTAACAAGAAAACAATTCATCATAAAACACTACTACCATCTAGAGGAATATTTGTAATGATGAGGTGATATAATAATACATTTCCAAGACAGATTAGTATTTAGTGAGTCAATTAATTAGTTAATTAATATTCAATTTAGAGCAATCCCACCTACATTTGTTTCGTAGCGTCCTGACGTAAGCATTTAGGGTCAGAGTTTGAACTGGACCCTATTCATAGACATTCTTAGCGCTGACTTCCGGTGGATGATCAGCGAACTAACGTTTTTCGTATTCATAAACCAGTGTTAGCGATATGATATGATATGAATCCTGTACAAGTAACCAATCGATAGCCGGGGCTAGTTTAGCACGCTCGTAGCGCGGGCTAGCGAAATGTATATGCATAGCAACATAACTCCAGGATATACTAACCGATAACTTTCCTAACTAGTTTGGGAACTAAAATGTACTGCCTGGTTATATGTCCTCTAAAGGCCGTATTCTCGATAGTAGTTTAAACTGCGTTTAATTTAAACTGCTTGCAACTTAATCCATAGATTATACCATGCTCCATATTTTCAACTCTCTCTTGAAGGTAGATTAGTTTAAACCAGAGTTTAAGCTAAGAAAATGTTCTTCCTACGTCACATGACGTTACAGGGACAAAATAATAATAACAAAAATCAATATACAAATTAGCAACACTGTATTTATATTTTACACAATACTTACTTACAGATGGCTTTTAAGGAACCCGAAGGTTCATTGCCGCCCTCACATAAGCCCGCCAGCGGTCCCTATCCTGTGCAAGATTAATCCAGTCTCTATCATCATATCCCACCTCCCTCAAATCCATTTTAATATTATCCTCCCATCTACGTATCGGCCTCCCTAAAGGTCTTTTTCCTCCGGTCTCCCAACTAACACTCTATATGCATTTCTGGATTCGCCCATACGTGCTACATGCCCTGCCCATCTCAAACGTCTGGATTTAACGTTCCTAATTATGTCAGGTGAAGAATACAATCCGTGCAGTTCTGTGTTGTGTAACTTTCTCCATTCTCCTGTAACATCATCCCACTTAGCCCCAAATATTTTCCTAAGCACCTTATTCTCAAACACCCTGAACCTATGTTCCTCTCTCAGAGTGAGAGTCCAAGTTTCATAACCATACAGAAGAACCGGTAATATAACTGTTTTATAAATTCTAACTTTCAGATTTTTGGACAGCAGACTGGATGATAAGAGCTTCTCAACCGAATAATAACAGGCATTTCCCATATTTATTCTGCGTTTAATTTCCTCCCGAGTGTCATTTATATTTGTTACTGTTGCTCCAAGATATTTGAATTTTTCCACCTCTTCGAAGGATAAATCTCCAATTTTTATATTTCCATTTCGTACAATATTCTGGTCACGAGACATAATCATATACTTTGTCTTTTCGGGATTTATTTCCAAACCGATCGCTCTACTTGCTTCAAGTAAAATTTCCGTGTTTTCCCTAATCGTTTGTGTATTTTCTCCTAACATATTCACGTCATCCGCATAGACAAGAAGCTGATGTAACCCGTTCAATTCCAAACCCTGCCTGTTATCCTGAACTTTCCCAATGGCATATTCTAGCGCGAAGTTAAAAAGTAAAGATGATAGTGCATCTCCCTGCTTTAGCCCGCAGTGAATTTGAAAATCATCAGCTAGAAACTGACCTATACGGACTCTGCTGTATGTTTCACTGAGACACATTTTAATTAATCGAACTAGTTTCTTGGGAATACCAAATTCAATAAGAATATCATATAATACCTCCCTCTTAACCGAGTCATATGCCTTTTTGAAATCTATGAATAACTAATGTACTGCACCCTTATACTCCCATTTTTTCTCCATTATCTGTCGAATACAAAAAATGTGATCAATAGTCGATCTATTACGCCGAAAACCGCACTGATGATCCCCAATAATTTCATCTTCGTACGGAGTTATACAAATAATTCGTTTATCAAAACCTATCCCGTTGCTGTGAACGAAATTATATTCTGAGGTTATGAAATGCAAATCTCTGAAGAACATCACATAAAATTTGTTTAAACTAAGGGAATGTTCTTTCTACGTCATGTGAAGTTACAGGGGCACATTTGTAATACATTACGTCATTATTATTTAATGACCCCATGCGTACCTGCTTGCAATTCGACCTTGCTTGTGCATCCACGTGACGCAATAGACGTAACTACCAGAAGAAACTATTCGATACGCTGTACGTTTGGGAACGAAAAATTCGCCGCCTGACTATAACAAACACTAAATTGCAATGGTTTCAGCATAAACTTCGGATAGACTCAGAAAAACTGACCTAACAAATATTACAATATAAATATAAAGAACCACGTACCATCTCGATGCGTCAGCCTGATGGGAGGGTATGCTTTGAGTTGGAATAGGAATTTTAGCCTAACCTTGTCATAGTAGTACAGGGACATCATTTTATTTTTACTTGCATTTTTATTGTACCTGCATTTCTGAATGTACTTTACTCTCACCCCTTCACTAATGTCCTTGCTCCCGTCAGACACACAAACTTACGGCCGCTGTTGCATTCGAAGTCTTCAAGCAGTGAAGTAAACACTGGAGTGTATAGTGTGTTTCATAAATATGATTGCGTTTTCTATAGAAGAAAGAACCTATATTAATAATATCGTACTAAAAATTATATTCAAGAAACGATAAATTCAATTTCAGAGAATATGCTTCAAAAGTTTTTAATAATGTGCGTACTGAATTGAAGCCTGCATTGTAATGAACGGCAACCATTTTCAACAACTTATTTAAAAATTCAGATTAGCTTTTTTTGAATTGAGGTGGCTAGAAGCAAAGGAATGCTAGTGACATTTGTAATAACATGAGTTAAGTGCATCCAGTGTAAGCAAAAGTATCTAAAATTTTAGTGGCAAAGGGATATTTTAATCGCATCACACATTAAAATTTAAATAAAAATGTCACCGATTTTACGAAAGCTTTAAATATTTAAACCCCGTTTTCTCAAAAGTAACTTAAGTGCACTTACAGCCCTTTACTTATGACCCCCTCAATTTAAATGCAGTCTCTATATTGTATGATAACATCAATAATTAATATGCTAAATAAAGTAGACATTACATAACGAACATAGCCGCCTGAAAAGTTGAGTTTTTGAAAAAAAAAATGTTACTACTCTACTGTATTTTGATAAATTCCGTAAAAGTGATGATCAAACTGAAAATCGTAATATCGTATTTCCCTACAACATAAATGGATACACTACTTTTCTCTCCTCCTATAGCTAGTAAAATGATTTGTTTACATATTGCACTAGTAACACCAAACTCCTGTAATGGAAGGGGGCAACAGTGTTTCCGAGTATAGTCAGGTTAATGTTAAAAATGTTGGTAAAAATAAAGTGATGTCCCTGTAGAAGACAGTATGATACATACCATTCTCATCTCTCTCCTAGTACGAGATCGTCATCTACCATGTCAAGGAATCGAACATGGTAACGTGCCAAGTGGCATAATCAGCAACATAGACCTTGGAGCTCGTCGAAACGTAATTATCTACATATAATTTATTTGAAAGGTTCGTTACGCTTACTATGTGTTATTGTGAATATTTGGAACGGAAATTTACAATTTCGCTAAGTGCTGCGTTACTCTGAAATCGAATTACAACATTACTGTAATGTTGATTAGTACTGGACTACATCGGGTATTAAATTTACTCGAATTAAGCAATATAAGATAATTGTGATTTCAATTGTGTTAATTTATCTCGAATTAGGTCATCATGAAATACCAGTTAGCGAAACAATTGCATCCAATCTGCCATTAGTTCACAAAATAAAACAAACAAAAAAATAACGTTTTTATAACTTACTTAAAACATTTGGAATATAAATACTGCAAGTGTGTGTATGTGTATGTATCAAGTATTTGGACATTTATGGTCAAACTGTTTTACATTACTGCGTTTAGTTCGTACTAGATTATCATTTTATTATACGTATTATACCGGCTTCACTGTTTCACAGATTATCTTATTAAACTTGTATTATCCTACGTAATAAACACAGGCGCGCCTGTGAAATACCATTAAAGGCTTAAAATTGTTCAGCGTTTGGTTCCTTTCACTAGACACAGAGAGAGCTTTCACTAAACACACATCGAAACCAACAAGAAACTTACACTTTGGTGTGATGTCTAAAAAGGTTAGAAGTTTAAGTAGGAGTATATTATAAACTAGCCGTACCCGTGCGCTGCGTTGCACCCATTAGAAATGAATATAAAGCAATTACATAATTAAAATAGGATATTTGATCCAGGGAACATTCGTGTTTGATATAAGGATAAATCGTTTATTATGTTACTTAATTTAAATTGTATTTGCATAATTAAAATGCGATCATGTTGATCCAGAGACACTCATTTGGTCATAAAAATTATTTTAGGAAATACAGGAAACGAATGTACAGAATAGCCTATCAAGTTTTCTGTGCATAAGAATCTATTTTAATCTTACCTGTCCTCGATTCACTCAGAAGTTACTGTAATAACATTATAGCATTATGTCCATCTAGAGAAACTACACTTTCCAATGGTGAAATAATAATTAATTATACAAATCGGTTAATTTAGCTTCTGATATTACTTCATACAAACACAGAAACATTATCTGTAGGCTATCTTTCATAGCTTTCGATTGTTGCTGTCCAAGGTCCCTTATAGACGAAGTCATTTGTTTTTTAATTCATTACACGGCCTTAGATGGCAGTTATTTTAATTTTAAAACTCATTTATCTCATTAAATATCAGTCCTATCAAAATTTTTAAGGAATAAAACTTATCGGAAATTGTTTTTAAAGAAACGTCTGTTATGTAACATTTTTCACAAAAATCAATAATAACCGAGATGTTTCGAGTTATTTAATTCAGGCCCCCTTATAACCCCCCTTTTAAATAATGTATTTTGAATGCCATATAGCCTAAAATCTAAGTTACAACGAACTTAATTTATATTCCAATTTTCATCGAAATCCGTTCAGCCATTATCGCGTGAAAAGGTAACAAACATACAGACAGACAGACAGACAGACATACAAACAAAAATTTCAAAAAAGCGATTTTCGGTTCCAGGGTGGTTAATTGTATATGTTAGGATCAATTATTTTTGGAAAATCGAAAATTACCAGAAAAATTTCGGCTACAGATTTATTATTAGTATAGATGATTTCATGTTAAGAAAATAGCACTGGGCATATGGGGCTATTCCATCAAATGAACAGTTGCCATAGGAACGCCTATCTACTACAAAGCTTCTACAATTTACTAGGCAAGGCCCATAAAATCGGTGCTTTTTTTTCTTAATGTGTAATCCTCTATTATTATAGTAACAGAAATGCTAGGGAGGCGATACAATTTGTAGGATAAGCAGCCATGATTGGTTGAATGACTAATTGGCCAAATATAGTAAGACATAGTAAAAATGTAATAGTGATATTAATTATTTTTTGCTTTATAACTATTTAAAGATTCTTATGTTCAGCGTTGCTTATGTTTATGTTTCTAAATGAAAAATAAAATGTATATGAATAAGGCGACTTTGATTAATTTTGTAAATAATACTTACTTACTTACAAATGGCTTTTAAGGAACCCGAAGGTTCATTGCCGCCCTCACATAAGCCCGCCAGCGGTCCCTATCCTGTGCAAGATTAATCCAGTCTCCATCATCATACCCCACCTCCCTCAAATCCATTTTAATATTATCCTCCCATCTACGTCTCGGCCTCCCTAAAGGTCTTTTTCCCTCCGGTCTCCCAACTAACACTCTATATGCATTTCTGGATTCGCCCATACGTGCTACATGCCCTGCCCATCTCAAACGTCTGGATTTAATGTTCCTAATTATGTCAGGTGAAGAATACAATGCGTGCAGTTCTGTGTTGTGTAACTTTCTCCATTCTCCTGTAACTTCATCCCGCTTAGCCCCAAATATTTTCCTAAGCACCTTATTCTCAAACACCCTGAACCTATGTTCCTCTCTCAGAGTGAGAGTCCAAGTTTCACAACCATACAGAAGAACCGGTAATATAACTGTTTTATAAATTCTAACGTTCAGATTTTTGGACAGCAGACTGGATGATAAGAGCTTCTCAACCGAATAATAACAGGCATTTCCCATATTTATTCTGCGTTTAATTTCCTCCCGAGTGTCATTTATATTTGTTACTGTTGCTCCAAGAAATTTTGTAAATAATAATAATAATAATGATAATTATAATTGTTCAACTGTTTTAACATCAGAAGGCGTTTATTCAGTTCCTGTGTAACTTGTAAAGGACACATCTAAGGATAACGTAAACTACTGCTAACGAGTCCTATCAAGATAGTACAACGATATGCAATGAAACGCCCGGAATACTCGTATGAGTTCAGCGCAAAGAGTATATCACATGAAACGCTTCTTGATCCGCACACGAATTGAGAGGGAAAATATAAACTGTAGGAAATGAGAAATATGAACTCTCAGAACACAGTAATAGAGTTACAATGCTGAGTACATTACATTCCACTTTACTGTGTATAAGGTAATGAAGTAGTGATAGCGAGCACAGTTTAAAATGGAAGCTCTTTGTGGAATAATAAGAGACGTAACTTCAATGAGCTCAAACAGCATTACAACAAATTGAGTTTCATTTGATAGCACTGCCTATCAAATTGCGTCCGGGAATATGATGCAGTGCAGATACAATGATGCAACGGACTCGAAAACACCACCTGTATTCTACACAGGAAATTACCATTTACTAAGTTAGATGTAAGGTTAATTTTAATGACTAAAATTCGTTAATTACACACATCAAAATTGTCTAAGGAACAACTAAAAAATTTGAAATATCAAGAAAATTGACCAAGTTACAAAACTTAACGGAAGTGAATATTAAAGTACTAGTCATTTGTCATTTTACCTGGTTATCATAGTAACCAACATTGTTATTTTGTGTTGTTACATTGGAAAGAATTAAATTAGTACTAGTGGCTTGTGCAGCAAATACTGCTGCAAACTAAGTTCGTTAGACGTTCAAATAAAACTTTTTCAAATTTATTTTCAATGAAGTATACTTGTCTTTTTGATAGTTACTTGCTTCCATAATAATGAAACATACTCCCTCTGAATGGATTTTTTTTAGGCCAAATACTTTTTCTTGAACCTATCCAACTTCAGTTTTTGAGTTTCAACGCGAAAACGCAAGTATCAATGTCAGGACTATAGCAGTAGCTATTTCAGGTCATTGTGGATTATAGGCAAAAGTTAAAATAATGTCAAGTTTGCTAAGCTTTCGAACAACAGCATTTTCGTATAGCTGCTGCATGTAGAACTTGAAATGTAGAGCGTAAAATCATTTTATCCTACTAAGAGATCTTGCTGAAATGATCTGGAAACTACAAAAATTTCTAGGCCTCTTGTTTGATCAGTAAGTAATACCTTTTGATCTTTCCTTAGGAACTGTAATTTTTGCGCTCTCTCGAGCCAATACTGAAGACAATGACACATATCAATATCTACACTACACCGCCATTAAGTATATGAAAAAGACCCAACCCCCGAATATTTGATTTTTAATAACAATATTATTATCTTAAGTTTTGTAGTTATATATAACAGTCACTCAGTAAATTATAGAAATGAAGATCTAAATTAAGATATTCTCTACATTTACTTACTTAACCTCAAAACGTTTCACTTTCATGTCATAATATAGCATCAATATTATGTACAATTAATTAAGAATAGACGCATCATGATATTAACTTACTTACTTATAATAATATTTAATTTCTAATGGTAATAATGTCATCAAACCACCTCAAGTTTCGTAGATTTGAATACCCAATACACAGCTGTACTCAGAAAATTATACACTACTGAATCATTTTTTAATAACAAATTGAATTGAGCTCTAAATATGTTGGCAATCCTGCAGATCATGGCCTTCGTGTAATAGCCTATTGTTTATTGTAGTGTGTGTTTTGTTCTGAAATTCAATCAAGTCGACCGTGATTAAATAAAATTAGTTCTCAAAACTGACAACAGATGGATTTTGGAAAATAGGAAAATTATGTAGGAAAATTGATATTTCACTGAAAACTATTACTTTTCCGAAAAACTTTGGATGCCAGGCATGAAAATGAGGGGTCAGTCATTAAAATCCGTTCAGCCGTTTTCCTGTAATTTCCATTACCAGTTCAAATTATATATATATAGATGTTTTAACAGGGGACATATGTAACTAAAAACCATGTAAAATCGTAATAAACAGTAAAGAATAGTTTTAATGATGGAAGAACGTCGTCATTTGACAAATGACTAGCACTTTAATATTCACTTCCGTTCAGTTTTGTAACTTGGTCAATTTCTCAATATTTCAAATTTTTTAGTTGTTCCCTAGACAATTTTGATGTGTGTATTTGATAAAGTTCTCAGACATAAATTCTGGAGAGTTATTACAGATAAAGGATATCATACTTATCTCATAAAAGTGAAACAGAGAATAGCCATTAAAAGTCGCCAATAAAATCCATAAATCGTCCAAGAAGAAAAGAATTCCTCCATGTGGAGAGAGGGAAGGTGTTTTGCTAGTGACAGCTTGCAGTGCGACCAACATTCTGCAAACTTATAGTTTTCAGTCATTGATGACAACAGTTTTCGTATAGATTTATAGTGTTTTAGTAATGACGATTAAATCAAGTAACAAAAACACTAGGTTAATTATTTTAATATTCGTTTCCTTTAGTAACTCAATTCAATTCCTGTGGGCAAAGGCTAATTGGAATTTCGCTCTTGAAAAAAATGTTTGCTCTTTGAATTACGATTCAAGAACAAAACATACGACATATGATATGCGAATTACAATCAAATGAAAGCTTTAAAATAGCACGGATATCTTTTTCCATAGATGTTAATGTAAATATAAATACGAAATTCAGGGTGAAGAGGAGATGATGTGCACTTAGCATATACTTGCCATCTCTAGGCTCATTCTCTTCCAGAAATATGTAACTTAAGCATTCAAGATCAGAGGACCCTTGCCAAATCGCTTTGCTATGTTAATGCGTTATAACAGAAGGGTTTATCCCCAGTTCTATTCACGTTTGTATCTCAACATTAAGCCTAGTTTGTTGGAACTGAGAATTCCGACGATATTGCCATGACAATACTTTTGTGGCTAGCTGACTAATCTATACTAATAATAAATCTGTAGCCGAAATTTTTCTGGTAATTTTCGATTTTCCAAAAATAATTGGTCCTAACATATGTAATTAACCACCCCGAAACCGAAAATCGCTCTTTTGAAATTTTTGTTTGTATGTCTGTCTGTCTGTCTGTCTGTATGTTTGTTACCTTTTCACGCGATAATGGCTGAACGGATTTCGATGAAAATTGGAATATAAATTAAGTTTGTTGTAACTTAGATTTTAGGCTATATGGCATTCAAAATACATTATTTAAAGGGGGGGGGGTTGTAAGGGGGCCTGAATTAAATAAATCGAAATATCTCGCTTATTATTGATTTTTATGAAAAATGTTACGTAACAAAAGTTTTTTTAAACATAATTTTCAATAAGTTTTATTCCTTGAAACATTTTGATAGGACTGATATTTAATGAGATAAATGAGTTTTAAAATTAAAATAACTGCCATCTAAGGCCGTGTAATGAATTAAAAAACAAATGACTTCATCTATAAGGGGCCTTGGACAGCAACAATCGAAAGCTATGAAAGATAGCCTACAGAGAATGTTTCTGTGTTTGTATGAAGTAATATCGGAAGCTAAATTAACCGATTTGTATAATTAATTATTATTTCACCATTGGAAAGTGTAGTTTCTCTAGATGGACATAATGCTATAATGTTATTACAGTAACTTCTGATATAATATAATATAATATAATATAATATAATATAATATAATATAATATAATATAATATAATATAATATAATATATAATATAATATAATATAATATAATATAATATAATATAATATAATATATGTAATATTATATAATATAATTTATTTGAAGGGTTCGGAACCATAGTGGGCCAAGCGCCATTTACTGAATACGTAGAAAATAAGGGTTAAAATTGAGTCATTACCATAATTCAATGGAAACCTATAACAAGTAAAATAAAGTATACACATTAAATCTAAATGATGTCAATCTTCATTAAACTATGGTTGCATGTAATAAAAATTAGAAACATGTTAAAGGAATTGTCATTGCACCAAATGAGTGTCTCTGGCCCAAAATGATCGCATTTTAATTATTTGGATGGAATTTAAATTAAGTAACATATTAATCGATTTATAAACATAATATAATATACGGAGCGTATGGTAGCATATAAAGACACGTATCCACGAAACTAGGATTAGTCTTCCACGGCAGCCTCTCCTATTGTTTGCCTCGCGGTTTTATTCTTTCGCAGCGCGGCAAAAACGAGAAGCAGTGTGATTCACCAGTTATTGTCATTATAGATCTAAAACTTCTCAAAATTACATGTTGATAAATAAAATTTAATTAGCATTTGTATGAAGTATTAAGTTCCTTCGGAGAATATTCATGTTGCACTTAGATTAAATTTAGTATGCTGTAATGGTAAATTTATAAAGTTCGAACATTTATTTGTCTTTCTATTTAAACTGAACTCTAAAATCTAATTAATTCTTATTCCCATAACTATTTTCAAGATTATGAGCAAATATGAACTAAAAAGTTTGAAAATTTTGACGCAAAGAGCCTTTTTAGTGACGTCAATATAAAATATATTTTTGAAAATATAATTTCAAAACTATTAGATTTAATCACACCAAATTTTGTACAGATGATAGTATTGTAGATCTCTTTATGTAGTTTAGATTTCACAAATTTTGGATGAAAACTGTGGAAGTTTTAAAAATCATACTTGTCCTCATAAATGATTTACTCCAAATATTAAGATGGCTCTTCAATAGCATAATTTAATGAATTTATTTTTCAGCGTTACGTGCATCCCAAAAATCACTCTAAGAAAACTCATTACATAATCATGACTGGAGAGTATGGACTACATTTTCACAACATACAATCAATATATACATTATTTCAATCATACACTCATTACTTTTTTAACAAATGCTCAAAAGTACTTACAGATCACACACGTGAAACAGGTAGACCCTATTAATTCCTCCTAAACAATGAAGTAAAGTATTTACAGAATAAACAGTTGCTTTTCACATGAAAATGGTTTACAAACAATTAACTTCTTCTCTTTCAATTTTTGTTCTCTCCTCTCTTTTGCGATTTGTTTACATATTTAATTTAATTTATTTTTTTATTTAATTTATTTAATTTAAATTTAAATGTACAGAATAAAGAATATAATTACAAACAAACAAGAGAAATAGAAATAAAATAATACAATCAATATAAAAAAAGGAGATACAGTAATATTAACAACATTTGAGACGGAATGAGCAGCGCTCGTGTTCGGTCGCAGTTCAGATATAATATTAATAGGCCTATAAGAGAATATAAAATAAAATAAAATAGGAAATAGAATTAAAATTACTTTTACAGAAATTATATAATACAATATTAATACAAGAGAAATATAGAAAATAAAAAAATAATGATAAAAATAAATAAGTAAAATAAAATGGGAACTAAAATTTAAATTACAGCGGCAATGGAATTATATAATATAATATTAACACTAGAGAAGAATAATATCGCAAGTGAAAAGTAGGACAATATATATATATTTCAAAATTATAGAATACAAATTTAATATGGGTTGATTAATTCATACACATAGGCTATAAATTTATTTAATCAAATTAAAGATAATAACACGTTTCTAATTTTCTCGTTATATGTTAGTGGGTTAGCCTACATGTTAGAAGTACTGGGTGTAATTTAGTTAAAGCATTGTAGAACCGAGGGCCAAAATTAATGCTATGGTTTAGACCAGCAGATGTGAGACATTTAGGTTCTACTAATGTTGAATTAATATTTCGTCTTGTGTCATAATTGTGTGTCTGTAATACAAACTTATTACGATTTTTATGATAAAATTTTAACAGCGTATACTTATAAATTTGTTCAATATTAAATACATTAAATTCAGATGTACATATATATTAAGTAATTATTACATAGCCAGAAATGTAATAACGCAAGTTATTATAATAATTACTGCCTTTATTCGCTGCATGTACTGTACATCCCTGTGTCTACGTTGGGACTCTATGTACTGGATCGAAAAATCGAAAGAGATTTGGGAGGACAAATTTAAAAGGTACGCAAAACGCGTCCTTGCAAGTGGTTGGGGGCTGTAGAAAACTAGATATGTGAGCTCCAACCCTGTTGGCCACTAGTCTCACTCCGGGTTACGCTGCTCCACTGAAGGAGCTCTAGAAAATTTTGAAGGGGAGGCCGAAATTGGACGTAACCTCTTAGGTACCACATACGCGAGGGGGACTGAGATTTGATCAAGTGATCACGGAACGGGGCGAGGAGGAGATGGCTGGTGTTTGCCGTTAGGATGGCAAGACGCTGTCATCTGTTGTTCGATGACAAAGCATGTGAAGGCCGTCGGAAGAAGCGCCGTGAAATCTAAATCTGCAATTTGAGAGGTCCCTGTCCTTTCAATTTGCGACTTATTGAGTGACCTCGTATGTTTAATAGACAATTTATAGGTTCTGAACTAGGGCATACGTCGTTTATAATAAAGGGGAATATATATGGGGAAGGGCATATAGGTCCGTGGCCCATTTCTTATAGGGCTCATCCCGACATTTGTCTTACGCCTTAGGAAAACCACGGAATACCTTAGGCAGGATGAGTTGTCTCATATATAAGAGACTAGCCAATTTGGCTATTATGTAGGGGGTGTTACGCTATGCGCTCGTGATCAAGGTCGAGCTCTTCTACCGTGATTGAGAGCTAATATCGTCTCACCCCTGTCTTACTCGTTGTGGTCATGACTAGAGCTAGACCACGAGTAACTTCCATTATGTATGTTAACCGCTCTACTATAAACTAAAAAAGGTCGGTTAGGTATATACTACCTGTATTCTTGCTACAAATATGATTCACATTAAAATTAAGGGAATATTTCTTTACTGTAATTGAAAAATCAATTGTACTTAAAATCCTCTGTTGGTGACAAGTAGCTTTCTTATTAAAACGAAGAAGGCTGTTGGATTTAGGCCTATTGAAATTTTCTTCTCATTTGAGCTTAAAAATTGTGTTTTCTACAACGTCCCTCTTGAAATTTCATATGCACGCACAACTCACATGTATTCCGATGTTTTCCGTATTGGAATACACACTTGCAACAGCGCACTTGTGTCGGAATACATTTTCTGTTCTGGTGTTAGACGTGGGCAATTAAAAATTCACTACATTATGCAAATGCGTAATGACTAGCCTAAATAGAAGGGTTCAGAACCATAGTGGGCCGAGTGCCATTTACTAAAACCGTAGAAAACAAGGGTTAAAATGAAATTATTATCATAATTCAATGGAAACATATAACAAGTAATATAAAGTATACACTTACTTACTTACTGGCTTTTAAGGAACCCGGAGGTTCATTGCCGCCCTCACATAAGCCCGCCATTGGTCCCTATCCTGAGCAAGATTAATCCAATCTCTATCATCATATCCCACCTCCCTCAAATCCATTTTAGTATTATCTTCCCATCTACGTCTCGGCCTCCCTAAAGGTCTTTTTCCCTCCGGCCTCCCAAATAACACTCTATATGCATTTCTGGATTTACCCATACGTGCTACATGCCCTGCCCATCTCAAACATCTGGATTTAATGTTCCTAATTATGTCAGGTGAAGAATACAATGCGTGCAGTTCTGTGTTGTGTAACTTTCTCCATTCTCCTGTAACTTCATCCCTCTTAGCCTCAAATATTTTCCCATCACCCTTAACCTATGTTCCTCTCTCAAAGTGAGAGTCCAAGTTTCACAACCATAAAGAACAACCGGTGATATAATTGTTTTATAAATTCTAACTTTCAGATTTTTTGACAGCAGACTGGATGATATAAGCTTCTCAACCGAATAATAACCGACATTTCCCATAGTTATTCTGCGTTTAATTTCCTCCCGAGTATCATTTATATTTGTTACTGTTGCTCCCAGATATTTGAACTTCTCCACCTCTTCAAAAGATAAATTTCCAATTTTTATATTTCCATTTCGTACAATATTCTCGTCACGAGACATAATAATATACTTTGTCTTTTCGGGATTTACTTCCAAACCTAACTCTTTACTTGCTTCCAGTAAAATTCTCGTGTTTTCTCTAATCCTTTGTGGATTTTCTCCTAACATATTCACGTCATCCGCATAGACAAGCAGCTGATGTAACCCGTTCAATTCCAAACCCTCTCTGTAAAGTATACACTTTAATACTAAATGATACGTGAATCTTCATTAGACTATAGTATTCACTTAACTTTAATCCTTGCTTTCTCCGTTTTTAATAAATGGATTTTGACCCACTATGGCTCTGAACCCTTCAATTATGGAAAACAATTCTGGGGTCCGTCGAAATGTAATACGAACTACAAGGGGTCCGTGACACCCGTAAATTTGGGAAGCATGCTTTACAGCACTGTTGCATGTGATTTTTCAAAATAGTTTCGACCTGCTAATTCTTGGAGTTGACAGCAATACAACAAACACGAGAAATAAGCCAGTAATAAAGGACTTCACAGCAAATGCCCGACACGTAAAATCGCAGCAAATTATTTCCAACACTTCGGCACCGTCAAGCAGTGCCTACACTGGCGGCACGTTTCAACCAATGTCGAAATTTTTACGACCAATAATAGCTGAGGCGTATCATAAACTGACTGAATGTGAAATGAAGGCTTTGAAGGAGGGAGCGCGACAATTGAATACTAAGGAGGTTCAAGAGATCTCCGATGTGGTCGGCCTTAATGCAGGAGTCGGGCTGCGAAGGGCCCCATTTCCACCTCACGTCGGATTAGACGCAGCTGTGCCTAGCGTCAATAGCTCATAATATTTTATAGCCAATAGCTTACAATTGGTCCATACATTATGTAGCAGTCGGGGTAACCCCCTTTTGTTATAATCGCTATTTCACGTCATCATCATAACCATTCATCACCCGTAATCATGGACATTAAGTCACTAGCAGTCAGATAGTCTGCAATTGCAGACCCTCAGCTTCGACCCCTAACCAGCAGGCGGGCAGCGGGGTGTTTAATCCGAAAGTGGTGCTTGAATATTAGTAGAATAACCTGATTTAAATTACAGGGTGTTTTAAAAGAGGAGTTTCAGGGGGTTAATGAAGATATCTGGTCTGGATCTTAATTACGTGATAAATAAATGTACCAGTATTGCAGTAGACAGACTTCCCCAACACGGATCAATAGAAGTTTCTTTACCGATGAAAAAGAAGTTACCCCGGTGGAAAGGTACCTCAAAGTATAAAGTTCTGCCGTTGAAACTTAGCGACACATACGTACACGGTCTCGTAATCGGAGGAATATGTCTTACTAAAACACTGTATCAGTCTAGGATCAAGATTGTACAGGGTTATTCACGAGAAATTACCGCTACTTACGAAACTTATTTCCGAAGACATTTTGAGCAAAAATATCAGATAAACATTAGTCCTATTCTCAATATTTTCAGAGTTACACTAATTTGAAGATGTTTGTTAAATACCCTTTTTCTTTGTTTTGAAGGGTAATAGAGTAATATCACAAATGGAGAATGAACTGTACAGAAGTATCATTTCTTTAATTGGCTAATGTTCTGAAGATAAAAATGTGTTATGAATTCCTTAGTTGTGTCGTAAAGTTTTTTCTTTTTCTTTTTCTTTTTTTCAGTCTTCAACTACAAAAAATACTTTTTTATTATTCTTAACCACAACTATTATTGTTACAAATCACACCACTTCTAGCGACTTGATTCTTTACAATTCAATTTTTCATCCTAATATACGGTTTACAAGAGTGACGTGATTTGTAGCAAATTGTGATAAGTGCAAAAGAAGAATGCAGTTTTGTAGTTAAAAAAATAAAATACAAATCTAAGAAAAAATACACGAATCAACTAAGGAATTCAAAATATTCTTTTTTAAGCTCCAGAATACCAGTAAATTAGAAAAAAAAAAACTTCTGAATAGTTCACTCTCTATTTGTGAAGATTTTATGTTTCTTCTGGAATTAATGATGATTTGTTTAATCGTTTTCAATTATTTATAATTGTATTATTTATTTTCCTTCTCCATTGTTTTCTCTTTTTCCACTATAATTTTTTACCTACCATTTATAAAAAAAAGTCCCTCGCCGTGGCGTCGTGGCCTAAGACATCCTGCCTAGAACTCGCGTTACGGAATCAGCGTATTCCGAATCTCACCGGTCCGGTGGCATCAATGACGTCACGTTGCAGCGAAATAAGGAACAAAACTGCTGGAAGGATCGATGGCTGTCATGGCGACTGTACAAGTTGTTGTCTGTGCTACGCTAGCGAAAATTTTGCGAAATTTTCGTACTGCCATCTCGTTCAAAGAAAAGATAGCATAAACAATTTATTTCTTGAACCGGTAGTAATAACTGGTCCGTTGACATGTTCGCTCATAAGCCATTAACATATTGTTTTTACGTTGTGCTCATTACAAACAATACAGCAGAACACACCGCCATGACACAACAGTGCACGTCATTCGTCTGCTAATTCCCGCCCTATACAAGAACCAATCAGATTCACTGATGGCGGCTGATGGAGACTGCCACCACCTCTGCAAGCTGATGGCACCGGTGCGACACCGGTGGAGCATCAATGTCGTCATCGGTGGAATTCGGAACACCGTGATGCCATCGGATTGCTCACCGGTGAGATTCGGAATACACTCAATGCGCGCTGGTTCAAGTCCTTATGGGGGAAGAATTTTCTCATGAAATTTCGGCCAGTGTATGGGACCGGTGTCCACCCACCATCGTGATGCACTTGGGGAGCTACGATAGGTAGCGAAATCCGGTTGCGAATGGCAGCTATAACGGCTGGGGGGATCATCGTGCTAACCACACGATACCTCCATTCTGGTTGGATGATCGTCCACCTCTGCTTTGGCATGTGGGCGTGAGGCCAGTATCAGGTCTAGGCCCTTCACGGGCTGTAGCGCCACGGATTATTATTTATTAAAACATAATTTTATCGTAAACTTTGTCTTTAGGCAGGCTCCACGTGAAGGAAATTGAATAAATAAAGTTTATTCAAATATATATCAAAATAAAGTTGTGTAACCTTGGCTCGTAACTCTGGCTGTGAGTTATTCCAGTGCAGTGGTTGTGTAATATTTAGGTTCAGCTAAACATATCAAATTTCTTAAGTAGGGGTAGAAGATAAAACTCTTCTAGATGACGTAGGGTCAAACAGCTCTCCTGGTTTGGACATGCCCAAAAGGTGTCAGATGATGTTCGACTTACAAAATAAGTGATGAATTAGAAGTCTTCAGAAAGATGATGACTTGGAAGACCAAGGCAACTGTGAATGTAGGATATAAGAAAATCTACACCAGCTAAAATCTTACAAAATGGAAATTGCTTATTTATTTATTTGAATATACATTTTCTTGAACCCTATTTTACCCGAACGTACATTAGGGTTATAGTTATAGCCTGAGTTTATATTATTATAATGAGAATTCATTTGAGGTAAGTAACCCAGTCTTGCTACTTAAAATTAACACTTATGTCTACTAAAATAATTTGAATTATTTACAAGTTCTTAAATTAATTACATATAAAATTACATTGACGTGGGTAACCCAGTCTTGCTACTTAAAATTAACACTTATGTCTACTAAAATAATTTGAATTATTTACAAGTTATTAAATTAATTACATATAAAATTACATTGACGTGGGTAACCCAGTCTTGCTACTTAAAATTAACACTTATATCTACTAAAATAATTTGAATTATTTACAAGTTCTTAAATTAATTACGTATAAAATTACATTGACGTGGGTAACCCAGTCTTGCTACTTAAAATAAACACTTATGTCTACTAAAATAATTTGAATTATTTACAAGTTCTTAAATTAATTACATATAAAATTACATTGACGTGGGTAACCCAGTCTTGCTACTTAAAATTAACACTTATATCTACTAAAATAATTTGAATTATTTACAAGTTATTAAATTAATTACATATAAAATTACATTGACGTGGGTAACCCAGTCTTGCTACTTAAAATTAACACTTATATCTACTAAAATAATTTGAATTATTTACAAGTTATTAAATTAATTACATATAAAATTACATTGACGTGGGTAACCCAGTCTTGCTACTTAAAATTAACACTTATATCTACTAAAACAATTTGAATTATTTACAAGTTATTAAATTAATTACATATAAAATTACATTGACGTGGGTAACCCAGTCTTGCTACTTATTATTAACACTTATATCTACTAAAATAATTTGAATTATTTACAAGTTCTTAAAATAATTACATATAAAATTTCATTGACGTGGGTAACCCAGTCTTGCTACTTAAAATTAACACTTATATCTACTAAAATAATTTGAATTATTTACAAGTTATTAAATTAATTACATATAAAATTACATTGATGTGGGTAACCCAGTCTTGCTACTTAAAATTAACACTTATGTCTACTAAAATAATTTGAATTATTTACAAGTTCTTAAATTAATTACATATAAAATTACATTGACGTGGGTAACCCAGTCTTGCTACTTAAAATTAACACTTATATCTACTAAAATAATTTGAATTATTTACAAGTTATTAAATTAATTACATATAAAATTACATTGACGTGGGTAACCCAGTCTTGCTACTTAAAATTAACACTTATACCTACTAAAATAATTTGAATTATTTACAAGTTCTTAAATTAATTACATATAAAATTACATTGACGTGGGTAACCCAGTCTTGCTACTTAAAATTAACACTTATATCTACTAAAATAATTGGAATTATTTACAAGTTATTAAATTAATTACATATAAAATTACATTGACGTGGGTGACCCAGTCTTGCTACTTAAAATTAACACTTATATATACTAAAATAATTTGAATTATTTACAAGTTATTAAATTAATTACATATAAAATTACATTGATGTGGGTAACCCAGTCTTGCTACTTAAAATTAACACTTATGTCTACTAAAATAATTTGAATTATTTACAAGTTATTAAATTAATTACATATAAAATTACATTGACGTGGGTAACCCAGTCTTGCTACTTAAAATTAACACTTATATCTACTAAAATAATTTGAATTATTTACAAGTTATTAAATTAATTACATATAAAATTACATTGACGTGGGTAACCCAGTCTTGCTACTTAAAATTAACACTTATACCTACTAAAATAATTTGAATTATTTACAAGTTCTTAAATTAATTACATATAAAATTACATTGACGTGGGTAACCCAGTCTTGCTACTTAAAATTAACACTTATATCTACTAAAATAATTGGAATTATTTACAAGTTCTTAAATTAATTACATATAAAATTACATTGACGTGGGTAACCCAGTCTTGCTACTTAAAATTAACACTTATATCTACTAAAATAATTTGAATTATTTACAAGTTATTAAATTAATTACATATAAAATTACATTGACGTGGGTAACCCAGTCTTGCTACTTATAATTAACACTTATATCTACTAAAATAATTTGAATTATTTACAAGTTATTAAATTAATTACATATAAAATTACATTGACGTGGGTAACCCAGTCTTGCTACTTAAAATTAACACTTATATCTACTAAAATAATTTGAATTATTTACAAGTTATTAAATTAATTACATATAAAATTACATTGACGTGGGTAACCCAGTCTTGCTACTTAAAATTAACACTTATGTCTACTAAAATAATTTGAATTATTTACAAGTTATTAAATTAATTACATATAAAATTACATTGACGTGGGTAACCCAGTCTTGCTACTTAAAATTAACACTTATATCTACTAAAAAAATTTGAATTATTTACAAGTTCTTAAATTAATTACATATAAAATTACATTGACTTGGGTAACCCAGTCTTGCTACTTAAAATTAACATTTATATCTACTAAAATAATTTGAATTATTTACAAGTTATTAAATTAATTACATATAAAATTACATTGACGTGGGTAACCCAGTCTTGCTACTTAAAATTAACACTTATATCTACTAAAATAATTTGAATTATTTACAAGTTCTTAAATTAATTACATATAAAATTACATTGATGTGGGTAACCCAGTCTTGCTACTTAAAATTAACACTTATATCTACTAAAATAATTTGAATTATTTACAAGTTCTTAAATTAATTACATATAAAATTACATTGACGTGGGTAACCCAGTCTTGCTACTTATAATTAACACTTATATGTACTACAATAATTTGAATTATTTACAAGTTCTTAAATTAATTACATATAAAATTACATTGACGTGGGTAACCCAGTCTTGCTACTTATAATTAACACTTATATGTACTACAATAATTTGAATTATTTCCAAGTCCTTAAAAATATATTACAAATAAAATTACAAAACTCTTTGTAACAGCACGTTTTTGTGAACAAATTGAATAATGGTTTATCATATATTATATTACAAAAATGTAAATGTCCGACCAAAATAAATCTTTTGTTTTCGAACACTGGACAGTGAAACAGAAGGTGATCCACAGTCTGCTCTTCCTCACAGATACATAAATAGCCATTGTCCTTATGTAATTTAAATCGTTCTAGATAAGACCCAAATTTCCCATGACCCGATAAAAATTGTGTTAGTATAAAATCTGGTATAATTTGTTTGCTATTTAAGCGGGTGTCGACGCTAGGAAAGAAGATTTCTGTCGTAACTGAACCATTTGTACTGCATAGCCACTGATTGTTCTACCTATTCATTGTGTGCTCATTTATTTTTCTCTTTACATATGAATAAGTACAGATGGAAATTGCTTAGATTTTGATATATGGAAATTATAAAACTGGAAATCGTCATAATATGATACAGATCACATTATAATGCCTGTACTGGGTAATGTGAGTTTCATTATGAAATGGCAATGTAACTGGAGATACAGCGTGTGACATGCCCTTCAAGCTCTCTGTATACCTGGTAGTTAAAATTTGATGTTTGGTGCTTGTTCAAAGGGTGGCGCTCTCGTCCCCAGAGTCCCCGGGGGGTTCTCCGTCCCCGCTGAGTTTCAACGAGCTTGCTTCCAAGGCTCTTTTCTTCTTGTCCCCCGCTGTTGCCGCATTAAAGTTCCCCCTCTATTTTATTTTACTTTTCAATAACTCTGTTATTTTATTGTGTATACACGTTTCCTTCCAAAACTGTTACCTCTTTCTAGCAGTATTTGTAGCAACAAAATGCCTGGTGCAGTGCTCTGTTCAGAAGCACTCGAGTCGAATCCAAACCGGTCTTTTCTCATCTTCATTTGAGAAAATGTCATCGAACGAAACTGTGTTTCTCCTTGCTCTGTTAATGAAAGAAATAAGAAAGCGGAGAATGAGGAAAATGTATATACATTCAGTGTTAGCTTCAAGGGAAGAGAAGGATTGTATTATTCTTTATTTGAGGACCTGTTTCCGATAATAAATTTTTAAAATTATTTTCCCAAGTCAAAATCGACATTTTTCGAACTTTTAGATTACATAAAAGAAGATACAAGTGTGTTGACACGAATATGAGAATACAGTATGTATTCCATCAGAAATGTTTTCCTCTTTTGTCCATCTTTCTCACTACTTTTAATAACGTTTTCACTCGACATTATAGATTTTTCTCACCCTCGTCGTACGCTAAACGTTAACGCTATGTTGACATCAATAATGACGTATTTTGTGACATGTTAACGTTTGTAACACTTCGGAAAGAATCATTATACGTTATTTTCCATTCATTTAACATTTATCATGTCAATCGTGCTGT
Source organism: Periplaneta americana (assembly GCF_040183065.1). Classification (NCBI taxonomy): domain Eukaryota; kingdom Metazoa; phylum Arthropoda; class Insecta; order Blattodea; family Blattidae; genus Periplaneta; species Periplaneta americana. The sequence goes on along the minus strand of NC_091119.1, from coordinate 204,958,726 downwards.
ATTTTTTATTTATAGCTCAATGTGTAAGGAAATAATAAAAAAAATTGCAATTTTTCTTTTTAAAGTAAGGAAAAAATACTAACTTCAATGTGATCTGTTCAGAATAGACATTTACACCTTCAAAAGTTGGTAAGCCGTAAACGTTGTTGTTTTTCACATTAGATGAGGTTGTGAGAAATGTGGAGAAAGAATACAAAATACTTTTAAAAGTGGTCGCTACTCAGAATCTTCACTGGTTTCCGAGCTACAGCGGGTTAAACAAAGGAGTGTTTTCGCTTGGCGGTCTGCTCATGAATCAATCTTTTTATCTGTTGGAATCTGCAATTATTATGCTATGTACAACACTATTATCAAAGAAATTAATTGAATATCAAAGAGGAAAAGAACATCTACAAAATGTCTAATTTCACAGAGGAAATTCGTGTGATAGAGTTTTAAGCTACAAGTGCATATTTCAACTTTCATCTGACTAGAACAGAACAAAGTGTTGAAAGTGAGTCTTTTGTCAACAAAAGAATAATTTGCACAAAGTATCAGACACAACGGCACACATGAAACTGCAAGTTTATGGAAGTAAGTTTGTAGCGCAACTTGACATTGAGACCTTCTACATTCCGGGATCCGGCACTTTTGTCTTCGTTCAAAATATAATGTATCGTAATTTAACAGAATTAATAATTGGAATATTGAAATTATATAAAAATGTAGAAATTGATTCCTGCAGTATTACAAAATTGCTTTTTTTTCTACTTCATATAAAGCAAAATAAACATATGTAGTTAATAAAATTTAAATTCCTAAGATTAGTAAGAAAAACAGACACCTTCAAATACTAAGGGTGTACTACAAGTAGTAACATAAGCTGCTTCCAGGAAGTCAAAAGGAGGATAGGAATGGCAAAGGAAGCTTTTAATAGAAAAAGGAACATCTTCTGCGGACTTCTGGAGAAAGAACTAAGGAAGAGACTAGTGAAGTGCGTTGTATGGAGTGTGGCATTGTATACGACATTAACATGGGAATTACGACAAAGTGAAGAGAAACGGCTAGAAGCATTTTAAATGTGGATAATATAGAGAAGAATGGACAGACAGAATAACAAATGAAGCTGTGGTACAAAATGTAGGTGAAGGAAGAAACTTATAAGGAAGAGAAAAAGAAATTAGTTGGGTCACTGTCCAAGAAGAAACTGCCAAGAAGTTCGGGGCAGAAGAAGACATCAAATGATACACAATATTAAAGGATGTTATGCGGTGAGGAGGAGGAAGGGGAAAACAGGGAAGATTGAATAATTTACGGGTTTGCAGTGAAAGACATAGCTTTGAGCAGAAAGTTTTGGAAGAATTACGAGTAAAATATAAACGTATTAGAAATGAAGCAAATGTAGATATACTTAAATAACTACTTTCCTTTTTTTAGTTACGAGATATATTGGCTTGCAGACGTAAAAACTTTACACAAAAATAATAGTATACAGGGTGTTTCCGGGCTGGTGTTACAAACTTTGAGGGATGATGGAGAAGGGCACATGTATCAATTTGAGATAAGGAACCATGGTCCGGAAATGACTGAGTCGAAAGTTATAAGCAAAAATAGTTGTGTGGAAATGGAATTGTAATTGCGCACCACGTGCCCCTCTACCCTTAACCTTTGGAACAGTCGTGGAAAGATGGTATGGGCCGGATGTCTCCTACTGGGTACTTGTCCCGATACAATCTGTGAGCTTGTCTACTGTTCCCATTGGCTCATCCGTATTCGAAAATCAGGTCTGCTTATTCCGCTCTCGTGTACTCCTCCATTTCACTAGGACTGATCGACTGGACACTGCAACTTGTACACATATACTGCTGTCTACAGACGTGCATATCGGGACCGACCATGTCCGTTACACATTACGCTATCTGCATTGCTTTAGTGTAGTTTCCTGTCCCCACCCCTCAGACAGCGCACTGAATGGAATACTGTAAGTAGACAACGTAAACAACGTCAGATGAATACAGTATGTGTAAGATGTACAGATACACATGCTTCACGCAGTCCCTGGAAACATTCTTGTGCACTACGACCTCGTGTCACTTCAATTTTGATCCAGGAACGTTGCTCTAGTTTTGTAAACGTGGTCTTAGAGCGCTCGCACTATTCCTATTGAAGTCAACATTCTACACACTGCAGTAGATTGACAGAGTACTGTCGCCGCTTGCTGCACTAACTCATCTAATAGTCCTTGATGATGTCCACACATCTGGCAGCTCTCGAACGCACCATCGTCACGTGACAGCAGTGCTGCCATAACTTTTTATCCAGCCTATGTAAATAGATATAAATAAGATGTACAGAGGAATAAAATTATTTCATTTCCACACAACTATTTTTGCTTGTAACTTTCGACTCGGTCATTTCCGGACAAGGGTTCCTTATCTCAAATTGATACATGTGCTCTTCCCCATCATCCCTGAAAGTTTGTAACACTAGCCTAGAAACACTCTGTATATCTTACAATATTTAAACCGTGTGGAAGGAGAAATTTCATACATCCTCATCAGATGGCAGGAAAGGAGAAAGACAAGGTGCTGGCGTTTGTGATTGGAGGAAAATTCTAACCGTGATATGCAAGTCTGTATCACAGTGTACTATATACAGTCGCGAAGCTCAATATGTAGTAAAAATGCAAACATGGGTAGTTGCCCACCACTAGGATCGCTACTATCGCCTCATTATCGCAGATCTCTCTCCTAGTAGACGACAAAATATGTTACACTTTCGTTGTGTTCTTTTGGAAAAATTAACACCTTCCTTCCATTATTGAAATATTAAATGCATAAAGTTAATTTATTATTTTAATGAAGTGTATTAAATTCCACCATAAACTCGAAGATACCTGCAAGAAATAGGTTAATATTATTTTTGTTTGTGCAAAACGAACTGAAATTTACTATAATAGCTTCACTCATTCAAGATTATAGCGATAATTAACTATGAAACCAATAAATATTAATTTGCATTTCCCTTTACAACAATAATAATGGAAATATGAATTAATGCAGTAACTTACGTGTACCGGTACTTGTAGTGTAGGCTTACGTAGTTAACAAAGTGGGATGAGGTTAAGCAATAATAATCACACCAGAATTGGAAATAAAACGTGATCCATAAATTTTATTGTAACAGACTTTTTCTACGTCTCTAGTGAAGTAACAAATAAAAATAACAACAAAATTAACAGCTATAATTAAAAACATCCTTTGAAAAAAAAAGTAGGCCTAAGCAATAATAATCCCACCAGAATTGAAAATAAAACGTGATCAATAAATTTCATTAAAGCAAACTTAGTTTTTCTACGTCTCTAGTAAAATATTATTATTGCAATTATTGTATTTTAGCCATTAACATTTTCATTACAACCAATAACGAACATTTCACAAGCATCAATGTGAAATACGCAACGAGCTAGCACTCGATGGAAATACGACACAGTCCAAAGTCGACCGTGGACAGTCTATTGTTTCTAGTTACTAACCTCTTGGAGCGCTTTATCACGAGATTTGCAAAAAATCACCTCAAGCTTCGCGACTGTATATAGTAGACTGTGTCTGTATGTTTCAACTGAACTGGGTTTGAGAGTTCAAGTACTGAATATATTATATTATTCACGAATAAAGTAGTTTATTATCCGATGATCTCAATTTGAATAACTTTGTCTGCGACTTGAAAGGTCTACTTTCTGTTTCCCTTGTAGGTAGTACATTAAAATTTTTTTCCATTTACGTTATACAAAAGAAATAGGCGCAAGCGACAACCCTGGGTGGTCTGCCTATTGGGATGTACTCCACTAATAAAAAGTGGGAGCCTCCCCCCGCCACCCGGGCAAGGCGGTGAGACAATCTGAATGCGGAGAGCTCTTCCTGATGGGGCTACTCGTGGGCCATCCATTCCATTCGCCCCCTGTTTTTCCTCTGCGAGGCGCAGAAATGATCCCCGCCGTCTTTCTGCAGTAAGACGAGAGCATGCTTCTCTGGACAGAGTAATTCTTCACAGAGAATAGAGGGGACGATTTCCTTTTATCGCTAGACATTGGTACACAGAATGTTACTTCCACGTTCGTGGATGGGGCTCAGTTTAATTCCAGAACTCAGAGGATCACGGCGAGAGTAATAAGTATCCTATAAAAGTTAAATATTTCTAACTGTAGAAAGATGAATTTAAAAAGTGCAAATTGTTAACATTTCCGCCTATAGCACAAATAGATTACCCGTATTCATTCAGATAGACCTAATCTATACTAATAATAAATCTATAGCCGAAATTTTTCTGGTAATTTTCGATTTTCCAAAAATAATTGCTCGTAACATATATAATTAACCACCCTGAAACCGAAAATCGTTTTTTTTTTTTAATTTTTGTTTGTCTGTCTGTCTATCTGTATGTTTGTTATCTTTTCACGCGATAATGGCTGAACGGGTTTCGATGAAAATTGGAATATAAATTAAGTTCGTTGTAACCTAGATTTTAGGCTATATGGCATTCAAAATACATTATTAAAGGGGGGTTATAAGGGGGCCTGAATTAAATAAATCGAAATATCTCGCTTATTATTGATTTTTGTGAAAAATGTTACATAAAAGTTTCTTTACAAATAATTTCCGATAAGTTTTATTCCTTGAAAAATTTTTATAGGACTGATATTTAATGAGATAAATGAGTTTTAAAATTAAAATAACTGCCATCTAAGGCCGTGTAATGAATTAAAAAACAAATTACTTTGTCTATAAGGGGCCTTGGACAGCAACAATCGAAAGCTATGAAAGATAGCCTACAGATAATGTTTCTGCGTTTCTATGAAGTAATATCGGAAGCTAAATTAACCGATTTGTATAATTAATTATTAATTCACCACTGGAAAGTGTAGTTTCTCTGGATGGACATAATGCTATAATGTTATTACAGTAACTTCTGAGTGAATCGAGGACAGGTAAGATTAAAATAGCTTCTTATGCACAGAAAACTTGATAGGCTATTCTGTATATTCATTTCCTGTATTTCCTAAACTAATTTTTATGACCAGATGAGTGGTCTCTGGATCAAAATGATCGCATTTTAATTTTTTAATTGAATTTAAATTAAGTAACATAATAAACGATTTAACCTTCTATCAAACACGAATGTTCCCTCGATCAAATGTCCTATTTTAATTATATAATCACTTTATATTTATTTCTAACGGGTGCAGCGGAGCGCACGGGTACGGCTAGTCATGTATAAGAAACGATTTTAATCAAGATAACGCATGACGTTACACAACATTTCAATTGTTTTGTCATTTTGTAAATAAGATATTAACAATTTTCAGTTTATTTTATTAAGCTACGGTTTGGAAGACGATCTGAAAAAAATAATGTAATATGTCCGGAAATTAGAAGCCAAATCCAGTGCTCGGGTGTGTTCTCGAAGAGCCGAAAATAAAAATATACACAATAGGATACCGGTACTGTAAATGCATAAACGAGATACATTACAAAATTAAATAAGATTATTTTAGGACCATCGTTTCAAAATGAGTTTTCATCTTCGCATTACTTTCGTCAAGTGAAAAAATCCTGTCTCCTCCAGCCAGAACTTCCCTTTTTTCGTCATTTTAAGATTGGAGAAAACTCGTTCTGTTATGTTGTCGTATATTTGAATTCTGCATTCGTAGAATGTAAAAAAATGCTATATGTTCAACTCCTTAAGAATGGAGAGAGCACGTTCTGAAAAGATGCTCCCATTTGTAGCAAAAATATGAAACAATATTCTTAAGAATACCCATTTTTCCGTTACAGAACATTTTGCAACAATAATATTTTATACACTATCATTTTAAAACCGAGATTATTCATAAATGTTAAGCGTGGATAATAAGGAAAAATTTATATAACTTTGGGCCGATATTAAAGGTATGCATCATATCTATTACTCTTACATTAAATTATTGGGGGAGAAATAGCAATATATCTTCTTGAATAATAAGTATGAAAATTTGACGAGTACGGTACCTGATTTTGTTTTATTGTATTTATTTATTTATTTACTTATTTATTTATTTATTTAATCCTAATGGTTGTAGAGAAAAAGGTAGGCCTACATAAGCATTGAAAAATGTAAGTTACGGAAAACAACATTTGAAGTTATAGTACTATTTATCTACTATCTCACCTCATACAGTGCACTCAATGTTCTCCATATCCATAAGTAGTAAGCCACAGCCTTCTTAACGCTGGTCAGATAGTTTGCCTGTCTGAATTCCAAGAAAATTTCTATAACACACAAATTCCAAAATGGCTACTGAAAGGAGGAGTGGCACATTGCACAACGCTGTGGTACTTAAATTTTAAGAACCACTTAGGTCCTTCAGACAAGCAAAATATTTCAATCTAATATATAAAAGTGAATGTGGGTATGTATGTATGTATGTATGTATGTATGTATGTATGTATGTATGTATGTATGTATGTATGTATGTTCCCTATGCAAATCTACACGCTTTGACCAATATGTACCAAAGTTTGCACATTTAACCTTCATAACCAGGAGAAGAACATAGGCTATATTGAAATTGTTAAAATGGACGTTAAATTAATTAAAACAGTAAAAAATAAAAATAAATACGATCAAACATTCATGTATAATACTAAAATGCAATCTTCTATAGTCAATTGTTCTTATTATTGTCTGTTGTATTCAACATCGACTTTCATGAGGCCATGGAAAAAGCAAAACGATATAAAATAACATTGTAGATACATCATGAAGGCCAAAATGTAGACAATTCATGCAGTAAGTATCCTTATGCAGTCCTGAACCGTATTATGTATTTCTCGAGACAGTTGTAGATAGTGAGCAGACTGTGTTTTATCAAACTTAATTCTTAAATTCTTTGAAATCACAAGAATTACCAACAGATAATTTAATACTTGATATTGAATCACCAATAGTACTATTGCGAAATATTGATCCATAAGAATTATGCAGTGGAATAGGAATTGGTGTGAAAAAACTCATGACAAACGTAATCTTATAATTATTTTTTCTCTGCCTCTGTACAATGTCACATTTTTGGCGGAGAGGAAAGGAGACGGCAGAAAAATTAATGGTGCTTAATACGCTGACAGCCACGACTAAGATAAAGCACTTGAAATTTAGCGGTAACTGACCGGCAGAGATAAATAAACAAAACAAATAAATATATCAATTTAAAACAAAGTTGAACGTCTTGCACATGATGGAATATTTTGTTTTCGGTGCCTGATCTACAATTGTTTTAAATTTAGTTAAACCTGGCAGGCATTTGGCTAAGGAGTATTAATTCATGTAAGTGAAGTTAAGTAAAGATTCATCTTTATGTGCGAGGAAAGCTTAGTAAAACAATTCGTTTTGGTTGTCTATAGTTGGGTTTCCGAAATTTCCGAAAATTTAACAACCAGTTCATTTGAAAACAGAAGCAGAAAGGAAAACCCGGGCAACGCCGGGTACTTTCAGCTAGTATTTAATACAGAAAAGTATGTACTATTTCCATTTTCATTACAATTTCGCGTTTGTTTACACTTAATAAATTCACTTTAACATATTCCGCATGCGCGAACGTATTACGAACTCTTTATAGCCGGTAATATTCGAAAAACTTTTAATTCTAGAATGTCCGTCTTATAAACCAGCAGAATCCTTTATTGTTAAAGCCAGAAGTCCTCTAAAAACCTTTTTCTTGCAGTTGATAATAAATGCAGATAGTAATGGTACTGAACTATAACCAAATTCTGTAATCAACTCCCACGCTCCACTGCCTATGACGTGATCATAACATTCATACTAGTCCTGTGTTTGATTATTTCAAGGGTGAGGCGGTTCGTGCAGTCCCTTCCTCAAAGTTTTCCTTTGGATTTGAAGGCTCTTCATTTATTCTTCTTTATGCTGATGAGCCTGGTTGCCTGAATGGGAGGGAAATATCGTCGAGGATAATGCAAAATGCAGACCTCTATCGGGTCTTTCCTATCACAAAAGGAATCGGAGATGAATTTTTCATCGAGATTCCTTGTCTTGTCTTTTCTGTCAGCAAGTAGCAGGCTACGCGAGGATGCTGAAGTCAGCGATGGGTGACGTCGCATGTTTATCAAGCAAACGGACATTTCTTGATGCACCGGATTTGTAACAGAGCGACTTCCCAGTCACAAGACTGGGGTGCGGTTCCAGGCGAGTTCAGGAATTTGCGATGCAGGTTTCCTGCAAATAATTCTATATCAGACTAGTAAAACAATACCATTAAGTAATCAATTTACTACTTACTCAAAGACAGCCTTTAAATGAATAAATATAAAAAAAATGCACTGCTCAATTAGGGAAAAAGTCAGGAATGACCAATGATACGCTAGGTAGAAAAATTGAAATTTATGCATTTAGGAAATCAAAGGTAAACTTCCAGGAACTTAAAGTAGTAGTAATGCAATTTTATTTAAAAGTCAATTAATATTTGAGCTAACCATGGATGAAAAATAAGAGGAAGAAGAAGGAGACGAAGAAGAAGAAGAAGAAGAAGAAGAGAAACAAAGGAGTGTAGTGACTCGAAGACTCTGTGTGTTGTTGCAATAGTAGAACATTTCTATTATCTGTCCAACGAGATACTCTAACAAAATTGTATCTTGTATTCTTTCCTTCGGAAACTGTAGTAGCAGATGAGGGAAGTACGAACAATAAATATTTTATTTTACAAACAGTTCTTCATTGAATTATTTGGACTGATCTAGGAACTGAATCAAAGCGTCAACATAAAAATTATCAACCTCATTGCCTCCTGCTCCTCCCACTTCTGGTTCATTTCATTCACTGGCTAGTCTCCATTTCTCTGCCGTTTTAGCTTTTTCCGTCATCCTATACCGCCCGTTGCTGTGAACGTATCTGATCATCACTGTCATCACCACCCCAGTCATCACTATCATCACCATCACTATTTTTACATCATCAATATCATTACTGTCAACACCACCACTGTCATCACTATCATTAGACTACTCATTAATGTCATCACTATCATCAATATCATCACCATCACTATCATTAGACTACTCATTAATATCATCACTGTCATCAATATCGTCACCATCACTATCATTAGGCTACTCATTAATATCATCACTGTCATCAATATCATCACCATCACTATCATTAGACTACTCATTAATATCATCACTGCCATCAATATCATCACCATCACTATCATTAGACTACTCATTAATATCATCACTGTCATCAATATCATCACCATCACTATCATTAGACTACTCATTAATATCATCACTGTCATCAATATCATCACCATCACTATCATTAGACTACTCCTTAATATCATCACTGTCATCAATATCATCACCTTCACTATCATTAGACTACTCATTATTATCATCACTGTCATCAATATCATCACCATCACTATCATTAGGCTACTCATTAATATCATCACTGTCATCAATATCATCACCATCACTATCATTAGGCTACTCATTAATATCATCACTGTCATCAATATCATCACCATCACTATCATTAGGCTACTCATTAATATCCTCACTGTCATCAATATCATCACCATCACTATCATTAGCCTACTCATTAATATCATCACTGTCATCAATATCATCACCATCACTATCATTAGGCTACTCATTAATATCATCACTGTCATCAATATCATCACCATCACTATCATTAGGCTACTCATTAATATCATCACTGTCATCAATATCATCACCATCGCTATCATTAGACTACTCATTAATATCATCACTGCCATCAATATCATCACCCTCACTATCATTAGACTGCTCATTAATATCATCACTGTCATCAATATCATCACCATCACTATCATTAGACTACTCATTAATATCATCACTGTCATCAATATCATCACCATCACTATCATTAGACTACTCATTAATATCATCACTGTCATCAATATCATCACCATCACTATCATTAGACTACTCATTATTATCATCACTGTCATCAATATCATCACCATCACTATCATTAGACTACTCATTAATATCATCACTGTCATCAATATCATCACCCTCACTATCATTAGGCTACTCATTAATATCATCACTGTCATCAATATCATCACCATCATTATCATTAGACTACTCATTAATATCATCACTGTCATCAATATCACCATCACTATCATTAGGCTACTCATTATTATCATCACTGCCATCAATATCATCACCATCACTATCATTAGACTACTCATTAATGTCATCACTATCATCAATATCATTATTGCCATCATTACTACAATTAACACCTCACCATTTCCATCACTATCATCATCATTGTCATCAGTCATCACTGTCAATATTATTACCATCACTATCATCACCACTATCAACATTCCTGTCGAATAATTTCGAGGGAAAAATTGTTCCGGAGCCGGGTATCGAACCCGGGACCTTTGGTTTAACGTACCAACGCTCTACCCGGGAACTCTAACCGACACCGATCCAATTTTTCCCTCTCTATCCACAGACCTCAAAGTGGGCTGACAACCGTCAAGCAACCAACTTCGAGTGCACACTGACTCTGTGTGACTTAAATTGTGGTTTTCTGTTAACGAACAGTGACGTGTATTATGCAAATCAAGATTTCAGGTATAACTCCCTGCAAAGTTGATTTGAATAATTTCGAGGGAAAAATTGTTCCGGAGCCGGGTATCGAACCCGGGACCTTTGGTTTAACGTACCAACGCTCTACCACTGAGCTACCCGGGAACTCTAACCGAGACCGATCCAATTGGGTAGCTCAGTGGTAGAGCGTTGGTACGTTAAACCAAAGGTCCCGGGTTCGATACCCGGCTCCGGAACATTTTTTCCCTCGAAATTATTCAAATCAACTTTACAGGGAGTTATACCTGAAATCTTGATTAACATTCCTGTCATCATTAATATCACCTTTATCATCATTACTGTCATCAGTCATGACTGTCATTACCAGTTACGTCAAACATACGCTCAGTAGAGCGCAAACTTTGCCATCCCTACTTCCTCCTCCTCCTCCTGTCCGTGACTCTGTTTTCATTCTGTTTAGTAGTCAGTCGTTACCTGCAAAACGTAAACATTCAGTGGCGAGCAGTTTACAGGATATTTGAAAATGGCGCTGTCTACAGTACCAAGTAAGGAGTTGTTGAAGGAGATAATACAGCTACATGTGTGTTATGTTCCGTTCAATTTCGTTACATACGAATTGTAATATAAGACGTCATTTCAATGCTGCCCATGCTAAAGATTATGGGAAAAACAAACTTGTACGTAATTATGTAAAATTGTAGTTTTATTGCTTATTTTATGGAATTTTGTTTTTATTTGGGATTTTTTAATTTCATAAATGACATAATCGTTCATCGATTCGGTGCCAACAGTTTCATAAAAACATTAGGGAAAAGTAGTCGAGATTTATATACTACAGTAGTTATTGGCAATAGAAATATATTTTAACATGAAAAAAGTTGCAGTTCGTATAATTGCAATTTTATTGTTGTAAACAGTATTTTTTTAATGAACCAGTGTAGCCTAAATCAGCTGCACGTTATAGGTTAACTGATTGCCATCTATGTAGTAACACAATCCAGCCGAATATTGATACATTATTGCAAAACAAGAGGTGTCTGCGATCAGTTAATTAAATAGATGAATGTTCAATAGTTTGTGTGTGGACTTATCAATCTTATCCTAAATTATGTTTACAGCGGTGATTGTTTTTACAACATGAGTTTATGCACTATCCGCCACTGAAGCAAGTTTTTGATTGAGAGTGACGCATGGACATCTCTAAAAGTTTTAAAGTGAAATTGACGTCATACTTTCTCCTCCACCTGAGTTTGGCATATTTGGTCATTACTATCATCAACTCTATCATCATTACTATCATATCACCATTACTGCCTCCACTACTATCACAGTCATCATTATCATCACTACTCTCGTCATTGTCATCACTATCATTGTTATTACCATCTCTGTCATCATCACATCATCATTGCCATGGCTGTTATCGTCACTCATCATCATTACCATGGCTGTTATCGTCACTCATCATCATTACTATCATCACCATTATCACTGTCATCATCACTATCATGATTTAACGTGAGTTTTTGATTAAGTTTACTAATTAAGCCCTGATTGGTTTAGAAATAAGTGAAGCATATCGAGAAACATGACATATTATATTGTGCGAGATCGTGCGAATTTGCTTGCTTTCCGCACAAAACCAATCCGCGGAAAGTCTAAAATTCCACATTCAGTATTCCCAACCTAACACACATAACAATTTCCCTCTTCTTACCGCTTAAGTGACATATTGATTTTACTGCTTTAGGCTTCTAACATATTATTTTTACAGACGTTCAATATAGTAATAATTATAAATTGGAAACTTACCACTGCAATTTCACCAAAATTGCAATGTTAATTATCGTTTTTAAGTGTTTGCAAAAATTAAGTAATGTGTACTACTCCACGAAAGTTATTGCATTCCTGATACAAGTAACATTAAGGAAGCCGTGAAAAAATCAACAAGATTCCAGATGCCGATGTTATTACTGCAATATGTTATATAAATAATATTGTTAAAATATTAAAATGAAAAATAAATTATTACATAACCTTACCGTTTGTTTTGAGTTCGCATTTATGGATTGGGGGAAAAAAAAACAGACGTATATCACAGCCTGCTGGAGTATAGTAAACTCAGAAAACATTTTATAGCAACAATGTTGAAGAAAGATATTTTGGTTTTCCGAAGTTGCCGTCATTAAACAGAAACCAAGATGGAGATTTCATTGCAATTAATTAGAAATTCGTCTTTCAGGTATGTAATAAACGATTTTCGCACAAAATAATGTACGATACACGAGCGGTATGTTTGTTTTCATGTTCTCGGAAATTAAAAAAGCTCAACTACGTTTCGCTTTTTCAATCTTTTCCTCGAACATGAAAACTTCAACATGCCGCTCTTGTAACGCATATTATTATTATTTTATTTTGTCAATTTTTATCGTTATTATGACAGGAGAGTGTGTCGAAGTGCAGCAAGTTACACGCATTCCTGGTAGTGATTATTTTTCCGCACTTTCTTCCGCAACTATTATTGTTGTGGCGTGATGCAACAGCTTTGTAATTCGCACAAAGAGGCTGGGTGACCGCTGTAGCTGCACATCCCCAGGCCTATTGTAATGTCGGAAACCAACTGTTTATATGACAGCGGCGGCGGCGCCCTGGATTGGCTTTATTTGTGTGGCGGCCAGTACCGGGCACAGCGCTCCTGCTTTCATATCGCGCTTTGTTTTACGTGTGTGCTCATTGAAGATGTAAACATGCCCAATAATAATAATAATAATAATAATAATAATAATAATAATAATAATAATAATAATAATAATAATAATAATTTCAGCCGTTTCGTGCCGTATAGTGTCTTGGTCTAAGGAAGTGATGTCAAAGTAAGCGCATTTTTCTGACCTTGACGTCGTGCGCGGGCAGCAAGCGCTAAGTATGGAAAGAGGAAGGGTTATGTATATGAATACGCAGCCTGTTGGATTAAGAAAACAGTGGTGCACAAACTTCAAACGGAGAGCGAAATTTTATGGCTTCTTTCTATTTAATATTATCTATATTGTCTGTAAAACAAAAGTACTAACACTGATTTCTTAATATTGCACTTGTGTTTTAAATCTTAATAACATAATAGAGAGTTAAGAAGGAATATTCACTTAAATTCCATAGTAGCATAATATTATACTGTATTAAGTGGATGAAACAGATCATTCATAAAGAAAGTGATATTCCAAAGAATGAGATTGAGTATGGCATGATAAGTTGGAATTGATATTGATGGTATCTTTAGCCTTACAAAAGTGATCAATAAACTAATCAAAACAAAATTACAGTACAAAGCAAAGTTACCTAGGTACTGTATCCGTTTTAAGTGTAACTAATATTACATAACAAAACTCTTATTGCATTATGCTTTTAAGGTAATATTTGTGAGCAACTTCCTATCATCAGAATATTAAATTATTTTCTCGAAATGTGCTGAAGCTATAGAGCTGACATTTTTACAACACATGGGCACGTATGTTTTGCTTATGATGTAACAGTAGTTGCTTTGTTAATTCATTTCCTTACAAACAATTTCCATACGAATATTTTCAAAATATTCAATACACTATCTTCAGTAATACATACATACGGTATATTAAATTTACGAAAAAATTCTGTAAGGCTACTAAATAAATAGGCCTATATCTAAAAAATTTCACTTTTCTATACGAAAAGTTGAGAAAATGTTTCTTTTGAATAAAAAAATCAAACTTGTGAAAAATGAGCATTAAAATGAAAACTTACATTCTTATAATGCGCTTATACTTCTCAGGCAAATCTAAAAATTAACATGGATACAGTTTTAATAAGTTCTCTTCCCTTTATCTATTGAATCAGTGCTGGCCATCCCTGTATATAGCTCGACCAAGCGGCATGTACCACCTCTTTCGTCTGTCTCTTTCCTTTCCGCTGTAAAGCGCTCAGGCTCTCCTGGGCTCTAAAGCGCGCACTGGCTCCTTTGGGCATCAATTGACATGCCTGGTCTAAGGCATCCTGCCTAGGACTCGCGTTACGGAATGCGCGCTGGTTCAAGTCTTCATGGGGGAAGACATTTTCTCATGAAATTTCGGCCAGCGTATGGGTCCGGTGCCCACCCAGCATCGTGATGAATTTGGGAACCTACGAGAGTTATGAACATCCGATTACGGCAACTAGTTACAAAGTCATTAAAGTATACAAGGTGAGTCGTAAGCAATGTCATTAATTTCAGGTGGTTATTCCTTGAGATATTTCAAACAAAAAAGTTTCATACAATTTTGCTCGTCTTTGCTGTCTACTTGAGATAAAAATTGTTTTATATGAACATTCGTAGCGTGTTTTTGGGAAAGCCATTGATTGAATTCCCAATATTCTCTCTCTATTTAAGAGAACAGTGTATTATGATGATAATAATAATAATAATAATAATAATAATAATAATAATAATAATAATAATAATGGTTTATTTTAACTGGCAGAGTTATGGCCATTCGGCCTTCTCTTCCACTCAACCAGTATGGTAGAAAATTACTACAATGCTATGAATATAACATAATTAATAGAATACAATACAATACAATTCAAAGCAATACAATACTACAATACAAGACAATATAATACAGTACATAATTAACATAATATAATGACAATTCTTTTCCTCTTCACAACACCAATAAAATAATTATGTAATAATAATAATAATAATAATGATAGTCATACCTAAATCAAATTAAATTATTAAACTCGATCACAATAAATTATAACTTCAATTTGACTGCCCCCGTAAGAAATCATTTAGCCTTTTCTTCAAAGTGGTTATTGTCTGGCAGCCCCTAATCTTCTGAGGTAGAGAATTCCATTCACGGGGGACTGAGACAGTAAAAGAGGAAGAATAGTGGGATGTTCTATGGGCAGGAATTGCTAGGATTTGGCTCTCCTGTGACCTGGTGTTTAGATTGTGATTGGAGGATAAGTAGTTAATAAATTATTGAAATAATTTTGGTTTTGTCCTTTAAATGTGCAGAAATTTGATTTTAACAAACTTCACTTCACTGGCGCGTTCTTCCCTATTCTCCTCCTCTTCAGTTTTTTTTCGACATTTCTTGATTTCTCTATTTTTTCTTCTCTCTTTGATTGTTTAATTTTTTTTTCCAGTTTCTTTACGTATTGCTCTATTTTTTCTTTCCTTTCATTTCTCCTTTCTTGCTGATTTTGTGATTTCTCTATTTCATTATTTCTTTTCTTTCTCCATTTTTTATTGCTCTGATTCTTCCTTTATCTTCATTTTTTGCTGTCTCTTTACATTTCCTAATTATTATTTACAGTTGATGTCACCTTAACACATTTTTTACAGTAGCAACATTAGTGGATAAATTTTCCGTTGGAAGAGGGTTCCGTTAAGAGGAAATATGATATGATCTCATAGTTGACATGCGAGAACTTAAGAAACTTGTGTCTTATCTGATGAAATTAAAATAATTTGCGCCATCTGGCTAGAAAACGAAAATTCATCTGTAGACAATACAAAACAACAAAACTGAATGTTGGCCAAGAACATTCCTCTATATTCCTAAACAAACTAAGTAAAAAAGCAATAGACTAAGACGGATTTCAGACTTCTGCAAGTTTTGTATGACATCTTGTTAGTACGTTTAGGCCCTCGGTTCTTAAAGTTAATTCATAAGTGCATTGAAACTGATGAAAGTAAAGAATGCATTGTAAATTGAAACTCATGACAACTCACGAGATAATGAATCGTTCCTGACCGCTGAAAGTCTACTTCATTTCATTTGCCTTAGGCTTTAATTGTTATTCATGGTATACGTTACTATTCTGATAGGCGCGATGCGGGTTGTAGAAATTTCGGGGGGTCTGTGCTTAATTAAAAAGTGGGCAGGTTATTATGGCTACTATTTTGCCTGGCCGCACTAATTTAATAACATTATTGGATGAGTGCAGCAACACAAATTATTGTTGAACGACCGTCTGAAAGACTTAATTGTGAATTTAAGATCTTTCGTTATAATTAAGTATGTGTGATAAAGTATGTAACAGATTAAAACTGATAGACTATACACCAATAAAATTAACTTGCCTTCTCATTTTCATATTACAAAGATACTTATTTGAATTACGTCCAAGACATGAATTGTTAATTTATACGAACGAAGATTTCCTTTCTGGATGTCAACGTTATCATCGCAAATGTCATCGCCGTTTCACCATCTTTAAAATCCTTAGGGTGCTATGCATAGACATTTCGCTAGCCCGCGCTACGAGCGTGCTAAACTAGCCCCGACTATCGACTGGTTACTTGTACAGGATTCATATCATATCATATCGCTAACACTGATTTATGAATAGGAAAAACGTTAGTTCGCTGATCATCCACCGGAAGCCCGCGCTAAGAATGTCTATGAATACGGCTCTAAAAGTTGCACACCTTTCGCCCCGTCTTATTGTGGATCTTGTGCGGATTGTCATCTAGGTTTGATAATTTCTACTAGTGGAACTTCCTGAAACATAGACCACTTCATATGGGAGAAAAATTAATTTCAAATTTTCAGTCAATATTCGAACACAAGTGTACTGGATTTGTGTTGAAAACACTTCTGTCTTGCCCTTAGGAACGAACTGCTCCTAGTACTAATACCATTATTATTATCATTATTATTATTATTTTTACTATTATCATTAATGTTTTCTGCTCGAGCAGGTCTTTCACTACACACCCAGCTTTCTCCAATCTTTCCTATTTTCCGCCTTCCTCTTTCTGTCCTCATATGATCCATATATCTTAATGTCGTCTATCATCTGATATCTTCTTCTGCCCCGAACTCTTCTCCCCTTCACTATTCCTTCCAGTGCATCCTTCAGTAGACAGTTTCTTATCAACCAGTGACCTAGCCAATTCCTTTTCCTCTTCCTGATCAGTTTCAGCATTATTCTTTCTTCACCACACTTTATAGCACAGCTTCATTTCTTATTCTGTCTGTCCATTTCACACACTTCATTCTCCATATCCACATTTCAAATGTTTATATTATTATTATTATTATTATTATTATTATTATTATTATTATTATTATTATTATTCCAGACGTTTGCGATGGGCAGGGCATGTAGCAAGTATGGGCGTATCCAGAAATGCGTATAGAGTGTTAGTTGGGAGGCCGGAGGGAAAAGACCTTTGGGGAGACCGAGACGTAGATGGGAGGATAATATTAAAATGGATTTGAGGGAGGTGGGATATGATGATAGAGACTAGATTAATCTTGCTCAGGATAAGGATCAATGGCGGGCTTATGTGAGGGCGGCAATGAACCTCCGGGTTCCTTAAATGCCAGTAAGCATTATTATTATTATTATTATTATTATTATTATTATTATTATTAGTATATAATGTATTCGGCTGAGCCAGTTCATTTCCTGTCCACAGGAATTATAATACTAGTAATGGTCATAAAATGTTACATCTATTGGTTTACTATATTTATTACAGTCCTATATGTAGCTATATATTTTTCTCGAGATTAAAGAATTAAGTAATCGGATATTATACCTCTTTTAGGCTTTGCGCAAAAAATGTGAATTAAAAAAATTCTCTTCTATGAAATTAAACAAACTTCGTAATACTATCTCCGTTTTAAATAAAAACAAAATTGAAAATTTGCAATAGGGTCTCTTTCCTAGAGCTGGAAGAGAAAGAATCTTGGCAACATGCATTGTAGTGAAAGTAGAAACGAAGTTACAACACTCTCTTTCTTCTTCAAATGAAAGACGAAGTGAAACTTGGCAACACAACTTCTTTCTTCGAACTGACAGTATAAATATAAATTGAAACAGAGTCTCAGTCTTCGAAGTGAAAGTGAAATAAAAGCTTTACAATGATATCACTTCCTTTTAACTGCTAGAAAAATTAAACTTGATAAATTTTCAAATTGAAAGTGAAATTGAAGCTTGACAATATTCTCTCTTCTTTTTGACTGATAGGGAAAGTTAAGCTCAAGAATGCAGTTTTCTCTGTGAACTGAAATTAATAATTTAATTTCAAAAGCATCTCTTTCCTGGAATTGAAAGTGAAATTGAAGCTTTACAATATTCTCTCTTCTTTTCACTGATAGGAAAAGTTAAGCTCAAGAATGCAGTTTTCTCTGTGAACTGAAATTAATAAAGTAATTGCAACAACATCTCTTTCCTCGGATTGAAAGTGAAATTGAAGCTGCACAATATTCTCTCTTCTTTTTGACTGATTGGGAAAGTTAAGCTCAAGAATGCAGTTTTCTCTGTGAACTGAAATTAATAATGTAATTGCTACAACATCTCTTTCCTGGAATTGAAAGTAAAATTGAAGCTTGACAATATCCTCTCTTCTTTTTGACTGATAGGGAAAGTTAAGCTCAAGAATGCAGTTTTCTCTGTGAACTGAAATTAATAAGTAATTGCAACAGCATCTCCTTCCTGGAATTGAAAGTGAAATTGAAGCCTCACAATATTCTCCCTACCTTTGGACTTACAGCAAATGTTCAGCTCAACAAAGCAGTCTCTTTCCTCGAACTGAAAGTGACATTGAAGTATTGTAAAAATAGTCTCTCTCTTTGAACCTAGCGACCAATTGCACAATTGTCGATGAAAATGATTAGCGCGGTCTATGATTGCAGCTCGCCGCTCTATTAAAACTTTCTCTGGAATTGGGAAATAAAAAAAAAATGCCGTTTTATAGAGCGCGTCTCCCGCTGACTGGGGAGGTGGACTGACCTGTCATGTGCAGCGCTGAATTGGCTGCCCATGTCAAAACGGGAGGGGATGTACTCCGTAAACAAATCATTCTATATTAACAATACGTTTTATTTGCTGATTGTAATTTTGTTTGCTGTTTGATGGAGTCAGTTTCAGTAGTTTTCGCTGCCGCCGGTGTTGCCTCGAACCTTGTTGATATATATTCAATTATACAGATAACCTTCCGTTTCACCTGCGTGCGACCTGCAGAAATGGACTGAGTTCATTTTGACGTCGATAAGATTTATCTGCGGCAGAGAGCTGAGAGTTTATCTTGCGTTGCTTTTGTACTGTTCATATTGACATAATTACAGATTACAAGATAATAAAATAATTCATACGTCTTGATTACACAACTTTTAACACTGTATCACTTCGGAATATGTATGATAAGAACTTTCTTGTGTTAAATTTTAACGTACCTTGTTAACATGTTTCGACCTATTTTCGGTCATCTTCGGAACTGGTCGTTGTTGGTCTTGGCGCCTCTTGTTTCCTGTGTGGGTGCGTTCGTAGTGTATAGTCAAAGAGTGTATGTGTTTTGAAATTGAGTTGTGTGTTGAGAATATTGTTGGGGTGTGTTTTCGTGTCTCTGTATATTTCATATTTTTCTAGTGTGTTGAGTTTCTGGCTTTTTGGTTGGATGTGCAGTATTTCCATGTCTGTGTTGATGTCTCTGTAGGTGTGGTTGGCATTTGTTATGTGTTCTGCATATGTCGAGGTGTTTTGTAATTTTGTTATGGCTGTGATGCGTTCTTTGTAACGTGTTTGAAATGATCTGCCTGTCTGTCCTATATAGACGTTGTTGCAGGTGTTACATTACAAATACAACCACACAGGCGTATACAAACTCAAATAGTTGTGAAACTTGGACTCTCACTTTGAGAGAGGAACATAGGTTAAGAGTGTTTGAGAATAAGGTGCTTAGGAAAATATTTGGGACTAAGAGGGATGAAGTTACAGGAGAATGGAGAAAGTTACACAACACAGAACTGCACGCATTGTATTCTTCACCTGACATAATTAGGAACATTAAATCCAGACGTTTGAGATGGGCAGGGCATGTAGCACGTATTGGCGAATCCAGAAATGCATATAGAGTGTCAGTTGGGAGGCCGGAGGGAAAAAGACCTTTGAGGAAGCCGAGACGTAGATGGGAAGATAATATTAAAATGGATTTGAGGGAGGTGGGATATGATAGAGAGTGGATTAATTTTGCACAGGATAGGGACCGATGGCGGGCTTATGTGAGGGCGGCAATGAACCTCCGGCTTCCTTAAAAGCCAGTAAGTGAGTAAGTAAGTTAACGGAAATTAAGGGAAAACGGCGATTTATTTTTGTACTGTTGACAACAGCGACTTTTTGCACCTATTTCTATATTTGTGAATATGGCCGACCCATCAGCGTCGCTAGTATAGCAAACGATATCTCTGAAAGAAAGACGCCAAACCGTTGGTGCAGGTACCTTGCGAGGAGATTGGTCAGCAGCTGGAAACCCAACGTTTAAAGAGAGTTGCTGATGCTGGGAAAGTAAAGGAAGAGCTGTGTGAAAGGCGAAGACAAAATCAGACTTGAATAAATGTGGGATGGCGGGGGTCGCCCCAGGGACCGGAGTCACCTGCCGTCTCCTTCGATATTGCCTCCCCGTGGTCCACGCCGTCCATCTCTACAATCAACCCCGATAGACACCCTCACAGGGGCGTGCGACCTGCTGTTCTACCCTCCCCGCTTCTTTTAAAATTTACATTACCGTCCCTCTACCTTCCTCCAATGTTTCATCTTTCGTCCAATTTTCTTAACCCTTTTCTCTACCTTTTGTTCAATTTCATGTCTTTCTTCTGCCTTTTTACTTTCTTTTTATTACAAAAGGAAAAAATTAAAAATAGTAAATAATTATTTAATCTATTGTAATATTTTTAGCTATCTTTTGTTCAACTTCGTGTCTTTCTTCTGTCTTTTTCCTTTCTTTTTACTACAAAAGGAAAAATATTAAAAATGGTAAATAATTATTTAATTCTATTGTAATATTTTTAGCTATCTTTTGTTCAACTTCTTGTCTTTCTTCTGTCTTTTTGCTTTCCTTCTATTACGAAAGGAAAGAATTGAAAATGGTAAATAATTATTTAATTCTGTTGTAATGTTTTTACCTATCTTTTGTTCAACTTCTTGTCTTTCTTCTGTTTTTTTTTGCTTTCTATCTATTACGAAAGGAAAAAATTGAAAATAGTAAATAATTATTTAATTCTATTTGTAATATTTTTCTCTATCTTTTGTTCAACTTCATGTCTCTCTTCAGTCAATTTTACTTTCTTTCACTTTTGAAAGAAAAAAAAAGTAAAAGTAGTAAATATTCTTTTATTTCTACAGTATTGTTTGTTATTTTCTATATTCTCGTTCTCATTATATAATTTATTCCTTTTTCCAGGTTATTTCGTTCCTTCCTGTATTACCCCTACTTTCGTTCCTTTTCATCTTTCCCTTATATATACCTTCCTTCACTTCTTTCTCACTGACCCGCCTTCTCCTTTCCGTTATCTATTTTCTTCCCCCGTATTTTCCTCCCCTTGTCACAAAGGCGTGCGATTTTAGCGGTTTTCTTTTCCTTCACTCACATTATTTTCCTCCGTCTCCTTTTTCCCATTACTTAATATTGACCGCTTCCTGTTTTCCTTCCTTTCTTGCCTACGCTTTTTCTTCTTCTTTTTTTACTACTTTCTCATGCTTCTATTGTATCCTTCATTTGTTATTTCTTTCTAATAGGCTATATTGTCTCACCATTATATTTATAATCTGCCTTCATTCATTATTCCAAATATTTACTTATTACAGTCATTTGTAACTATTATTTCGTTACCACGTGTTTTACGTCTAATCTTCGCATATTTCAATGATTTATCCATACTTCTATTCTTTCCTTGTTTCACTTTCTTTCACTAATTTCTTCCCCATTTCTATATCTATGCAGAATGGTGATTGGATAAAAAAAACTTTTCTCCCGTTCACCATTCCTTCCAGTGCATCCTTCAATAGGCAGTTTCTTCTCAGCCAGTGGTCTAGCCAATTTCTTTTTCTCTTCCTGAGCAGTTTCAACATTATTTTTTCTTCATCCACTCTTCCCAATTCAGCTTCATTTCTTATTCTGTCTATCCCTTTCTATTCTTCTCCATATCCACATTTCAAACACTTCTAGCCGCTTGTCTTCACTTCGTCGTAATGTTCATGTTTCTCCCCCATACAATTCCACTCTCTACACAAAGCACTTTACTAATCTCTTCATTACTTCTTTTTTCCAGAGGTCCGCAAAAGATCTCTTTTTTCTATTAAAAGCTTTCTTAGCCATTGCTGTCCTCCCTTTGACTTCCTGGCAGCAGCTCATGTTACTGCGTACAGTACGTGATATTTTAAAGAGAAGATTTTACTCTGCTGATATGACAGATGTTCTTTGGGTATCTTTTGCAGTATTTCTTGAGAGATTAAATTACAAGTAATGGTGATAATAAAGCTTGCAAAGGAGTGTGTTGATTGGAGTGCATATGTAAAGGTAAGGAAAAACACTCTGCGTAATTTGAACCGAATTCAGGGCATAAGCTTGACCTCTAGCACCGAGTTAGAAGAGAGGCTTTGTATGTGTGTATTGCTCGGTCAATTCGCTGTAAAAGGTAGGCTATGGATGCTGTATGCATCTCTAGTTTAGATATATGATGAGAGTGTACAAAAAAGGAAATACAAGTGTGGCAGGAGCTGTCAAACGAATCATGTTTCACTATCAGTGATGATCATAATGTAATGAAATTTCTATTCATCTCGCATTTTAATTTTCGCCAGGTTAATGAAAAACAAAATGTATTGTTCAAGATTCGTAGAATATATCGTTGTTATTTTGTACCACAGTCAGATGAAACATGGCACGTTTTTGTGTTTCTCTAGACTCATTTCACTTAAAACGAAATACACGCACACCTATCCCAGTTGTCACGAATGTTACAGTTTTACTATTTTCAAACTCTGTTATAATAATTGAAATGAAATATATTTTGTCAACTTTTATTATTACTACAATCAAATTTATAAGATCAGTATAATTTTACAAAAAAAAACGTTGTTGAATAATTTCTTTTATTATTGAAGAAAATAAGGAAAAGGTTCCGTTACGGATGTTTCATGCTTTGTGAACTCACTTCACACCTTATTAAAAAAAACGTGTAAATCCCAGGTCTCTGCCTCAAGCAAAAAAGATTCATTATCATTGTGACCATGTGAATGCTATACAAATCTCATGACATCCAATTAGTTCACCAAAACATAATCGGTAAATATTTTATAGCTGTTACTTTCATGTCATGGATGCTACACACATTTTGGCACGTATGTTACAGATGTCGTTCATTTTTCCAGTTTCAAAACAAGTCAAAATATTCACTTGAACTGTAAGATTGTTATTAATCAAAGTACGAAAATAAATGGCAGAAAGAATATAGTACAGAGTAAATAGTTCCTTGATAATGGATCTCTGGAATTAACAGTGCAGACTCTCAAAATATTTCTTCAAAAATAGCTCCTTGAAAAACATACATTAACATCTGATCTCTCTATGAGCAAGTTCTGCAAACTTCAGTTAAACAAAACAGTAGCTATTACCCAGCTAATATCACTTAAATTCAATGCCCATAAAAATCTTGTAAAGTATTTTCCTTTTGAAAATAAAACATATGAATATTAAATTTAGAGCTTTATCTATGTCTTACACTAATAATAAACACATATTTCTGAAAAATACTTTTTCATTTGGACTCCAAATTTGCCCGGAATGGCTGCTTAATAAAATAAGATGCATGTCCTTGGACCGACTGTTAGGTCCACTTGATGTCCTGACGAGAACCCATTGTTTCAGACCATATGTTAAAGAAGAACTGCGCTTTCCTGCCAGCAGTTTTTATAAATGAATATGATTGACTTAAATATATTACATTTTAAAATGATTTACACTTTTGTTATTACTTAGAGTGAATAATTAGCTTATTATAATTTGAACATTGTTTGCTTCTGAATTATTTTCAAAGACTTATTTAGTGAGACTTAACTTATTTTATATAACTATAACATTTTCATAAAAATCTGTCCCGCCAATATTGGTAACAAATTAAACAGACAGGCATAGGCTATAAACAAAAATATTGAACCCTAGTCTTCAGCATTATTACGTTTCAGCTCTCATATTAACCGTTAAATTCGCAAAGGACCCTATAGGATACAACAGGTTAATAGGCTATATGCTATAATATTAACAGAACAATAGAAAAAAAATTGGTAGGAAAATTAAAATTTCACAATATTATAATATTGCACAACATATAAAATATGGACATTGCGATAGTTGTTTTCTTTACGGTCCGACACGGTTTAATAAATTAGTGTGAGAAATGAAGCTTTGCCAATTTAAGGGTTAGAAAATACTGTATATAAATGAAGTTCTTGGTGCTGAGCATGTCGGGCGTGATGGAAGCACGCCACTGTCTGCTAAGACGTCTCTTCTCTTCAGTTCTCTTCTCTTCTCTCCCACAACCCAACCAAGTCCCCTAGTAATTTGATTTCTCCTCGTCGTCCTCCTCCTCAACTTTTGGAGGTGGTGGTGGGGAGCCGGAGAGAGATGGGGCCAGGGAGGGTGTTCCCAGGGAGTTCCAGGTCGATATCCCGTGCCCTGGCCGAGAGCAGTTCCCTAGGGAATGTGTTTTCTCGTGCCTTCCAGGGTGGCGAGTCTTTGCTCACTTTCACGCAGACATTTCTGTCAGCAGAACAGCCAGGAGAAATCACACAAACATCAAATTTGTGACTGCGAGGAAGAAATGTTCCCCGGGTTATAGTAACTGCTGTGGGACGTCCGGAACTGGGCGAGTGTTGCGAGAGACGGAACCAAGTCTTGGATTGTAGATTATTATTATTATTATTATCATTATTATTATTATTATTATTATTATTATTATTATTATTATTATTATACTTACTGGCTTTTAAGGAACCCGAAGGTTCATTGCCGCCCTCACATAAGCCCGCCATTGGTCCCTATCCTGAGCAAGATTAATCCAGTGTCTATCAGCATATCCCATCTCCCTCAAATCCATTTTAATATTATCTTCCCATCTACGTCTCGGCCTCCCCAAAGTTCTTTTTCCCTCAGGCCTCCCAACTAATACTCTATATGCATTTCTGGATTCGCCCATACGTGCTACATGCCTTGCCCATCTCAAATGTCTGGATTTAATGTTCCTAATTATGTCAGGTGAAGAATACAATGCGTGCAGTTCTGTGTTGTGTAACTTTCTCCATTCTCCTGTAACTTCATCCTTCTTAGCCCCAAATCTCAAAACCTTATTCCTTTGCTGTGGTCGTGCCAGAGAATCAGTCCCATTCCGAGGCTTATTTGAAGGATTCGTAACAAGCTGTTTTTTACGGTGATGGGTTGTTAGCCCTTCGCCCAACCCCCAAGCTGGAGGACCACCCCTCATCGGCTGTCCGCGACTGCTTATTCAATATATTCACAGCTACCCTCCATATCTGGAGGTCGTCTCCTCGATCCGCAACCTGAGGACGCGCCATGCCTTGGTGATAGGGACCCACAATACATGGAGTAATTGTACAGTAGTGGCAAAAAACCGGACCGACCCTTGTAGCTGATTTCAGAGCCTTGTTTACTCCAGAGCACGATAGTCTGGTAACTAAGACTTTCGTAGTTTGAATCCTGCCTGGGAAGGAAACTTTTTTTTGTTCCTTATTCAAATTTATTCCCAATACCTTTCAATTGTAGCGATATTTTACTACTTAATTAACTTATTATTTCCAGAATATGAATTTTACCAGCAATCGAAAAGTCCTGGGAATAAATTTCAATAAAAAAAAAAAAAAATTTCTTCCCAGGCAGGATTCGAACCACGAAAATGTTAGTTACCAGTCTATCGTGTTCTGGAGTGAACAAGGCTCTGAAATCAGATACAAGGGTCGGTCCGGTTTTTTTTGTCACTACTGTACTACGACTTCATCTGTCGTAAAAAATCTTGGCTTCTTTTTTGATAATAATCTAAGTTGGAATTTTCAAGTTAAAGAAACGATAAAAAAAATCTGTTCCTCCATTCACTGTTTGAGTCGCTTGAGAAACTTCTTGCCCCAGCAACTAAAACTTACCCTAGTGCAAACCCTAGGAACGTCGCACTTCGATTATTGTGACGTTTTGTTAAGTGACCTAAGTTCTGAATTGTCAGTCAAGTTACAGCGAGCTCAGAATATGTGCGTCAGATACGTGTGCAACATCCGACGGTATGATCACATATCACCGTCCTTCGCAAGTCTCTCGTGGCTCCGACTTAAAGAACGTAGAACTTTACACTCTTTGTCTTTACTCTTTCGAATTCTGCACACTTCAACACCAAATTACCTTTCGTCTCGTTTCTCTTATCTATACTCTAACCACGACGTAAATACCAGATCACTTATCTGTGGCACGCTAAGTATACCTCTTCATAGAACATCTTGTTATTCATCATCTTTTACAATATCCACCTCGCGTCAATGGAATTCCTTGTCACAAAGTATTAGGGGCTGCAAGACAATAAACACCTTTAAGAACAGCTTAAAAGATAACCTTATTAGCATTTCACTCCAATCATACTGATTTAAACTATCACTGACTACATTGTTACTTTTTTCTTTAGACATCATCCTGATTGTGCTGTATTTTAATTATCTCGTAATAATCTCTTTCTATTATCTAATATTATTTGAAATATATTAACATTCTATGTATTTTAGTTTAATTCTGCTACACAGTTTATTTCAGTGTTTAATTAATAGTTCATAGTATTTTGTTGTTTAATTTGTAAATAACTTTTGTATACATGTAACTCTCATCTAAATCAAATTGTTTGATTCTTTGTAAGTTCATGCATATGTATATACACTTTTTGCTGGTTGAGTGGAAGAGAAGGCCTTACGGCCTTAACTCTGCCAGCTAAAATAAATTATTATTATTATTATTATTATTATTATTATTATTATTATTATTACATATCAGCCAGAACCTCAATCAGGGGTAATAACAGTATAATAATTTATTTTCTGTTATATTGGGAACTTCGTTTCACTGAGTAATACGAAGTAAACATTCACTAATTGTAGGACTCATAGTCACGTGCTCAAGTACACCGCTGAAGAACCAAACCAAAAACAAGATAAAGAATACAAACCCAGTCCCTGTGAGCGAGAGAGAAAGAGAGATATTTCCACTTCGACATCGGAAACTCAACATAGGTCTAGTAGTGGGATGGAATTTGTCGCAAATGCTGCTACACGAGTCCTAGAGGACAAACTCGAAACGAGGACACATGCGGAGTGTCTGTGTGTGGGAGATAAACCTTGGGTTTCCTGTAGGAAGTCGAGCCAGTGCATGTAGCCACGGGAGCTTCAATAAGGATTAATATTAACAACGAGCGAATTGAGTTATTAACAGCAGTGGCAACAACACCACCCATCTTACAGTCTGATCATACCTGATACTACTATATAGCCAGTAACAGCACGAGTGCATTTGTGCGAGTATTTCAATGCTGTTCCAGTGCACCAATGGAGTGTAAGAATCTATCGAGTTTTAAGCAAACAAAGCCAAACTATCAACTACAATCTTGTCGCACCTGATACACATTTATTTACAGTAATATCTTGTCGCACCTGATTTTCAGATGTTGAACATTTTCATTGTTTCGTTCGCAATAAAGTGGGCCATGATAATGCGTAATGATCAAGCTATCAAATGTAATATTTGTAAAAATTCAACTAAAATAATTGAGTAGGCTAAGTAATAGGTAACACTATGTAATATTCAGTCACAAAGGAAATGTTAATTAATGGTAACGATCTTGATCAGTTTTCTTTTTTGTTGAGAAAATACTTTCCTTGACCCTGCGCACTGAAGCTATGTCATGTGTGGGAATTGCACAACACTGGCACTGACTTTCCCTATGCTGGTGAGGTGGTTCGAACAGTGTTAAATCAGGATCCTTATTAATGTTCATGCAGATTGAAACAAGAATACCATGATTATTGTAGAAAAGAGTTTTTAATGAAAATAAGCATCCTAACACCTATTAATTAAAAAATACAGTAAATATATTATACCGAAGTTCACTTTGTTGTTGTCGTGCTGTTTTCTTCTTCACACTTTTGCTGCTTGCTCTGCTATTCTCACCTATAGGCACTTTTCCCTCCATTTCCACAGATATCACGTGCACAACTGGACTTCATCGGTACTGAACTGATACAAAGTTCGACAATAAGTCAATGCTGTAAATTGGCGCTAGTTTTTCTCAGTGCAGGAAACTTGACACGCAACCTTACAATGAAAAATATTAATTGGTTTTGAACAGAAAACGGTTTGACGCGGACAAAGATGTGGACCAGAGCTCTGCATCGGACGTTTTCGCTCCAGCGCCAAATAGTTCATAGCATCATCCGATAGGTAGCGCACATGCATGATGGGTAAAATTGTCGCGAGCGATAAATCCTCGAACGGTATAAGCCGAACGTTAGACATTCGTTCTTGTTACAGTGATGAACTGTGTAGTAACATCATAGATGTTTATCATTTCAAAACTTTGCAGTGTTTAACTAACCTCTCCATAGTACAACTACAAAACTTGCTTCTTTAAAATGTAATATAAATGTTGTAGGTATATGTTTTTTTTCCCCCACACAGGAGTGATTTTGTTTTTTGCCACATGTGATAGATGTTATTGGGTGTAAATGCAATTATTATAAACGGAGAACACAATCACGATAGGCCTAATACTTACTTACAAATGGCTTTTAAGGAACCCGAAGGTTCATTGCCGCCCTCACATAAGCCTGCCATCGGTTCCTATCCTGTGCAAGATAATGCAATAACCATATCAAGTTTTCTAGTAGTAGTAGTAGTAGTAATAATAATAATAATAATAATAATAATAATAATAATAATAATAATAGTAATAGTAATAATAATAATAATAATAATAATCTCTAATAATTAGTGTATCAATCTTTGCGTCTGTAACAGTTGTGCAGCATGATTATTCGTTTTATTATATTTTCTGTGACGTTGTCTCTGTACTAATATTGTTATTAATCTACTGCTATATCAATAATATTTTGTAAAACGTTTCTACATTGTCGCAGTATATAGGCGGAACACTATGTATGGACCTATCATATTATATATGTGGTAAATCAAACAATGAATAATTATTAATTAGCAGTAATAACCGTATATCGAAGTTTTTCATACTATTTTATTTATAACTTCATGTTCCTGTTTTGGTACATTCCATTAGACGTTTGTCATAAACGCAGAAAATAAAGCCTTATTTTTACCGTGTGAGAAAAACATATGTGTATCTTATCTGTCGCCTTCCATACAAGATAAGACATGTTGGTGAGATGACCTTGTACTGTGCTTCTATTTATTACGAGCGTATCACGACCGATTTTATTTCACTCGAGGGTGCGACACTCGACTGAGTTCAAGCGAGCGATTTAACTCCAATGCAGCACTCTGATGTGAACATAATACGGTTTGCCACGAACATTCAGTTTCATGCATTCTTTCCATTGGGATTTAATACAGTTAGACCCAAACAGACTTGACAGCACGTTCAGAACTATATCAAATCATAACTTTATCATGGGTGGACTTAACACGGTTTGGAACGGTCCTCCTCTTTTGTATTACTATACTTGTAATAGGCCACGCTAAAAAATGGAGCCTCGGAATACGATTCGTGGACCCCCGTGATATTTTTGTGGTTCTGGAATCTTACGCAGAGTAATACCTGGCAATGCCCTGTCCGTGTGCCGGACTCGAACATGCAATTCCGAAATCGACTGCCAGGTTGTGGATGAGGATGAACGGCCGGTTTAAATAAGAACTCTTGAAGCTTTAATTATCGGCGCGTGGGTGGGAGTGAGCCATCCGGGCCGAAGAGGTCATTCAATAGAAGATCGCATTCCGAATTTAATTACGGAAAGCGTGAAAAATACGAACGGCGAGAGCGAATTACAGCAATAGACCTGAGAGCCGAGCGACACTAGCGGGGTCATCTCTGAAGTGGAGGGCACAAATCAAGTGCTCAGGTCAACTGCCTGTCAGCATCACACTCCGGACTGAACTGGACTCCTTGAAATAACGCACACAGACCTCTTCTAGCCGCATTGCCCTTTCCTGTTGCACTTCGTACAGCCTAATCTTTCTGTCGTCACAATATTCTGCCCTTTCTCGTTCCTCATTCCTGTTGCATGTTCTTTTCTAACTCGTTGCTTAGCCCTGTCGCACTGCTGTTTCTTGTTCCATTAATTTTTTTTGTTCCGTTGCTTTTCTGTGTCGTTAATATTTCTTGTTCCGTTGCTTTTTGTATTGTTAAGGCCCATTCACAATGAAAATTAAACATAACCGTAACATAAACACAGAAGTTTGCGTCCAGGCTACCAAATGGGATCATTCACAATGATTCACATAAGCATTGACATAAACGTAAGACGTTAACATGAAAGTTTGCAAACTCCAAACTTTCATGCTTATGCTACCTGATTTGCAAACAGAACACAATCGTGGAGCGCTGAAGTATACGACAGAATATGAGAAAATGGCGTCGTTGTTATGTTTCCATGGTTACCAAGTATGTTTGCGGTTATGTTTATGTTCCCATCGTGAATGATGGTATGACTTTTTTATTTTAATGTAACGTTTATATTCTTAAGTTAACGCTTACGTTATGTTTAATTTTCATTGCGAATGAGCCTTTACTCTTTCTAGTTCCATTTCTTTATTGTTTCGTTCTTTTTTCATTACTCTATCTTGTTCCGTTACATTTTTTGTTACTCTTTTTTCTTCCGTTAAATTTTTGTTTTGTGACTCTTTCTTGTTCCCATATACTTTTGTTTTGTTACTCTTTTTTGTTCCCTTATATTTATGTTACTCTTTCTAGTTGCGTTGCTTCTTGTTTCGTTACCCTTTCTTGCTCCGTTTCAGTTTTGTTTTCTTACTCTAACTTGTCCGTTGCTGTTTCTTGTTTCGTTACTCTTTCTTGTTCCGTCAGTTTTTTTGTTTCGTTACTCTTTCTTGTTTCATTATTTGTTCCACTGCAGTTTTGTCTTATTACTCTACCTTGTTCCGTTGCTTTTCTGTGTCGTTAATATTTCTTGTTCCGTTGCTTTTTGTATTTTTACTCTTTCTAGTTTCATTTCTTTATTGTTTCGTTCTTTTTTCATTATTGTATCTTGTTCCGTTACATTTTTTGTTACTCTTTTTTCTTCCGTTAAATTTTTGTTTTGTGACTCTTTCTTGTTCCCATATACTTTTGTTTTGTTACTCTTTCTTGTTCCCATATACTTTTGTTTTGTTACTCTTTTTTGTTCCCTTATATTTATGTTACTCTTTCTAGTTGCGTTGCTTCTTGTTTCGTTACCCTTTCTTGCTCCGTTTCAGTTTTGTTTTCTTACTCTAACTTGTCCGTTGCTGTTTCTTGTTTCGTTACTCTTTCTTGTTCCGTCAGTTTTTTTGTTTCGTTACTCTTTCTTGTTTCATTATTTGTTCCACTGCAGTTTTGTCTCATTACTCTACCTTGTTCCGTCGCTTTTCTGTTTCGTTACTATTTCTTGTTCCGTTGCTTTTTGTATTGTTACTCTTTCTAGTTACATTTCTTTATTGTTTCGTTCTTTTTTCATTACTGTATCTTGTTCCGTTACATTTTTTGTTACTCTTTTTTCTTCCGTTAAATTTTTGTTTTGTGACTCTTTCTTGTTCCCATATACTTTTGTTTTGTTACTCTTTTTTGTTCCCTTATATTTATGTTACTCTTTCTAGTTGCGTTGCTTCTTGTTTCGTTACTCTTTCTTGCTCCGTTTCAGTTTTGTTTTCTTACTCTAACTTGTCCGTTGCTGTTTCTTGTTTCGTTACTCTTTCTTGTTCCGTCAATTTTTTTGTTTCGTTACTCTTTCTTGTTTCATTATTTGTTCCACTGCAGTTTTGTCTTATTACTCTACCTTGTTCCGTTGCTTTTCTGTGTCGTTAATATTTCTTGTTCCGTTGCTTTTTGTATTTTTACTCTTTCTAGTTTCATTTCTTTATTGTTTCGTTCTTTTTTCATTACTCTATCTTGTTCCGTTACATTTTTGTTACTCTTTTTCTTATGTTAAATTTTTGTTTTGTTCTTGTTCCCAAAATTCTTTTGTTTTGTTATTCGTTTTTGTTTCGTTACATTTATGTTACTCTTTCTAGTTGCGTTGCTTCTTGTTTCGTTACTTTTCTTGCTCCGTTTCAATTTTGTTTTCTTACTCTAACTTGTCCGTTGCTGTTTCTTGTTTCGTTACTCTTTCGTGTTTCATTACTTTATTGTTCCACTGCAGTTTTGTCTCATTACTCTACCTTGTTCCGTTG
Source organism: Periplaneta americana (assembly GCF_040183065.1). Lineage (NCBI taxonomy): Eukaryota > Metazoa > Arthropoda > Insecta > Blattodea > Blattidae > Periplaneta > Periplaneta americana. The sequence continues at coordinate 204,925,834 of NC_091119.1, read as the reverse complement.
CTTTTCTGTTTCGTTACTATTTCTTGTTCCGTTGCTTTTTGTATTGTTACTCTGTCTAGTTACATTTCTTTATTGTTTCGTTCTTTTTTCATTACTCTATCTTGTTCCGTTACATTTTTGTTACTCTTTTTCTTCCGTTAAATTGTTGTTTTTTTTACTCTTTCTTGTTCCCATATATTTTTGTTTTGTTACTCGTTATTGTTCTGTTATATTTGTTATTCTTTCTAGTTGAGTTGCTTCTTGTTTCGTTACTCTTTCTTGTTCCTTTGCTTTATTGTTTAGTTACTCTTTCTTGCTCTGTTTCAGTTATGTTTTCTTGCTCTAACTTGTCCGTTACTTTTTTGAGTCCTTAATCTTTCTTGTTACATTGCTTTTTTGTTTCACTACTCCTTTCTTTTCCGTTACAATTTCTGTTATTCTTTCTTGTTCCGTTATATTTTTGTTTTGTTACTTTTTCTTGTTCCGTTTAACTTAATTTATTGGTGTGACCCAATATTTTGGGTTTGTCCTGCGAGACACAGAATAGCTCACAATAAAATTTAAAATGAAAAATTATATAAACAGGTTTCAGACAAAACTGATTAAGACATAAGAAAAAAAAATAGAACCAAATATAATTTAAATTGAATGTACGCCATAAAGATGCTGACGAAATATCGCTACAGAAAATTTTATAATGGTGGTGACGATGGCATCTTGAAGATCTCTCGTCAGCTTGTATTTTTCCCTCCACTTTATACTCTTTCTAGTTGCGTTACTTTTGTTTCGTTACTCTTTCTTGTTCCATTGCTTTTTGTGTTGTTATTCGTTCTACTTCCGTTGCCTTATTGTTTCGTTGCTCTTTCTTGTACCGTTGCTATCCTGATTTGAGTTTTTTTGTGGTTTTTCTAAACTCTCAAGTGAATTCTGGTATATTGTCACGACCTGCTTTCTTTCCTGTCCTACAATCCTTCACATCTCCTCAACTTCCGCAGCAGGCCGGGCATCTGTCCGAGCAGTATTGCAACTGGATGAGTGTGCTCCCCTCTGCCGAAAAGAGAGAGCATTAGAGGCAAATATTGAAGAGTTGAAACACCTAGCAATAAAATAAAAAATGAGTTTTTGGAATATGATACACTTTTCTCGTACAATACATAGCTCAAGGTTCTGTATTTCTGCCTAAGACTTTTGCACAGTATGGGCGTCTGTATTGTCACACCTTCTCTCTGTATGTGATCCAAAATCAATAGCTGAAATGCCACATAAGAAATGGGCTTTTGGTAGAGAATTTGCGAATTGTCTTTCGCTCCCCCTTTGTATAAATCGAGGAGCCCGTCGCACTTCCGCCGGTTCATAACTGTCCCTTCAGCCCCCTGCCGGAGAGCGTCATATTTCATATACGCACGTAGAATGGACTCCACGGGGCCGAAGCAACTCGCTCTATCTCCGCGGAATGTGGACCTCGTACGCTGCAGCGGATATGTGGAAGAGGGAAGGTGATGAATGTGTTCCGAAGATCTGGGAAACGGAGGATGCCCAAAATAGCTTTCTCTTGTATTGCGCCTGGATCGGACCTAAGTCCTTCTGCTTGCAGACAGTTTGAGTACGGTAGGTCCTTTATGCATGCAATCCCCAGCAGATACAGCCCGGGCCATTTAGGAAGACGTTCCGAGAGGGAAAAGTTGTGAGTGAAAGCGTTGACTTCTTCTCTAGTACCGTACTTACTTACTTACTGGCTTTTAAAGAACCCGGAGCTTCATTGCCGCCGTCACATAAGCCCGCCATTGGTCCCTATCCTGAGCAAGATTAATCCATTCTCTATCATCATATCCCACCTCCCTCAAATCCATTTTAATATTATCTTCCCATCTACGTCTCGGCCTCCCCAAAGGTCTTTTCCCCCTCTGGCCTCCCAACTAACACTCTATATGCATTTCTGGATTCGCCCATACGTGCTACATGCCCTGCCCATCTCAAACGTCTGGATTTAATATTCCTAATTATGTCAGGTCAAGGATACAATGCGTGCAGTTCTGCGTTGTGTAACTTTCTCCGTTCTCCTGTAACTTCATCCCTCTTAGTCCCAAATATTTTCCTAAGAACCTTATTCTCAAAAACCCTCAATCTCTGTTCCTCTCTCAAAGTGAGAGTCCAAGTTTCACAACCATAAGAACAACCGGTAATATAACTGTTTTATAAATTCTAACATTCCGATTTTTCGACAGCAGACTGGATGATAAAAGTTTCTCAACCGAATAATAACAGGCATTTCCCATATTTATTCTGTGTTTAATTTCCTCCCGAGTATCATTTATATTTGTTATTCTTGCTCCAAGATATTTTAACTTCTCCACCTCCTCATAAGATAAATTTCCAAGTTTTATATTTCCATTTCGTACAATATTCTCGTCACGAGACATAATCATATACTTTGTCTTTTCGGGATTTACACCGTGTTCCGCTTATAAGTATAACAAAAGAAATAGCTATAACTTCTGAATTAATACAAGTATATAGTTGAAACCAACTGCTACAAAGAATGAAAACTGGGAATTTTTGTTACCTTATGTTCCATAAACCTCAACATGGCTTCCATTGGTGGCACGGGAAATATCCAACCGGTATTCAACCTCGACCCAAGTGTTATGAAGCATCTGTGGTGTAACATTGTTGACAGCAGCATAAATTCTTTCTTGTAAGTCTGCCAAATCACGTACTGGCGTCCTGTAGACCTGGTCCTTAACAAACCCCCACAGGAAAAAATCAGGTGGTGTTAGATCTGGTGATCTGGCAGGCCATGTGATGTACGGTGATCCTCTTCCGATCCATCTTGCAGGGAATTGTTCGTCTAAGAATGTGCGAACCATGTTGGCAAAGTGTGGTGGAGCCCCATCTTGCTGGAAAATTGCTCCATCTGGGAGTTGTGGCACAGCATACAGTTGCAACATATCCAGGTACGTGTTTGCAGTGACTGTCTTTTCAGCAAAGAAATAGGGACCAATGATTCTGTCACGCATGATCCCACACCAAACATTCCATTTAGGGGAATCCCGTTGGTGTTCAATTACGACACTTGGATTTTCCGACCCCCAGATGCGACAATTGTGTCGGTTTACTTTTCCACTGACGTGGAAGGTTGCCTCATCTGAGAAACAGACTCGAGTTAGAAATGTGTCGTCATCGTCCACTTTATCCAACATTGTTTCTGCAAAGCGTTTTCGTTCCAGTTTATCATTCGGCGTAATCATCTGATGAAGTTGCAGCTTGTACGCTCGCAAACGCAATCTTTTATGGAGCACTGTATGCACTGTTGTTGGTGGGATGTTCAACTGCACACTAGCCTGTCGAATGGATTTCCGCGGGCTTCTCTGAAATGCCTCGCGAATGCGTTCGACATTTTCGTCAGACACTTTACGCTTGGAATGTTTACCTGCATTAGACAACAAACTTCCTGTTTCTCTGAGCTGCCTATCCCATTTCATTATTGAGACGTACGTCGGTACAGCTTCCCTCGGTCTAAGATTGTACTGACGGCGAAACAAGCGCTGTACACGAATTATGGATCTATGTTCTGCTAATGACAGCACACAAAAGGCTTTCTGCTGTGGCGTCCACATGCTGACTGACTAAAGATACGATACGAATTCTCTTATTTAATGATCTGCGCATGCGTGAGTCTTCTAAAAATAAGTAACAACAATGGATTAAAACTTCCCAATTTCCTCTTTACAATGGTACCAATCTTAACCCATTTGCATGCATTGTTATGAAATTATAACTATTTCTTTTATTATACTTATAAGCGGAACACGGTGTACTTCCAAACCTATCTCTTTACTTGCTTCCAGTAAAATTCCCGTGTTTTCCCTAATCGTTTGTGGATTTTCTCCTAACATATTCACGTCATCCGCATAGACAAGCAGCTGATGTAACCCGTTCAATTCCAAACCCTCTCTGTTATCCTGGACTTTCCTAATGGCATACTCAAGAGCAAAGTTAAAAAGTAGAGGTGATAGTGCATCTCCTTGCTTTAGCCCACATTGAATTGGAAAGACATCTGATAGAAACTGACCTACACGAACTCTGCTGTACGTTTCACTGAGACACATTTTAATTAATCGAACTAGTTTCTTAGGAATACCAAATTCTCTAGTAGGTTTTGCAGTATGCATAGATCACCTCAGATATTTCATGGCGCTCGATGTACCAGTTCTTGAGTAACTATGTGATCGGTCCGACAGCCCTACTGCTTTTTAAGCCTTGCAATGGACAAGATTTACTACAGAATTATATCGAATTATGCACACTTCATCCCCCTCTTATTTATTCGCTCGTTTTCATACTCTCTCTCGCTATCATAATATTAATACTCGATCACAACGCGATAACACGCTAGAAATTCCACTTCACACATCATCTCTGTTTTCCTCATCTTTCACTGTTGCTACCTCTCGTCACTGGAACTCTCTGCCGCCTGAAGTCAAGGGCTGCCGAACATTGAAATCTTTCAAATCCAAGTTAGAAAATTATCTTATGACGAGTTGCCAAACTAACTACTATTATGACAAGTGTTGTATTGCATGTTTCCACGTATTCACATTTTTTTTATGTTCTAGTGATATTTAACTTATTTTATATTTTTGTTTTCATATTTTCCGATAACAGTATATCTATAATGTGATAAGTTGAGCTATATATGATCATAATTTTCCTTACTGTGTGTACTTAAAAATATTGTATTCATTGTATGCTTTGTACCGCACTATTTTATTACTACTACTATTAGTATTATTATTATTACTATTCTTATTTTTTACAATTATTATTATTATTATTATCATCATCATCATTAATAATTGTCTTATTTTTTTATACTTTATATGTCTCATTTATTTTGACCTGCTGTTCAAATTTTATTATGCTTTTTTCTTTCTTTCTGTATGTTATATATTATGTCTGATTTCTACTTACTTGTTGTTTACATTCTATTATTATTATCTTATTCAGTTTTGTGTGTAAAATTGTAGTGTACTTTGTAAATTTGTAGTGTTTTTTGCAGTTTTACTCCTGGTTGAGTGTTAGAGAAGGCCGTATGGCCTTAACTCTGCCAGGTTAAATAAATTGTTATTATTATTATTATTATTATTATTATTATTATTATTATTATTATTATCATTATTATCATTATTATTATTATTATTATTATTATTATTACCATTTGATACAAAAGTGATGTGTCAAAGATGGGGAAAACAATATTATTTTTAAATTACAAATATAGAACCATGAAAAAGACGTTTCCCGATAATTTGTCCCAGATAATTTCTACTACAACTCGTCTCAATTTAGAAATTTGTCCTGCGACAAGTTGTCCCACAATATATTAAATCTGTCCCGCATCAACTCGTACCACAATTAAATTGAATATTTTGATCCTAAAACCAGCTCAATCCATTTGGCCCTTTTTATGATTATGTTTGAGACCCCTTTCATTATATTTTAAGCTTGTTTTCTTCCAAAACAACATGAAATTCATTTTAGGGGTATATTTCTATGATCAATAATATAAGAATTAATTACGTCTCAGGCTTATATCTTATATTATTACAAAACAACGCCAGTCCTTGTCGAAAAGTTTCAGTTGTGCATGTCACTTGAAAACTCGCTCAGCTAGTAGACCGATGGATAAAAAAAAACTTGTCCAATCCTTTCATAAAAAAGGACTAGACGCGTTTTGGTCTTTTGACAGGGAGATAGATTTAGATTATTACATTAAATTTTGTTGTGTAAACAAAGGTGCCGTTGCCCGGATACAGTAACATTAAACATGGACTCTCTCCCGCGCCTCACTATATCTGAAAGACGCCATCTCAAATTGATATAAAAAGGTTTTTTTGTATACTACAGAATTTTCCATGAAGTCAGAAAACGTTAGAAATTCTAGACATTAAACCAGACCGATATACATTTGGATAAGGATGGGAGATGAGAGTCAGTGGCTTATAAACTGATGGCTTTCACAGGCGATTCACATCTCCAGAGGACTGTCAGAATTGTAACTCGTTACGATGAATATGAGCAAAGGAGAGATAATACAATACCTGAAAGTGACAATAGTGCTGGTCATGCGTTATAGAGCACCTCACATCTGAGACAGACTTTCTTTACTTGACTCACTTGGGCCTTATGCAGTAGTATTTTTTCGAACACCGGCCGAGAAACCAAATAATATTCCTATTTTAGATAAAATTTAAAATGAACTATTTTATTCACTAGTGATTATAGTAATATTGTACTAGTAATATGCGTTACAAGAGCGGTATGTTGAAGTTTTCATGTTCGAGGAAAAGTTTGAAAAAGCGAAACGTAGTTCAGCTTTTTTAATTTCCGAGAATTGAAAGAAAACATACCGCTCGTGTATCGTACATTATTTTGTGCGAAGATCGTTTATTACATACCTGACAGAGGAATTTCTAATTAGTTGCAATGAAATCTCCATCTTGGTTTCTGTTCAATGACGGCAAATTTGTAAAACAAAAATATCTATCTTCAACATTGTTGCTATAAAATGTTTTCTGTGTTTATTATACTCCAACAGACCGTGATATACGTCTGTTTTTTCCCCCAGTCTATAAATGCGAACTTAAAACAAACGGTAAGGTTATGTAATGATTTTTGCAAATATTTAAAAACAATAATTAACAGTGCAATTTAGGTGAAATTGCAGTGGTAAGTTTCCAATTGATAATTATTACTATATTGAACGTCTCTAAAAATAATATGTTAAAAGCCTAAAGCAGTAAAATCAATATGTCACTTAAGCGGTAAGAAGAGGGAAATTGTTATGCGTGTTAGGTTGGGAATACTGAATGTTGAATTTTAGACTTTCCGCGGATTGGCTTTGTGCGGAAACCAAGCAAATACGCACGATCTCGCACAAACATCTTTATTGGTAAAGGGTTGCTATGGTAATGACTCCAGGTTACATTCGTTTTGAGACAGATAGCTGACAGTCAACAGAGGTTAATAAGGAAAAAAGTCCATTATATGAATAAATAAAACTTAAACAACGTGAAAGCTTTGGGTTTTCTTATTATAGGTCGATGAGTAATAAAATTACAACAGATTACGAAAATTTTAGACGACATTTAAACCTTCCCATAACCCAGTGGTCGGCAAAGTTTGCGTCATATAAAATACAGCCCGCAAAACACAGCAAAGGAGAAGGTAGGAGGGGATAAAAGAGAATAAGATGGGAAACACCTTCACTATTGCAAGTTTTCAGTGCGCAGAGATGGACAGTGAATTTATCCAAACTGCTTAACTTTGAATGAAGAGGTGATGGCTAAGGGGAGGGAGATAATGACCTACCTCTCATCCTGTTTGTGTATTAAGGGGTTGACTTACGAGTCAAGAAATGCCGATCACTGCCATAACAGGGGTGGGAAACTCGTATTGTGAACAGAGAAGTCAGAATGAGTATCTACGTACAACAACAACTGTAGCGGGAGAAGCTAAGCTCTTTGAGAGTGGTTGTTTCCCTTCCCTGGCCATAACCCTTCGTGATGATATTATATTAACGACCATAAAAAAGTCTTACCAAATTCAAATCACCATTTCAGGCATCAGCAATGATTGTATTAATCTTTTTAATGATTGTATTTTCATTTGTAATCTTTCAGTTATTTTTATGTTAATATTATTTAATTAATAGTGGTAAACTGATGAGATACACTGAGCCCTTTGGTGCTATCTTCATTAGAAGACAGTTGCTAATAAATGAAGTAAGATGATCCCAGTTATTAATTGCTACTTTATTCACTAGTGATTGAAGTAAATTTTTTTCCATCTTTGCTGTTAAACCGTTACTTTAGTAAGAACATTTCTGTTATTAAATTACAACTTTACATGAAAAAAGGAACTTTAATAGTTGTAAATCACGACTCATTGTCAGTGATATTTTATAGTGACATTGTTATTTCTCTGCCTCTCTCTGTTTCTCATGATTGATTGAATTATTTTGAACACATTTTAGCTATTTTCGAAATTACATTCATGTGTGAAATGTTTGTGCTGAAATTTTGCGGTCGTGATAGTTTGAATTACAATGACATAAATCCTCCTAATTTGACGGCGATGTTGAAGCCTGTACACTTCATATAAAATAGTAAGTGAAGGGAGAAAACTTTTAACAATTACCTTCTTTTGAAGTTTTCAATAATCGGAAAGTTTACCTCTTCAATAAATATACATCTCTTCTGAATAGTGTGAATGTACACCTCTTCGAAAAAAAAAAAGTACACCTCTTCTGAATAATCTGAAAGCATACCTCTTCTGAATAATCTGAAAGTACACATCTTCAAAAAATGCACCTCTTCTGAATAATGTGAAAGTAAGATACCTCTTCTGAATAATTCAAGGTACACCTCTTCAAAAAATACCTCTTCTGAATAATGCAAAAGTACACCTCTTCTGAATAATGTGAAACTATACCTCTTCTGAATAATCTGAAAGTACACATCTTCAAAAAAATAACCTCTTCTGAATAATGTGAAAGTAAGATACCTCTTCTGAATAATGTGAAAGTATACCTCTTCTGAATAATCTGAAAGTACACATCTTCAAAAAAATACACCTCTTCTGAATAATGTGAAAGTACACCTCTTCAAATAAAATACACCTCTTCTGAATAATGTAAAAGTTCACCTCTTCAAAAAAAATACACCTCTTCTGAATAATGTGAATGTACACCTCTTTAAAAAATATACCTCTTCTGAATAATCTGAAAGTACACATCTTAAAAAATATGCCTCTCTGAATAATGTGAAAGTACACCTCTTTAAAAAAAATATACCTCTTCTGAATAATCTGAAAGTACACATCTTCAAAAAAATACACCTCTTCTGAATAATGTAAAAGTACACTTCTTCAAAAAAAATACACCTCTTCTGAATAATTCAAGGTACACCTCTTGAAAAAAAAAACACCTCTTCTGAATAATCTGAAAATACACCTCTTCAATATACAGATGTGGACAAATTATTAGACTAAAACGTTTTTCTTGGAAGCATAATATAATTCGTCATATCAACTATCAGTATAATTCACAGAGTCTCTATTGTTGCAAATATGATTGTTTACATCTTATGGTACATTTTTCCAATGGTTAAGTATATTTTGTCTGGTTGTGTTGGTACTACTGATGTTTTAATTATATACTGCAGAAGATATTCAAGAGTCTGTTCTCCTATGGCCTGCAAGAAGACGGGACATGAACGAAATTGAAAATCTGTGATCTATACTGAAGAAGAAAATGAACAAAAAGATGCTTGCAACAAAACATGGACTCATTTAAGCACTGTCTGATATCTGGCTAAATGATTCTGATATTCAAAAAAAGTGTCAAACTTTGGTTTCCAGCATCCCTGACAACGTGTTAATAAAGAATAAGGGAATGTTCACAAAATATTAGTAACCTCAAGACTCCATTTTCTATTCATTATTTCTGTGCAAAATACATTTTTGTTCATTATTTCTACCGACAAATACAGCCTTGTTACACACATAATTAATTTAGTCTAATAATTTGTCCACGTCTGTATATGCATCTGTTCTGAATAATGTGGAAGTATACCTCTTCAAAATATATACCTTTTTCAATAATGTGGAAGTACACCTCATCTGAATAAGCCAGCATTTCTCTTTCCGTTTAGAACAGTATAACAGGACTCTGGGTTATTGTCCCCAATTTTAATAGGAAATCACGTGCAATAAACATAAATATTATTCATTACACGGAATCAGCGATGAGTTACAGCGACAGTAAATTTCCACAGAAAGCCACGCCGCTGCGGTTTGCAGTGACTGTCGCTCTCAAAGTAACCGAAGCTGGGCAGCCGGTCTCACGAAATTAAACAGTGCAATATTAATTCGGTATATGTTTACTGGCGGGTTGTCGCCTTGTAGCAATCAATGTTGAGTGAATATTTACTGTAATGATTGGAATTCTATGTGGTACACCAAATAACGAAATATTCGCATATTCCCCCGCATGTTTTATAATATGCCACGGTTATAACAATCATGTAAACATTTTAACAGTGCCCACATGCATCAAATACCAGACTGGTGCTTTTATGTATTCCTATATGGCGGTTTCCCATAGCATTAAACGTAATGAGATGATTTGATGGCGGCAGTACGTACGTTAGCAACAACTAAAGCCGTTACTGAAAGAGTGAAAGCTTTTTTTCATTTCTAGTCATTGAATTAAAGGAATTTTTGTGTAATAGTGAACGAGGTGAAAGCATTTCTATGTGCTCGTTTTCGTTAATGCGTTTAACTTCCAGTTAATTTCTGACTTATGTTGATTCATCACAGTAATATTGTATAATGGTCTTGTAGTTTCAATGAAGCTATAAGTAGGGAAGCCTGTTGAGGTTTTATTGTAGCTAAATTAAAATAAAATATTAATAGTGTCTCTGATCACATATATATCAGATTGGCCATTCCAGTGTTATGAAATAGCAACATATAAAAACAGAACAACCAATAGGATCTCCACTGTCGAAAATTAATTTTTAGGCAACGATCGCTGGATGGAAGTACTGCTGCGAGCTATTACTCTATGCAATTCTATCAGGCTTATAACGTGACTTCTTTTGCAGTCGCTAGATGGCAGCATAGTGAAATTGATCAAAGTTTTCTTCAAAGTGCATTAGGCTGAGCAATCTATTATATTTTACCTTAATAATGGGACGAAAATAAATGCAAATAAGACCATGGTCATAAGAAGAAGAAAAAAAAGAAGGTAACCTTGCGAATTCTAAATAAGGCAGTAGAGCAAGTGGACAGCTTCAAATACTTGGGGTGTACTATAAGCAGTAACATGAGCTGCTGCCAGGAAGTCAAAAGGAGGATAGCAATGGTAAAGGAAGCTTTTAATAGAAAAAGGAGCATCTTCTGCGGATCTCTTGGAAGAATAACTAAGGAAGAGACTAATGAAATGCTTTGTGTGGAATGTGGAATTGTATGGGGCAGAAACATGGACATTACGACGAAGTGAAGAGAAACGAATAGAAGCATTTGAAATGTGGATATGGAGAAGGATGGAGCGTGAAAAACGAACAGACAGAATAAGAAATGAAACTGCGTTGGAAAGAGTGGGTGAAGAAGGAATGATGCTGGAACTGATCAAGAAAAGGAAAAGGAATTGGCTGGGTCACTGGCTGAGAATAAAGTGCCTTCTGAAGGATGCACTGGAAGGAATTGTGAACGGGAGAAGAGTTCGGGACAGAAGAAGATATCAGATGATAGACGATATTAAGATATGTGGATCATATGAGGAGACAAAAAGGGCAGAAAATAGAAAATATTGGAGGAAGCTGTGTTTGCAGTGAAAGATCTGCTATTGGGCAGAACACTGAATGAATGAATGAATTAATGAGTGAATGAATGTGTGAATGAATGAATGAACGAATGAATGTGTGAGTGAATGAATGAATGAATGTGTGAATAAATGAGTGAGCGAGTGAATGAATTAATGAATGAGTGAATGAATTAATGAATGAGTGAGTGAATGAATGAATTAATTAATTAATAAATGAGTGAGTGAATGAATGAATGAGTGAGTGAATGAATGAATTAATTAATTAATAAATGAGTGAGTGAATGAATGAATGAGTGAGTGAATTAATGAATGAATAAATGAATGAGTGAATGAACGAATGAGTGAGTGAATGAATGAATTAGTGAGTGAATGAATGAGTGAGTGAGTGAATGAATGAATAAGAGTGAATGAGTGAATGAATGAATAGATGAATGAGTGGGTGAGTGAGCGAATGAATGAATGAGTGAATGAATGAATGAATTAGTGAGTGAATTAATGAATGGGTGAGTGAATGAATGAGTGAATGGATGAATGAATGAGTGAATGAATGAATGAATGAATAGATGAATGAGTGAGTGAATGAATGAGTGAGTGAGTGAGTGATCTTAAGGTTTCTTACTGCATTTTCCGAGAAAAAAATTTGGTTTTCATTGTCCTCAGAGCAGTGGTGATATAAAGAATTGAAAATTTACCGCTTCCTTCAATGAATGCTGTGTCTCCGAAACTGTGCAGACAAAATTTAACACAAATTTATCCTTTGTAAAGGAAATCGATAATTTGTGATTTGTATGTGACGAAAGGACTAGGACGACAAAAAAGGAGAGGCCGGCGCTAAACCCTGATGTAACAAGACTTGGCACAAGTAGCTTCCACTGTAGGACCAATATATATGTGCACAATGGGGTGAGGGACGGGGAGGAAATTGATAGAAGTGTTATAGCGGTGGATCGCAGGGGTTGAGGGGGTGGTTTGCCCGCGGCATGCCGTGCTGTTATCGCCACGCTACCCGTCCCGTCTCACCCTCCTATTTCAGTCAAACTGTACAGTTTAACCCCTCTTCCAACTCTCGTAGCATTCCCGACGGCATAAAAAGTGATTCATTATTTCCTGGATGGAGTGCTTCTCCCTCTCCACTGTTATCATACATCAGGGGTGACCGAGGGCGGGGCACACGCCCAGTATTTTCTGTTTTTCTCTGCTGCACGACAAGTAAATGGAATTTCCCTCTCAGACCTTAAAAATTTTTCACTTGGATTACAGATTCTCTTCCGGAAGCTGAGTCACATATAAGGGATTTGAATCAGGGTTGGGATGTTGATGCTGCACAGAGTTACTTCGGGGTGGAACTGAAGACTGTTTGTACAGCTAGCGAAATTATATTTCTCGCTAACAAAGGGATGCTTGCAACGGAAAACGAGATATTTTAATAAAATCCCTACCAACTTGTACAGGAACATCATTTTATTTTTACTAACATTTTTAATATCAACCTGGCTATATCATTGAATTAAAGGTCTAGAACCGGAAACACCGCTTGCTCCCCCTTCTAAGACTGGAGTTCGATGATACTGGCGTAAAATACAAATCACTTTATTAGGTATAGGAAGGAAGAAAAGTAGTTCATCCATTTATGTAAACTAGGAAATATCGCAATTTTGCGTTTAATAATTTTCATTAGGTTTTTGTTTAATCAAAATACAATACAGTATTAATACTTAGTGTTTTTACTCACGAATTGAGCTATCCATTCGGAGGTATTCAGTATACAGTGTATATTATACTGTCTACAGCACATTAGCGTACACTATAGAGAATGAAGTTAAATTGAAAAATAATCATAATGTGGATATTTAAACACATTTTTGAAAATGGTGGTCGTTCATTTCGATACAGGCTTCAGTTCTTTTGTGCATATTATCGCACTATAGACTATTGTACCTAATTCCAATTACCAGTGTCGTCCTTCGTACGAGTAACTCATGTTGAAATAATTCTGTACCTACTCTGTAAAAGAGTACCTTACGTACTGTAAATTCAATCTTCACTTCTGCCCGATCCGAAAAGATAAAATTACTCAGAAATGCTATCTACTGTCCGTTCAAGTGTTTTTGTGGCAGGGTCGTAGCAAGGGGGGGGGGAGTTAATTACTTGACGAGGCCCTTTTATTTAAGTTATTTGAAATAGTTGTATAATATTACGTAGACGTCCAATTCCTAACAGAAATTAATGTTTTCAGAAAAGAGCTAAGACAGTCAAGCTACTAGACTTTACAGAGGGGCGAACAGAAGCAGGGGGGGGGGAAATCGGGATGGGACGTAAGCAAACGGACGACAGCACCTGTGCGAAAATATGATTCAATATTGAAAGCTCTTTCGTCACTGGAAAACTTGAACATATTTTTGGAACGTACTATACTCACTAACTCAGTACTGCATACGCGGCCTCGGTTCTGTGTGGAGAACGCTTGGAGTTTACTAGTAGAGGGGTGGGAGTGAAGTGCATTCCAAAACTCAGGTACAATAAAAATTGAAGTAAAAATAAAATGATGTCCCTGTACGTCTGAAACTTCAGTCCAATACACGTCACTAACGTAGACGTATTTGGAAAGATGCTGTCGTTACGTATTTTAGAGTAGACATCACTTGGAGCTGTCATTTCATAGACAGAATAGCTAAGAGCTTCATCACACGTCAATACTTCTTGCTTCCTTTCCTATTTAATATGTCTATCAATATACCGGGTGTAAATGAATTCTGGCAGACCCCAAATTTATTTTATAGTTAGCTTATGCTACAATTTGCGTGAAATTTGGGGTGTTTATGTGATAAAAAATATTCAAACATTTGCAAGTGTTATTTAATCCAGTGATGAATAACATGTCCGGAAATGGCATTAAATTTCTTATTTCAAATAGAACACCCTGTATATTTCTACATTTTACTCGTTTTCAGAATCGAATCCAATGATGTATTACATGTCCGGAAGTGGCATTAAATTTCTTATTTAAAATGCAATACTTTGTATATTTGCACATTTTTACTCGTATTTAGATTCTGCATGCATTAATGTATAACATGTCCGGAAATGGCATTAAAATTCTTAATTCAAATGGAACACTCTGTATATCTGCACATTAATTATTCGTCTTCAGATTCTGAATCCAATAATATATAACAGCCCGGAAATTTCATTAAATTTCTTATTTCTAATGGAACAGCCTGTATATTTGTACATTTTACTCGTCTTTAGATTCTGAATCCAATGATGTAGGCTATAACATGTCAGAAATGGAATTAAATTTCTTATTTCTAGTGTAACACCCTGTATATTTGTACATTTTACTCGTCTTTAGATTCTGAATCCAATGATGTATTCTATAACATGTCAGAAATGGAATTAAATTTCTTATTTCTAGTGTAACACCCTGTATATTTGTACATTTTACTCGTCTTTAGATTCTGAATTCAATTGTGTACAACATGTCCGGAAATTGCATTAAATTTCTTATTTCTAATGGAACAGCCTGTATATTTGTACATTTTACTCGTCTTTAGATTCTGAATCCAATGATGTAGACTATAACATGTCGGAAATGGCATTAAATTTCTTATTTCTAGTGTAACATTCTGTATATTTGTACATTTTACTCGTCTTTAGATTCTGAATCCAATGATGTATTCTATAACACGTCGGAAATGACATTAAATTTCTTATTTGTAATGGAACACCCTGTTTATTTGTACATTTTACTCGTCTTTAGGTTCTGAATCCAATGATGTAGGCTATAACATGTCGGAAATGGCATTAAATTTCTTATTTGTAATAGAACACCCTGTTTATTTGTACATTTTACTTGTCTTTAGGTTCTGAATCCAATGATGTAGGCTATAACATGTCGGAAATGGCATTAAATTTCTTATTTCTAATGGAACACTATATTTGTACTTTTTTTTACTCTTCTTCAGGTTCTGAATTCTATTTTGTATAATATGTCCGGAAATAGCTTATTTATTAATTTCAAGTGGAACAGCCTGTATATTTGCAATTTTTTCAAACTCGTCTTCAAATTCTGATTCCAATTTTGTATAACATGTTCGGAAATGCCATTAAATTTCATATTTCAAATGGAACACTCTGTATATTTATGCTTTTGTTTTCTCGACTTCATATTCTGAATACAATAATGTGTAACATGTTCAGATTTGAATTGATTATGTTTAATGAAGAAACAACAATATCTGTCATGGAAGTTAGCAGTTTATGACAAAGGAATGTTTGTTTACTTGTGTCCACATTTAATTCTCTAATTTTATTTGTCTAGGAATTAAAGAGTTTGACTGCACTCGAGCTGAAATACTTTTAAGTTCTTTCCAAATAAGATTCTTAAAAAAATCTTATTATTAGAGTCTGGAAAATGTCACCATTATAGCATTTTTTTAACTTCTTAGTTGCAACGATCCTAATGATTAAATTTAAAACTATACAAATAATGACACACAATAACATCAAAGCATAGCATCGCAGCAGGCCGTGGATCAGGAGCCACAAATCGTAGCAAATATTACAAAATCTTTGACAGTTCAAGAACTCCTTATTGACAGATAATTTTAATTGTCTTAATTAACTTTTGTATTACTTACTTACGGGCTTTTAAGGAACCCGGAGGTTCATTGCCGCCCTCACATAAGCCCGCCATTGGTCCCTATACTGAGCAAGATTAATCCAGTCTCTATCATCACATCCCACCTCCCTCAAATCCATTTTATTATTATCTTCCCATCTACGTCTCGGCCTACCCAAAGGTCTTTTTCCCTCCGGCCTCCCAACTAACACTCTATATGCATTTCTGTATTCGCCCATACGTGCTGCATGCCCTACCCATCTCAAACGTCTGGATTTAATATTCCTAATTATGTCAGGTGAAGAATACAATGCTTGCAGTTCTGCGTTGTGTAACTTTCTCCATTCTCCTGTAATTTCATCTCTCTTAGCCCCAAATATTTTCCTAAGAACTTTATTCTCAAACACCCTTAACCTATGTTCCTCTCTCAAAGTGAGAGTCCAAGTTTCACAACCATAAAGAACAACCGGTAATATAACTGTTTTATAAATTATAACTTTCAGATTTTTTGACAGCAGACTGGATGACAAAAGCTTCTCAACCGAATAATAATAGGCATTTCCCATATTTAATCTGCGTTTAATTTCCTCTCGAGTGTCATTTATATTTGTTACTGTTGCTCCAAGATATTTGAATTTTTCCACCTCTTTGAAGGATAAATTTCCAATTTTTATATTTCCATTTCGTACAATATTCTCATCACGAGACATAATCATATACTTTGTCTTTTCGGGATTTACTTCCAAACGTATCGCTTTACTTATTCCAAGTAGAATTTCCGCGTTTTCCACATTCGTTTGTGGATTTTCTCCTAACATATTCACTTCATCCGCATAGACAAGAAGCTGATGTAACCCGTTCAATTCCAAACCCTCTCTGTTATCCTGAACTTTCCTAATGGCATATTCTAAAGCGAAGTTAAAAAATAAAGGTGATAGTGCATCTCCCTGCTTTAGTCCGCAGTGAATTGGAAAAGCATCAGATAGAAACTGACCTATACGGACTCTGCCCTAAGTGTTACTGAGACACATTTTAATTAATCGAACTAGTTTCTTGGGAATACCAAATTCAATAAGAATATCATATAATACTTCCCTCTTAACCGAGTCATACGCCTTTTTGAAATCTATGAATAACTGATGTACTGCACCCTTATACTCCCATTTTTTCTCCAATATCTGTCGAATGCAAAAAAATCTGATCAATAGTCGATCGCTTACGCCTGAAACCACACTGATGATCCCCAATAATTTCATCTACATATGGAGGTAATCTTCTCAAAAGGATATTCGACATAAAGTATTTTGTACGACGTCAACAAAAGTGATATTCCTCGAAAGTTACTACAGTTAGTCTTGTCCCCCTTCTTAAAGATAGGTACGATTATGGACTGCTTCCATTGTTCTGGTACAATTTCCTTTTCCCAAATAGCAACTACAAACTTATAAATTTCGTTAGATAATGCGCTTCCACCCTCTTGTACTAATTCTGCAGGATTTTTTTTATTGGGTTATTTTACGACGCTGTATCAACATCTAGGTTATTTAGCGTCTGAATGATATGAAGGTGATAATGCCGGTGAAATGAGTCCGGGGTCCAGCACCGAAAGTTACCCAGCATTTTCTCGTATTGGGTTGAGGGAAAACTCCGGAAAAAACCTCAACCAGGTAACTTGCCCCGACCGGGATTCGAACCCGGGCCATCTGTTTCGCAGCCAGATGCGCTGATCGTTACTCCACAGGTGTGAACTTGCAGGAATTTGATAGATACCTGGAGACTTATAATTTTTCAGATTTCTGTCGCAATTTCGACTTCAGAAGGTGTGGGTTCGGGTATAAATGGGTCAGCAGTTTGTATTTCAATTTCGTCCCGATCATTTCTATTTGGCCAATGTATACTTAGTAGTTGTCCAAAATAGTTTTTCCACCTGTTCAGGATTGAATGAGAGTCTGCAAGCAAGTCACCATTCTCATCCTTGATCACGTTTGCCCTTGCTTGATATCCATTCTTGAATTCCTTTATGCCCTTATATAAATCTCTAATGTTTTTATTTTTACTATTTGTTTCTACCTCATTCAGTTTTTCCTTCAAGTAATCTCTCTTTTTATTCCTAAGCGTACGATTTGCTTCCCGTCTTTTATTGAAATAATTATCTCTATTCGCCTCAACTGGATCCTGTAAGAATTTCAATTTTCCCTGTTTCCTTCTTTCTACTACAATGCAACATTCTTAATGAAACCACGGTTTCTTTTTCTTAGTTTCATAATATAACATAATTTTAATTGTCTTAATTAGCTTTTGTATTAGCTATAGAAATATAATGAACTAGTGGCTTGTGCAGCAAATGCTGCTGCAAACTAAGTTCATTAGACGTTCAAATAAAAATTTTTCAGATTTATTTTCAATGAAGAATACTTGTCTTTTTGATAGTTATTTGCTTCCATAATAATGAAACATACTCCCTCTGAATGGATTTTTTTTTAGGCCAAATACTTTTTCTTGAACCTATCCACCTTCAGTTTTTGAGTTCAACGCGAAAACGCAAGTATCAATGTCAGGACGATAGCAGTAGCTATTTCAGGTCATTGTGGATTGTAGGCAAAAGTTAAAAAAATGTCAGGTTTGCTAAGCTTTCGAACAATAGCATTTTCGTATAGCTGCTGCATGTAGAACTTGAAATGTAGAGCGTAAAATCATTTTATCCTACTAAGAGAGCTTGCTGAAATGATCTGGAGATTACAAAAATTTCTAGGCCTCTTATTTTATCAGTAAGTAATACCTTTTGATATTTCCTTAGGAACTGTAATTTTGTGCTCTCTCGTGCCAATACTGAAGACAATGACACATATCAATATCTACACTACACCGCCATTAAGTATATGAAAATGACCCAACCCCACTGGGTTAATAAGTATAAAAATATTTGATTTTAGTAACAATATTATTATCTTACTTAAGTTTTGTAGATACAGCAGCCACTCAGTAAATTATGGAAATGAAGATCTAAATTAAGATATTCTCTACATTTACTTACATAACCACAAAACGTTTCACTTTCATGTCATCAATATAGCCTCAATATTATGTACAATTAATGAAGAATAGACGCATCATGATATTAACTATAATAATATTTAATTTCTAATGGTAATAATGTCATCAAACCACCTCAAGTTTCGTAGATTTGAATATACAATACACAGCTGTACTCAGAAAATTATACACTGCAGAATCAGTTTTTAATAACAAATTGAATTGAGCTCTAAATATGTCGACAATCGTGCAGGTCATGGCCTTCGTGTAATAGCCTATTGTTTATTGTAGTGTGTGTTTTGTTCTGAAATTCAATCAAGTCGGCCGTGAATGCAATTAATTAGTTCTCAAAACTGACGAAAGATGGATTTTGGAAAAAAGGAAAATGATGTAGTAAAATGGACATTTCACTGAAAACTACTACTTTTCCGAAAAACTTTGGGTTCCAAGCTTCAAAATGAGGGGTCATTTATTAAAATCCGTTTAGCCGTTTTCCCGTAATTTCCATTACCAGTTCAAATTATATATATAGATGTTATAGATCTTCTTCAATAATTGTAGTTTTAAAAGAAATACTGGAGACAGAAACTGAATTTAGTCACTTGTCCAGCACTTAATCTTCTCTGGCATTTTTTGTGCGCCCTTCAATATTCCAAAGCCAGACCTCTTTCAATATCCCTGTCGTTGGCAGGCTGCTTGGTTAAGCCCTATTTCATCCAGCTTGCTCTTCGGCCCATACGCAGCGCCATTATAGCGATATACGCGCCATTAAATGCGAAACAAAGCCTCTCCAAGTTGGGGAATGACCTCCTCCTCCTCTTCCTCCCAACAATTCATCTACCAACACACCCTGGCCCGGCCCGCTGGACGTGGCCTATTCTCAATGTCTCTGCCATTAATCTTCGCAGCTATCCGCAGATCTCCTAACATGTTAAATACAGCGAATCCGCTGAGTACTTAGGTGCCAAAGCTAGTACTAGTCTGTGGTGTTGCCTTCCTCCGAAACAAACGTGGCAGTATTGGGTAGAGTGGGTAGGGGTAATTTGGGTATAAATAGAGCCTTTTTTTGAGTTCAGAGACCCATAGCCTGTTACCACGATAACATTTATCAGTCAGTTTTTCATATGTCAGCGCAGTGACCTTCTAGAATGATTCTATTTCATTTTCAAGTATGTTGTCCTCTATTTATGTACAGTAATCTCACTAGAGGTTTTGATTTGTCTGGAGAAAATCAAAACTCGAGTGGATTTAATTGACTATTACAGGATTAGAAGAAAGTATAGTAGTAGTAGGTTTATTTTGCCTGGCAGAGTTATGGACATGAGGCCTTCTCTTCCACTCAACCAGGTTTCAATAATATACATGAAATACAAAATTATATTACAAAACAACGCAAAAGAAAATACCTTAGAAATTACATAAAATATGGTAGAAAATTACAAATAGTCAAGATCAGTTACATAATATAAAATTACAAATGGTCAAGATCGGTTACATAATATATAAAATAAAATAGAAAATTACACATAAAATCAGTTACATAACATAAGGGGAATACACACACACACACACACAAACACACAATTTATAAGACCTAAAATGCTCGAGATAAATTCGACGAAAGTATAGGAAATATTAAAAAAAACTCTAATAAAATCCAATATTAATTTACTTATTAAAATTCTATTTCACTAATGTTAGCTTCACCAAAACGTTTGAACGGAGTCGCCATTTTCAGTTGACTGTCTATATGCGAGAAACAAATGACGATCGCAAAGCATATACTGTAGTACCGTAAAGAATTTGCAGTTTGAAATGTTGGCAAACAAAGAAACAAATGGTAGGGAGGTGATAAAACAGAAGAAAGTATATAAAGATTAGGAGAAATAAAGTACTCTAATGCAATAAAATAGATATCAATTATTGACTTACGAAAATTATATTTCACTAATGTTAGCTTCACCAAAACGTTTAAACGGAGCCGCCTATCTATGCGGGAAACATATGACGATCGAAAATCATATTTTACAGTACCGCAAAGAATTTGCACTTCGAAATGTTGGCAAACAAAGAAACAAATGCTAGGAAAGTGATAAAAGTAAACAAATGTTAGGGAAGCGATAAAAATAAACAATTAGTGATGAAATTATAGGATAAGCAGCAGTGATTGTTTGAAACACGTCCTTTCGTACCGTTTTATTCGTCAATAGTAGTATGACGTAGTGAAAGTGTAATAGTCATAATAATAACCTTAGGTTTAACTGTACTCAATTTACCCCATGGATGGGGAAATTTGGGTATACAGTAGAACTTGGTTATAACGACATCCAAGGGACCTTAAATATTATGTTGTTATAAACGAGTGTCGTAGTAACCATCTTAATATCAATCCTGGAAAGACACAAGCAATCATATTAGGACACAAACGGCAAACCGACGCTGTAAAGCACCTCGACATTTCCCCCGTTAAAGTAAGTACAGTGCATATCCCTTTCAGTTCTTCGGTAAAAAATCTTGGCATTCACATGGATAATAATCTCAACTGGGACATGCAAATCACAGAAACCTGCAGAAAAGTATATTCTATTATTCATGTGCTAAAAAGGATAAATGTTCATCTTCCCTCTTGCTTAAAAAAGTCCCTTGTGCAGACGCTTGTATTTCCCTATTTTGACTATGCGGACATTTTACTGACTGACCTTTCCAGCGACAACAAAATGAAACTTCAACCTGCTCATAATTTGTGTGTACGTTTTGTAAGCAATGTTCGTAAATATGATCATATTACCCCATCCCTGGAAGCAATAGGTTGGCTTAAACTAGATAAGAAAAGAAATTTACATTCACTTCTCTTTCTCTTCGAAATCTTGAACTCTTCTATTCCTTCGTACCTGTCGTCTCGCTTCACTTACCTTTCTTCCCACCACAATCTGAACACACGTTCTCGCCATGAAACAATACTAACAATACCATCCCATCGCACCTCCTCATACTCATCCTCTTTCACAATAGCCCTGCCAAGACTCTGGAATTCGTTACCTGCTAGCATCAGGGACTGTCGAAATAAAATTGAATTCAAACGCAAACTTACTAGGCACTTGGTCAGTAATTGAGACTCGTTCAGACATGGTTTCTTGTAAATAGTTCTTTTAATCTACCACAAAATATCTCAATATCCGGTAATTTCATCACTATAGAATTTTGTTATTGTAGGTTTAATTTGTAATTTAGTAAATACAAAAATATTCTTTGTTCTTAACTTCTATGATAAAATGTCTAGCTTTCATTAATCAGGTATTCTTGTCGTACTTTAATTTTTATTGTAATTGTAATTGTAAATTTAATATTAATTGTAATCTTATTGTTCATGTTATAGTTGTAATCCCCTGGTAGAGGGGCAGAGAAGGCCTGACGGCCTTATCTCTACCAGGTTAAATAAATAAATAAATCTAATCTAATCTAATCTAATCTAACCGAGATTCACATTATCAATCCAGTGAGGTGGAAAATGAAAAATAACAAACTTAATTAGACTTATTTTAGATTTATGTATTGACTTTTAAGCCTACAATGAACAAAATTAAAATACACGTAGGCCTACAATTATAAATACAGTATTCTGTATTAAAACAGTTTGTTCAGTACTCACAAAACTACTTTACTTAGAAGTGAAGTAATCAGTCATTTTACTCTTTCGTCTTCTACTTGCCCAATACACACTTTCTAGGACTAAATTACGTTCTATATTCATAATTTCAGTTGCAATTTCACTGCTCCCTTCCCTAGTTTCATAGAACATGTTCATAATTCTAATGACTTCTAAAGCGTCACTCAGGTTACAATGGGGTGGGGAATCCGCCTGCATTCCAGAGGTCTATGACAGAAGGAGACTGTAAAGAATTTGTCAGGGTCAGATTTCAACACAATATTTCTTAAAATACTTTGGTTCTTAGAAAATCTTATTCCAAACTGAGGTTGAAAATGACGTTATATGCGAGGTAGACGCATATACGTTTGTCGTATTAAGCAAGGTAGGAAAGCAAATGTCTCATGGGGAATTAGTTGGACCACAGAATATTTGACGTTATATGCGAGGTGTCGCACAAAACGAGGTCGCTATAACCAAGTTCTACTGTAATTGTGCTGAACGAAAAAAAAAATGCAAACCAATTTTCGGAAAAGCTGGAAAGAGGTGCTCAAGAATTAAGTCTAAAAGTAATAAAACGTAAAAAATTTAAATTCAGGAAGAATTAGGCCAAGGACTCCAGGTTATGTCAACAACCATGTATTAAAAAGATAAAATGTAAGCTGATATTATTATTATTATTATTATTATTATTATTATTATTATTATTATTATTATTATTATAATTTTACTTATACGGGAACTTATACGCTAAAATATCAGACACAGATCCATAATTAGAATTACAACATGAACATAATAACAAAACCACGTGGTAATCATACTTGGATCGCCAGCGGCGACATTTTGGGCACTATCGATACCTGCTTTAAGATGTGATTATGGAAGACGATCTTGAATAGGTCTACTGCTGCTGCTACTGTTATTACTACTTCCACTGCTAATCAGTTAACTTACTTAATTCTTACTTTTTAATACTTCGTTACTACTTCTTGACGAAAGTCTGCCTCAACATCTTCACCTTTTTCATCATTATCTTAATTTCCATATCTTTCTTCATATATCTACTACTACTACTACTACTACTACTACTACTACTACTACTACTACTACTACTACTACTTAATGGCTTTTAAGGAACCCGAAGTTTCATTGCCGCCCTCACATAAGCCCGCCATCGGTCCCTGTCCTGTGCAAGATTAATCCAGTCTCTATCATCATATCCCACCTCCCTCAAATCAATTTTAATATTATCTTCCCATCTACGTCTCGGCCTCCCCAAAGGTCTTTTTCCTCCGGTCTCCCAACTAACACTCTATATGCATTTCTGGATTCGCCCTTACAAGTTACCACTGCCACCGGGTATATACCCATTTCCAGTGTAAATAAATAGACATACACACATACATTATCTTTCTTCATATATCCTCATTTTCAATGTTAAATTTTCATCATCACCTCTAACATCATCATCATCTTCATCTCCTTACTGTAGATGGCTACATTATATTGTTTACTGTATTGAAATTATTTGTAGTAACTCTTTGTAACGCTTTCCGTTCTTAAAGTTTCTGATGAATAGCGACTTCAGTGCAAGAGGCTTTTTATTGTCGTTGCTACGTAGCAACCAGGCGCGGAAATGTGAATGGAGCTAAAAACACATTTTTCTTCGGAACGGCGATAGTAAACCTGGCTGAATAGCTGGCAAACCGCACTCATGCCGTTATCGGGACAGCCAAGCAAGAAGGATAGCTTCCACATATTTTGGAAACATTAAAAATATTTATTGTTGTCCCCCGTCTGATATTACTTTTTCGTCGTGTGAAGACTTTAAAGCCACAATAAATGTAGTGTGTAATCGAAGAAAATAGCCACATTACGGGAGGACGACACCAGGTTAATAGTCCGGCGACTGCGAACTGCAAAAATTGAGTCGTAAAAAATCTTCCTGCGTGAATGGAGTATGAGAATATTTCAAATAGTTAGGCCTACTCACACATAAAACTATGAAATTGGTCATTGACCCCTCATGTTGTTTTGTATATAATTTTCATCGAGTAGCTTTGGATGCCAAATCTATATATATATATAGGCTATAATTTGAACTGGTAATGGAAATTACGGGAAATCGGCTGAACGGATTTTAATGAATGACCCGTCATTTTGAAGCTTGGATTCCAAGGATTTTCAGAAAAATAGTAACTTTCAGTGAAGCGTTAGTTTTCCTACATAATTTTCCTATTTTCCAAAATCCATGTTTCGTCAGTTTTGAGAACTAATTCCATTTCAATATAAAAAAACACACTACAATAAACAATAGGATATTAACACGAAGGACATGACCTGCAGGATTGCTGACATATATAGAGCTCAAATTCAATTGGTTATTAAAAACTTTCAAGACTTAATAAAAATAATTTACAGGTCTGATTCTGAGGTGTGTAATTTTCTGAATACAGCTGTGTATTGGATATTGAAATCTACAAAACTTGAGATGGTTTGATGACATTATCACCATTAGAAATAATAATAAGAAAGACACTCTTTCAGCTTATTATAGTTAATGCATGATGTGACTATTTTTCATTAGTTGTACACATTAATGCTATATTGGTGATATGAAAGTGAAACATTTTGGGTTATATAAATAGATATAGAGAATATCTTAAATTAGATCTTCATTTCTATAATTTACTGAGCGGCGGCTTCTATAATATAACTACAAAACTTACGTAAGATAATATTGTTACTAAAATGAAATATTTTTATAGTTATTAATCAAGTGGGTTGGGTCTTTTTGATATACTTAATGGCGGTGTGGTGTAGATATTTATATGCGTCATTCTCTTCAGTTTTGGCTCGAGAGAGCGCAAAAATTACAGTTCCTAAGGAAAGACCAAAAGGTATTACTTACTGATAAAATAAGAAGCCTACAAAATTTTGTAGTCTCCCGATCATTTCAGCAAGATCTCTTAGCAGGATAAAATGATTTTACGCTCTACATTTCAAGCTCTACATGCAGGAGGTATACCAAGATGCTATGTCTATTGTTCGAAAGCATAGAAAACGTGACTTTTATTAACTTTCACCTACAATCCACAATGACCTGAAATAGCTATTGCTTTACTCCCACATGAAAACCCACTGATCGTCCTGACATTGTTACTTGCGTTTTCGCGTTGAAACTCAAAATCTGAAGGTGGATAGGTTCGAGAAAAAGTATTTGGCATAAAGAAACCATTCAGAGGGATTATGTTTGATTGTTATGGAAGAAAATAACTTTCAAAATGTCTGGTATTCTTAATTTAAAATAAATCTGAAAAAATTTTATTTGAACGTCCAATTAACTTAGTTTGCAGCATTTTCTGCACAAGCCACTAGTAGGTAATATATTCTGAAGATAAAATATGAATTAATGTAGATACAGACCACAGATCAGCCATTCCAGTTGTCACGGATGTTACATTTTTACTATTTTCAAACTTCATATATTGAAAATGAAATAACTTTTATCAATTTTTATTATTAGAATCACTTTACGAGATCAGTATAATTTTACAGAAAAAAGTTGTTGAATCTAATTTATTATTATTGCAGAAAATAATGAAAAGGTTCCGTCACGGATGTTACAAGATTTGTAACTCACTTCACACCTTATTAACAAAAAGTGTAAAACTCAGGTCTCTGCCTCAAGCAAAAAGAGATTTATTCTCATAGTGTCCATGTGAAAACTATGCAAATCTCATGGCATCCAATTAGTTCACAAAACAAACCTAATCGGTAAATATTTACATAGCGGTTTCTTCTATGTCACTGATGCTACAGATGAGTTAATGTCCCTCATTTTTCCAGTTTCAAAACAACTGTGACATTTCTAAGTCAAAATATTACAAATGCCAACCACACCTTCAGAGACATCAACACAGACATGGAAATACTGCACATCCAACCAAAAAGCCAGAAACTCAACACACTAGAACAATATGAAATATACAGACACACGAAAACACACCCCAACGATATTCTCAACACACAACTCAATTTCAAAACACATACACTTTCTGACTCTACACTACGAACGCACCCACACAGGAAACAAGAGGCGCCAAGACCAACAACGATCAGTTCCGAAGATGACCGAAAATAGGTCGAAACATGTTAACAAGGTACGTTAAAATTTAACACAAGAAAGTTCTTATCATGCATTATTATTTTAATTCCAGTATACGCATTTCATGCATTCATTAGAATTTTCTTAAATCCTCATTCACTAATTTTTTTTCGTGTTACTATTTCGATGAACATAGATGTAACTTAATCTTTCTGTTTCTTTCCCTACTTCCTCTTACAGTCCAACCTCGTTTCTCCTTGTCTCCCTGTTTCCTCCTCACCTTCCTCTTCCATATCTTCTCATATTTTCTTCTCTGCTTTCTCTTATCATTCACCAACTATCCTGTTTTGTCTTCTCATCTCTCTTTTTGTTGTTATTCTTACCTTTTCATCTCCGCTCTTTGTATATCTTAATTTTTCTCTTCATTTTTTTATTTCTCCCTATCATCATCCTTTCCTTCTTGTTCATTTATTCACTCATCGGTCTCTTTAAACTGAAGAATCCTGCCTTCAACTGTTTCTCAACCTGCACTCAGCAAAGCTCCTCGGCCACCGAACAAAATAATCTTCTCATCTGTTACACTGAACAAATATTCAACGTGCCCCATTACTTAATACGCTCTACCTTGCACAGTTGTGAATGTGCCCAGCAGATGCCTTTCAAAACTCTAATTAATTAGGCCGGTCTATTAGTTACATGTGCTGTCATAGCAACGAGCGTCAAAGCGAGTCACAGGCTGGTTGATTCAACCCGGATTTTCAGCTTATGGATTGGATTCCGCCTGTTTACACAGTTGCTTTGCGTTTACCAAGATTGGCTGCATTATTTGAGCAGAATGCTGCTTCAGGCTCGATTTCGCTAAGTTGCTTAACTCTCCAACCCTCGGACAAATAATAAGCAGGTTGCCAACTCGATTCTTAGTAAACCGCTATTAACACAGTGCAAAAACAATCTAATTGATATATTATTATTTATTACTAGCCGTACCCGTGCGCTCCGCTGCACCCGTTAGAAATAAATATAAAGTAATTACATAATTAAAATAGGACATTTGATCCAGGGAACATTCGTGTTTGATAAAAGGATAAATCGTTTATTATGTTACTCAATTTAAATTGTATTAAAAAATTAAAATGCGATCATTTTGATCCAGTCATTTATTTTAGGAAATACAGGAAACGAATGCCTATCAAGTTTTCTGTGCGTAAGAAGCTATTTTAATCTTATCTGTCCTCGATTCAGTCAGAAATTACTGTAATAACATTATAGCATTATGTCCATCTAGAGAAACTACACTTTCCAATGGTGAATTAATAATTAATTATACAAATCGGTTAATTTAAGCTTCCGACATTACTTCATACCAACACAGAAACATTCTCTGTAGGCTATGTTTCATAGCTTTCGATTGTTGTTGTCCAAGGCCCCTTATAGCCGAAGTCATTTGTTTTTTTATTTCATTACACCGCCTTAGATGGCGTTGTTATTGTAATTTTGAAACTCATTTATCTCATTAAATATCAGTCCTATCAAAATGTTGCATGGAATAAAACTGATCGGAAATTAGTTTAAAAGAAACTCTTGTTATGTAATATTTTTCACGAAAATTAATAATAAGGGAGATATTTCGATTTATTTAATTCAAGTCCCCTTATAACCCCCCCTTTTAAATAAAATATTTTGAATGCCATATAGCCTAAATTCTAAGTTACAACGAACTTAATTTATATTCCAATTTTCATATAAATCGGTTCAGCCATTATCACGTGAAAAGGTAACAAACATCCAGACAAACAGACAAACAAAAATAAAAAAAGCGGTTTTCGGCTTCAGGGCCGTTAATTATATATGTTAGGACCAATTATTTTTGGAAAATCGAAAATTACCAGAAAAATTTCGGATACAGATTTATTATTAGTATAGATATGTTAATGTTTTACTCGTATAGAAATATTTATACAAGCTGGGTCAAAAGTTTCTTTCCCCAATATTCGTTCTTAGTTTTCATACTTGTACACATATACAGAAGCCATAACTTGAGCAAACGAATAGCTGGTATAATAAATAAATTAAGCCTATTAGGCCTACTATATAATACCGTATACTGAATTTATTGACATAGTGTTATATTTACTCTGTAATTTGCCAATTATAGCTACGTTTTACATTTTTGGCTATGATATCTATACTTAACTCTTTTAAATTTATTTTTATTTGGTATTTTTCATTTATATCTATATCTGTGTCTTTTATTTAAGTAGTATCTATTTGTTTTTTTTTTCATTTCTAATTTTTAATTTGTAATTACACTTGTATCTTGCATTTGTTTCTGTTTCATCTTTTTTTTCATGTTATATGCAATTCTATGTTTTTTAAAC
The DNA here is from genome assembly GCF_040183065.1 of Periplaneta americana. Classification (NCBI taxonomy): domain Eukaryota; kingdom Metazoa; phylum Arthropoda; class Insecta; order Blattodea; family Blattidae; genus Periplaneta; species Periplaneta americana. Next base: position 204,896,677 of record NC_091119.1, on the reverse strand, counting down.
AAATCTGTACTGTCTATTGTAATTGGGACTTTGCCCTGTTATAGGCATAAATTAATTAATTAATTAAATCTGGACTGTTTGTGTAATTCTGATACTTGACACGTAGAATGGGTCATTCTTTTAGTCTTCTGTTTTTTGTAATCTTTTATAGATCGTCGTATTTAAGAAGAAGGTGCGGGAGGCAAAAATGCTGAACACTTTGTTCGTCTCGGTAAAATCTTGAAAGAACTTTGTTAGCATGTTGTAGAGCACCACTTGTAGAAACAAGCGCTGGCAGACGGCCTGGAGCTGTTGCTTTGTTGAGTATCACTCACTGCCAGGACGTCCACAAGCAATCAAATTACTTGAAACTCCACGGCGATCGTTAACACAAGAAGGCGTTTTCAATTTCCCCCTCGAACTGGGAGCCCTGATAACCTGTATCTGTTTTTATAGCTCTAACTCTCTCAGGATTTTCACTGTTGGAACTTGTGAGGAATTCTCTAACTAGGAAACGATCGGGAATAGAGCCAAACGAAATCTGCTACAACTTTGTGACCAGTTTCTCCGATCACTATGTTCTTTATTGTATTCTGCATCATTTTTATACTAATACTAGTGGCTTGTGCGAACTAAGTTCGTTAGACGTTCAAATAAACATTTTTCAGATTTATTTTCAATGAAGAATACCAGACATTCTGAAAGTTATTTGCTTCCATAATAATGAAAGATACTCTCTCTCGAGCCAATACTGAAGAGAACCACGCATATAAATATCTACACCACACCACCATTAAATATATGAAAAAGACCAAACCCCACTTGATTAATAATTATAAAAATATTTAATTTTAATAATATTATTATCCTACGTAAGTTTTATAGCTTTCAATAACATATACTATATAGCCGCCACTCAGTAAAATATAGAAATCAAAATCTAATTTAAGTTATTCTCTACATCTACTTATATAACCCCAAAACGTTTCACTTTCATATTATCAATATAGGATTAATATGTATAATTAATGAAAAATAATCACATCATGGCATTAACTACAATAATATTTCATTTCTAATGGTAATAATGTCATCAAACCACCTCAAGTTTTGTAGTTTTTAATATCCATTACACAGTTGTACCCAGAAAATTACACACCACAGAATCGAACCTGTAAATTATTTTTAGTAAATTAAGTTTTTAATAACCAATTTAATTTGAGCTCTAAATATGTCAGCATTCTTGCAGATCATGGCCTTCGTGTAATATTGTTTATAGTAGTATGTGTTTTGTTTTATTCTGAAATGGAACACGGCCGACTTGATGCTCGCTTCGCTTCTCCTTTACAAAAAAGCGAAGGGAATATCAAGTCAGCCGTGAATGCTATTAGCTAGTTCTCAAAACTGACGACAGAAGGATTTTGGAAAATAGGAAAATTATGTTTAAAAATTGACATTTCACTGAAAACTACTGTTTTTCCGAAAAACTTTGAGTTCCAAGCTTCAAAATGAGGGGTCATTTATTAATATCCGTCCAGCCGTTTTCCCGTAATTTCCATTACCAGTTAAAAAACATATATATATTTTTTTTTTCTCTCCAGGGTTCGATCCTAATCTGTGACTGGAGTGATATATGGTTGTGAACAAATTCTGATAATGATGGCTATCCAGGATTTTACACAAATTTAATTGAAATTTCGATCTTTTTACCCGAAACATGCGGTACTGACATCTGATTTACATTGAAATTTTATAATGAAGTGAAACTGATAGATGGTAGGCTATAACTTTGCAAAATACAAACACAACACAAATTAAGTAGGCTTTTAGTAGACTATATCGTTTCTTTTTCCAGGTGTAAAAAAAGGGCTTTATCATTGCCATAAGAAACCTATATACAAAAACAATGAAGAAATGATTTAATCACTGGGTCATAATTTAAGGGTTAGCAGGCTTTGACAGTTTTTAAAACAAGTGAACATCAGGCTTTGACTTGGTAACCATAAATGACGTTCTCTTGTTTTACAAATTGTCAAAGCCTGCTAAGTTCTAAACATAACCCGCTGATTAAGTTATTTCTTCATTGTTTTTATACATGGGTTTCTTATGTCAATATTAAATTCCTATGTCCTACAGCAATAAAAAAACGGACGGTATATAACGTTCGATACACTACCTTTCCACAATTACACTGAAGAAACATTTCATGTCAAATTGAGCGCTATTTATAGTTTCAGGTTTCTGAGTAAAAATAAAAAGAAAATGAGGATATAAGGAGACTTATTAAATATATATTTTGCTAACCACATATTTTCTGAGCACAATAAAATTCGTTCAGGACACTAGAAAATTCGTAATTAGTACAAATAATTTGCCAGCATATCAATAACAACCTCATAAAATTACTTACAAAAAACACTCCCAAAAATAATATACACTTATGAAAAATAAATAAATAAATAAAAAATTATTTGATTAACAATATTTTTATCGTTACAATTACACATATATAAAAACTAAATATAAACATTTACATAGAGATAATAAATTTTACAGGAGAAAAAGTTCGTCCAAAGGGCTGGACTCTGGAAGAGTACCCAAAACGCTCATTGCATTTCCGCGTTGAATAGCTATACTTAAGCGTTGACGCAAATAAGTAGTGCAACGGCGATCACCGGTAATGGAGATCAAAATTTGGCCGATTTGAGATACCAAAACTTTAGCGTCATGACTCCAAGGACCGAAGGTCTCTACAGCAAATGGGGCAAAGATATAATTGTCTAAAAGATGAGCATATTTAATGACTTTCTTCTTCACGGCTAATTCAGCAGCAGATGCTATGCGTCTGGAGGTATTCGGCAAGTGAGGTCAACGCAAGTGGAGTCCCAAGATATAAGGAAACAGTTGAATACATACTCATTGAATAATCAAATTGATGAATGTAGAATCAAATGGAAAGATAATTTAGAACGACATCTGAACACTAATACTGCAAAACAAGCTTGCCAATATATATAAAGCTTAAGGGGAAAGGAGCAGATGAATGGATTAAAAATATTTGTGGTCGGAACAGATAGAATTAACCTAATTCCTAATACAAGAAGAAGAAGATGGTCATGATGATCAAATATAGTTGTGACTTTGTCCGGCAAATGGTTCTAGGAATGCTTATCGTAGTGCTACCAATATCTGAAGAAATAAATAAGCAAATTTTCATAAATTTGAATATCAGTGACAAGTTAGGAATGGTTTGTTCAGGGTTTTGTATGCTTTGCATATACGCTTTTTGGTACGGAGAGAGATAAATACAAAACGAGAGTTTTCTTAAAGTCTATGATCAGTAACAGGTTAGGTTGTAGTTGTCTGTAAAGAAATGTTCAAAATGGCATCTATGGAAAATGCACTGGGAAAGCGTTTCCACGCTATTTCCATATTTATCAATATATATGTATGATTCCTTTTCCAGTCAGTTTTTAAATGTGAAATGAAAAAAAAAATGTACCATACTCAGTTTTGTAACATGAATAGTTTAAACATTATTAAATATTAATTGTCATTAAAATATTATAGTCCTCATGGAAGAAATGAAAAAAATAAATTTATAATGTAGATGAATAAAACTGTGTGGTACATTATAGATATAAGATTTAAGAATAGGTTGAAATAGGAATCATAAACATGTATTGAGAAATACGGAATGGAAAAGCTTTATCATTATATTTTCACAGACTCCAATTTGAATATTTAATTACATGTAAATAAAAATTCTTTTTAATAACTGAATATTTTTTCTTATAAGTGGTATAGGTAGATATTAGGAGAAAAATCCACAAACGATTAGGGAAAACACGGGAATTTTACTGGAAGCAAGTAAGGAGATAGGTTTGGAAGTAAATCCCGAAAAGACAAAGTATATGATTATGTCTCGTGACGAGAATATTGTACGAAATGGAAATATAAAAATTGGAAATTTATCTTTTAAACAGGTGGAGAAGTTCATATATCTGGGAGAAACAGTAACAAATATAAATTATACTTGGGAGGAAATTAAACACAGAATAAATATTGGAAATGCCTGTTATTATTCGGTTGAGAAGCTTTTATCATCCAGTCTGCTGTCGAAAAATCTGAAAGTTAGAATTTATAAAACAGTTATAATACCGGTTGTTCTTTAGGGTTGTGAAACTTGGACTCTCACTTTGAGAGAGGAACATAGGTTAAGGGTGTTTGAGAATAAGGTACTTAGGAAAATATTTGGGGCTAAGAGGGATGAAATTACAAGAGAATGGAGAAAGTTACACAACACAGAACTGCACGCATTGTATTCTTCACCTGACAGAATCAGGAACATTAAATCCAGATCTTTGAGATGGACAGGGTATATAGCACGGATGGGCGAATCCAGAAATGCATATAGAGTGTTAGTTGGGAAGCCGGAGGTAAAAAGACCTTTAGGGAGGCCGAGACGTAGATGGGAAGATAATATTAAAATGGATTTGAGGGAGGTGAAATGTGATGATAGAGACTGGATTGATCTTGCTCAGGATAGGGACCTATGGCGGGCTTGTGTGAGGGCGGCAATGAACCTCGGGTTCTTTAAACGTCAGTACGTAAGTAAGTAAGTAGTATAGGTAGTGAATATGTATTACACCAATCTCAGTATCTAACAAAAATATATTTAATTGTGTCTTATTTATTGTGCGCAGATATGATGGTCATATTTACCCTAAACCTATTTTGCGGAGTTTTCAAAACGAAATGGATCGTAACCTCTTACAAATAGCAGAGAATTGGCGTCGCTTACTCCGAGAAGAATGTAAGCTACTAGTGAAGCGGTTGAGCATTTTTTTTTTTATTGATTTACACTCCTTTGAAAGAGCGAAGTTTAGTTTTTCTTGTCGATGCCCGAAAAGTTAAAAAAAAAAAAAAAAAAAACTAGACTAATCTCCTTCTAATGAGGAAACGTTGTACGTATCGTTAAAAACAAAAGAAGTTGCAGCACCTTTAGCAACGATAAGGATTGGTCATTTCTGTGAACTGCCTCGTTGCGTTGTTTCATGCCGTGTGGGATAGTTTCCAAGGATTACTGTAGGCTGTCACGAAGGTAAACAAACCAACGTAGCGATACTTGAATGTTTACTTTTCACATACCATTACAGCTGTGTCAACTATTCGTGGATCGCCCTGTAGATCAGTCCCGGTGCGTGAATACGGTGGTTTCTATGACAACATGTTTCCAACATCTGAATTCAATTCGGAATTTAGGTATGTGTAGTTTGAGTCTAGTTCAAAACATCATAAAACTACTGAGTTCCCTTCGTAAACAAAGAGATAAATTAAATTATTTAAAAAATCCACATCGGCATGTAAAATGTATCACCCAGTTTCTTTTCCCCTTCCTGATAAGTTTCAGCATACTTCTTTCTTCATGCACTCTTTCCAACACAGCTTCATTTCTTATTTAGCCTGTCCATTTCACATGATCCATTCTTCTCCATATCAACACTTCAAAGGCTTCTAGTCGTTTCTTTTCACTTCGTCGTAATGTTCATGTTTGTGCCCCATATAAGGCCACACTCCACACAAAGCACTTCACTAGTTTCTTCCTTAGATCTCTTTCCAAAGGTCCGCAGAAGATGCTCCTTTTTCTATTTAAAACTTTCTTCGATTAAGTCCTTGAATTTAATTAAATGACATGTCTTGTTGTGTATAATGTCCATGTTTGTGCCCATATAATGCCACATTCCATAAAAAGCACTTCACTAATCTTTTTCTTAGTTATTTATCCAGAGGTTCGCAGAAGATTCTCCTTTTTCTATTAAAAACTTCCTTTGATTAAGTTCCTGAATTTAATTAAACGATTTACGTCTCGTTGTGTATAATGAAAAAGTATAATGTCCATGTTTGTGCCTCATATAATGCCACATTCCACATAAAGCACTTCACTAGTCTTTTCCTTAGTTATTTATCCAGAAGTCCGCAGTAGATGCTCCTTTTTGTATTAAAAACTTCCTCTGATTAAGTCCCTGAATTTCATTAAACGATTTACGTCTAGTTGTGTATAATGAAAAAGTATAATGTCCATGTTTGTGCCTCATATAATGCCACATTCCACATAAAGCACTTCACTAGTTTTTTCCTTAGTTATTTATCCAGAGGTCCGCAGAAGATTCTCCTTTTTCTATTAAAAACTTCCTCTATTAAGTTCCTGAATTTAATTAAACGACTTATGTCTTCTTGTGTATAATGAAAAAGTATAATGTCCATGTTTTGTGCCCCATATAATGCCACATCCCATGCAAAACACTTCACTAGCCTTTTTATTAGTTATTTATCCAGAATTCCGCAGAAGATGCTCCTTTTTCTATTAAAAACTTCTTCTGATTAAGTCCCTGAATTTAATTAAATGACTTACTTCTTGTGTATAATGTCCATATTTGTGTCCCATATAATGCCACATTCCATACAAAGCACTTCACTACTCTTTTCCTCAGTTATTTATCCAGAGGTCCGCAGAAGATTCTCCTTTTTCTATTAAAAACTTCTTCTGATTAAGTCCCTGAATTCAATTAAACGACTTACGTCTTGTTGTGTATAATGAAAAAGTATAACGTCCATGTTTGTGCCCTATATAATGCCACATTCCACATAAAGCACTTCACTTGTCTTTTTCTTACTTATTTATCCAGAGATCCGCAAAAGATTCTAATTTTTTATTAAAACTTCCTCTGATTAAGTCCCTGAATTGTGTCCCATATAATGCCACACTCCATGCAAAGCACTTCACTAGTATTTTCCTTAGTTATTTAGCAAGAAGTCCGTAGAAAATGCTCGTTTTTCTACGAAACAGCCACCGGCGTGGCTCAGTCGGTTAAGGCGCTTGCCTGCCGGTCTGAAGTTGCGTTCGGGCGCGGGTTCGATTCCCGCTTGAGCTGATTACCTGGTTGGGTTTTTTCCGAGGTTTTCCCCAGCCGTAATGTGAATACAAGGTAACCTATTGCGAATCCTCGGCCTCATCTCGCCAAATATCATCTCGCTTTCACCAATCTCATCGACGCTAAATAACCTAGTAGTTGATACAGCGTCGTTAAATAACCAACTAAAATAAAATATCTACGAAACATTTCCTTTGATTAAGTCCCTGAATTTAATTAAATGACTTGTCTCATTGTGTATAACGAAAAAGCCACGTTTTCGTAAGGAATGGACTACAAAAAAAAAATGAAGAAATGATAGACATGTTGTCACGTTACTTAGATTAAAGGATGGCAGTAGCAGCTTCGCTTGTAGTGGGTCTGAATTGCAGTTGGCTGCTGCCATGGCAATAAAGCAGGTGGGAATACTCCAGCATTGTAAATTACAGAGCTGAGTGCAGGGTAAGCGCCGAATTGATGTGCTGGTCGCAGCTCCGAATATGAAGACGGCCCAAATTGCAGCGCATAATGTGGGCCCCATTCCCTCTGCCAGCAGATTCCTCATGCAGGATAATCATAAAAATAAAAGTTATAGCATTATATGTGCTGCGTAATCATATATTCAAATACATGTTTTACCCATACACATTACCATATATGATTGATGGATCAAATATTGAATAAATAAGGGATTTACTCCTATATTTATGATATAGGATTTGAGAAGCTTCTAGTGTGCGAGGAAAAACCGTTCTGATATGTAGATAGATCACTAATCATGCACAGTAGTTTTACTTTTCACATTCGCGATTCAGATATACAGGGTTAGTTAAAAGTCCCGCACCACCTAAATAACTTTTGAAGCATACGGTTCAGTGACATGAAACTTGGTACGTGAGGATAACCAAATACTAAGAACTCAATAATGATATTACCGAGTTTTTTCTACTTCCGGTTTAACCGAAAGTAACTCCAACTCTCTTATTTTAAATGGAAGACCCAATATATTATTATATTTTTGAATAGTACTCATTAAGAGCTTTTCAAAAAGTACCCACACTCGATACTTCTGTACAAATTCAGTGTTGCTAAGTCAAGAAAACAGAAATGTGTATCGAATATTAAAATAATAAAATACTCCTTCCTTAACAAAAACAAAACAAATCTAGCTCACCTTCTAAATTATGTGTTCAAATTGGTAGCCCTCAGCTGCTTTACAATGTGTCACTCGATCATAGAAACCATTTAAGGAATGATTTAACCAGGCTTTAGGAATATCTTGCACCACTTCCATTTTTATTTAGCAACACTGAATTTGTACAGAAGTATCAAGTGTGGGTACTTTTTGAAAAGCTCTTAATGAGTTTTATTCAAAAATAAAAATATATATTGGGTGTTCCATTTAAAATAAGAGAGTTGGAGTTAGTTAAACCGGAAGTAGAAATAACTCGGTAATACCATTATTGAGTTCTTAGTATATGGTTATCCTCACATAGGCCTACCAAGTTTCATGTCACTGAACCGTATGCTTCAAAAGTTATTTAGGTGGTGCGGGACTTTTAACTAACCCTGTATATGCTCGAATATTCAATTTGATACTGCATCAGTAAACCTCATCACAGGACACAAACAGGTATTTTGATGCAGTCAATTTCTAAGTCTCAATTTGTAACTTTCCGTGTGAAAATTTTACAAATGCAACTTCTATTCCTTTCAGAATAAGGTTTATGTGAAGTACCTAGTATATGTTTCTTATCCAGCTCTATTTGCGACGCCATGCTGGACAGTAATATGTACAGTCTAAGAAAAACGTTTTATCGCACATTCCCAGGAAGGAGGCACTGCGCATGATCAGACATACAACCTCAATTAGTCGCTTCTTGTGAACCAGGTCGCTCGTTCTCTGATCATGCGCACTGCATCCTTTCTGTGGGACAAAACTTTTTTCTAAGACTGTACGTTAAAGCGATGAAAGAGAAAACAATATAGGGTAGATGAGGGTAATTGTAAATAGGAGGTAATTATAAACAAATGCTGTGAAAAATACAAAACTGTCAATACAAAAATTTTAATTCGGGGGAATATTTAAATTAACATGTTGGCTAACCTACAAAGCAGTTTGGCGCCAAATAGGAGTAACTGCTTAATTGTAAATGAATGTTTTGTAAGAGTCTACAAAAAAAGTTGAGAAAGAATTTTGCTTCAGCTGCATTTTTGGCATTGTAAGTAAACGTACAGTGCTATTTTTTTAAGAATATGTTGTTTTTATGAGTAATGTATAGTAGTTAACATTTATTACAATGGTTTTGAGATCTCCCATAACCTCAGTTCATTAAATTATGACGTGTTTACATTTGCCCCATAGTTTTAATTCCTTGGGGGTAATTGTAAACATGTTTTACTATGGTTACATTTCGTACTTTTCAGAGACCCCCACCCAACTACACTGTACAGGATTTAGAGAGGGTTGTCACAGATATGAAAAATAGTAACTATAGTTATCGTGAAGTTCAGGAAAGGTACTGAGTTCCTATATCGTCATATATCATAGGTTAAAGGGGCGAAATGTACCAGTGACCAAAATTGGAGTTGGAAGGAGTACAGCTCTTTCTTCTGAAATAGAACAAAAAATGTTCAGTGTCTGACAGTCCGTGCGAAATTTGGTGTTTACAATTACCCCCCTTTCAAAGGGGTAAACGTAAACTAGCAATTAAAAGATGGAAAAAGTCAACCTTATTATTTTAAACCCATTTTCAGGGAAAAGAAAGATCTAAAAATAACACAATGTTTCTTTACCATGCTTACCGTTACTGAGGGTTGCGCAATATTGAAATGTATTTGAAATCAGTGAAGAATGTTTAAAATTACTCTGGTCTACCCTATATAAAATTAGTGTAAACACACAACAGTTCTAAAAAATTTAGGGCTTTCCCCTTATGTATGTTTACCGGTTAACTGCTTTAAAACTTGAAGTGGAACGCAACTATTTCTAATTGGTAGAAACAAAATGCGTTTGAGGCCTACGTTTAAAACAAATACATTAAACAGTACCCGACGTTAAAAGAACATTCAAAGAGTAATACTAGGAGGAAGAAGAATAAAGTGCACACGATTTTCTGATGATATGGCGTTGTTAGCAGAAGAGGAGATGATATTAAGGGATATGCTACTGGAGCTAAATGACAGCTGTGAGCAGTATGGGATGAAGATAAATGCAAACAAGACGAAGATCATGGTCATAGGAAGAAAAATAAAGAAGGTAAACGTGCGACTTCGAAATGAGGCAGTAGAGCAAGTGGACAGCTTCAAATACTTGGGGTGTACTGGAAGCAGTAACATGAGTTGCTGCCAGGAAGTCAAAAGGAGGATAGAAATGGCAAAGGAAGCTTTTAATAGAAAAAGGAGCATCTTCTGCGGACCTCTGGAAAAAGTACTGTGGAAGAAACGTAAAGTGCTTCGTATGGAATGTGGCATTGTGTGGGAAAGAAACGTAGGCATTACGACGAAGCTAAGAGAAGCGAATGGAAGCATTTGAAATGTAGATATGGAGAAGAATGTAGCGTGTGCAATAGACAGACAGAATAGGAAGAAACTGTTTTGGAAAGAGTGGGTGAAGAGAGAATAATGTTGAAACTGATTAGAAAGAGGAAAAGGAATTGGTTGGGTCACTGGCTGAGAAGAAACTGCCTACTGAATGTTGCACTAGAAGGAATGATGAACGGGAGAATTTATTTTATTTTAATTTATTGGGTTATTTTACGACGCTGTATCAACATCTAGGTTATTTAGCGTCTGAATGATATGAAGGTGATAATGCCGGTGAAATGAGTCCGGGGTCCTGCACCGAAAGTTACCCAGCATTTGCTCATATTGGGTTGAGGGAAAACCCCGGAAAAAACCTCAACCAGGTAACTTGCCCCGACCGGGATTCGAACCCGGGCCACCTGGTTTCGCAGCCAGACGCGCTGACCGTTACTCCACAGGTGTGGATTGGACGGGAGAATAGTTCGGCGCAGAAGATGATACAAATGATGGACGACATTAAGATGTACCTTCGTAATGGTGTTCTGCATTATGAAAGCTTTATTAAACACCACGCGTATCTGAGCTGGGTGGGTGGGTAAGTGTGTGTGGATGAGAACGTCACCCGCGGGTTTCATCTGCCGCTACTCTGTGGGCTGCCCTCGCCACAACTCGCACTGCGTCCGTCCAGGACGGTCCGCGCTGCTCCTGGAATTAGCAGGCTTGATCGACAAGATATGCCGAGTTAGCAGGTCCAGCAAGTAGGACACGAGACGACTTAAAAAAGACTGATTTGCAGTGAACAGGTTCAACTATACATAACTGGATCATGCTCCATCTATTAGCGATGTAAGTTTTCTTTGTTGGTTTAAAACTGTGAATATTGTCTCCAGAACTATTAACTGTTCTTTCTAAGTAACTTATTTATTTATTTTTGGTAAAATGCACTTTAATATAAAACACGTACTTACCTACTGGCTTCTAAGGAACCCGGAGGCTCATTGCCGCCCTCACATAAGCCCGCCATCGGTCCCTATCCTGAGCAAGATTAATCCATTCTCTATCATCATATCCCACCTCCCTCAAATCCATTTTAATATTATCTTCCCATCTACTTCTTTTTCCCTCCGGCCTCCCAACTAACACTCTATATGCATTTCTGGATTCGCCCATACGTGCTACATGCCCTGCCCATCTCAAACGTCTGGATTTAATGTTCCTAATTATGTCAGGTGAAGAATACAATGCGTGCAGTTCTGTGTTGTGTAACTTTCTCTATTCTCCTGTAACTTCGTCCATCTTAGCCCCAAATATTTTCCTAAGCAACTTATTCTCAACTTTTCAACAATCGAACGCACCCACAGAGCAGGCAGCGAAGTTCGAAATGACGCCGAGATCTAGTAGGCTCTGAGGATGGTGTGAAGAAGCACCGAAACAGCTGTAAGCCGCACATGCTTACACAATTAACACGAGTAAGATCGCCATTTAATCAATTATTTATACTGAAGTGTTAAAAGTAGTGTACGAAAGATTCAACATGGATTAAAAATTTAATTTCTATTTATTAGTTTTGTATTTATTAGTTTTCTCCTGATGATGACATTTTATGTAAACATGCTACTTGTTCTTCTTACGAAGGACTGAAACAAGAAAATTGTGTTTTGTGCAACGATCTTGTAGTGAACTACTCAGCGATGTTATGCAATGGACGGGCAAAGGAACGGCCTACACTAGTATCTACCTAGTTTTCGGATTGCTAGCTAAAGATTCATGCAGAAGAACATCAAATGATTTGAAGCAGAAAATGGTCATACTGCAGCTGTGAAACGCTCGACACGTGCTCGTGTGTTTTGCTAGCGGTTCTGTATACTTAAAAGCGAACACAGAAACAAATTCCGCCCTCGAACAAAAAGCCTTTCCTTAAACCATGACAGCTAAATGGCTTTTTTTCTTTTAGAAAGTAGCTTAATAAATTACTTAAAAGACATATAACCTGTTCTCCAGGAGAAAAACGTGGATTGAGATGTACTGGCAAGTGGAATGTGGTATCAGGCTTAAGAATTTGGAGAGCGTAGAAAATCGACAGCTGGTGAGAGAAGAGACGGACCAACAACAATCAGCGCCGTGGGGGAGCTGCAGCCGATACCGAAATGTGCAGGAGAACAAAGTGACGTTTAACGAAACATTTCAGAGCTCTGCTTCCTCCAGGAATTCGCCGCTGACTTGCCGCTACCATTAGCGTCATCACAATTTAATATATCGCTAAGGAAAGTACCTTTGTTGGCTAGCCTACGTAGTGGGTTCAGGCTACCGGATATCAGAGTATGCATAGAGACGTTACTAGAATCTGTACAGATGGTTTCGTAAACAATCTGGTTGGATTTGGTGTTTTATTATACCAAAAAGTATACATGACAATAATTATTAGAATCAGTATCTTCAATACTAAGGATTGTTTAGTGATTGGGCGTGCAATATTCCTGATTTCAAATCAGTCAGACTTAGAATAGGAACAAAATTTCATAAAACCAACTTTGAATGTGTGTCCAAAACAATCAGACTTCTAGAAAAGTCAGAAATGAAAATTCCCGAAGCTCTCAGACGGATAAACTATCTTGAACAATTAATGAAATGCAATCTACATTGATTACCGAATAATTAGAGGAAAGACAACTCAGTTTTAAGACAAATACTGGGTATTCAATACCGGAAAATTATAAAATATGTTTTAATAGGCAGCGTAATAATACCAACTTCGTACATTCTGATGCAGAGAGCGTCCGTCATGTTCGTTGTGTACCTTTAAAATCCTGTGACGTCCACAAAATTCTCATCTCACCATTCTTACATGCACTGAATTGTGATGTCAACTCATTCATCCTTTCACTGAATTATTAACTCATTCTTCCGTTCATTAGATGGTTAACTCATTCATACACTCTCTCAATTGTCAACTTAGACACACTTACATTCACTAAAATATTAAGTCATTCACTCACTGAATTGTCAGATCATTCAAACATTCACTAAATTGTCAACTCATTCATCCAGTCAACTTAGTCATACTTGTATTCACTAGATTATGAAGTCATTCATTAATTCATTCGCTGAGCACTCAAATCATTCACTCTCCAAATTATCAACTCATTCACACATTCACTGAATTGTTAATTTAGTCATACTTGCATTCACTAGATTACGAAGTCATACATTCACTCTCTGAATTGTCAAATCATTATTTCGCTCTCTGAATTGTCAACTCATTCATCCACTCAATTGTCAACTTACTCATACTTCCACTCACTAGGTTATGAAGTCATTCATTCACTCAATGAATTTTCAAATCATTTATACTACACTCACAAATTGTCAACTCATTCATCCAGTAAATTTTAAACTTAGTCATACTTGCATTCACTAGGTTATGAAGTCATTCATTCACTCAATGAATTTTCAAATCATTTATACCACACTCACTAAATTGCCAACTCATTCATCCGCTCAATTGTCAACTTACTCATACTTCCACTCACTAGGTTATGAAGTCATTCATTCACTCAATGAATTTTCAAATCATTTATACTACACTCACAAATTGTCAACTCATTCATCCAGTAAATTTTAAACTTAGTCATACTTGCATTCACTAGGTTATGAAGTCATTCATTCACTCAATGAATTTTCAAATCATTTATACTACACTCACTAAATTGCCAACTCATTCATCCGCTCAATTGTCAACTTACTCATACTTCCACTCACAAGGTTATGAAGTCATTCATTCACTCAATGAATTTTCAAATCATTTATTCTACACTCACAAATTGTCAACTCATTCATCCAGTCAATTTTAAACTTAGTCATACTTGCATTCACTTGGTTATGAAGTCATACATTCACTCTCTGAATTGTCAAATCATTATTTCGCGCCCTGAATTGTCAACTCATTTATCCACTAACTTAATTGTCAGCTTAGTCACACTTACATTCACTATTTTATTAAGTCATTCATTTACTCACTGAATCGTCAAATCATTCATCCACTCTCTGAATTTTCAACTCATTCACACACTCACTAAATTGTGAACTTAGTCATAGTTGAATTCTCTAGATCATTTGTTCACTCACTGAATTTTCAAATCATTCATACACTCACTAAATTGTCAACTCATCCATTCTTCCACTCACTGAATTGTCAACTCATTTAACCTTCGACTCATTGAATTTTCATCTCAATAATTCATGCACTCATTGAATTGTCAACTTATTCATTCTATCACTGAATTGTCAATTGATTTATTTATCCATTCACTAATTTGACGATTCACTTATTCAACCACTCACTAGATTGTCTGTTCATCCATCCATTCATAGAAATTTCAACTCATTTATTCATGTACTTCCTGATTTGTTAACTTACTCATTCAACCACTCACTGAATTTTCAACTCATTCATTCATTCATTCATTCATTCATTCATTCATTCATTCATTCATTCATTCATTCACTGAAATGTCAACTCACTCATTCAGCTACTCACTAAAATTGTTAACGTATTCATTTATTCACTAAATTCACACAATCCGTCACAATATTACCAACTGATTTTATCTAATCACAAATTCCATCATCAACTCAACTGATCATCCATGCAGTTATAGCGGTCCTGTCAAAAACAGATGAACGGTTGTTCATTCAATTGTCCGAAGACGGAATGAACCTCACAAGTGATACCAAGAGAGCACACTTATGAGGCAACTAAGCCAAGAGATAATTGGGTAGGGTGGCCAGTGCCTTTCTTCCTCCATTAACGTCAAGTAAGGCTACAGGACTTATGAAAAAAAATACCTGATATTGACGATTACAAATCAAATGGATCCGCGTTCGATTTCTGGTCCGGAAGTCGATGTTGGTCTGGTGCCATGCTAACACACCAGCACGGTACTTCTCAATGCTTGATGCAGCTCATATTCTCGGAACAGAACTGCTCGGGGGTGTTCACGAAGCCCTGCTGGCGTGTAAGCCAAGTGATGGACGGACGGAGTTCCTCTCTTGCTGCACTTCCCTAGGCGCCGGGAGGGCGGCACGTGACCTTTGTGTGCCGAGTGCACGGCAGTGTAGCCTACAAATCCATTCTCAGTTCACAAAGTGCATAATACAAATTGCTTACCAGAGCATCAGGAATGCATAGTAGTGGACTACGTAAAAGTAAACAGTGTCATGTAAGTGACAAATTCTCACTGCAAACCCAGCATTCTCTAGTCTTTCCTCTTTCCTACTCTATTTTTACAAGGTCGATAGACATCACTATTTCCATGGTGTTCGGGTAAAGGGGGTTATGTGCAAGTGGAGTTTTACTCTCCAGGGGAATACAGAAGTTAAATTGTACAAGTGGGTGTGAAAAAAATAAAAGAATACTAGCATTTGTTGTGTTTTATTTGTGCAGAATTTATTTGCAATAACGGTCCGATATTTAATTTTCATTTAACTCCAAACTCATTTTCATTACTTACCTCTCTTTACCCAAACATATAGATTTAACATTCACTACTAACACACAGACGTACCATTATATTCAGGGACAGAACATTTATCTCGACTTCTCTGCAAGTTTCTGGCTTCCAGCTTGTTTTCTTAACTAACGGTCTCTAACGGATGAGTGAAGAACCCTGGGGGACCTACCCATCACTTAGTTCTAATCAGTGGCGGCTCGTAGCTGAAAATGAGATGTGCTCCAATATGGGAAATTTACTTTAAAAAGTCATTAAAATTTGGTATATCTACTCACTAGTGGAGCAGTATGAAGTTCATGCTGCAGAATCTGTCAATCAGTGTTCCCAACACATAAATTGCATCCCTGTCAGTCTAACAACACCTGGAAATCCGTCAGAATCCGTTAAAATTAAAAAGAAATAAGACCCACTTAATATACCTATGTAAAAATGAAAACAAAATATTAACGCAACTTTCTTACCAATTTTGGTTAAAATAATATATCCACATCATCTGCCTCTAGTTCTGCAGTTGATGTGCTGGGTTGGTCTACGTTCCCTCAAAAATTAAACGATTAAAAATGACAGCAGTAAGGAAGTCAAAAGAAGATGTAAATCCGCCAGAAAATCCGTCACCCGTCAAAATCATTCTTTTCACATCCGCTACATCGAAATTCCGTCAGTTTTGACGGAACTGATGGAATTTCCGTCTAGTTGGAAACACTGCTGCCAGTTACTTTGGAATTCAACCCCTCCATGTCGGCAACCAACAATCAAAATTTTAAATTCGAATAGCATTCCGGTTCATTCAAGCCATCTGTCGGAAGGTTGAAGGAGTAGAATAGGAGTACAGCATCTTTTAATTAAATTGTATTAAATATAGTACATATAAATAAGCTAATAATAAATGTTATAAACAATACGTTTCAGTTTTACAGGAAAATTTAATAATTAGCATAAGAATAAAATAGTCGTCCATACATTCTGTGATCAGGACTTGTAAAATAGACACTAACTCACAAATAGTACACGACTACTCCTCAGAGATGTCGCTACGTCCGCGTTGTTTGTAGATTGCAAACCATCTATGCAAACAGTCACTTACTCCTGATTGGTTGTAGATTTCGCCAATTGCGAACGAGTCATTTCAATTCGCTGCGTTTCCTTGTAGTTCATACTGTTTATAATGGGAAACCATAGATTACGTCATACAACAAGCGAATGTAAGCTCTCTGCGCATGTGCTAGGTTCGCTGCATTTCACTGCAGTTCACTGCGATAAGGAAGTCGGCACACATTACCGACTGGGATTTGCAGACGACTCACAAGCTATAGAGAATAGCAGTTCCCAATTCTGCGTGCATTGGAACGCGTAACACGAATGAAAGAAAGAAAATATAAATAAGATTATGCTAGGGACAGAAAATTAACTGTGTGCTGCAGCACATAAAGAGCTGGCCGCCATTGGTTCTAATGTTGTTGTTATGTTGTATTTAACGACGCTCGCAACTGCAGAGGTTATATCAGCGTCGCCGGATGTGCCGGAATTTTATCCCGCAGGAGTTCTTTTACATGCCAGTAAATCTACTGACATGAGCCTGTCGCATTTAAGCACACTTAAATGCCTTCGACCTGGCCCGGGATCGAACCCGCAACCTTGGGCATAGAAGGCCAGCGCTATACCAACTCGCCAACCAGGTCGACTGGTTCTAATGTTCACCACTACATCGGGCGCTGGACTTGTTACTTCGTCCATGAGATATTAGATGGTGCTGACGTCAGTTTCGCATCCTATTATATTTATCCATGGTCTCGTGTTTGTTACTTGTCTTCATCGTGAATTTACACCATACTGGCGAGATTAACTAGAAGAGTGTTTTTTTTAATGACTAATGTCCACACCTGTGGAGTAACGGTCAGCGCGTCTGGCCGCGAAACCAGGTGGCCCGGGTTCGAATCCCGGCCGGGGCAAGTTACCTGGTTGAGGTTTTTTCCGGGGTTTTCCCTCAACCCAATACGAGCAAATGCTGGGTAACTTTCGGTGCTGGACACCGGACTCATTTCACCAGCATTATCACCTTCATTTCATTCAGACGCTAAGTAACCTAGATGTTGATACAGCGTCGTAAAATAACCCAATAAAAAATAAAATTTAATGATGATATAAGCTCGTGAAAGTGGAACAGAACAGTCCTTGAAGGCAGACATGGGCGATTTATTTTTCCGATCTATATCGCTTGGCGTGCTTCATTATTTGCAAAAGTAACAATTTATGGAGACGCCATGACGAGAGTAGGAAGGTCAACATGCCGGGCAGATCTCAGAAGAGACCGCGTTAGTTGTTTTACCTCCCCGAGCCTAATTGCATATGGAGCAATTTCACTCGAGATGAACTCCTCGCAACTCTGTGATGCGTGGCAGGTCGTTTACACTTGTGTCGCGTTTCGGGCGCCCACTCGCGGCCCGCATTGTTTCAGGGACTGGCGCACCTCTTGCCGCCCTGAGTATGGACAAACAGGAAGACGGCCTGCTCCTCTACCTATACTGACAGTCATTCTTACCACAAAGTGTGTTGCTGCTATGGAAGCAAGTCGAAAGTAAATTTTCAATAAAAGTCGTCAACATTTCATCATAATCATCACCTTCCTATTCTTCTTCTTCTTCTTCTTCTTCTTCTTCTTCGCTATATTGTGTTATCACTAAGGAGAGGATTTTTATGTGCTAAAATTTTAAATATATTTATTTTTATGTGCTAAAAAGTACGAAAATATTTGCTAAAAATAAATTTTTTTAATGACAAAAATACCTTACTTAGCTTGAAAAAAAATGTTACTAGGTACTCACCAACCACACTTGAGTGCTAGTAGTTGGCCGAGAATTGCAGTGAACAACAAAGGTCATCTCCAAATTCTCCATCACAAATGCATGCCGATTATCTCTGAACAACGACTTACACTGTGGAAAAGATCACAGGACGTCAGACGTGCATATTTAAAGAGAGGAGTGTCACAAACACAAACACCGTCAATTTCACCTACAGGCACTCCCTCCAATACTTGAGCAACTTCACACACTTTTTTATATCCACTGTTTTTCCCAAACACATTCTGGAATTTGTCCTTTAGTACTTGTACTTCTGAACCTGGTAGCGAGTCTAGTTTAATTTTCACGGCACGCACCTCCCTGTTTCAGACAAGTTTCGAGTTTTTTATGGTGTCACACAAAAGGCTTAGATTTTCTAATAGGAAAGCCAAATCGTTTTTTAAACAACCATCTTTCAGTATATCTTGAAGGATATCCATTGACAAAGCCCGATAACAAGGAATCGCAGCAAGATATATTGCCTTACTTGATGGACATGAGCGAGAGGCGAGAGATTTGTTTAAATTAAATAATGTTCATACCCGAGCTCTTATCTGTTGTGTTTCACAAACAAAGCGTGGAATGAAATCATCTTCAGCAACAATAAACATTCCTAATTATGTGTTGCAAGATCTCTCCTCCTTGTCCATGTTAAGTTATTCTCTAATAACACTGATATGCTGCCTAGCAGTTCTCAGAACTTGTGGCGATACTATTATAAAAATGGATCACGGATACACCACACAGCGCTTAGAAACACGAAGCAACCAAGAATTCTTAAAAAGATAACGTATCTCTGAGTGACATAATTGATTTAGTTTTAAAATGTTTAAAGGTTCTTGTAAAAAAATTATTTAATTAAAAACACTTCGAGATTTATATGTTTACAATAGATTTCCTGAAAATATGTATTTACATAATTTTTTTGTGGAAATATGTGTTTTATGTGAAATAAAATTCGGGTTTTAAACTTGAAACTTCATGTTCGGAATTTTTAACTTTGTGAATTGTATTTTATCACACGCAAAAATAATATTTAATTACATAGGAATCCGCTCCTTAGTTATCAATCTGTTTAGAAGCCAGTAATATCTCTACTTCGGTCTATTTCGCAGCAATCAATCAATCAATCAATCAATCGCTGTATCTTTATTTGAGTCATGAGTATCCGTGGATACTACAGTTAAATATTTCCAATAATGTCAAACATATACAACGCGAACTGTAAGTAATGTCATTCATTTCAGGGGGATAATCTTTGAGTTATTTAAAAAAAAAAAAATTCAACACAATTTTGACTGCCTCCGTGGTCTGTTGGTCAGCATGCTGAAGGTCCCGGGTTCGATTCCCAGGCTCGGCACTCGGTGAATTTTTCTTGAAGAAGAGGAATTCCTTGGATGTCTAGAGTCTGGAAATTTGTATGAATGTGAGTGTGATTGTGAGTGTGCCGGGTTAATATTAATTAACTAATCATCACAAATATAAAAATACATCAGTAACCTGGGCAGTAACCTGAACACACGTTTCAGCGCCACATTGTTGACAAGTAACTCCATGTGTTAGCACAACCATAAAGCATCTAATAGATGCTATAGAGTTACCAACAACGGAAAAAAAAAAAAAACAATTTTTTTTGTTTTGCTTTATTTTCGAGATAAAAATTGTTTTATATGAAATATTTCATAGGGTGTTTTGGAAAAGCCAGTGATTTAACTCTCAATATGCTCAGTCAAATTGAGAGAGCAGTGTATTATGATAATAAGTGATTGAAAGAATTTTAGTTTTGTCCTTTAAATGTGCAAAAATTTGTTCAGAACAAATGTAGGCCTAACTTTTCGTTCTGAAAAAGTAATATACGTTATAAGAGCGGTATCTTGATGTTTTCATGGTCGAGGAAAAGATTGAAAAAGCGAAACGTAGTTGAGCTTTTTTAATTTCCGAGAACATGAAAACAAACATACCACTCGTGTATCGTACTTTATTTTGTGCGAAGATCGTTTATTACATACCTGAAAGACGAATTTCTAATTAGTTGCAATGCAATCTCCATGTTGGTTTCTGTTTAATGACGGCAACTTCGGAAAACCAAAATATCTTTCTTCAACATTGTTGCTATAAAATGTTTTCTGTGTTTACTATACTCCAGCAGGCCGTGATATACGACTGTCTTTTCTTCCACCCAGTCTATAAATGCGAACTGAAAACAAACGGTAAGGTTATGTAATGATTTATTTTTCATTTTAATATTTTAACAATATTATTTACCGTATTGGTCCGAATATAAGCCGCACTTTTTATTCAAATTTCAAACTCGAAAAGTTGGGGTGCGGCTTATTTGCGCGGCCGATAAATTTAAACTTGAAATGTGGCACATGTTGCTACCGGTAATTTTATCATTTTGAAATGGAGCAACAATGCCACTCGCTCGTGTTTGAAATTGTCAGCAGTCGTATGGTATATGACGCAACAATGTACCAGTCTTCATATTACAGTGATCGTACTCTTTTGTATGATAGGACAGATTAAAACAGTTTGTACGTAGCTACGGGTTCAGCCATGAGCGGAAACGTAGAAAGAAAAGCTTCAACAAGCTTGGGAATTCGGCGCAGTAATGACGCTAGTTTCAAACTTGCAGTTATTCGTCATGCTAGGAGTACGTCTAATAGAGAAGCCGGCAAAAAGTTTAGTGTGGATGAGTCTAATGTGCGGCGCTGGATCGCCTCGGAGGATAAACTGAAAAATGCCAATACAACCAGAAAATCTTTCAGAGGACCCAAGGCTGGGAAATACCCTGAACCCTACGTTTGTACGTAGGGTCCTTTCCTTTGTACAAGACAAAAGGAAAGAAGGGATGCCTATCTCTCGACAAGTAATCCAGGTAAAATCGTTGGAAATAGCGAAGACCCTAAACATTCCACAGACAGAATTCCATGGGAGTATAGGTTGGTGCCGCAGGTTTATGCGTAGAAGTGGCCTTGTTCTCCAACGAAGCACTTCATTAGCACAGAGACTGCCAGAGGATTTTACTGAGAAACTCATTAACTTCCAGAGGCACATCATTGATTTGCGTCAGCGCCACTCTTACCCATTACACCAGATCGGCAATGCCGACGAGACGCCTGTATTTTGGGACATGCCGAGCAATATGACAGTTGACAATAAAGAGGCGAAAAGCATATCATTGAGAACAACTGGAAATGAAAAACAAAGAATCACTGTGATGCTGGCGGTTACGGCAGATGGAGGAAAACTGCCTCCGTACGTTATTCTGAAGCGTAAAACTATGCCCAAGGAGAATTTACCTAAGGGATTAGTGATTCGTTGCCAAGAGAAAGGATGGATGACAACCGAACTAATGGTGGACTGGCTAGCTACGGTTTGGAATCGCAGACTGGGTGCGCTGCTCTGTAAGAGGGCTATGTTAGTATTGGATGCCTTTAAAGGTCACCTCACACCCGAAGTAAAGAAGAAAATTACCTGGAGGTATGACATCAAAATTGCAGGTGCTTGATGTCGTCGTGAACAAGCCTTTTAAAGACCATCTCCGAAAACAGTATTCGGATTGGCTTCTAGAAGGGGGTCATGCATTCACTCCATCTGGGAAGATCAAGAAGCCATCTGTCAGCCTTATGTGTGAGTGGATTCTCTCTTCATGGCACGCGATATCACCAGATTCAATCATCAAAGGCTTCAAGAAATGCTGCGTGTCTAATGCTCTGGATGGCAGTGAGGACGACGTACTTTGGGCGGAGAGTGATGAACAAAGTGACAGTGATGAAACAAATACCGGTACCGGTAGTAGTGAAGTCAGCAGTGACATTAGAGAAGACAGTGATTAGTTGTACCGGTATTTTTGGTGATTTACCCACGTAATACCGTAATTGAAGAAAAAGTGTTTAAATAATGTAAACAGTTTTGTAACTGGATAATGTGACAGGTAAATTTCACTGCACTCAATTTTCCTTTTTTTCTCATTCTGCACTCAATTTTTCTTTTTTTTTCTCCTTTCCCCCTAAAATTAAGGGTGCGGCTTATACTCGGGTGCGGCTTACACTCGGGCCAATACGGTATATAACATATTGCAGTAATAACATCGGCATCTGGAATATTGTTGATTTTTTCACGGCTTCCTTAATGTTACTTGTATCAGGAATGCAATAAGTTTCGTGAGTAGTAGACTTTACTTAATTTTTGCAAATATTTAAAAACAATAATTAGCATTGCAATTTAGGTGAAATTGCAGTGGTAAGTTTCCAATTTATAATTATTACTATGTTAAACGTCTCTAAAAATAATATGTTAAAAGCCTAAAGCAGTAAAATGAATGTCGCGCTTAAGTGGTAAGAAGAGGGAAATTGTTATGTGTGTTACGTTGGGAATATTGAATGTGGTATTTCACACTTACCGCGTATTGGTTCTGTGCGAAAAACAAGCAAATACGCACGATCTCGCACAAAGGAATTTTACAATGTTACATTTGTTGGGATTAAATTTTTGCACATTTAAAGGACAAAACTAAGATTCTTTCAATCATTTATTATCATAACACACTGATCTCTTACATTGACTGAGCATATAAAATGTCTCAAAGAATGCCCCCATGAAATTAATGGCCTTACATATGGTGCAATCTGTATATAGGGTCATTTAGGGACAGCTCTACACGCTAAGAAAAAATGTTAATTTTGAGAACAATTTAAGCAAATTTTATTCTAATTTTTTCTCCTAATTTGTAGATACATGTTTTCCGTATATTTAATATAGTCTATTTAGTGCCATTGTGATTATTTTGTATCACCGCATTAAAAAAAAATACAAATTGGTGCCGAAGTGTGGACTTCTCCCATAATGGGGAAGATTTCGACACAGTATGACAAACATAGAAAACACTTTAAAACCCAATATTTACAACACAAATTTTGCTTCCAAAATATTTATAAATATTTTATAATACTCCTACTCGCGTTGGTGAATATGTGAATTTTTCATCGGTGCCATTTTCAACACATTCTTTGTGAAACTATTTTTGATATTCTCCAACGTACTGAATACAAAGTTCTATAGCATTGTCAACATAGTAATACCCATTACAAGCGCCATTATACGTAGGTTTTTTTTAAATGTCTAGATTGTTTGATGAACTATCTCCCTGCCCTATACGCCGAGCATTAGACGACTTCCTTCTTTGGGAAAGCCTCGCTTTTATTTTTGCAGAGATATGCCGAAAAATAGAACAAGTACAGTATATAGAAAATTAAAAGCACGTATTTCAGAATTTGATGGTGTGTTCATTATTTAAAGCAATAAACAATTCTGTAAATTTGATAAACTTTATGTGCTAGATTCTAGGAATTCTCCTCGAAGAAATTCTTTTTCATGTTTTATAGCTGAATGTAATGTTGAAGGCCAATTTTGACTGTATAATTCAATATTTTACATATACGTTATGGTATTATACTGCTTTTGAAAGAATTGTGTTCTATCTGCCCTCATACTTTTTTAACAATTTGCAAAATTCAGTGTTTTTTTTTTAAATAAGAAAATATTCCTTTCCGAACTTCTCTATAAGTTCGTTCAGAAGGGAACGCACGGTACTCTTGATTTTCCACACGTTCCTCAGTAGTATGAATTATAAAACAGCGAAAATAACAATAACACAAATAGGCATGCATACATAATCAAATAAATAAACGAAATAGTACATTATGCAACGAGCCTATAATGGTAGTAATTAAGACGCTCGTATGAAAATTATGAAACTCGCTTGCGCTCGTTTCATAAACATACTGGCGTCTTAATTACTACCATTATAGTCAAGTTTCATAAGACTTTTCATTTTCGACCATATTGATTTTTTCCGGCAATTGGTGAAATGAATTTGCGGGGATGTGCTTTGTGAAAGGCTGGAAGATGACGGTGAATTGATGTTAATTTGTGTGTTGTTTTTTTCGACTGAGTTTAATATTGTCTAATCTCGCTCTAGTTGTCTTTCGATTGCGTATCCGAGAATAATCGATACTTGCGCTTTCATATTGCTACAATGGCATTTTCTGATTGGTGGAACACCTGAACTTTAATGAGGTCAATTAAAGGGCTGCTACCAGGTGTATAATTACTACATTTCGGCATGGTCGAGCATAAAGAAATAAAATATACTTCTTTACTCACAGGATCTCAAGTACGTGTGGTGATTGCAAGGACACACGCCACGCAGTATTAGAAAGGCGGTAATGTAATTTCTTACGAAACCAACTGTACTCTCACAGTGCCATGGGTCATGTATGCTCCGTGCGATCCAGACTACAATCTCTCGAATCGGTGACCCTAGGTCACAGTCTGGTTATAACAAATGTTCATAATATTTTCCGATCTCTTGCACGTTCTTGTGTCAAAAGATGTAACGTTCGTTTTATAGTAAGGATGGCTACTGCTATAGCTATCCACCCACTCGGCTGTATATGACGAGCACGTTAAATTAACAAGTTGTAAAAGAAACAGCAGCAAGTTGTGAGAACTGGACTCTCCCACTGCAAATAGCAGCTGTGCGGTCCAAGTTACGAGGTCAGCAGCTAGGCATGTGGCCACTGTGCGAACTTTATAAAGGGCAATTGAGTTCGGAAATCCATGCGCATTATTAACTGTTGGCTTTCGTTCACCTTACATAGTTTCTTTCAGAAACACACACAGTATTGTCTGAGGGTACAAAACAAATATTTTGACCCTGTATACAGACAAGCTAAATATCATCTTTCGTGTTTTTATCTCGCGCCTTTTTAACTTAATAACCCAAAGATAACTGGAAGCAAATTATTGTAGTTAGTAAGATACTCGCAGTTTTTTTTTTAATACAGTATCGTGCAAATTTATCCGAACAACGTAATTACGTATGCAAAAACACTCAAACGGGACAAAAAAAAAAGGATCTAAGACATACCTCAGTAATTTATGTGGCTTTCCTTTTCCTAATAACAGCTCTGAGACAATTTGGCATGGATTCCACTAATTTCCCACAAATATTCTTCATTTCTTCATCGCGAAACCATACACCAATGAGGGCAGAATTAATCTTCTCCTTTGTAGAACAATCCATTTTTTGCATTCTTCTTTTGCAAATTGACCACATGTTCTCAATGGGGTTGATGTCGGGTGAGTTGCCTGGCCAGGGGAGTACCTGAATATTCTTCTTGTTGAAGAATTCTGTAGTTTTTCGAGACGTATGGCATGGTGCCAGGTCCTGTTGGAACACGCCTCTGCCATCCGGAAATGATTTGCACCTGGGGCACGATTCTGGTTTCCAATAAGTGAATATATTTGTCAGAATTCATCATTCCCTTGATAGGTATTAATGCTCCAGTCCCTTCATGTGTAAAACAACCCCAAAACATTACTTTATTTGGGTGCTTGTTGGAGATGAGCTGCTGTTACTTTTTCGGATCCTTTCCGTACGTAAGAAACACGGTGGCCGTGGACCTTGAAATGAGACTCATCGGAAAAAAAGTACATTCTTCCAGTCATTCACTGTCCAGTGTTGATGTAATTTTGCCCACATTAAGCGTTTTTTGCACATAACAGGGGTTAGCAGTTGCTTCTTAATAGGCTTACGAGCCCTTCGTCCAGCTTCCAAAAGCCTACGCCGCACTGTTGTGACGTGAATATTCGCCCCAGTGGTAGCCATTAACTCGCGGGTTAAGTCGACAGCGTTAGTCTAGGATTTAATTTAATTTTCCTGACAATTAAACGATCATCTGCAGGTGAAGTCTTCCTTTTCCGGCCACAGTTTCCTTTTTTCTGGGGTGTAATGGATCCAGTCTCCCTGTATCGTTTTATGATCGAATTAACAGTAGCCAAACCGATGTGACATTCTGCAGCAATTTGCCTCTGTGTCATAGAAGAATGCTCTGCTAATGTTATAATTTTAGACCTTTTTCGTGGAGTTGTATGCATTTGTGAAGACGACAGAATGTACACAGGATTGCAGTATTAAGTCTTCAACACAACTGAAATGCTTATAAGTACAAAACGACAGGCAAAATGTCACATATTATAAAAAATAATGACGACAGACCTTCAAAAATGGAATTACACGTACTACAGATGTCAATAAAAGCGGTATGAGCAGCTGTGAGGCCAACAATGACAGAAAATATAAAAATATGTCGTGTTCGGATTAATTTGCACGCTACTGTATAATCATCTCTAACAGCAGCAATTTGGTCTTTAGCTCATATAAATGCTTTGTTACTTATCTATTTTGTTTATTTTTATTTATTGTGCCTTCTCCTTCTCTCTTCCACTTTTTATTTCGTTCTTTGTTTCCTTCCATTTTTCTATTTCAATTTTATTCTTCGCTTTTAAATCTCTCTGTTTTTTGTCTTGCATCTTTTCTTCCTATCTTGATGTTTCATTTCCTTTTCTCTGTTTCTTATTCTATATTTGTCTCTTTCTTTTTTCCCACCGATTCATTTTTCCATTACATATAATGTCTTGCTTCTGCGAAATAGCATTACAGGGAATTATACTTGAAGAAAAGAAAGCTTTGGATAGGCAGTGTGTCTATGTGTAACGATATATCCTGAAATATTGAACAGATTTTGTATGGTAATGTTCATAATTAATGGTACGAATCAATTTCAAACGAATTCTCTGTCACGTTTTATTATTATTTTTATTAAACAACTTAGATCTACTCTTTTCCGTGATAATGACTTTCGCTTTTGTTTCTAACGAAGACAATGGTGTTTTCAAAGTAACACATAATTGCAATTAAAATTTGAATAAGGGAATTTTGCTTCACATTAAGCTCAGGCATGTCAAAGATTATATTTAGAAGGGATTTTTATTGTGGAAAGAAAATACTTTTACGAATACTCTGTGCGAGTTACGTTATCTAGAAAACTTTTAAATGTCAGTCTGTACTTTTAATATTATCTGAAAGAGTATGTTTTTATGTAATACTAGCCGTACCCGTGCGCTCCGCTGCACCTGTTAGAAATAAATATAAAGTAATTACATAATTAAAATAGGACGTTTGATCCAGGGAACAACTTTTACAACAGCGCAAGATAATCTGCTTCGCTCATTACCCATTTTTTTTTGCATTGCATTTATTGCATATATATTTTATGTACTTTAACACGATTCAATTCAGCATAGTTAAAATTTGAATTATAAAATAATGGATTGCTAAGCTAACGTACTGTTACTGCATACTAAATCAATACACTCTCGTTGTTCGTTAATTCTCTGAGATTAAAATGAGTATACATAAATATTATTTTAAGAAATACAGAAAACGAATGTACAAAATAGCCTGTCAAATTTTCTGTGCATAAGAAGCTATTTTAATCTTACCTGTCCTCGATTTACTCAGACGTTACTGTAATAACATTATAGCATTATGTCCATCTAGAGAAACTACACTTTCCAATGGTGAAATAATAATTATTTATACAAATCGGTTAATTTAGCTTCTGATATTACTTCATACAAACACAGAAACATTCTCTGTAGGCTATGTTTAATAGCTTTCGATTGTTGATGTCCAAGGCCCCTGTTTCGATTGTTGTTGTCCAAGGCCCCTTATAGACGAAGTCATTTGTTCTTAATTCATTGCACCGTCTTAGATGGCGTTGTTATTGTAATTTTGAAACTCATTTATCTCATTAAATATCAGTCCTATCAAATTTTTGTAAAGAATAAAACTTATCGGCAATCAATTTTCAAGAAACTTCTGTTATATAACATTTTTCATAGAAATCAATAATAAGCGAGATATTTCGATTTATTTAATTCAGGCCCCATTATAACCCCCCTTTTAAATAATGTATTTTGAATGCCATATAGCCTATAATCTAAGTTATAACGACCTTAATTTATATTCCAATTTTCATATAAATCGGTTCAGCCATTATCGCGTGAAAAGGTAACAAACATACAGACAGACATACAAACAGAAATTTCAAAAAAGCGATTTTCGGTTTCAGGGTGGTTAATTATATAAGTTAGGACCAATTATTTTTGGAAAATCGAAAATTACCAGAAAAATTTCGGCTACAGATTTATTATTAGTATAGATTTCATTTCTTTTATCCGGAAGCACTTTTGTTTTGGTTACAATGGTGACAATTTTATTATAGATGTATTTTGTTTGTCTCTGTGTTATGAAAAGAGTTTTATTAATGAACTGAACTTAAAACCAGATGTTCTTAGAATAAACTGAGAGAATCATTGAGATTATGATGTTGATAGGATCTGGTGACAGAAGACGTACACAAAAAAAGATGTATACAAATTTTTCAAGGAATTCATCCAAAGCGGCCACCTACAGTGTCTCTCAGTAGACTAGAAGCGGAATTCAGAGAGCATAGACATTTTAGAGACATAAAAAGTTCATTTTCTGTTAAGAACATTTTATTTTATTTTGATTTAATGGATAAAAATGTTTTCATAATAAAGGAACTAACAAAATGTATCAACAACAAAATTGTTACTATAATATTGTGCTTCTGTATAAAACAAATTAATATTACATAAAAATATGCCCTTTCAGGTGACGTTAAAAGACCTAAATGTTGTCATTTTAAAATGACGTCATTACTGATACAGCAAATACGTTTTGTTTCCATAAAATATTCCTTTCTAAATGCAAATTTTGACCTGTCTGAGTCTTTTTTTTTCCAAAATCTTCTCATTCAATTTTAATTGAAATTATGTGTTGCTTTTCAAAGCTCTGTTTGAATACAGTGTGTCCCTAAAATAGGCCGACAGAGTATAGAAATTTTCTAGTAAAAAACCCACAGTCCTATTTTAAATATTTTTGAATTTATCATTCTGTGAATTTATTAAAGCCCATTTCCAATAATAAAAGTAAGACAATGTCTAAAAGGTCGAAAGAAGGAAACGGCTGTGTGTTATATGTAGGGTAGATATTTACAATGTTTTGTTTATTTTCGTTCAAATGGTTTCAACTTTTTAAACATGTAAAATTTTGCAAACTCAACATAGGAACCTAACACGAGACATTAGATAGTGTATAGAGCTGTTCTCTGTTTTCAGGACAGTTATAACTTAAACAGTTCGGTGCAAGATATTATACGTGCGATATATTCACCAACAACTATAATATCTTAAGAGCTATTTGAGTTAGAATATTTAAAAATTTTGTTTTTGTGTTTTTCTTAATTGAACAACATCGCAGAAAATTTTGCCGGTTTATTTTTGAGCCACTTTCTTACATTCATTTATTTCTTTTCTTATTCTGACACTATTCACGCTGTTCTCTGTAATAATAATAATAATAATAATAATAATAATAATAATAATAATAGTATTTATTATTACTATTACTACTCAGGGGCGTATACCCCCCCCTTGAACTTAAAAAAAATGACATGGAATATAGATTTGAGTTTTTTTATCCATAATCGTTATTCCTTCTCTAATTTTTCAATGTCAGAGTAACAAAATCTACATCGACATAAGGCATAGTCCTTCTAACCTCCCCTTCAATACATCCATCATGCCAGTTTCATTCTCCATCCTTGGTGAGTTCCATGTTCCATTATTGTGTTTAATCAAATTTATTTCATTATATTTGATTGTTTCCATGGATTTTCCTGTTTTGAAAAGTAAAGTATCTTACCTATCATATATATATATACACATACATATATATACACACATATATATATATATATATATATATGATCGTTGTGTAAGTGTAATAATTACACAATCATTTTTGAATTTAAACATAATTTCAAACTTATTAAAAATTGTATGATGTGAAAATACTACGTTTCAAAGATTTTATAACGATATTCATGAATATAATATTAATAAATATACCTTAAAATAATAATAATAATAATAATAATAATAATAATAATAATAATAATAATAATAATAATACCGGTACAAACATTTAAAATACCAATTATTTAAATTGTAAACAATTTTAATACTAACTCCCCTTGACAAAATCTTGTGTACACTACTACTACTATTACTACTACTACTACTACTACTACTACTACTACTACTACTACTACTACTACTACTACTGCTGCTGCTGCTGCTGCTGCTGCTGCTCGTAATAAGCCTAATTCTTCTTGCAATCTCTTTCTATTCGCTAAACCATCATCTCATAATTTGCAGGTTAATAACAAATCCAAATGCAACTCAAATATAGCCAAATTAAACAGATTCTACATAGATAGCTAATATTAAATTTTAAAACGGTGGGCGATATTGAGAATGCTTCAGCTAAAGAAACTCTTTCCATCCACAGATATTTTCTTATTACGTTCTTTTTTCTCAGATAACATCAAATTTACCTACGTTTATCTAACAGAGTGGAACCTGTCAACTAGACGTTGGTAACAGACACAAATACAAGCCCTCATAAATGTGATCGCTTATTGCTTTGCTTTAAAATTCATTTCTTTCATGTCATTTTTCACCGAACGCTCTGTTATCTCTTCCATCATCTTCACACAATTTTCTAAAAGTTAACAGTCCTAAATAACGAAGCAGTGTCACTTTAAGTGAAAAATGAATTGTGCGCCTGAAATTAGATTTGCACGCACAATGCTGGTCTATTCCCGAAGATCGGGCGCTGCACCCAGGTACTGTTGACATTTCATCACTCCGTGGGGTTTACTCTTCTTCAACCAACACGCACTTGGCTCATCGTGGCGTTCTGATGACGAATTACCTTCTAAATTGTTGCCACGACAGCCCATGAGCAAATATTTGAGCTTCATTTCCAAGGGCTTACCGCAAGATATGTGCCGCGTTTATGAACTGGTAGTCCACTTCCGAACTACTTGTGTTAACGTTGGTATGCATGAAATACGCCTATCTTAGATAAGCGCAAATTGTTTGTTACTAGCACGCTCGGACAAGGACTCGTCTGTAGCACAAAGAACAACAAACGTAAGTAAGTGTGCATCATATTAACAAAAAAATTAAGACTACAATACCCCGTGGATTAGCTACGTCGTCTAAACTCCCTAAAAATAATTAGTACATTATGCAACGAGCCTATAATGATAGTAATTAAGAAGCGAGTATGGATGTTTATGAAACGAGCGCAAGCGAGTTTCATAATTTTCATACGAGCTTCTTAATTACCATTAGAGGAGAGTTTCATACGACTTTTTATGCTCGACCATATTTCTAACTTGAAATTATTCAGATGTATACATTTTATTTGTATCTGACAAGATCGGAAGTGACCTTGTTCTAGGTCGTGAATTGTGAGATGTGCGCAGACGCGAAAGTATTGATTTTTTTCCGAGGAACAATAATGTCATTGACCTTGATGTAATCCCGTTAAACTTGATATAACCTTGATTATTGAATTCGACATTGAAAAACGAGATGACAAATTGAATTTATTTGAATATTATTTACAATTAACGCTAATTATTACAGTAACAGAACATAACCTTCTGCGACAGTATTGGATTTCCAGCCTCCGTGACTTTTCCCTAATTCTCTTTCGATTGCATATCCGAGAATAATCGATACTTGCGGTTTTATAACGGTACAAAGCTGACTTGTCACTGGCTGAACACCTGTAAGCTGAGTTGTCATTGGCTGAACACATGTACTTTAATGAGTAGGTGTACTTTAAAGACATACATTAAAGGACTGCTACCAGGTGTATAATTACTAAATTTCGGCATGGTCGAGCATAAAAAAATAAACGAGTAATCCACTATACTGTTAACACAGCTTCTCTTCCAGTTTTTAATGAATATAAATAACTATTACAACATGTGAAGAGAAATTTTACGCAATATCTCGAAATATAAATTTTAGTCTATGTGAAGAGCACGGATATTAAAATAATACATAAATTATACGCATATGAGTCAAGACTACCCATTGCGCAGAAATTACACTTTAACTACGTCATATTACTTTTGACCAATAAAATGGTACGAAAGGACGTCTTTCAACTAATCATGGCTGCTTATCACACAATTTTATCGCGTCCCTAGCATTTGTTTAATTTTATCGCTTCCCTAGCATTTGCTTATTTTTATCACTACCGTAGCATTTGTTTCTTTGTTTGCCAACATTTCAAACTGCACTGATCTGGACGCCAAAAAAAAAAAAAAAAAAACAGAAAATGACAAACCACTCCAGTCGATGCACAGCACTTTCAAATATGACTCGCATTGGCATTCAAGAACAAGAATTAATAAAGATCACTGGTCATATATGAAGAGCACCATTCGGAAATCCTGAATAAGTTGAGGAATACATCATGTACATCAACGAGTTCCACTTCTTTTACGCACACGTCCAATATAACATCAACTGAACCACCAACCACTAAAACATTAAAATTTGAAAATTGTACTTTCAATAATTATTCCTTTTAAAATTATTCATGTTTATTTTTTATGTCATCATCGTTAATTAAAACTTCTCTAACACTTGTATACATTATTTAGGTTATGTTATAGCTTCTGTTATATGATAGTATGGATAGTAACGTATCAGAGATTGTTTAATGCTAAGATTTATTGAAAATCATCTGTCAAGTGACGTTCATTACTGGGTTCCGGATGATTGAAATGGAATGCAAATGTTTTAATAAAAATTAAACTGAATCAACAAAGCCTTCTTGACCAGTAACCGTCCACAGAGTTCAATGAAGATTCCATAGTTGGCACAACTGATAACAAGAAAACAGCTAATCATAACACACTACTGCCACCTAGAGTAATATTTGTAATGTTGAGATGGTACAATAATACATTTGAATACAGATGTATTTTCATAAGTCAATTAATATTTTATTGTATTTGAGTACTTCGTTACTTCTAATCTTCATATACTGTACTTTCTTCTAATCGTGTAATAGTCAATTAAATCCACTCGAGTTTTGATTTTCTCTAGATAAATCAAAACCTCTAGTGAGATTACTGTTCATAATAAACTTTATGTGAAAATATGGCGTGTGTTTTTCTTGGCAAAGATCACATGGATTTAACGTTGCCATAAGTAACCTTATGTATAAAAACAAAGAAGAAATAACTTAATCAGTGAGTCATGTTAAATAATTAGCAGGCTTTGACAATTTGTAAAACAAAAGAACGTCATTTGTGGTTGCTAAGTCAAAAGGCAGATTTCTCTTGTTTCACAAATTGTCGAAGTCTGCTATTTTTAAACGTGGCTTGGATTTAGTCATTTATTTATTGTTTGTATACACAGATTGCTTTAGTATTAAATTGTAGCAAAACTAACGTAGTCCAATTTAAATCCTGCCTAAATTCAACTTCGAACATTTCAAGCGCAATAATTAACAATAGGTCCCTAATACAACAACAACCAAATTTCTTAGCTTACAAATCGATAATATGTTAATTGGAAAAATCATATTATAGAAATCACCCCCAAACTAAATTCAGCTTGTTTTGCTATTAGAGCTATGCAAAAGATAGTAAATATCAATACCTTAAAAACAATATACTTTGCATACTTCCACTCGGTAATGAGTTTTGGAATAATATTCTGGGGAAATTCCACAGATAGTAATAGTATATTCCTACTACAAAAAAGAGTAATTGGAATAATAGTAGGTGCCAAATCTAGGGAATCGTAAAGGATCATTAAAAAAACTACAAATAATGCCCATAGCTTGTCAGTATATTTTTTCATTAATAAACTTCCTCGTATGTAATCGTGAAAACTTTGTAACTAATTCAACATTTCATAGCATAAATACTCGCCAAAAATGACTTTCATACTCCATCGAAAAGTGTATCGTGCTATCGAAAAGAAGTGCGTTATTTGACAGTAAAGGTTTTTAATATCCTCCTTATGGATATAAAAAAATCGAACTCAAAACATAAGATTATTTAAGGCCAAATTAAAGAAGTACCTAATTTCTCACGCCTTCTATTCTGTAGGTGAATTCATGACATTCAACAACGCTTCATGAATATTTCTGTGTTGTATTAAGTATCGATACTAACCCCTTGTGTTGTACAAGTAGAGTATATTGTAAAATTCTTCTGTATATATTTCAACTAGACTGTGACTATAATTAAGACTTTATAGTACTATTAAGATTTTTTGACTTGTTCCATATTCTAGCTTGAAGTGATGTCCGAATACCATGGAATGTAAATAAATACAATACAAAACAGCAACGTTAAATCCCTGTGTCCTATACGAAGAAAAAGACGCGATATATATACAGTATATATATATATATATATATATATATATATATATATATATATATATATAACTGCCATCCTAACGGCAAACAAACTAGTCTTCTCGACTCCTCCTGCACTGCGAAATGACACGGTTCCTGTCAATGTGGAGATTTACACCAGACATTTCTTCCTCATCTCGTACCGTGATCACTTTGATCACATTTCCGTCCCCTCGCGTATGTGGTACCTAAGAGGTTACGTCCATTTTCGGTTTTTCCCCTTCAAAATTTTCTAGAGCTCCTTCATTGGAGCAGCGTAACCCGGAGTGAGACAAGTGGCCAACAGGCTTAGAGCTCACATATTTAGTTCCTTACAGCCCCGAACCCCTTGCAAGGACGCGTTTTGCGTACCTTTTAAATTTGTCTTCCCAATTCTCCTCTTTCAATTCAATTCAATTCAATATATAACTTCATTAACAAAAGAATGAGGGAATGTCGTAATACGTGTTTTAAATTGTTTATCTCAAAAAGGAACAATTAATAAGAGCTATTTTAGGAATTTTATATGAATTACTGCATTTTCCTTTGATACTTATCTCCCTACAGACACACATTATTATTATTATTATTATTATTATTATTATTATTATTATTATTATTATTATTATTACTTAAGCAGCTTATTTCATATCTACAAATCATATGGACGGTATTCGATTCCCGGTAAGAAAATGAATATTTCTCCCTCATCAGCGTAGATAAGTTTTCCGTCTTCTACCTCTTAGAAGCCGAACTACTTCAGTCGTCATGGTAACCACAAGTGTGTGCTGCTCCCTTGCGAATATTGTATTTGTGTCATTGAATAGCCTTGATCGGATGTCTTACCCTGCAGTTTTCTGGACCTGAAAGTATGTAGGACGGGGTCAATACGTTATGGACTTCTCCTAGGCTAACACAGAATCCACAAACATTTAACAACGACCGCAAAGCTTAGAATAGCGACTTGCCGTGAGAGTGACGGTTGATTTTCACTGAAACATCTGGGACGTTACTTTGTATATACTTGGTGTCGTGAAGAAGTAAAATGGTTGTTAATCAAGAAGGCTAAATCGCTTTATTTGAGAGTGTTTTAATTACGTTGATGGATGGAGTGCTTCGTGGGTTGCGAAACTTCGTGACATGCCGAAGTTGGCGGCCGCATACCGACGCGCGCTGCATCGATCCGCAAAAAGGCCCAAACCACGAGCAGCGCGCTGCGATGCCTTCCATCGTGGGAATTTGAGTTTCTTGGCAGTGTGACGTCTGATTTAACAGAGATATGCAGTATGACATCATGTCAGAGTATTACTGTATAATGACACTCTTACGACAAACGTTATAAATGAAACATGGTTGTGCAAAGTAATGGGTCCACCTCGCTGGTATTAAGAGTAACTTTGCTGGCTTTTGGATACGAGGCTAGCGGGTTCAAACCTGGCCGAGGGCCATGGGTTTTACATATCGCACCCTTTATGCATTAGTAGGCAATTTAATATCTTTATTTTTAATCTGTAGTGATCGTAGCACGGTTCCGGACAATTCGCCACAAATAGTCAATTAGCTACAGATAGACAATTAGCTACAGATAGACAATTAGCTACAGATAGACAATTAGCTACAGATAGACAATTAGCTACAGATAGACAATTAGCTACAGATAGACAATTAGCTACAGATAGACAATTCACCACAGATAGACAATTAGCTACAGATAGACAATTAGCTACAGATAGACAATTAGCTACAGATAGACAATTAGCTACAGATAGACAATTAGCTACAGATAGTCAATTAGCTACAGATAGACAATTAGCTACAGATAGACAATTAGCTACAGATAGACAATTAGCTACAGATAGACAATTCACCACAGATAGACAATTAGCTACAGATAGACAATTAGCTACAGATAGACAATTCACCACAGATAGACAATTAGCTACAGATAGACAATTAGCTACAGATAGACAATTAGCTACAGATAGACAATTAGCTACAGATAGACAATTCACCACAGATAGACAATTAGCTACAGATAGACAATTAGCTACAGATAGACAATTCACCACAGATAGACAATTAGCTACAGATAGACAATTAGCTACAGATAGACAATTAGCTACAGATAGACAATTAGCTACAGATAGACAATTCACCACAGATAGACAATTAGCTACAGATAGACAATTAGCTACAGATAGACAATTCACCACAGATAGACAATTCGCCACAGATAGACAATTCGTGACAGATAGACGATTCGCCACAGATAGACAGTTCGCCACAGATAGACAATTCACCACAGATAGACAATTCGCCACATATAGACAATTCGCCACAGATAGACAATTCGCCACAGATAGACAATTCACCACAAATAGACAATTCGCCACAAATAGACAATTCTCCACAAATAGACAATTCTCCACAGATAGACAATTCACCACAAATAGACAATTCGCCACAGATAGACAATTCGCCATAGATAGACAATTCACCACAGATAGACAATTCGCCACAGATAGATAATTCGTGACAGACGATTCGCCACAGATAGACAATTCGCCACAGATAGACAATTCGCCACATATAGACAATTCGCCACATATAGACAATTCGCCACATATAGACAATTCGCCACAGATAGACAATTCGCCACAGATAGACAATTCGCCACATATAGACAATTCGCCACAGATAGACCACAGATAGACAATTCGCCACAGATAGACAATTCGCCACATATAGACAATTCGCCACAGATAGACAATTCGCCACATATAGACAATTCGCCACAGATAGACAATTCGCCACAGATAGACAATTCGCCACATATAGACAATTAGCCACATATAGACAATTCGCCACAGATAGACAATTAGCTACAGATAGACAATTCGCCACATATAGGCAATTTGCCACAGATAGACAATTCGCCACAGATAGACAATTAGCTACAGATAGACAATTAGCCACAGATAGACAATTCGTCACACTGCGGTACAAAGATAAATCCATGACTTCCAGAAGCTCTATATTTTGCGAATGGATACAGATATTAATAATTGTAAATTCCACTGAGTATGTGAATTGCTATGTACATGAAATTTGGCTTCAACTCCATTCTTATTTTCTCTAAGTCTCGTGTACATGTAGCCAAGATATATTCATTTGTCAGAGCCTCTTTCTGATTTTGTGAAGCGAATTTCTTCCGCCATAGTTTCGAATTAGTTTACAGCTTCTAGATTTGTCTTGTGTTACCATAGGAATATATTATAAATTGTTGCGAATTTAAGTATTACCTTAATATAGGCTGTTACAAGTTGTAGCGAATTTTAGTATATGGTCAATTGCCTTTCACACGAATTTTACTGTGTGGCGAATTGTCTTTGATACGAATTTCAATTATGTGACGAGTTGCCTCTGTGGCAAATTTTCTGTGGCGAGTTGTCCCCAACCCAACGTAGCAAACCTACCTAGCTCATTCACATCGCACACTAGATTGTCAAGTGGTTCTGTTGTCCTGCAAGAAACACATTTTAAGACTTCATGACGCTTTCACAAACAATTTACTTATGAAGACAAACCCTGGATAAGCTTTGCTAGAACACAAAATAATTTTAAACTTACAAAATATAAAATTGGATGCAACGTGTATGAAAATGGTTGACTGCTGTCTGTACGCCTTTCGCTAGTATATAATTTTACTGTAGCCTATTTCAACATTTTTTCCTCAGATTCTACAGAACCTTCAGAAATAAAATTACTTAGTTACTTACAAATGACTTTTAAGGAATTCGCAGGTTCATTGCAACCCGCCTTAAGCCCGCCATCGATCCCTATCCTGAGTTAGATTAATCCTGTCTCTACAATCATATCCCACCTCCCTCAAATCCATTTTAATATTATCCTCCCATCTACGTGTCGGCCTGCCCAAAGGTCATTTCCCCTTTGGTCTTCCAACTAACACTCTATATACATTTCTGGATTCATCCACACGTGCTACATGCCCTGCCCATGTCAAACGTCTGGATTTAATGTTCCTAATTATGTCAGGTGACAATTTATCATACCTAGGTGCGGCGTGATGAAAAGTATTTAAAAAATCAGTAATAGCACAGGTATTTATAATGACTATTACTCTTACGTCATACTACTTTTGACTAATAAAACGGAACGGAACGATGTGTTTCAACCAATCATGGCTGCTTATCCTACAAATTTTTATCACTTTCGTAACATTTGTTTCTTTCTTTGCCAACAGTGTACTTTCAATAACTGTACCTCAAAATGATTCTTGTTCATTTCATCATCCTTAATTAAAACATTTCTATCATTTATCTTGTTTATATTATTTAGGTTATGTCATAGCTTCTGCTGTATCAGGTTATGGATAGTCACGTATCAGAGATTGTTTAATATATATTGATAATTGAAGTGGAATGCAACTGTTTTAATAATAGTGAAACTGAATCAGCAAAGCCTTCTTGACTAGTAATCGTCCATAGAGTTCAATGAAGATTGTGTAGTTGGCACAACTGGTAACAAGAAAAGAGCTAATCATAACACACTACTCCTATGTAGCGGAATATTTGTAACGATGAGATGGTACAATAATACATTTTCAAGACAGTTTAGTATTTTCGTAAGTCAATTAATATTTTATGCTCGACCATGCAGAAATGTAGTAATTATACACCTGGTAGCAGTCCTTTAATGCATGTCATTAAAGTACACCTACTCATTAAAGTACAGGTGTTCAGCCAATGACAAGCCAGCTTTGTACCGTTATAAAACCGCAAGTATCGATTATTCTCGGATATGCAATCGAAAGAGAATTAGCGAAAAGTCACAGAGGCTGGAAATCCAATACTGTCGCAGAAGGTTATGTTCTGTTACTATAATAATTAGCGTTAATTGTAAATAATATTCAAATAAATTCAATTTGTCATCTCGTTTTTCAATGTCGAATTCAATAATCAAGGTTATATCAAGTTTAACGGGATTACATCAAGGTCAATGACATTATTGTTCCTCGGAAAGAATCAATACTTTCGCGTCTGCGCACATCTCACAATTCACGACCTAGAACAAGGTCACTTCCGATCTTGTCAGATACATATAAAGGTATACATCTGAATAATTTCAAGTTAGAAATATGGTCGAGCATAAAAAGTCGTATGAAACTCGCCTATAATGGTAATTAAGAAGCTCGTATGAAAATTATGAAACTCGCTTGCGCTCGTTTCATAAACATCCATATTCGCTTATTAATTACTATCATTATAGGCTCGTTGCATAATGTACTATTATTGTATTAGAGTACTTTATTTCTTCTAATCCTTATATACTTTATTCTAATCGTGTAATAGTCAATTAAATCTCACTCGAGTTTTGATTTTCTCTAAATAAATCAAAACCTATAGTGAGATTACTATAGATAATCTTACTTGAAAGAACTGAAATACTTTTCCATCTCTAAAATAAATATCTTGTGAAGTTTCACGCGCTACAAGACGATGCTCCAAGTTCCCCATCACATTACACGTAACGTAAGATCTCACCTTCGTCAGGAAATCCAAAGACGCTAAAATCTTTTTCTTTTTTTCCTCTCTGGAGATGCGGCCTAGTATTTTGAGGTCGTTTAGAAATCCTCTTACCCTGGAAGGATGAATTTCAACCCCGAGATCCTACTCCAGTAACGGCGTCCGTTTACCCGATGCTGCGTCAGAGATAAATAGCTGTTTGGATGTGTAATATGTCAACCCCCGCCTTACGAAACTCCCCCCCTCCACCTCCCAACCGGATGACGCCCATTTCTTATGTAGCAAGGAGCGGTCTCATATCACCGCTTGACAGATTCGTAGAATCATCAGAGAAGCTGCATCGTCCGGGTCTTACAATGGGGGTTGAGACAAATCGCCCCCCACACGAGAAGGGATACATTTGCCCCATCCTCCCTTACCCCTTCCGCCCTGCTATCTTTGTATCCTGCATTCTTAGCGGCGTGTCTAACTGCAAGCATGGACGCCAGGATTCTATTATAACATTTGCTTAAATTGCTTTCAACTGAGAATATGTTGCTTCATTTTGAAAGGAAAAAATTAGTCTCAGCTTAGTCATGTATTTAAATTTAAAAGTCATGTTGTGTTCAGATAAGTTTGTGAAATACTTACTTACTTACTTACTTATTTACTTACTGGCTTTTAAGGAACCCAGAGGTTCATTGCCGCCCTCACATAAGCCCGCCATTGGTCCCTATCCTGAGCAAGATTAATCCATTCTCTATCATCATATCCCACCTCCCTCAAATCCATTTTAATATTATCTTCCCATCTACGTCTCGGCCTCCCTAAAGGTCTTTTTCCCTCCGGCCTCCCAACTAACACACTATATGCATTTTTGAATTCACTCATACCCTGCCCAATTCAAACGTCTGGATTTAATGTTCCTAATTATGTCAGGTGAAGAATACAATGCGTGCAGTTTTGTGTTGTGTAAATTTCTCCATTCTCCTGTAATTTCATCCCTTTTAGTCCCAAATATTTTCCTAAGCACCTTATTCTCAAACATCCTTAACCTATGGTCCTCTCTCAAAGTGAGAGTCCAAGTTTCACAACCATAAATAACAACCGGTAATATAACTGTTTTATAAATTCTAACTTTCAGATTTTTCGACAGCGGACTGGATGATAAAACTTTCTCAACCGAATAATAACAGGCATTTCCCATATTTATTCTGCGTTTAATTTCCTCCCGAGTATCATTTATATTTGAAAAGTTTGTGAAATAATATCATATAAATTTTTTTTTTATTTTTCAGTCAATCACTTATCATGTTATGATGGCAGAAATGGATTCTGTTACATCAAGATAAAATGTTAAAATACGTCACGAATATTTTCGACTTATTTTCAAGTCATCTTCAGGTGATATTTTTCTAACAAACATACATTTGAACTAGGTGAAAATATTATATAAACACATTTATGAAACACTAGTAAATACTTTACATAAAATGGTTAAATGGCGTACATATTCTTAAAATTAAAATGACATACAGATACAGAGCCTTCCAGTGAACATAATTATAATAGAATATATTGAGAGGTATGCAGTGTACCTGCTTTATGAAATGAAAACATTTAAAATTATTATATTTAAAACTGAAGACTGGACTTGTTCTTTATGACGTTCAATGTATTGGAAGACTGTATGAAGTGGATGTAAAAGAAAATCTCACACAATGCCTCTCGCCACGGCGAATAGACCGAGATGAACAGTAAAAAATCGTTTATACGGGTATGGGTATGCGTATGGGTATTTAAGAGTTGTTAATTAAAAAAATAAATCTGATACAGCATTATTATAGGCGACGTATCATATTGTAAAAAATGAATAAGCGAATAAATAAATAAATAATTAATTAAAATATAACCTTAAACTCTTCAGCACTATCCTTAATAATTGTGCCTTTTTCAAGGTATTAAATAATATTTACTTTGTCAGAAGTACTCAGACGTGAACGTGTTTGTGACGTGATGCTTTACATTTATGTGGGGGTAGA
Organism: Periplaneta americana; assembly: GCF_040183065.1. Taxonomy (NCBI): domain Eukaryota; kingdom Metazoa; phylum Arthropoda; class Insecta; order Blattodea; family Blattidae; genus Periplaneta; species Periplaneta americana. The sequence continues at coordinate 204,854,120 of NC_091119.1, read as the reverse complement.
GATCTCGTCACAACAACAGACGACGTTGTATTGTTTTCCGCTTTCTTTAGACTCAGACGCATTCTACGAGTACTAACCGTGGAGCAGTGCACCTACAAAAAGCTGTAGTTCGCATTGTCCCGTGTGCAACTGTTCTGGCTAGCCAAGCATAATGGATTAGCCAACAGCTCAGATAGTACAACCTGCAATTAGTTCAGAAATGACAGACGTATTAAGCTGGTAACCCAAAATGCTTCTTCTCTATAGATGATGGGTTTCTGAAGTTCATCCCCATTATTCTGTACAACTTCTTGGTTGTAATGCCAACTGAGCCATTAGCTATCCTAACCGGTCTCCGCTCAATTTCCACCATTAGAACTGCTGTCATTATCATATTACTGTAATGGATTTTGCCCCGGCCGAATCAATCGCGGCGAGAAACTTGCAGCAAGTGTCAGCGAATTATATTCGCGATTAAGTCTAATGGAAGACAACACTAATGTTCTTCAGACATTCATAACTTTTTCTTTACATGTTTCTCCTATATTATAATATACAGGGCTTTCATTTCAAAACTTTCCAGTTTAGATAACTGTTTAGTTCACTTAAAATTAGTTTAAACAAAAACGCATAAGTTTAAACATACAGGGGGAAGCTTAAAAACAAGTGTTAATTACGTTTTAAGTTTCACTCCCTCACCCACTCATATTCTCGTTTGAAATTTCAAATGACACCCCTATATTTTGACACATTTGAAAGTACTTCCCATTCTTTATAAATCGTATTCATTTCTTCTCACATCTTTTCTTTTCTGTTATTTTTTTAAATAAATAAAGAAACGGCCAAATTCGTGCAGGAAAGTTTAGGAGCCTTGCAACGTGAATTCTTTGTTATTGTTGATTAGAGCTGAAGAGAATAAATAAATTTACAAAGGCTATTATATACTACAGATTATTTTATGTAATAACACAAACTTACTTATGGCTTTTAAGGAACCCGGAGGTTCATTGCCGCTCTCACATAAGCCCGCCATCGGTCCCTATCCTGAGCAAGATTAATCTATCTCTACAATCATATCCCACCTCCCTCAAATACATTTTAATATTATCCTCCCAATTACGTCTCGGCCTCCCCAAAGGTATTTTACTCTCTGGTCTTCCAATTAACACTTTATATGCATTTCTGCATTCGCCCATACGTGCTACATGCCCTGCCCATCTCAAACGTCTGGATTTAATGTTCCTAATTATGTCAGGTGAAGAATACAATGCGTGCAATTTTGCGTTCTGTAACATTTTCCATTCGCCTATAATTTCATTCCTCTTAGCCCCAAATATTTTCCTAAGAACCTTATTCTCGAACACCCTTAACCTCTGTTCCTCTCTCAAAGTCAGAGTCCAAGTTTCACAACCATATAGAACAACCGGTAATATAACTGTTTTATAAATTCTAACTTTCAGATTTTTTGAAAGCAGATTATATGATGAAAAGCTTCTCAACCGAATAATAACAGGCATTTCCAATATTTATTCTGCGTTTAATTTACTCATCGAGTGTCATTTATCTTTATTACTTTTGCTGCAGTATATTTGAATTTTTCCATCTTTTCAAAGGAGAAATTTCCATTTTTTATATTTCCATTTTGTACAGTGTACTGGTCACGAGACATAATCATATAGTTTGTTTTTTCGGGATTTACTTCCAAACCTATCTCTTTACTTGCTTCCAGTAAAATCCCCGTGTTTTCCCTAATCGTTTGTGGATTTTCTCCTAACATATTCACGTCATCCGCATAGACAAGCAGCTTATGTAACCCGTTCAATTCCAAACCCTCTCTGTTATCCTGGACTTTCCTAATGGCATACTCTAGAGCAAAGTTAAAAATTAAAGGTGATAGTGCATCTCCTTGCTTTAGCCCGGAGTGAACTATAAAATAATAATAATAATAATAATAATAATAATAATAATAATAATAATAATAATAATAATAATAACAATAATAACAACAACAACAACAACGCAATAACATATTAGGTCCTACATACCGTATTTAAAAAAAATCGTCAAGACTATGAAACTTGTGATCCAATAAAAAAATATTTTGTCAGAAACTTTGAAACTGCTAAAGTTGTTACTCTCTTTAATTGTGTTTTGTAATTTGTTATAGAGATTTATAATCATTATTAACTGAGTCTTAGTCAATCCACAAGTGGGAGTTACTAAATTCTTTCTCGTTTTTAAGAAATAGGCTGCGTCTTGCATTAAAATTCACAAGTTTAAAACTAATACAGATAATGAAATAAATTGTTTCATCAAAATAAATTTGATTAGTTAGTGCATATTTTTAAGATTATTTTTAAAAATCAGTTTTTGAAGATATGTGTAATAATAATTATTATTATCATATGCTTTTCCAAATTTTAATTCCAGTAAAAATGTTTTGTACGGAAGATATAATTATGAAAAGTGGTGGTAATTGCTTATAAATTCACACCTTGCTACATGGCCTGGAAATTCTCTCTCCACAAAGTGAGAAATGTATCATTTCTATATCCATTCCAAGTAACGGACTAAAAAGGAATCACTTGGTTCGATTCTGTGGATTTTCCTTTTGTGATTCTGGGATTTCTCTAACACCTACGAAGCGATTGTAGCGGTGCTCTGGCAGATCTTTGTTTCGTTACTCCAGTCGGTGTGCTTATCCTAAACGATCATCACAGCAAAGAAGGCGAAACTGTTCATCTTCCGGGTTTACCGAATCTTCACATCCATGATTCATGAAGCTCGGGGAGAGGAAACGAAATTTGGATGAATGGGCGGGAGGGGGGGGACAGAGGAAGAAGTCTCCTCTTTCCTTGATCTTCGCGAACACTAAGTTGCAAATAGAGAGATGAATGCGTTTAGAGCAAAAAGACGTACGAGAGAGACAGAGAGAAGGCGAGGCTGGTTAAAGATGAAGCTTTCGAGTTTTGTTTGAACGAATCAGAAACTTTGAGCTTTTTATTCTTATTTTCATTTTTCTAAAGCGTGACCTCTTTAGCTTGGTTCACCAATTCTAGTTTCTATCTCATAAAGACAATGTACACACTTGTCAGAGCTCCCTGCGTGACTGGAACGTTTCATTCTTCCGGCATTAACTTCTGATGTTTCGAATCCAATATCAGACTGTCCGTTCCCAGAACTACAAAAATGAATTTAGGACTGTTTGCCTCCCTCCGAATATGATGAAATTACAACAGCTAAACACTTTGCGATTAAAAAGAAATTAACACAAACTTCAGACACTATAATATTTAAGAACTAGCGTAACCGACCCTCTATGATACTTGAATCTCTTTATCCACTAAATCCTGCACGAATTATTTTACCATAAGCATTAAACGGTTATAAAACTTCTAATTTTATTTATTTATTTAAATTTAAATATACAGAATAAAGAATATAATTACAAACAAACAAGAGAAATAGAAATAAAATAATACAAGCAATATAAAAAGAAGATACAGTAGTATTAACAAAATTTGAGACCGAATGAGCAGCGCTCGTGTTCGGTCGCAGTTCAGATATAATATTAATATGCCTATAAGAGAATATAAAATAAAATAAAATAAAATAGGAAATAAAATTAAAATTACAGTTACAGAAATTATATAATACAATATTAATATGAGAGAAATGTGGAACATAATAAAAAATAATAAAAAAATAAATAAGTAAAATAAAATAGGAACTAAAATTTAAATTACAGCAGCAATGGAATTATATAATATATAATATTAACACTAGAGAAGAATAATATCGCACGTGAAAAGTAGGACTATATATTTCAAAATTATAGAATACAAATATAATATAGATTGATTAATTCATACACATAGGCTATAAATTTATTTAATCAAATTGAAGATATTTACACGTTTCTAATTTTCTTGTTATATGTTAGTGGGTTACATGTTAGAAGTTCTGGCTGTAATTTAGTTAAAGCATTGTATAACCGAGGGCCAAAATTAATGCTATGCTTTATACCAGCAGATGTGAGACATTTAGGTTCTACTAATGTTGAATTAATATTTCGTCTTGTGTCATAATTATGTGTTTGTAATATAAACTTATTACGATTTTTATGATAAAATTTTAACAGCGTATACTTATAAATTTGTTCAATATTAAATATATTAAAATCAGTATAAATTAATTTAGTTGGATAATCGAAACGTTTCTTCAAACAAATTTTAATTATTGGTTTTGTAGTAAATTTAACGGACTAAGATTAATTTTTATACTTCCACCCCAAACAATTATACCATATTGAATGAATAATTAAACTCATATCGTCGTTGTTCCTGCAATAACTCCTATGTGACATATTTATCGATTCTTAGTTTTTTGTTCTATTAAATAACTTTAATAGAGATACAGCAAATAAGAAAAACTCCTATATGTAATTATAATTCTTTCTTTCGAAAATTTAAGAATTCACAGTCTCCTATGTACTACTGCCAAAGAATGAATAAATGTGTTTTTCTTCCTACTGAACGATTTTATATTTTGCACATAGAAGTTATTGCAGGAACAAAGACGATATATTGATCAGAGTAATACAAGTTTCATTACCAGAAACAACAATGATTGTTTACACAGAAACAAAATAACCTACATAACTGCCTTGGCAACAACATTAAAAAATTTTTATACGACAAATTTTTACGTATCAAACAAGTGTATGAGATATTTGAAACTGTAAACAAATGTCTTTAAATGTCGAATGTGCAGTACACATGCGTTAAGTGCTTAACAGAATCTCGGAAACTGAAAAACCGAGACGATCTGGGTTCCGTTATGATGCACTTACCACGCTTGTGTCGCAATATACTACAACATGTTGCCTTTACTCATCCTGAGATTTCTGGAGCAAGATATGCCTCCATAATCGAACTTATTCTTGCTTTCCGTCAGGTCTTCTTGTCAATGCCCCCTTAACAATACACCTTACCGTAGTAAGAGGATTGCTTGCGTCCTTTGATTTTAGGGAGAGACTCCTGTCGGAGTATTAACTCCTGGTAGGGTTACCTATGGCTCTACACAGAAGCCAAACAACGTCATTAACGTTTAGAAGCGCTAGACTAGAACTCCCTTCTTCACGTAATAACAATCTCAAAAAATTAATGATTAACCTCGGTAGAAAGAGGGTAGTTGCAGGGTAATTGTGGCTGGAGCATGATGTTTCAATTCATTTATTCATGGATGATATTGGGACGTGGGAATAATCCCGGATGATATTTGGGAATATTCCCAGACTGTTTACTTTGCTATACCTAATTTCCTTATTTCCTTTACTTTGGCAAATATTACAAGTTACAACTCAAGAGGAACATAGAATGTAGCTAGTGTTGAAAATAATCACATGGCTAAGAAGAAACAGCCTACTGAAGGATACAGTGGAAGGAATGGTGAACGGGAGAAAAGTTGGAGCAGAAGAAGATATCAGATGATAGATAACATTTGTGGAGACTGAGAGGAAGGTAGAAAAGATTGGACAATGCTGAGTTTCAGTGAAGGACCTGTTTTCGGTCAGAAAACTATGAATGAATGAAAGAATGAATGAATGAATCATTCAATCAATCAATCAATCAATATTATCATACGTGTTTGTGCTAAACGGTTCAAAGAAACCATTCTTGAATTTAGGTAATAGTATACTGAAAATAAATAGTCATTCTGATTGCTTGTTATTGTTGACAATGTCGTAGTCCAATTGGCTAGTGACTTATTAAGACCTATATTATATATGCACACGGGATTATTGGCAATAATGTGTCTACAGGTGTTACAAGAATGTGTAAGTCAAAATACTCTGCAAGATGAATATTGTTCTAGATGACTTAAAACCATACATCAAATTTAAAAATAAGAGAGACCGTATATTTCTTAGATTTATACTTTTAAAGATAAAGTCCTTATGATAACTGGAACATAACATAAGCCAGGGGCTGCATTATTTCTTACATTTTTTAAATTCTAAAGACAAGGAAATGCTTACTAAAACAGAAAGATAAGAGAATCTGCATTATTTCTTAGATTTTTTATTTTTTAAAGACAAGAAAGTGCTTACTAGATAAGAGACACTGCATTATTAGAATTTTAATTGTTAAAGACAAGAAAGTGCTTACTAAAAACAGAACGATAAGAGAGACTACATTATTTATTAGATTTTTTTACTTTTTAAAGACAAGAAAGTGCTTACTAAAGCAGAAAGATAAGAGAGACTGCATTATTTCTTAGAGGTTTTTAAATTTAAAGACAAGAAAGTGCTTACTAAAACAGAAAGATAAGAGAGACTGCATTATTTCTTAGAATTTTAATTTTTGAAGACAAGAAAGTGCTTACTAACACAGAAAGATAGGAGAATCTGCATAATTTCTTACATTTTTAATTTATTAAGACAAGAAAATGCTTACTAACACAGAAAGATAGGAGAACCTGCATTATTTCTTAGATTTTTAATTTTTAAAGACAAGAAAGTGCTTACTAACACAGAAAGATAGGAGAACCTGCATTATTTCTTAGATTTTTTACTTTTTAAAGACAAGAAAGTGCTTACTAAAACAGAAAGATAAGAAAACCTGCATTATTTCTTAGAATTTTAATTTTTAAAGACAAGAAGGTGCTTACGAACACAGAAAGATAGGAGAACCTGCATTATTTCTTAGATTTTTTACTTCTTAAATTCAAGAAAGTGCTTACTAACACAGAAAGATAAGAGAGACTGCATTATTTCTTAGATTTTTACTTTTTAAAGACAAGAAAATGCTTACTAAAACAGAAAAATAAGAGAGACTGCATTATTTCTTAGATTTTTTACTTTTTAAGTATAAAGAAGTGCTTACTAAAAGAGAAAGATAAGAGAACCTGCATTATTTCTTAGAATGTTTACTCTTTAAAGACAAGAAAATGCTTACTAAAACAGAAAGATAAGAGAGACTGCATTATTTCTTAGATTTTTTACTTTTTAAGTATAAAGAAGTGCTTACTAAAAGAGAAAGATAAGAGAACCTGCATTATTTCTTAGAATTTTTATTTTTTAAAGACAAGAAAGTGCTTACTAAAACAGAAAAATAAGAGAGACTACATTATTTCTTAGAATGTTTACTTTTTAAAGACAAGAAAATGCTTACTAAAACAGAAAGATAAGAGAGACTGCATTATTTCTTAGATTTTTTACTTTTTAAGTATAAAGAAGTGCTTACTAAAAGAGAAAGATAAGAGAACCTGCATTATTTCTTAGATTGTTTTACTTTTTAAAGAAAAGAAAGTGCTTACTAAAACAGAAAGATAAGAGAGACTGCATTATTTCTTAGATTTTTTACTTCTTAAAGACAAGAAAGTGCTTACTAAAATAGAAAGATAAGAGAGACTGCATTATTTCTTAAAAGTTTTACTCTTTAAAGACAAGAAAGTGCTTACTAAAACAGAAAGATTAGAGAGACTGCATTATTTCTTAGATTTTTACTTTCTAAATACAAGAAAGTGCTTACAAAAAGAGAAAGATAAGAGAACCTGCATTATTTCTTAGATTTTTTATTTTTAAAGACAAGAAATTGCTTACTAACACAGAAAGATTATTTCTTAGAATTTTGTTTCACGTTGAGTCATTGAAAGTACCTAAAAGGTATTATTATACAGACAGAATTGCGTAATGTAAATTTGCATGACATGTGAGGTATTTTCGCAGCACGTAGACCTCTAAAATGCGTCCTACTATTCTTGGAGTCAAAAAAATTTTATATCCTATTTGCCTTCATTTCTTTATTCCATTCTGCCGACGTCCCTCTTACGCATTCACTTCCCCTCCCCCGCGCTCATTCTCTTTCTTTACTTATATTTACTCCTGCCTGCGTCTATCGGCTTGCTTGCTCTTCAAAAAATCCTCCGCCCCCTCTCCAAATCTCCGTGCTCTTCCCATCAGTTTGCTCTTTTAGTCTGTGTGTGCTTTTGAAATGAATTGAGGAGGGGACGATTTATTCGTATCCAGGTCAGGAACTTGCCGCCCACTTCCACCCTTACCCCATTTTCGCGGATCCCACTTTCCTCTTCTCTTGCTTTGGTGCGGAAGGTGAGAATGCGGCCTCACTTGGTGACAAGGAAGATGTTAATGGAGTGGAAGGTGACAGTGGTTTATCGGAAGAAGAAAAAGCAGAAGAAGAATAGGTGGTTCAAGCTCATAACTTGCCATAACATCAATTCTCTCGCTTGCGTCGCTTTTAGGCAGCTTTCAACTCTTCACAAGTCAAACATGAAACTTCTAGAAATAAACATAAAATTAAGTTTCAGAAAGCAGCCAAATGTAAGCAGTTGCAGTATACTTAGTCAATATATGACGTAGAAAAATAAAATACTGTCATACTGTGGAGAAATTAATTTCAATATTTCGAGGAAACACATTTGTAGCATCCCTCACATGGGAAAACTGGGTTCAGTCATGTCACAGTCTAGTATATACAGTCACGAAGCTCAATACGTAGTAAATATGCATCCATAGATAGTTGCTAACCACTAGGATCGCTACTGTCGCCTCATTACAGACAATGCGAAATAGTACCTGCACAGTCTATTGTTTCTAGTACCCTCATAAACTCAAGCTTCGTGACTGTATATACTAGACTGTGGTCATGTTAGAATCTCAGTTATTCTGTTACCTTTCGTAATAAAATAATGACCAAACTATGACTTAGCTGTATAGCAGTTGTATTGTTATACACGACGTATATAGTGATTATTAGTCAGGAATTTACACACGATTTATAAACGAGCTATTCATTGTGTAAGTATAAGACAGTTAACCATCTGTATAAGAGTTTTATAAGATCGTTACAATATAACTAGCATGCCAGCCAATAATAATCAACGCATAATTCGCAAAATTACATTCAGCGTTAGAACTATTTTATGAAATAATTCTCCCATTACAGCTCAAAAAGTCATTACAATTCATCCTATAAATTGATTTAGTTTATGTGCAGGCTCTTGCATTGTATTGTGTATTGTGTATCACACATCTAGGGAGAAGGGACAACTTTTAAGCTAATAATTTGGAATATGTATGATAAGACTTTCTTGTGTTAAATTCTAACGTACCTTGTTTACATGTTTCGACCTATTTATGGGCCATCCTCAGAGGATCCGATATGTTACATGAAAAATATTACATCATAAGGATTTAAGGGGAGTGGGTAGTGATGTCTGCGCGATAAAAAATGTCGTTACAAAAGTTCAGTTCAATAATTGTAGATTTTTGTATTCAGAATGGTATAAAATATCCATGCTTATACAATCAATTATTCTGAATTACTTGGTATAAAATACAACTAATTAGCTTTTTATCCAAGTGCAAAAGAAAGGCCCTAACTGATAACCTGTTTTCCCGCATTGCTAAGTGTACCTCATTCTTTACGTGCACATTACTTGCTACTATCTTCACTCATAGTCCTGTTTATAAGTTATCTAGTAATGTATTAATTAAATTACATAAGTTAGGTCAGATACAACAGTGTTCATGAATGATATAGTTATATATAGTAGAAGTAATTTAATACAATTACAGACGTGGACAAATTATTAACAAAATTGACGATTTTTATGATAATTCTGTTTACCTAATTTGACTTTTCAGTTTAGACTACAATTGACAATTTTGCATATTTCCATCATTACAGTAGACAGAAATATGCAAAATTTAAACTGTAGTTTAAATTGAAGAGCTTAATTTTGTAAAAATATATAATAAAAATCTTCAATTTTGTAAGTAATTTGTAAATTAGCAAAAATGTCAACTACAGTCTAAATTGAAGAGTCAAATTTTGTAAAACTGTAAAATCATAATCTTCAGTTTTGCTAATAATTTGGAAATATCCAAAATGTCAACTTTTTTCCAAATTGAAGAATCAAATTTTGTAAAAATATATAATAAAAACCTTCAGTTTTGCTAATGATTTGTAAATATGCAAAAATATCAAATGTAGTCCAAATTGAAGAGTCAAATTTTCTAAAAATATACAATACAAATCTTCAATTTTGCTAATAATTTGGAAATACACAAAAATGTTAACTGTAGTCTAAATTGAAGAATCATATTTTGTAAAAATATTTAATAAAAATCTTCAATTTTGCTAATAATTTGTCCACGTCTGTATATGAACACTTTTTAATCTATACTAATAATAAATCTGTAGCCGAAATTTTTCTGGTAATTTAGATTTTCCAAAAATTATTGGTCCTAACATATATAATTAACCACCCTGAAACCGAAAATCGCTTTTTGAAATTTTTGTTTGTATGTCTGTCTGTATGTTTGTTACCTTTTCACACGATAATGGCTGAACGGAATTCGATGAAAATTAGAATATAAATTAAGTTCGTTGTAACTTAGATTTTAGGCTATATGGCATTCAAAATACCTTATTTAAAAGAGGGTTTTAAAGGGGGCCTGAATTAAATAAATCGAAATATCTCGCTTATTATTGATTTTGTGAAAAATGTTACATAACACAAGTTTCTTTAAAAATAATTTCCGATAAGTTTTATTCCTTGAAAAAGTTTGATAGGACTGATATTTAATGACATAAATGAGTTTTAAAATTAAAATAACTGCCATGTAAGATCGTGTAATGAATTAAAAAACAAATGACTTCGTCTATAAGGGGCCTTGGACAGCAACAATCGAAAGCTATGAAAGATAGCCTACAGAGAATGTTTCTGTGTTTGTATGAATAATATCGGAAGCTAAATTAACCGTTGCATAATTAATTATTATTTCACCATTGGAAAGTGTAGTTTCTCTAGATGGACATAATGCTATAATGTTATTACAGTAACTTCTGATATAATATAATATAATATAATATAATATAATATAATATAATATAATATAATATAATATAATATAATATAATATAATATGTAATATTATATAATATAATTTAAGTTATTTGAAAGGTTCACAACCATAGTGGGCCAAGCGCCATTTACTGAATACGTAGAAAACAAGGGTTAAAATTAAGTTATTACCATAATTCAACGGAAACCTATAACAAGTAAAATACAATATACACATTAAATCTAAATGATGCCAATCTTCATTAAACTATGGTTGCATGTAATAAAAATTAAGAAACAGGTTAAAGGAATTGTCATTGCACCAAATGAGTGTCTCTGGACCAAAATGATCGCATTTTAATTATTTGGATGCAATTTAAATTAAGTAACATATTAAACGATTTATCCTTCTATCAAACACGAATGTTCCCTGGATCAAACGTCCTGTTTTAATTAAGTAATTACTTTATATTTATTTCTAACGGGTGCAGCGGAGCGCACGGGTACGGCTAGTGATTGAATAAAATTAATAAAATCGGTTAAAAGCCAGACATGTTTCGGAGGTATGCTCCTCCATCTTTAGTGGTAGTGCCACGACGCTGGTACAGATGTTCGACCGCGTAATGTAGCGATCGTAGTCAGTCTTCCTTAAGCTACGTTACGTGGTCGAACATCTGCACCAGCGTCGTGGCACTACCACTCAAGATGGAGGAGCATACCTCCGAAACATGTCTGGTTTTTAACCGATTTTATTAATTTTATTCAATCATTAAAAAGTGTTCATATAACTGTATTAAATTACTTCTACTGTATATAACTATCTAGTAATGTATATTGTAAATTTTAAAGCAAAATTTAGTTACAAATTTCACCCCTAGTCAAACAGAAAATATATTGAACTTTGTTTAACATTTTTTTTGCAATTTTTTCAATTCGTATATATTTTTTTCTCGTGTTATGTATACGATATTCTTAAACAATTAGATCTACTATGTAGAACACGAGCTGCAGAAAACACTGTCAAAATTTCATGTAAATTGATTCAGTAGTTTCAGAGAAAAATGCACTTAATTTGAAAAATGTCAGGTTACGTAAAACTGCATTAAAAAAAGGATGTACAGTATGAATTACATGCACCACCAAATTTAAAGAGGACATATAAAGGACTTATCTGCAGAAATACCCCCCTCCATAATATTTATATTGGTTTAAAGACCAAGTTGTGTATTAAAAAAGTACAAAATAAAAAATGGGGTTTTTGACCCCTAATCACTACCTGGTTCTCTTAATTCCCGGTTCCCCCTAGACTGCCGAAACATATGTTCCACGAAGGGCTCGCACAGCCCCAGTATCCCTTCCATTAGGTTTGTACAAATTTCAAACCATTAAGAATCCCCTCTCCCTTCTCTGTTGCTCATGTGTGCGGTGAGGGAGTTGCTAGTTTTACAAACTGACTGAGGTTATTTTATTCTCCCATTTGCCATGTTGCACAGCTACAAATTGGGGCACATTAATGACTTTTCCTTCAGCCACCGCTAAGAGCGCATTTCCACTTCAGTGATTCACTTTGACGTCGCAGCCGTGCTTGTTATGCAGACCGCACTACAACTGAAGCCACTTGTCCAGCTATCGCTTGCTTGCACAGTCCATCTATATTGATACTATTAATACTACTGTTATTAGATAAAATGAGATAAGATAAGATTTATTTCTGCAATTAACCAAATAGACCTACATGGCTAAGAAATAGACACATAAAAACTGTACATTTTCATTTCTCAAAAAAAAAAAAAAAATCAATGATTGCAATCTTACTTACTGGCTTTTAAGGAACCCGGAGGTTCATTGCCGCCCTCACATAAGCCCGTCATTGGTCCCTATCCTGAGCAAGATTAATCTGTTCTATATCATCATATCCCACCTCCCTCAAACTCATTTTATTATTATCTTCCCATCTACGTCTCGGCCTCCCTAAAGGTCTCTTTCCCTCCGGCCTCCCAACTATAACTCTATATGCATTTCTGGATTTGCCCATACGCCATCTCAAACGTCTGGATTTAATGTTCCTAATTATGTTAGGTGAAGAATACAATGCGTGCAGTTTTGTGTTATGTAACTTTCTCCATTCTCCTGTAACTTCATCCCTCTTAGCCCCGAATATTTTCCTAAGCACCTTATTCTCAAACACCCTTAACCTATGTTTCTCTCTCAAAGTGAGAGTCCAAGTTTCACAACCATAAAGAACAACCGGTAATATAACTGTTTTATAAATTCTAACTTTCAGATTTTTTGACAGCAGACTGGATGATAAAAATTTCTCAACCGAATAATAACAGGCATTTCCCATATTTATTCTGTGTTTAATTTCCTCCCGAGTATCATTTATATTTGTTACTGTTGCTCCCAGATATTTGAACTTCTCTACATCTTCAAAAGACAAATTTCCAATTTTTATATTTCCATTTCGTACAATATTCTCGTCACGAGACATAATCATATACTTTGTCTTTTCGGGATTTACTTCCAAACCTATCTCTTTACTTGCTTCCAGTAAAATTCCGGTGTTTTCCCTAATCGTTTGTGGATTTTCTCCTAACATATTCACGTCATCCGCATAGACAAGCAGCTGATGTAACCCGTTCAATTCCAAACCCTCTCTGTTATCCTGGACTTTCCTAATGGCATACTCTAGAGCAAAGTTAAAAAGTAAAGGTGATAGTGCATCTCCTTGCTTTACCCCACAGTGAATATGGAAACGCATCTGACAGAAACTGACCTATACGTTTCACTGAGACACATTTTAATTAATCGAACTAGTTTCTTGGGAATACCAAATTCAATAAGAATATCATATAAAACTTCTCTCTTAACCGAGTCATATGCCTTTTTGAAATCTATGAATAACTGATACACTTTAAGGGCACAAAATCAAAAACTGACATCGGAATATCAAAATAAAGATAATAAAAATGGAAAAAAACATTTTTTCATTTTTTCTTCAGTTTTGTTCGAAAATTTCACCTCTACCTCCCCTTAAACTCATATTTTTAATTTCAGGGAGTAGTTTTTTTTATCAAAACCATACTTTATCATTTTCAACCGAATTTTCTATTGTATTTTTAACCGCAAGTTGTTCTTTGTCAGTGACAAAGAAAGTATTATTATTATTATTATTATTATTATTATTATTATTATTATTATTATTATTCTCTGACTACTTCTGAAGGAGAACGTCTCCCTCTGCTTCCCTCTCCCTGAATGCATTGACACCCCATAACCTCCTTCACTCAGGCTCTCTCAGCAGAGACAATTCCTGTTGCCAGCGTATGCATCGGCAGTAGAGGAGCGGGTCCTGCATAGCAATGCGCTCCCCCTCAGACGCAGGCAATGAGCCATCCATTACATATTCCGCGACGAGGTCGACCGCTTCTCCGCGGAAGACGCAGCCAGACAATTATGTGGAAACTATGCAGCGAGATAGAGGGAAACACTAGAAGCAGTTCAATATCTCTTAATTCTTAGGATCACGTACAGCTCCGCTCCTTGCTGGATAACTATGACATTCTTCATCGCCGAGCTCGAATCTGAAAGGAAATCAAGACTTCTATTGTATCAGGCTGCTCCTGCATTCTAAGTCAACATGGATCTGTAGCAGGCTGATTATGGCTGATTGGAGTGGATATCAGCCCTGATCAAAAGTGTGAGTGAAATTTTCAGAGAGGGGAATGGAATTCTAAGAGTGCTGACTCTCAGTTTCATAAGAATTTTCAAAGTTTGGGTTCGTAACTTAGTAACTACCTTAATGACACGGCTGAAGGTGCGGAATTGCAATTCAACTGCTTCGCCAACTACAAGTCTTCGACTAAATTCTGGAGGCCATCACGTGATTCTTATACGCTACTGAAATTTCTAAATTCTACAATTTTTTCAGTTAGAGAGTTGAAATTTTTACTGAATATGCTTATTAATATCACAGTCACACACTGTAAATTTCAATCTTTTCTCATAATCACATAAAACATAATAAGTTTATTTTTTTAATTTCTTAGTGAAAATCCTTTTTAAAATATCATACATATTTTTTTAATCTATTTTTTTCTTAAAGCTAACACTGCAGATTGTGCAATGCAGCATTTGTAATGTCCTACTCTAATTTCTTCATTTGTAAAAAAAAATATATATAATTTCTTCAATGTTCAAACATTAATAAAAAATTAATAGAAGAAATGTTACAAATTTGGAATACAATTTTGTTTTTTTTTTTTGTTTTTTTTTTTTCGTTTTGCAACCTACATTTTTTTTTTATTGAACGTAAAGTATCGTCCTGTTTATTGCTAAAAGTCCCTGTGAATGGTACACCGGACTTAGAAGTTCATAAGATGTCATAAAAAATCATTTCCGTCAAATATAACATATTTCCTTCATAAAAATTCAGATACAAATATAAAATACTATTATTAACAAGTTGCAAGATTAACAAAATTGCAAAGTCAAGTTGGTCTCTACTAAGAAAAGCACAGGACAAGCATTCAGTATCTTCATTAGATTAGCTATAGGTTAAAGTTCCTGTCTTGATTCACTGGTTAACTTTCTTCATGAATAACCGCTTAATTTTCTATATCTGTAACTGGTTATTTTAGCTTAGTGACTGGTTAACTTTCTTCATGAATAACCGCTTAATTTTCTATCTCTGTAACTGGTTATTTTAGCTTAGTGACTGGTTAACTTTCTTCATGAATAACCGCTTAATTTTCTATCTCTGTAACTGGTTATTTTAGTTTAGTGACTGGTTAACTTTCTTCATGAATAATCGCTTAATTTTCTATCTCTGTAACTGGTTATTTTAGTTTAGTGACTGGTTAACTTTCTTCATGAATAACCGCTTAATTTTCTATCTCTGTAACTGGTTATTTTAGTTTAGTGACTGGTTAACTTTCTTCATGAATAATCGCTTAATTTTCTATCTCTGTAACTGGTTATTTTAGCTTAGTGACTGGTTAACTTTCTTCATGAATAACCGCTTAATTTTCTATCTCTGTAACTGGTTATTTTAGTTTAGTGACTGGTTAACTTTCTTCATGAATAATCGCTTAATTTTCTATCTCTGTAACTGGTTATTTTAGTTTAGTGACTGGTTAACTTTCTTCATGAATAACCGCTTAATTTTCTATCTCTGTAACTGGTTATTTTAGTTTAGTGACTGGTTAACTTTCTTCATGAATAATCGCTTAATTTTCTATCTCTGTAACTGGTTATTTTAGTTTAGTGATTGGTTAACTTTCTTCATGAATAACCGCTTAATTTTCTATCTCTGTAACTGGTTATTTTAGTTTAGTGACTGGTTAACTTTCTTCATGAATAACCGCTTAATTTTCTATCTCTGTAACTGGTTATTTTAGTTTAGTGACTGGTTAACTTTCTTCATGAATAATCGCTTAATTTTCTATATCTGTAACTGGTTATTGTAGCTTAGTGACTGGTTAACTTTCTTCATGAATAACCGCTTAATTTTCTATATCTGTAACTGGTTATTTTAGTTTAGTGACTGGTTAACTTTCTTCATGAATAATCGCTTAATTTTCTATATCTGTAACTGGTTATTGTAGCTTAGTGACTGGTTAACTTTCTTCATGAATAACCGCTTAATTTTCTATATCTGTAACTGGTTATTTTAGCTTAGTGACTGGTTAACTTTCTTTATGAGAAATTGCTTAATTTTTTGTCTCTGTAACTGGTTATTTTAGCTTAGTGACTGGTTAACCTTCTTTATGAGAAATCGCTTAATTTTCTATCTCTGTGACTGGTTATTTTAGTTTAGTGACTGATTAACTTTCTGTTTAAATGACGGATTAATTTCCTGTCTGAACGGTTGGTTTATGTCACATCCAAAGGAAAGACCGATTATCCGTCAAATTTTCTAACTGATTAACATCACTACTCTCTGACTGGCTGACTTACTAAGTTTCTTCTTGACTCACCGATCGCTGACTGGCTAGCTCACTGCCTAATTGTCGGAATGGTTGTTCTAGCTGTGGTTATGTTTAGCCATATAACAATAAGACGACACCAACAACCTATTGAGGCGAACGAGTAGGGACGTAAGAAATCTGCCACACTTTTTCGATCTCTGCATTATAATACAGTACAGCATCGATTATCCGAATATCGATCAACAGAAACATCGGTTAATCGAAAGAGTTCCAGTCGGCAAATTCAAATTTGCTCGCGCGCCATGTAGAAGTTTCACTAGCGCTGTTTGCGAGATTTAGCGGCAAAAAAGGAGTCTCAGCTCTGAAGCCACAAATATAGACTTCTTTTCCGAAACAGTAGGCCTACTTTAATGATCATTTTGAACTTGTCAAACTAGAAAATTATAGATATATTAATTTGTCCTACAGAATTTGTCTGTAATATTGGCACTTAGTATTTTAGGAGAAAAATTCGCTCCGGTGCCGGGTATCGAACCCGGTCCTTGGTTCTACGTACCAAGCGCTCTGACCACTGAGCTACGCCAAATTCAATCTCCAGCACCGGATCGAACTCTCCTCCTTCAATGTTTCCCTTTGTGGCCTGACTCCAAGTTAGACATACATGTTGACGTGTATCCAATGTCAACTGCCATTATACTAGGAGCGCACTCAGCTGAGTGACTTGTTGGCCGGGAATCCGCAGTTATTATGCACTGCTAGCTGACAGAATATTGTAGATATATATATATATATATTGATTTGTCCTACAGAATTTATCTGTAATATTGACACTTAATATCCGGTGCTGTGGATTGAATTCGGCGTAGCTCAGTGGTCAGAGCGCTTGGTACGTAGAACCAAGGACTCGGGTTCGATCCCCGGCGCCGGAGCGAATTTTTCTCCTAAAATATTAATTGTCAAACTAGGCTAGTCAGTTCTCTGTGTTATTTGTAAGACGTGTGATACAAAATATATATGTACAGTTTTGTGTTTAATATCAGTGTTTCTTTGTTTCATACTGCTCTTATGACACCGGTACAATTTGTTTTCGTAAATTATCGGTTATCCGAAAAATCAGTTATCCGAACATCTCCCGTCCCCAATTGTTTCGGATAATCGATGCTCTATTGTAGTATGACATGATCAACACAGCGCTCGACTGTCATTTTATCCTCTTGAAAGACACGATCCTCACGTGTTCTCGATTCACCGATCACTGCCTAATTGTCGGAATGGTTGTTCTAGCTGTGGTTATGTTTAACCATATAACAGTAAGATAACACCAACAAACTATTCAGGCGAACGAGTAGGGACGTGAGAAATCTGCCACACTTTTTCGATCTGTGCCTTATAATAGTATGGCATGATCAACACAGCGCTCTGACTGTCATTTTATCCTCTTGAAAGACTCGATCCTCACGTGTTCTTGACATTCACAATTAAGATCTACGCTGAGTATTGAGACGAGTTTAACATTGTAGTAAAAACGCAGGACTGAGCTCAGGGAAGAGCTCGTTTGAAATCACGCAGCCCAGCAATTGCCCCAGCTATTCAGGTCACACGCCATCAGCTTCTTCACCTGTTATCGGTATTTTTTGTTCCTTCAATCCTCCAAAAATGCCTAAGTGACTGGTGCACCTGTCGCGGCATTGTTGTGGCAGGTGCGGTCTTCATTTCACCTGTTAGCACTGAGGACGTGC
The DNA here is from genome assembly GCF_040183065.1 of Periplaneta americana. Lineage (NCBI taxonomy): Eukaryota > Metazoa > Arthropoda > Insecta > Blattodea > Blattidae > Periplaneta > Periplaneta americana. The sequence goes on along the minus strand of NC_091119.1, from coordinate 204,835,600 downwards.
GTGATTCAGGGTCATCAGGGAGCTCATCTTCATATCTGGGGAGAACGAGAGCGAGAGGAACGTCGGAAATATTTTCATAGGCGGAGCTAGTTCTTGTTTATCACGCCACTGCTCAGGCGAGCTCCAAAAGCAAGCAATACTCCTCCCTGTTTACCTATGTTACTGTCACAAGTTGAATTTCTGAAAAAAGTATGTTGACCAGTTTTAACAACAAAATGTAAATATTGGAGTTCTGGGATATAAATCCTGAGAAGCGAAATATTAATTGACAAATACAGTAAATATTAACAATTTTTAGTATGTAGTATTTACTGATGTAGAACATCCAAACTGAATACATAGGCTATAATTGACATAGAGCGCACTTGTCTGACCAAGTTCGTATTCGAGGGCAGTTCCTGTAAATAACTATTTTGTACTGGATAGAACTAAAGAAAATTCAATAAAATTATTTAATATGTCAAGTGTGTTCACATGTATGCTGCAAGATGTACAGCGACATCATTTTATTTTACTTCAATTTTTATTGTACCTAAGTTTTTGAATGTACTTCACTCCCACCCCTTCTACTAATGAAGTTCCAGCTGTCCTCTACACACAGATCCAAGACTGCATATAGTAAACAGCACTGAGTTAGTGAGTATAGTACGTTCTAGAAATATGTTCGCGTTTTCCAGTGACGAAAGAGCTTTCAATATTGAATCATATTTTCGCACAGGTACTGTCCGTTTGTCTACGTCGCATCCCGATTTCCCCCACCTGCTTCTGCTCGCCCCTCTGTAAAAGCTGGGCTGTCTTAACTCTTTTCTGAAAACATTAATTTCTGTTAGGAATTGGATGTTTACGTAATATTATATAACTGTTTAAAATAACTTAAATAAAAGGGCCTCGTTAAGTAATTGTCACATGATTTCCCTCCTTTCTACGATCCTGCGGCATAACCACTTAGACGGACATTAGATAGCATGTCTGAGTAATTTTATCTGTGCGGGCCGGGCAGAAGTGAAAATTGAATTTACAGTACGTAAGGTACTCTTTTATAGACTAGGTACAAAATTATTTCAACATGAGTTACTAGTACGAAGGACGAAACTGGCAATTGGAATTAGATGCAATAGTCTATAGTGCGATAATATGCACAAAAGAACTGAAGCCTGTATCGAAATGAACGGCCACCATTTTCAAAAATGTGTCTAAATATCCATATTATGATTATTTTTCAATTTAACTTCATTCTCTATATTGTACGCTAATGTGCTGATAGACAGTATAATCTACTCTGCATAATGAATACGTTCGCATGGCCAACTCAGTTTGTGAGTAAAAACACTTATTCTTAATACAGTACTGTATTAAGATTAAACAAAAAGCTAATGAAAATTATCGAACTCAAAATTGCGATATTTCCTAGTTTACGTAAATGGATGAACTACTTTTCTTCCCTCCTATATCTAGTAGAGTGATTTGTTTGTGTTTTACGCCAGTATCATCGAACTACAGTCGTGGAAGGGGGGTAGTAATCTGTGTTTCCGGTTCTCTAAAGGTATAGCCAGGTTAATATTAAAAATGTTAGTAAAAATAAAATGATGTCCCTGTATAAATAAGCAAATAACTTGCTGACAAGCATGTAGCAGGAATTCAGACTGACCTACTGTACTCACTGAGAAATACCGACTCAGCTATTGCAGTGTGCTGGCTATATGTCAACAACTGCTAACCTGGATGCAGGATGACACGGAAGAATTAGTTAATAGGCATAAGTGAACCTATAATTAAACTATAAATATGAAAGTTATAGAATAAATTTAGATGTTTAAAGTAAAAAAAAAAAGAAAAAAAAAAAGAAAAATTAATTTAAAAATGTTCATGGTAGAAAATTGTGAAAAGGAGCAGATAAATAAGTTTTAAAGTTTTAATATTTATCATGATTGGTTTAAACATGCTCTAAAACTACACGTAAGTGCAAGTTTGAACCAATAAATTATTGAGATTTGCGATAAATTAATTAGTTTAGGAAACTGTATATTTATTATGTATAACTACTTTTGTATATACATCTTTTTGTTAAATTATTAAGTTTTGTACTTTTGTGAACTAATATCAATAAATCTATCAAATCTATCAATAAAATTACAAACCAATACAATTAGGGGAGATTGTTGTACCTTTAAACACTTTTCACATTTTTTTTTAATTTTGGGGAATGAAATTTTTTTAAATGAAAAACAAATGCTTGAAATAAGTATTGAAGATTCTTTTACAACTTTCTGTATGTATCTTCCTGTTCTACAGATCAATTAAGGATGGAAAAAATAAAATGAAGGAATATTTAATGTGCTCAAAGATACAATAAGTTCATGTACATTAGAACACACTCTCTTGTAAGTTGAAACACATGGAATATAGGAGGGAATATAGCTGTAAAAACTGACAATCATTTTTAAAATGTATTTGCCATCATAAACCAGAGCAGGCTTCTCTGATTGAGATTTTATTTCCTGGAGGAGCAATAACTGCTTCAACAGCTTTCTTCAAGGCATCTGGATCAATTGGGGGCTTTTTAACTTCAAACTTAAAATAAAAGAAACACAAAAACCGATAGTATCGTGTACCTTGGAATATATCCCATGGTAAAAGATGTTTTTTGTCCAAAGGTACAAGAGGGTGCACGTTTAAACAAGTATGGCTCCCAAAACTAGAGATTTGAATGAATCGTGGAAATTAAAATATGTTATTACTCACCAGATGATAGGGAACACACCGTACTTGATTGATAGTAACAAATACAATCTGGTTTTGTGTTAGAAAACATATATCAATGAACGAAATGTTTACTTTTGGTACTAAAAAAATTATTTTGTCCACGCAACTCACACTTTGCAATAAATCAAACTGAAACTACGACCAGAGCTACTTAGCGGCTTTCTCTACAATCTACTTCAGTTTGAGTCCTCTAGGTAACAGAAAAAAATTAAAAAACAAAAAATGTTCAAAAGTACACACACTATGCTAAAGGTACGACAGTCTCCCCTATTATAAAACAGGGATAATTACAAAGATACAAGTAGAGAATTAAGTCACGAACAGAATATAAGTTGGAATGAATAAGTGTATTGAAATTAAGGAAGGGGGAAAGAGACATGAATATCAAACAATTTATTTATTAAATTCAAAATAACCTAGGTCAGGATTTATTATCAAAATACAGTTGTATAACCGTGGCCCGTAACTCTAGCTTTGATTTATTACAGTGGCTGTGTAACATTTAGGTTCAGCTAAAGGATATGTCAAATTGCTTCTAGTAGGATAAACATGTTGTTTTTCTTTATATATCTTTTTATTTTAGTAGGATATTTTACGACGCTGTAACAATATCTTAGGTTATTTAGCGTCTGAATGAGATGAAGGTGATAATGCCAATGAAATGAGTCCGGGGTCCAACACCGAAAGTTACCCAGCATTTGCTCATATTGAGTTGAGAGAAAACCCCGGTAAAAACCTCAGGTAACTTATCCCGACCGGGAATCGAATTTTCTTTATATATCTGACAATTTCTATAATAATATTTTAATAATGTATATTTATATATTTGGTCAATTTGCAAAACATTAAAATCGGTATAAATCTAATTTATTAGATAATCAGTTGACTTGTTTAAGCAAGTACGATCAAAGTTGCAATGTGATATGAACAGCGATGCTTCCAGCTAAGTTATAAACGTTTTGAGAAGGATACTTCAGAGAAGACACAGTTAAATTGCAAGAGCCTCTGATAATTAAGTAACACAATATAGTAAAATATAATTATCTCTGAGATTCTAGCTGATATGTACATCTATTATCAATCGGTATACTGTATCTTGCTTGACGATATGTCTCAGAGGAAAAACAATTCATTGTTGGTATACATTTGAAGTCTGACTAGTGTAATTTGTAGCTAGTCGGCGATGTATGCAATGGAGGGGAAAAGGAACTGGCCACCCTACTCCAGTTACCTCATAAGTGATGCCTTGTTGGTATCACTTGTAAGGTTCAGACTGTCTTCGGACAGTTGACTAAACAACAATTATGCTGTCTACATTGTATTAAATATTTGTTTATTGTTAATCCCGAAATATTCTTATTCAAATATCACGCAAGTTATCATCTCTTTGAATAATTCAGTGGCGAATTATCGAGAAGATGAGAACTCTTGTGATATGACCTACAAAAGTGAAATGATGATATGACAGCAATATAATTAAGATTACTACGATTTAATGGTGAAGACGGTATTGTGTAATGAAGACGAAGTTGTGACAACAGTGACTTTATAACTACGTCGATATATTGAAGAAGACAATGATGTGTCGACCACGATGACGAACATGATGATGACATGATGATTACGACTACTATGACGACGTTCGTATGATTGCTACAATGATCATGTGATAATATTCTTGACTACGACAATGTGCGGTAATGATGTGATGATTATATCGAAGATATGATATGTCTTTGACGGTTTTATATGACGACAATGACTTGACGAAGATCGTGATGACAATAATAATGATCCAAATATGGAGAAGTAGCCACAAATAATCAAGATAGCGGTAGTGTTGCTGAATGGCTGTCTCTTAGTCAGTTCTACCAACAGTAGCATTTTATTGCGTTGAAACAACAAATATAAAACATTGTTACATATTATAAACCAACGTGCTAGTAACTCGGTGGTAATATTAATGGTGAAGACGATATTGTGTGAAGAAGACGAAGTTGTGACAATAATGACTTTATGACTACGTCGATATATTGAAGAAGACAATGATGTGGTGACCACGATGACAAACATGATGATGATATGATGAGTACAACGACTATGACGACGTTCGTATGATTGCTACAATGTTCATGTGATAATATTCTTGACTTTTTGACTACAACATACGGTAATGATTTGATGATTATATCGAAGATATATTATGTCTTTGACGGTTTTATGTGACGACAATATGGTTACGACGACGATGACTTGACGAAGATCGTGATGACGATAATAATGATCGAATTTATGAGAAAGTAGCCACAGCTAATCAAGATAACGGTAGCGTTGCTGAATGGCTGTCTCTTAGTCAGTTCTACCAATAGTAGCACCTTTTTTGCTTGGAAACAACAAATATAAAACATTGTTACATATTATAAACCAACGTGCTAGTAACTCGGTGGTGATATATTAATGACAAAATTATTTTCATTCGTATGAAATCTGTTTGAATCTAGTCTGAATCGCCAGCGAGTCGTGTTAGCTTTGGATGGACGATGTCGCTTCTTGAAGCGGAAGTGACGAAGATACAAAGGGCTCGCGGAAGAGCTAACTAGATGGACGCGCTGATGTTTGTTCGCCGGTGACGTCTCATTAATGTGTCGGACGCTCCTCTGTTATTGCTCGAATATGCGGCTAAAATATGGGAGTCAGTCAGCGACACTTCGAGCCCTTTGTATGGGTTTTAACATGAGAGCTGGTAACCAGCAACTGCACACACTAACGCTTCCATCACTGGGTTACCCAATCGTTACCACGCAACTTATTTTATGCTTTCTTATTATACGAAATGTAGAGAAAGAATTTTCAACAGTAATCTCACTAGAGGTTTTGATTTATCTAGAGAAAATCAAAACTCGAGTGGGATTTAATTGACCATTACACGATTAGAAGAAATTATATAAAGATTAGAAGTAATGAAATATTCCAATACAATAAAATATTAATTGACTTACGAAAATACAACTATCTTCAAATGTATTACTGTACCATCTCAACATTACAAATATTACGCTAGATGCATGCTAGATGGCAGTGGTGTGTTATGATCGTTGCTTACGGTTATATTAATGTGATGTTATCAGTTGTGCCAACTATGGAATCTTCATTGAACTCTGTAGACGGTTACTAGTCAAGAAGGCTTTGTTGATTCAATTTCATTTTTATTAAACAGTTGCATTCCACTTCAATTATCCGGATCCCAGTAATCAACGTCACTTTACAGATGATTTTCAATAAATCTTAGTATTAAACTTTCTCTGATACGTGACTATCCTTAATATCATATACCAGAAGCTATAACATAACCTAAATAATATAAACAAGTGTTAGAAAAGTTTTGATTAGGGATGATGAAATAAACAAGAAAAGTTTTAATTAACGATGATGACATAAAAAATAAAAATGAATAATTTTAAAAGAAACAACTATTGAAAGTACAATTTTCAAATTTGAATGTTTTAGTGGTTGGTGTTAGTGTTTTATATTGGACGTGTGCTTAAAAGAACTGGAACTCGTTGATGTACATGGTTTATTCCTCAACTTATTCAGGATTTCCGAATGGTGCTCTTCATTTATTTGTAAATAGGATTTCAGGGAAGATGCATAGGTATCACCAGTGATCTTTATTAATTTTTGTTCTTGAATGCCAATGCGAGTCATATTTGAAACTGCTGTGCATCAACTGGAGTGGTTTGTAATTTTCTGTTTTTATTTTATTATTTTTTTTACGTCCAGACCAGCGCAGTTTGAAATGTTGGCAAACAAAGAAACAAATGCTAGGGACGCGATAAAATTAAACAAATGCTAGGGACGCGATAAAATTGTGCGATAAGCAGCCATGATTGGTTGAAATACGTCCTTTCGTACCGTTTTATTGGTCAAAAGTAGTATGACGTAGTAAAAGTGTAATAGTCACTCTAAAATCCATGTTCAACAGATAACATTTCAACATTTATAGTTTCAAAAGTATGACTTTCACTATCTCCTCTTTGTATGCTAATATTTTGGCTCGAGCTTCGGATTCTGTGTACTGCATTTCCTCTTAAATTATTCTTTGCATTTTTCTTATACTCGATGAATATAAAGTCATCGTCACTACTTATCGTCATAATTGAGTGTTATTCAGTACATAATGCCAATTAAGAAAAGCGAAATACAGGTTTAACAATGTTAATTACATGTACTGTGCTCCCACCATGAGAAAGTCTCTGCGGAATGAAACGCAGCGGGGTGATGTTGTGAATGAATGTTGATGTCATAAGATGTCATAAGGTCACACACGTGGGTACTCGTATCTCTATTGGCTAGCTCTCACAGCACAAACAATAACACTGATACACACATTTTTATACTACCCTAGTTACAAAATTAGATCACGGTTAATCTCCTGCTCTTTTAATCTCTCCATACAGGAAATAACATATGCAGGAGAGCGCTTGGTTTTTAAACTGACGTTATAACGGTAATATTATCTATCTACTTCGCTCCAATAGATGACGCAATAGTAAGCACATTCCTTTCACGGTTAATCTCCTGGTTGGAGAACAGTACTGCGCTTGTTATTATAACAGAAATACGTTTTCATATTAATTGAAGGGCTCAGAGCCAAAGGCGACTAACCCACAATTACAAAATGACTACCGTAAATAAGAGTTGATATTAAGAGGATCCTTACAAAATGATTGGTTTCACAATTTATTTTAAATGGTCTACATTGAATAAACACAAAAAATATCATGAATCTATAATACCAATGTATAGTTTTGAAAAAAGGCTTAATAATGAACAATACAAAATTGTGGGTTGGTCGCCTTTGGCTCTGAGCCCTTCAATTAAATGAACAATTGTTATGAAGGAGTGTCAATTTCTTTAGATATAGTGGACATGGAATTGGAAGATGAAGATGTATATGTGGAAATAGGATTTCGCACTTTATTTAGTACAATGGATTCGTGCTAATCGATTTACGTGGAAACAGTTGGCGACACTGACTAAACAAAAGAACGACCATGCGATAAATTGTTAGTGATAAATCGAAATTATCGCAATGTATGACTGTGGATGGTTGGAATTCAAAATTTCATTACACATCATTGGCTGAAAATGGAATGACGTCATATAAACGAAATATTCTTCATAATAACATGAGTCTACATGTTTATAACACGAAATCATATACAGGGACATCATTTTATTTTTACTTCAATTTTTATTGTACCTGAGTTTTTGAATGTACTTCACTCCCAACCCCTCTACTACTAAACTTCCAACCGTTCTCCACACAGAACCAAGGCCGCGTATGCAGTACTGAGTTAGTGAGTATAGTACGTTCCAGAAATATGTTCGCGTTTTCCAGTGACGAAAGAGCTTTCAATATTGAATCACATTTTCGCACAGCTACTGTCGTCCGTTTGCCTACGTCGCATCCCGGTTTCCTCCGCCTGCTTCTGTTCGCCCCTCTGTAAAGTCTAGTAGCTGGGCTGTCTTAGCTCTTTTCTGAAAACATTAATTTGTATTAGGAATTGGACGTCTACGTAATATTATACAACTGTTTAAAATAATTTAAATAAAAGGGCCTCGTTAAGTAATTAACTGTCACGTGATTTCCCCCCCTTTCTACGACCCTGCGACAAAACCACTTGGACGGACAGTAGATAGCATGTCTGAGTAATTTTATCTTTTCGGATCGGGCAGAAGTGAAGATTGAATTTACAGTACGTAAAATACTATTTTATAGAGTAGGTATAGAGTTATTTCAACATGAGTTACTCGTACGAAGGACGGAACTGGTAATTGGAATTAGGTACAATAGTCTGTAGTGCGATAATATGCACAAAATAACTGAAGCCTGTATCGAAATGAACGGCCACCATTTTCAAAAATGTGTTTAAATATCCATATTATGATTATTTTTCAATTTAACTTCATTCTCTATATTGTGCGCTAATTGGTGGTAACTTTCGGTGTTGGACCCCGGACTCATTTCACCGGCATTATCACCTTCATTTCATTCATACGCTAAATAACCTATATGTTGACATAGTGTCTTAAAATAACCCAATAAAATAAAAAAAAATGTACGCTAATGTGCTGTAACAGTACAATATACACTGCATAATTAATACGTCCGCATGGATAGCTCAATTCGTGAGTAAAAACACTAAGTGTTAATACTTTACTGTATTTTGATTAAACAAAAGCTAATGAAAATTATCAAACTCAAATTTGCGATATTTCCTAGTTTACATAAATGGATGAACTACTTTTCTTCCCTCCTATACCTAGTAAAGTGATTTGTATTTTACGCTAGTATCATCGAACTCCAGTCTTGGAAGGGAGAGCAAGCGGTGTTTCCGATTCTAGACCTTAATCCAAAGATATAGCCAGGTTAATAAAAAAAATTTAGTAAAAATAAAATGATGTCCCTGTATAACACAATTTCGTAAAAAAATGGAGATGTGAGGTTTCTCAATGTTGTGATTCGGTTGTATCTTTTAGCTTTTTCGAGAGCAAACTAATTGAGAAAATTTAAAGGTCATGTTGAATGTCAGATAAGTTTTATGAGATTATATTAAAATCAAGATTTTATTCAGTCAATCACTTATCATTATCAATGACAATAACATTATGTATGTCACTTCAATATTTTATGTTAAGCACACCAGGTTATTATAGTGCTAAATGTATTTTAAACACTCATCTACTTTTAAATAACGTTTGTTTAATTACAACTGAAAATTTCGGTATACAGGTCGAGAATATTCCATAGTCTTCCAACATCATACTGAACAGTTTTAGTCATAATTCATTGAACAATTTTTTAAACGAATTCAATTGAATTTATGTTTCAAACACATTGCATGTGCTTTAATGTTCGTATCGCAAAATGATCTATGGAAGATTTAATCTATACGTCATTTAATGTATGTTACCCACCAATTTATGTCAAGCAAACATGGTTATAAGTGTTCAATGTATTTAAAACTCACCTAGTTTTCAAATATTGTATGCTAAAAATATCACCTGAAGATGACCTCTATGCAGGTCGAAAATATTCGTGATAACTTTTACCAATTGTACTTTTCAATGTAACAGAATTTTCTGTCATTGATAACCGATAAATGATTGACTGAATAAAATCTTTATTTTAATATAATTGAGAAAAGTTTTTCCGCCAAATAATTGCAGGCACTTCCCATATTTATTCTGGGTTTAATTTTCTCTCGAGTGTCATTAAAATTTGTTATTATTGTTCCAAGGTATGTTATTATGTCCAGAAACTCAAACGTTAACACATATTTCCTCAAAAACACAGTTAGTTACAATAGATGCTCAACATTTCGTGAGAGGCTAATATAAGGACTAACATAAATCCTGGATCCTTAACAGACGCGAGAGCCTCTCGAGCCAGAGGTCGGGGCGGATAGCGTCATGTTTCATGTTGAACGCGGCGGTGTCAGAACCCGTGGCCTCCTTGAAGAGGGCGTGCGTTGTCTTGATATAATGGCCCTGTGTTTGGTTTGGAAGTTTCTTCTTCAAGGTACTCCTGTTTGCCCACTGTCTTCGGGAGGCGTGGTTCTGTCCCCGTCAAGATGAATTCTGTCTTCCTTTCTTTTAAGAGCAAAGCACTAAACCATGCTGGTTGCTAGCTACCAGGCGGAGTTTCCCCTCACTACTCGGGTCACTGCGAGTAAGGGGATGAACCGTCCTGCATACACTTTCAGTGGCGGGTAAACTGCATTCGGTGGTCATCCCTTACTACCTAACAAACTGTGAGCCGTATGTTAAAAAGTTAATCAGCCACGTATTTGGTTGCTACATGTGATAAATTAGTACATCTGTACTTACTTACTTACTTACTTACTTACTGGCTTTAAGGAACCCGGAGGTTCATTGCCGCCCTCACATAAGCCCGCCATTGATCCCTATCATCAGCAAGATTAATACAGTCTCTATCATCATATCCCACCTCCCTCAAATCCATTTTAATATTATCTTCCCATCTACGTCTCGGCCTTCCAACTAACACTCTATATGCATTTCTGGATTCGCTCATACGTGCTACATGCCCTGCCCATCTCAAACGTCTGGCTTTAATGTCCCTAATTATGTCAGGTGAAGAATACAATGCGTGCAGCTCTGTGTTGTGTAACTTTCTCCATTCTCCTGTAACTTCATCCCTCTTGGCCCCAAATATTTTCCTAAGAAACTTATTCTCAAACACCCTTAATCTCTGTTCCTCTCTCAAAGTGAGAGTCCAAGTTTCACAACCATAGAGAACAACCGGTAATATAACTATTTTATAAATTCTAACTTTCAAATTGTTTGACAGCAGACTGGATGATAAAAGCTTCTCAACCGAATAATAACAGGAATTTCCCATATTTATTCTGTGTTTAATTTCCTCCCGAGTATTATTTATATTTGTTACTGTTGCTCCCAGGTATTTGAATTTCTCCACCTCTTCAAAAGATAAATTTCCAATTTGTATATTTCCATTTCGTAGAATATTCTCGTCACGAGACATAATTATATAATTTGTCTTTTCGGGATTTACTTCCAAACCCAACTCTTTACTTGCTTCCAGTAAAATTCCCGTGTTTTCCCTAATCGTTTGTGGATTTTCTGCTAACATATTCACGTCATCCGCATAGACAAGAAGCTGATGTAACCCGTTCAATTCCAAACCCTCTGAGTTAATTAGTATATCTGTAGAATACAAAAAGTCGATTTATTACTCCTAAAACCACACTGATGATCTGTAGTAGTGTCACGAGAGGTCTGAGATTTATCTGGGAAATCTCAGACCTCGAGTGACATTTATTAGGACTATTTCGTGAATAAAATAAGAATGTAAATAATATATCCCTAAAATTCGATCACAAAATGTTAATAGTATATTAACGAATACTTAACCTATTCAGACATTGTGAAGTTGAAATACTCGTAGATGAATATCGATTAATGCAATAAAGAAATTCGATGTAATTATTCAGTAATTCCAATTGCGAAAATCCAAATACAGGTTTAACAACGTTAATTATATGTACTGCACTTTTCTCTTATTATAACATAAATACATTTTCATTATCTGCTGAAATCATAATTTAATTTAACAGTAACAGTGGGGACAGCTATATACCAATGCTTATGTATTCACAGCGAGACATGTTGCTACACAGTGAAGCCATCTCTGTATAGATAGGCCTAATTAAAACACGAATTTTATTACGCCATACGGAAGGCAATTTGATCAAAGACCTTATTATTACCATGCAAGGTCTTTGGGTTTGATATGCGATGATGTTACATAACTTTGAACTTCTGACTTTCTATTAATTGTTTCATTACAGTCACAAAATACAAATTTTATAGGCTACAATTATAGGTTAAGTTACCATTGGGAGCAGGACCAATGTCAGCTGTGCCTTATTTCGACCGTTACTCTTGCTGCAGGAAAGCATTTTTATAGCTCGACAAACGCATTCTCGCTGGTGTGTAACGGAACTAAAGCTGCATCTACACAGTTCAATATTCCAATCGCGTATATGCGTGCAATTTGGGAAGAATATTGAAAGAATCAAGTTTAAAAGGTACGTTCAATTAAGATGCATGAAGATTTTGTGTCTACATGGTGCGCCGTTTTGAACTCGTCTTCACTGCGTAAATATATTAATTAATATTAAATATCAATCTTGCATTCATTGCTTTAAAGTTGAAAGAAAAGTTTAACCGTGTAGTTGCATCTTAATGTATTCATGATCATCAATTTACGGGGAAACAGTTGGCGACAACGACTAAACAAAAGAAGGACCATGCGATAAATTAATAGCGATAAATCTAGCTGAAAAAATTATCGCAAAGTGTGACTGTGATTGGTTGGAATTCAAAATTTCATTACACTTCATTGGTCTAAAATGGAGCGACGTCACATAAATGAAATAGTCCCATTAATTTCATACTAGAATATTTTATTCATCTTGATTACACAACTTTTAACACTGTATCACTTCGGAATATGTATGATAAGAACTTTCTTGTGTTAAATTTTAACGTCCCTTGTTAACATGTTGCGACCTATTTTCTGTCATCTTCGGAACTGGTCGTTGTTGGTCTTGGCGCCTCTTGTTTCTTGTGTGGGTGTGTTCGTACACATACACGTACACAACACATCCAACCACCCCACACAACACAAACAAGCTGCATTCCGAACAATGGTACACAGACTACTCAACATACCAATGAACCAACAGGATTACAACGAAGAGCTAAACACAATCAAATACATAGCACAAGAAAACGGATACAACCCCAACATAATAGACAACATAATACGTAAGACAAAACAAAACCACAAAAAACAGAACAATACAACACAAACACAAGAACACAAAAACATAAATCACACTAACATACAGAAACAAAAACACACATAAAATTGCAACCTCATTCAAGAAATTAAACTACAACATCGCATACAGAACAAATAACACTCTACAAAAACATCTCAACACACAACACAAACAAACAAACAGAACAACACAGGCGTATACAAACTCAAATGTAACACCTGCAACAACTTCTACATAGGACAGAGAGGCAGATCATTTCAAACACGGTACAAAGAACACATCACAGCCATAACAAAATTACAAAACACCTCCACATATGCAGAACACATCACAAATCCCAACCACACCTACAGAGACATCAACACAGACATTGAAATACTGCACATCCAACCAAAAGGCCAGAAACTCAACACTCTAGAACAATATGAAATATACAGACACACGAAAACACACCCCAACGATATTCTCAACACACAACTCAATTTCAAAACACATACACTCTTTGACTCTACACTACGAACGCACCCACACAGGAAACAAGATGCGCCAAGACCAACAACGACCAGTTCCGAAGATGACCGAAAATAGGTCGAAACATGTTAACAAGGTACGTTAAAATTTAACACAAGAAAGTTCTTATACATATTCCTAGAATACTGGGTGTTCAGTTCAAAGTGTGTCGCTGTATGCCGTCACGTGTCTAGTTGATGAGCTAGAGAATTCAATCTTCCTACACTTCCTCAGAGTTGTATTACTTATCTGCCAGAGAAGTTGCCTAGCAAGTACGGCGTTCATTAAGAAGAGTACTTACCGATACGTACGGTAACGCCAGGAATGTGAACTGTTTCGAAACATGTACTGAGGTGAGTTTTTTTCTTAATGTCGCGATATGGGGAGAGGGTTAAGACGATTACTTACGTATTTGTTGACATTAACTTCGACGGTCAACATGGACACGGAGCATTTGATTTGTATTGTGGAATGTTGCCGTACGCAACCGATGATAACAAATACCCTGCGTACGACTTGGCCGCGCAAAACACAGTTCGAGAGAGATTATGGTAGCACACAGACCGCCATCTGTTGCTACGACGTTCAAGTTATATCGTACACGCTAATCCCTTATTCATCTGTCGTAAAAAATCTTGGCTTCTTTTTTGATAATAATCTAAGTTGGAATTTTCAAGTTAAAGAAACGATAAAAAAATCTGTTCCTCCATTCACTGTTTGAGTCGCTTGAGATACTTCTTGCCCCAGCAACTAAAACTCACCCTAGTACAAACCCTAGTAATGCCGCACTTCGATTATTGTGACGTTTTGTTAAGTGACCTAAGTTCTGATCTGTCAGTCAAGTTACAGCGAGCTCAGAATATGTGCGTCAGATACGTGTGCAACATCCGACGATATGATCACATATCACCGTCCTTCGCAAGTCTTTCGTGGCTCCGACTTAAAGAACGCAGAACTTTACACTCTTTGTCTTTACTCTTTCGAATTCTGCATACCTCAACACCAAATTACCTTTCGTCTCGTTTCTCTTATCTATACTCTAATCACGACGTAAACACCAGATCAATTATCTGTGGCACGCTAAATATACCTCTTCATAGAACATCTTGTCATTCATCATCTTTTACAGTATCCACCTCGCGTCAATGGAATTCCTTGTCACAAAGTATTAGGGGCTGGAAGAAAATAAACACCTTTAAAAACAGCTTAAAAGATAACCTTATTAGCATTTCACTCCAATCATACTGATTTAAACTATCACTGACTACATTGTTACTTCTTTCTTTTAGACATCATCCTGATTGTGCTGTATTTTCAAAATTGTCTCATAATAATCTCTTTCTATTATCTAATATTATTTGAAATATATTTACATTCTATGTATTTTAGCTTAATTCTGCTACACAGTTTATTTAAGTGTTTAATTAATAGTTCATAGTATTTTGTTGTTTAAATCGTAAATAACTCTTGTATACATGTAACTCTCATCTAAATCAAATTGTGGAATTCTTTGTAAGTTCATGCATATGTAGATACTCTTTTTGCTGGTTGAGTGGAAGAGAAGGCCTTACGGCCTTAACTCTGCCAGCTAAAATATATTATTATTATTATTATTATTATTATTATTATTATTATTATTATTATTATTATTATTATTACACCTTCTCAAGTTCAGATTGAACGCCTTGATTAATAGGCAACTTCCCTGACACAAAAGCTGAAACTCGCTTGAAATCGCTGACTCATCAACAGTGACGTCATGACACACTTTGAAATGAACACCCTGTATTTAATATTTCTGATGAATAACCCTGTATATTTCCCCACCAATTCAGCATTGAACTTGCAGAGTATTATAAAATACTAATCAAGGATTTAGTAGTGGATCAGGTTGAACAAAATGACAAGAAGAGAGAATCCCTTCCAGATTTGTAGTTGGGATTGTATATCAATAACAACGTTGGATTCCACACACACAAATCATTTAATTTACGTGTAAGCAGACACCGTGTTCACTTCGTGCGGAACCTCGGCGGCACTGCTGTGAATGCGGCCCAGTAATGAATTAAAAATACATTAAAGAAAATTTAATTAACGGTATAAAATTGAAGTTGTGCACAAAACAGCGCTACCAGGCGTTTGTGATATTTAACTCGTTTGTGCAATTTGAGAACTAGGCACTAATGAAGTCTGGGAAAGAGAGGAGGGCGGGAGAATGCGTAATTAAATAACATGCGTACCTGTGCGTACGCAAGACATGCGCTCCGCATCCATCACGTCCCATATTAACACCCCCTCCTTCCTCTCGTCTCTCCCTGACCAATACTCAATTACTTCCCCTAGCACTTGGCTGCCTAACTCACATATCTGCACGCCATATTGCATTACTTGATGGATCTGTGGGGCGGGAAATCCGATTATTATCAAAGAAAAAAATCTGATTTTATGACGATGACTCAGTAGTGGTCTCTTTCCTAAATTCTGAGCGGGTTTCCGCTGTTTTACTGGGTAAAATCTAAGATAAATATCATGGAGCGGTGGCGATAATCCTTGTGGCCATTTCTTCTTTTCTTCGTTAAGTTTTTGTTCTCATTTACAATTTTTCGGTCTTGTGGATTCTTTGCACTGCAACATCGTGAAATGCGGTACAGAATGTTTCAAAATTATAGCAGCAGTTTCATATTATTATTATTATTATTATTATTATTATTATTATTATTATTATTATTATTATTAAGTTTTTAGTTTGTTAATGGTACAACTTTGTGCATGTAATTAGCTTAAGGGCTTACATAGACACCATCAAGGGAAAATTTTTTTTATCAATTTTCCATTTTCTGTTGAAGACGAGAAAAATATTCTCGAAAAAGGAAATTTCACTTGGCATATTAACACTTCCTTAGACTATATCATTATGCGCTTTTCACTGAAAACTGAATATTCATGGATTTGAATAATTTAATAGTTTTTTTCATTGTCAGTAATATGGTGCTTAGAAACCGCAGTGTGATCTAGCCTATAGGCTGTAATAAGGAGACACTTTGAAATGTGTATAGGCTACTTCATTCTGTTGGCATGATATAATCTCAAAGCAAAAATCAATTATGAAAGAGACGAAAAAAAAAACAAATTACGGGGAAAAAAATTAGACGTCAATGGAACTGGAAGAAATAAGTACAAATATTTTGAAAATTTCTCTCCTCGTTAAATAATTGGCGATTCACAAATCATTTTTGTACATTGTGCTTTCTTAAACCAGTTATTTCGATTAATATGTTCAAAAAAACAATAGTGTCCTAAGACATACGTAATAATTGTGCTTTCTAAAACCATATAATCGAATATATTAAATATGTCCCACATGAATAGAAATTGGACTGCTGAGAAGAATCGGCGAAATATATCTAGAGAAAAATGGAGAAGTGTATGTAGTATGTATGGAGAGAGCAGGCTGTTCGGTGTCCTTATATGAAACGAGTCAAAGTCAGGAAAGTAGAAGAAAATGTCTGCAGGAAATGAAATATGGAGAGGAGTACGAAAAGGATGCCCTTTATCACCTACCCTGTACCTATTTAGAGGTTTTAGCGAAGAACTGTTTTCAGAACATGGGAGGAGTGATAGTAGGAGAAAGAAGAATAAAGTGCATAATACTTGCTGATGATATGGCGTTGTTAGCAGAAGATGATACGGTACTAAGGGATATGGTAATGCAGTCATGTGACATCTGTGAGCAGTATGGGACGAAGATAAAAACAAATAAGACAAAGACCAGAGTTATCGGAGGAAAAATAAAGAAAGTAAATGTGCGAATTCGAAAGGAGGTAGTAGAACAAATGTTCATCTTAAATACTTGGGATGTACTGGAAGTAGTAACATGAGATACTGCCAGAAAGTCCAAAAGAGAATAGTAATGGCAAAGGAAGTTTTAATAGAAAAAAGGCATCTGCGGACGTCTGAAAAAAAAAGAACTAAGGAAGAGACTAGTGAAGTGCTTTGTGTGGAGTTTGGGATTTTATGGGGAA
This sequence comes from Periplaneta americana, assembly GCF_040183065.1. NCBI lineage: Eukaryota > Metazoa > Arthropoda > Insecta > Blattodea > Blattidae > Periplaneta > Periplaneta americana. The sequence continues at coordinate 204,817,908 of NC_091119.1, read as the reverse complement.
GAAACAAGGACATTATGACGAAGTGAAGAGAAATGCCTGGATTGCATTTGAAATGTGGATATGGAAAAGAATCAAGCATGCGAAATGGATAGACGGAATAAGAATGAAGCTGTGATAGAAAGAGTGGGTAAAGAAAGAATAATGCTGAAACAGATTAGGAAGAGAAAAAGAAACTGAGTAGATAAGAAAAGTCCTACTGAAGAATATATAATAATAATAATAATAATAATAATAATAATAATAATAATAATAATAATTTGTTTTAGCTGGCAGAGTTAAGGCCGTAAGGCCTTCTCTTCCACTCAACCAGCAAAAAGTGTATATACATATGCATGAAGTTACAAAGAATTCAACAATTTGATTTAGATGAGAGTTACATGTATACAAGAGTTATTTACGAATTAAACAACAAAATACTATGAACTATTAATTAAACACTGAAATAAACTGTGTAGCAGAATTAAGCTAAAATACATAGAATGTTAATATATTTCAAATAATATTAGATAGTAGAAAGAGATTATTATGAGACAATTTTGAAAATACAGCACAATCAGGATGATGTCTAAAAGAAAGAAGTAATAATGTAGTCAGTGATATTTTAAATCAGAATTATTGGATGAAATGCTAATAAGGTTATCTTTTAAGCTGTTCTTAAAGGTGTTTGTTGTCTTGCAGCCCCTAATACTTTGTGACAAGGAATTCCATTGGCGCGAGGTAGATACTGTAAAAGATGATGAATAACAAGATGTTCTATGAAGAGGTATACTTAGCGTGCCACAGATAATTGATCTGGTGTTTACGTCGTGGTTAGAGTATAGATAAGAGAAACGAGACGAAAGGTAATTTGGTGTTGAAGTATGCAGAATTCGGAAGAGTAAAGACAAAGAGTGTAAAGTTCTGCGTTCTTTAAGTCGGAGCCACGAAAGACTTGCGAAGGACGGTGATATGTGATCATATCGGATGTTGCACACGTATCCGACGCACATATTCTGAGCTCGCTGTAACTTGACTGACAGTTCAGAACTGGAAGGAATGGTGAATGAAAAAATAGTTTTGGGCCAGAACAACATATCAGATAATATACAACGTTAAGATATTTGGGTTATATGGGAAAACTAAGAGAAAATAAGAAAATATGAACGATTAGAGAATGCTATCTTTGCAAGAAAAGATGTGCTCTTGGGCAAATATTTGAATGAAGGATGAAGGATTGAATTAATTAATTAATGAGAATGCTGTAATTTTTTCTTATAATTGAAGTAGTATGAAAGTAGTGCAGAAACAATTAATTTTAGGAAGTGGGAATTCAGAATGTTCTTGCTGAAAAATATAGTAGGAAAAGCTTGCAGTAGCGAAACTACAAATAGGCGTATGGTTAGAGAAAATGTATTCTGGGCGAAGTAGATCTAGTTAAATAGAATTTATTTGTGCTCAGTAGTGTACAGGAACCAACAGCCACTAGATAGCGTCACCTAGTATGAAATTAAATTCAATCTAGATGTGTATTTTATTTATATTCCGCGGTCACGATTTCATGTCGCCACCGAATTAATTTTGTTACTCGTTTCTTTCTGTTCTTATCGTGAGAACATGAATTTCAGGGGCAAATAATTTATTGTTCACCGTAATTATGGCGCTAAATTAGGATCTCCATATTTCTACCTTTTCTTAATTTCTGACATAATGCAGCTTGTAACGTGAATTTTTGTTGTTGTAAGAAAAATCATTCTGTCTATAAATTTCAAAAGAAGAACTTCTACAGCAGCGATAGTCTGTGTAGTTTGCAGATGTCATACTTAGACGATGTCTAAAATCCGAGATATTGATCCAAACTCGATTGATTTCACTCCTCTGTACCAGATACAGCTAACCTACGTATATCTATGTACCAGAAATCAGTACTATAAAGAGGTTGCTTATTTCTCCTTATACAATTTACGCTCTTCGCAACGATTCACATCTGTTGTGTTGTGAAGGAGGGTTCAGTACTGTAGAGAATACAACAAAAAGAAACAGGAGGTTTAGATTTTTTAAAATGACGAAACGGAGGAGGCGATATCAATTGATAACATTACGAAAAGAAACACTAGTAATAGAATGAGGAACAAAAGGAACATGAGGTATAGGCTGAGAACATAACGAAAAGAAATAAGATATATAGACTGATAATTTAACGGAAAAAACAGGAGGTATAAACTGAAAACATAATGAAAAGAAGCAGGAGGCATAAATTGAGAACAAAATGAAAATAAACTCGAGGTATAGATTGAGAACATGATGAAAATATACAGGAGGTATAGACTGAAAACATGATGAAAATATACAGGAGGTATAGACCGAGAACATGAAAATATACAGAAGGTATAGATTGAGAACATGATGAAAATATACAGGAGGTATAGACCGAGAACATGAAAATATACAGAAGGTATAGATTGAGAACATGATGAAAATATACAGGAGGTATAGACTGAAAACATGATGAAAATATACAGGAGGTATAGACTGAGAACATGATGAAAATATACAGGAGGTATAGACCGAGAACATGAAAATATACAGAAGGTATAGATTGAGAACATGATGAAAATATACAGGAGGTATAGACTGAAAACATGATGAAAATATACAGGAGGTATAGACTGAGAACATGATGAAAATATACAGGAGGTATAGACCGAGAACATGAAAATATACAGAAGGTATAGATTGAGAACATGATGAAAATATACAGGAGGTATAGACTGAAAACATGATGAAAATATACAGGAGGTATAGACTGAGAACATGATGAAAATATACAGAAGGTGTAGATTGAGAACATGATGAAAATATACAGGAGGTATAGACTGAAAACATGATGAAAATATACAGGAGGTATAGGCACCGTGCATGGGTCTCAAAATCGTACTGGTGGCGCCGCGCAGTGTCTCAATTTCTAATTAACTACAGGCCCGCAGTCATTCACTAGTCATGTGTGATATAGAAATTACATGCGGCTTTCTGCCGATAAAAAGTTGTAATATTAGTAAGAATGGGTTCATTGATTCATAGTGTTCTGCCCAATAACAGGTCTTTCACTACAAACCCAGCAATCTCCAGTCTTAAATTATTTTATAGACTCAGTGGAAAGTTGAGTACTGCTAGAGGAGTGTAAAAATGTAACTACAAAATTCCTGAAATATCAGTGAAGTTGTTTGGCATTTAAATCAGCTTTCAGACCATTGAATGAGGGTGAACAGTCATATTACTAAAACATTGACGTGTGTAATATCTGTGTGTATAATATGTCTATAAATTACGTATTTTAATGTGATTTAATTCTGAAAGTAGTCTTAATTACACTTCCTGAATAATGGGCAACTGAAAATTCCCTAAAACACAACACATATGAGCAATATCATCAACATACTACCTCTGACTGAGGTTCTGGCTGATATGTACATCTGTTATGAGGCTGTACATCTCACTTGTCGATATGTGTCAGAGGAAGAACAATTGTTTGTATACATCTGAAGTCTGACTAGTGTAATATGTAGCTAGTCGGCGATGTATGCAATGGAAGGGAAAAGGAACTGGCCACTCTACCCCATGATATTCTGGTCTAGTTGCCTCATAAGTGGTACCCTGTTGGTTTATGAAGTTCAGACTTCTCTTTGGACAGCTGAATAAACAACAAGATCAACATGCGGCAGCAGTTCAATTGACAGTTTGTGTGAAATGTTATACTGTATATTTTAATTCGCTGAATGCACCTTTCAACATGAATTCGAACACTGGCAACGGTGTAAGTAGTTTCGACCTCTTCAGCTGTTAATTTACCATTGTGCAGATACGGTGGAGTAACAACAATGATCTCTTTATCGGAGAGGTTTATTATTCCGGGAAAACCTGACTTCATCACCACCTTCTAATAAAGTCAATAATCCGCAATCAGTTGCTATGAATGTGTCACTCGATCTGCCTCGGTAGCATTTAGATTTGAAGGCCACCATCTGATCCACATTGGGTGGCTGTTCCACTTCTGAACAATTAATTGTCACTCTACATTTTTCAATATTGTTTCCTGAATCCTTTTCTGCTAGGCCAAAATCCAAAATTACAGTAACCATTGTGGATGTCAACAACATTAAAGTGGTGGTAAAAATAAATTATAATTATAATTGTACGATTAACTCCGAACATCACCCTCATAGCAGAATACGACAATCCAGTTTTCATTTTAATTGGAAAATATGAGTAGACGATTTTATTTACTAATCTTACACTTGGACAGAATTTTTCGAAAGCTTTCGATGTGAAATTCACTAATAAAAATGGTAAAAATAATATGTATGGTCTACATCTTGGGACGTTTCGACTATCTATGGTAGCTATTTTTGGGTTGAATGATAGAATTGGAAATATTTCTTATTATGATTCTACGGGTATGACTGTGTTTCAATTGGCAGCAATTTTAACAATATATTCGAAACCACAAATGTCACTCCCATTAAGTCTGGTAGTTCTGTCTCATATTTTATTGTAGAATAATTTCGGAAACCTTGCATTTCATTAAACATATCATCTGTTCCTGAACGCTTGTCATAACATTTCTTATGTGACTTCAGTTCGGCATGTAATGTAACAGACACTTGAGTAGACAATTCACACAATTCAATTGTGAAAGAAAAAACAAAATCGCTAAGAATGGTTTCATTTACTTCTGCCTGTATGGCTACTTCATTTTTCGAAATAACACTTGTTGAGCATTTGCCTTCCATAAAACTTAAATTTTCATCTTTTCTTCTTCTTTTTGCGTCTCTTTCGTACCTTCCCGGAGCTAGTTGAGATGAGGCAGTCTTTTTCTTGTAATCTTTTAGAAAAATACTGGGAACGGCATGCTAGTTTGGGGGTGTTCTGATCTCGTTCCCAATAAAATGAATAGCGCAAATTCTTGCTGCGGGTTTTGGTTTCCAAGGTGAACCATCAGCACTTGAAATCAAGAATTAAATATCGATGTGAATACATTTAAAAATAAGTATATTATTATTTATTGTTGCTAATATTATACATAATATATATGTAAAGAACTCAGTAATTATGTATTTTTTTAAATTTAAATGATAAATTCCTGAATAATTTCGAGGGAAAAATTGTTCCGGAGCCGGGTATCGAAGCCGGGACCTTTGGTTTAACGTACCAACGCTCTACCACTGAGCTACTCGGGAACTCTAACCGAAATTATTCAAATCAACTTTACAGGGAGTTATACCTGAAATCTTGATTTGCATAATACACGTCACTGTTCGTTAACAGAAAGCCACAATTTAAGTCACACGGAGTTAGTGTGCACTCGAAGTTGCTTGCTTGACGGTTGTCAGCCCACTTTGAGGTCTGTGGATATAGAGGGGAAAAAAATTGGATCGGTGTCGGTTAGAGTTCCCGAGTAGCTCAGTGGTAGAGCGTTGGTACGTTAAACCAAAGGTCCCGTGTTCGATACCCGGCTCCGGAACAATTTTTCCCTCGAAATTATTCAAATCAACTTTACAGGGAGTTATACCTGAAATCTTGATTTGATAAATTCCTGTCGTTAACTTAATGATTATTTATAAACATAATGTATTATATATTTTTTATTTTTTTTATTAGGCCTAGTATACAATAATACTATGATTACAAGCAGGGTAGCCTTATTTACTTTCGTCTGCGGACTGCTTGGATCCACAATTAGCGTCGTTTGCGCTTCAGTTTTCTGTTTTGGGAATGAATAAAAACAATATCGGTTGGTGTGTTCCTATAAGCATTACTACACTCAAGAACACAGCAATTTGCATTACTTTTCCGCTTTTTAGGATCATCCATATTTCTAATCATTTAACCTGAGATGTTAAGTATATTCATACGCTTCAAGCACAACTCTATCGCTGCTGTCCCGCAGTTAGTAACAACAGTCGCCACCAGAGGAGCTTGCACGGTGCCTATAGACTGAGAATATGATGAAAATATACAGGAGGTATAGATTGAGATCATGATGAAAATATACAGGAGGTATAGATTGAGAACATGATGAAAATATACAGGAGGTATAGACTGAGAACATGATGAAAATATACAGGAGGTATAGACTGAGAACATGATGAAAATATACAGGAGGTATAGATTGAGAACATGATGAAAATATACAGGAGGTATAGACTGAGAACATGATGAAAATATGCAGGAGGTATAGACTGAGAACATGATGAAAATATACAGGAGGTATAGACTGAGAACATGATGAAAATATACAGGAGGTATAGATTGAGAACATGATGAAAATATACAGGAGGTATAGACTGAGAACATGATGAAAATATACAGGAGGTATAGATTGAGAACATGATGAAAATATACAGGAGGTGTAGACTGAGAACATGATGAAAATATACAGGAGGTATAGACTGAGAACATGATGAAAATATACAGGAGGTATAGACTGAGAACATGATGAAAATATACAGGAGGTATAGATTGAGAACATGATGAAAATATACAGGAGGTATAGACTGAGAACATGATGAAAATATACAGGAGGTATAGACTGAGAACATGATGAAAATATACAGGAGGTATAGATTGAGAACATGATGAAAATATACAGGAGGTATAGATTGAGAACATGATGAAAATATACAGGACGTATAGACTGAGAACATGATGAAAATATACAGGAGGTATAGATTGAGAACATGATGAAAATATACAGGAGGTATAGACTGAGAACATGATGAAAATATACAGGAGGTATAGACTGAGAACATGATGAAAATATACAGGAGGTATAGATTGAGAACATGATGAAAATATACAGGAGGTATAGACTGAGAACATGATGAAAATATACAGGAGGTATAGATTGAGAACATGATGAAAATATACAGGAGGTATAGATTGAGAACATGATGAAAATATACAGGAGGTGTAGACTGAGAACATGATGAAAATATACAGGAGGTATAGACTGAGAACATGATGAAAATATACAGGAGGTATAGATTGAGAACATGATGAAAATATACAGGAGGTATAGACTGAGAACATGATGAAAATATACAGGAGGTATAGACTGAGAACATGATGAAAATATACAGGAGGTATAGACTGAGAACATGATGAAAATATACAGGAGTTATAGATTGAGAACATGATGAAAATATACAGGAGGTATAGACTGAGAACATGATGAAAATATACAGAGGGTATAGATTAGGACATGATGAAAATAAACAGCACATTATTGATTTGAAATATAACGAAAAGAAGCAGGAGTTACGGATTCATGACATTATTAAACGCTACAGAAAGAAGTGTGTAAAAATAGAAACTGGAATTGAGACCATGACAAGAAGAAAGAGGCGACATATAGGCCTAGTGAGGAACGAAAGACACGGGAGAAATAGAATTAGGTTCAAAACGATAAGCAGATTAATGTTTAGGAAAGAATAAATATAAGAGAAGTTGGCGATTGCGAGTAGAACGAAAGAATTCTCTGGTTCTCTCACTTCGGCATCCGTTTCATTTGCAGGCCGCGAGATTGCACGATCGTGTGATCGATGGCTGAGCGTCACGCCACACAATGGGGCCAAGCGTCAGGTGCTGGCAGACCATTGTCAGGATGTGTGCGGAATCCCACGACTGCACAATACGAATCTAGAAATTCGGGGAAGGCGATCGTATTATGTCCATAGAACACTGGGGCGTCACCGATCTGTATTGTCATGCAGAGAAAAACGTTTTCAACGTCTATTGTTAGGAAAACTGATTATACAGGCTTCAATCCATTAGAATTGTTTAGTTTTATGGAGCTGAAAATTGTGAATTTTGTGTATTACCTTTACTGAAATGACCATTGATTGAAATAATAATAATAATAATAATAATAATAATAATAATAATAATAATAATATTAATAATAATAATAATAATAATAATAGTTTTATATTATAACTTTATAACTTTAATTTTTATCTTAATTACACACGAATAAACATACTAGTGATATGTCAACTGTGTGTATATATATATATATACACACACATACACACAGGGAATAAATTCTCGCATGTCTGCGTTGTATAATAAACCTATATTCGTAATATTGTGCGTAATCTATAAAAAAAAAAATAATGAATATGTTTATACCATTTAAGATGTTGGGCGATTAGTATTTCTAGATATTTCACTCTAGTAAAAATTTGGTTAAACGGACATGAACATTCACCATTTAGACAATAAGCCTATATAAAATTATGTTTGTAAATTTTGATATTGTGATTATAGTCTAGACTAGTGGCTTGTGCAGCAAATGCTGCTAAGTTCATTAAAAGTTCAAATTATTTTTTTTTTTTCAAATTTATTTCCAATGAAGAATACCAGACATTTTGGAAGTTATTTGCTTCCATAATAATGAAATATAGGCCTATCCCTCTGAATGGTTTTCTTCATGCTACATACTTTTTATTTAACCTATACATCTTCAGTTCTTGAGTTCCAATGCGAAAACGCAAGTAACAATGTCAGAACGATCAGTCGGTTTTACATGTGGGAGTGAAGCAATAGATATTTCAGGTCATTGTGGATTGTAGGTTAGAGTTATGAAAATTCCTCTCCTCTCCTCTCCCCCCTCTTCCCTCTGCCCTCGTGCCCTCTGGCCCTCGTGCTCTTGTGCCCTCTGGCCCTCGTGCCTCATGCCCTCTAGCCCTCGTGCCTTCGTGCTCTCCTGCCCTCTTCTCTTCTCTTCTCTTCTCTTCTCTTCTCTTCTCTTCTCTTCTCTTCTCTTCTCTTCTCTTCTCTTCTCTTCTCTTCTACTTTCCTTTCCTTTTCTTCTCTTCCTGTTTTCTTGTTTTTTGCCTTCTTTCTCCATTCGCTTGCTTTCTACGTGATTCTCAATCTCTCCTACTGTATCTTAGATCCTTGTCGTTGTCACAAGTTTCATATTCAATTTCTACATTGCCTTCAGCGTCATCATCAGTATCATCATCTGAACTTTCATCTGTGATCTGCAGAGTAGTGTCGATCACGACGTAAGTTTTCATCCAGTGTTACTTTGTTAGATAAAACACACTGAAGGGAATAAATAAACTGCACTAACAGAAAATTTTCTATTAATACTATTGATACGTAAATCTGACGTACACTTGCAAATAATTATATCTCATAATAAGTTGGCCAAGCGTGTAAGTTGCAACCTGCTGTCACGACTACTATAGTCAGCAACTGAAAGACGGAGGCATAGCTAGAAGAAGGAGGTGCTCTCTTGGCGGGAAAAGTAGTGAGGATCAATTGTTTACCCATTATACGTCAAAATTACATACGACGGAAGTTTTAAACAATGGCATTACTTCCTTGTGAGCAGGAAGAAAAACCACTGTTTGATCACAGTATTGAGATATGTTCTCTATACTGTGGTTTCATTTCCACATATCCTACAAGTTTAATAGAAGTAGTGTTAAGTTCATAACAATAAACTTAGTATCTCGTTATCATTATATTACTTATCTTCAAATAATTATCTACAGTCAGATGGAAAGAAGTTTATGAGATTATACGTTCTCGTGCATAAAATCGAAACTTCACGTTGATGTCGATGTTATAGGCATTCCTAATTTATAGTCTCAACAAATGTTGACGCAACATCCGTCGATCGACCACGCTGTTACGTAAGTCTTATAGTTTTCAGTAATATATATATATATATATATATATATATATATATATAAATAAGACTTACGTAACAGCGTTTCCCTGTTTGTTTTCTTGGTTTCTTTTATTATTTCATCCATGATGACACTAAATAGAATGGGACTAATTCCAGTCTCTAGTGGCATTCTTTCTGTCAGGTGACCATTTATTCTAATTTTTGTGGTGGTGTTCGTAATAACTTTTATTATATTAATTTTTACCCCTTTTTCTTGTGTAATATTCTTACCACATCATTCATTTTTACTCTATCGAATGCTAACATGATTTGCAATAAAGATGTTCATTCCATGTTAAACTACTATATCTGAATTAGAATGCATATTGTCATTATTTGTGATAAATCAAGCATCAGTAAGTTGTTGATATATTAGTCGTATATTAAAAATAGATAGGTGCTGTAATATTACTTGACTGCTAACTTTGAGATTTTACTTGCAAAACATTCACAGTTCGTGGGCTCCCTGGAGTCATAATATTCGTTATTAATCCATCATCTACTTAAATGTCACTTCCAGGAATGTTTGGAACGTGATAAACAAATTTCACATATATCTGCTAAAAGTCAGTCCTTGATATTTTCAGTAGGCTACGAAGCTGTGATTTATTACGAAGGTATGCTGAAGGAGGGGAGGCTTCATGAGTGGCGCAAGGTTTCCTTCTAATTCTGTTTACCCAGCGAGCATACAGCCCCCCCTCCCCCGGTGCGGGGCCCCCGGTTCGCATTAATCTTTGTGAACCACTGTGCACCCGAGAGAAAATAATTCACAAACAAAATTGAGGAACGCTCCCTCTGCCTCTTTGTGTTAGGAAGGAAAAAAAATTGGCATGTGCTTCCAAAATTGTAAGTGACTTTCTAAGTGAACTACACCACGACATCATGAGTTCACTATCAATTTTACACAAATCACTTTTTTTATTTCATCGGCGCAGGAAAACAAACTGCTTCCGAGGTAAAAACCGTTGTACTCCCATAACTTTACGATCCATATGCATGCAGTGATGTTGCTGACACACCCTGCAATTCATTTTCTACTCCATTGTTCCCCGTCTTCACCCCTTTCAGCTCCCTTATTTGTCTTATTTAATTGTATTTACAGTTTCCTCTTTTCTCCCATATTCCTTCCGTCGTCTCTCCTACCCTTCCTTTCTCTTTTTCCCTTTATATTCTCCCGTCCCTTTCCATTTTTCTCCGGTGTCTTTTGAATATTTTCGTATTTTAAATGTTATTCCTTTCCTGCTTCTTTTAAGCCTCATTGTTTAACTCATTTGTTTATCTATTCACTATCTCTCTCTTCTGTTATCTACATATTCATGTTTTGTCTTTACGTGAAACGTATGCCTTACATTTCAATTTGAATTTATTGACATAAAAAATTACCGAATGCGTACATTTACATACACTTTACAATTTTATTATAATACGAGGTCAGCGCGTCTGGCCCCGAAACCAGGTGGCCCGGGTTCGATTCCCGGTCGGGACAAATTACCTGGTTGAGGTTTTTTCCGGGGTTTTCCCTCAACCCAATATAAGCAAATGCTGGGTAACTTTCGGTGCTGGACCCCGGACTCATTTCACCGGCATTATCACCTTCATCTCATTCAGACGTTAAATAACCAAAGATGTTGAGAAAGCGTCGTAAAATAACCTAAAACATAATAATAATAATACTATTGTAATGTATAATGAATTATTTTAAATATACAGGGTGATTCAAAAGTCCGGCGACACAGCCATATATCGTTATCAGTGCAGATAGCAAAAAATGAAAAAGAGGGGACAGTTTTTGGAAATACAGTATTGCCAGAAAGTTTCGGGCATCTTATAATTATTATAAAATGCTGCCATAGCCTTAAATTGTTACAGAAACTAACAATGTTTTTAATTGCTGATTAACAATATGAAAGAATAATTTTTGGTACAATTTCAGTGTTTACATGACTCTTAGTCCTTATAGAGAGATTATAAGTTTTTCAAGCGAAATAAACAGTTTTACAATTTTATTCTTGTTGTTGTTATTGTTACTATTATTATTGTTGTTGTTGTTATTGTTGTTCTTATTGTTATTATTATTATTATTATTATTATTACTTACTGGCTTTTAAGGAACCCGGAGGTTCATTGCCGCCCTCACATAAGCCCGCCATAGGTCCCTATCCTGAGCAAAATCAATCCAGTCTCTATCATCGTATCCCATCTCCCTCAAATCCATTTTAATATTATCTTCCCATCTACGTCTCGGTCTCCCCAAAGGTCTTTTTCCCTCCGGCCTCCCAACTAACACTCTATATGTATTTCTGGATTCGACCATACGTGCTACATGCCCTGCCCATCTCAAACGTCTGGATTTAATGTTCCTAATTATGTCAGGTGAAGATTATCAATGCGTGCAGTTCTGTGTTGTGTAACTTCCTCCATTCTCCTATAACTCCATCCCTCTTATCCCCAAATATTTTTCTAAGCACCTTATTCTCAAACACCCTTAACCTATGTTCCCCTCTCAAAGTGAGAGTCCAAGTTTTACAACCATATAGAACAACCGGTAATATAACTGATTTATAAATTCTAACTTTCAGATTTTTTGACAGCAGACTCGATGATAAAAGCTTCTCAACCGAATAATAACAGGCATTTCCCATATTTATTCTGCGTTTAATTCCCTCCCGAGTGTCATTTATATTTGTTACTGTTGCTCCCAGATATTTGAACTTCTCCACCACTTAAAAGGATAAATTTCCAATTTTTATATTTCCATATATCCATTCTCGTCACGAGACATAATCATATACTTTGTCTTTTCTGGATTTACTTCCAAACCTATCTCTTTACTTGCTTCCAGTAAAATTCCCGTGTTTTCCCTAATCGTTTGTGGATTTTCTCCTAACATATTCACGTCATCCGCATAGACAAGCAGCTGATGATGATGATGATGATGATGATGATTATTATTATTATTATTATTATTACGACCCCAAGGTTCACTCAGCCTTCTATAAAAATTGAGTACCGGGTCTTTCCCGGGGGTAAAAGGCGGTCAGAGCGTGGTGCCGACCACACTACCTCATTCTAGTGCCGAGGTCATGGAAAGCATGGGGCTCTACCTCCATGCCCCCCAAGTGCCTTCATGGCATGTTACGGGGATAGCTTTACCTTTTACCTTATTATTATTATTATTATTATTATTATTATTATTATTATTATTATTATTATTATTATTATTAATAGTAACTTGTATCATTTATCGGTGTATTATTTAGTGATGTTTGGCAAAGGTAGACGATCAGTACTTTACCTTTAAATTCCCTGTGCGTGTAGTACTGTACGATAGTCCACTCCGCTGCCGAGTTCTCGTTACAAATTAAACGCAGGCCTGCCGAAGAGATTGCTGGCCGCCCACGCGATCCCCTCGTCCACCTTGACCGCTCCTGATGGATCGACTCCCCGCATGACAACCCGCACTCCCATTTCTATTGTAAATATGATTAGATCGCTCCCAACGCTGAAATAACGAATGCTGTTAAATTATTTTTTCCTCTCACAACCCATTCTTTCTCAACAGATCGGAGGCCTCAATATGATGAATTGAAGCGATAACACTTTTTGTCAGTGGCGTAACTCAGAAATTGCTATCTCGTTGTACGCATCTCGCTTTGTAGGTGCGTGAGGCGGCCACGCATCTGTTTCTAGCTGTCAGCTGTGAACAAACTGAACCACAGAAAATTACACCCTCCAGGCTTCTCCCTTTGGATAACAACATCGATGCAAATAAATTAATATTTGCAGCCTGATGAAATGATAAGATGACCGGAGCTCCTGCTTCATATTATGACGTCAGACAGTAATTGAAGACTAAAATGGCTGCGGTGACAATTTCCCAGGCGTCTAAGAATACAAAAACACGACACAGTTGTACTAACCTGTATAGGTTGTAATAATTGAGGGGTTTGCCGGAAGAAAGGCGGATAGACCTAAACGCCCTTCTTCGGGAAAACGGTTTAAAATGTAGTGAATAATTATAGTAGCGAAATTTTGTTTTGATTGTACTGTACATACCTGCAGGACAGGGCTGCGTGCGTGCGTGCGCGATTTAGTCAGTCTACAAGTAGAGTTAGTGCTTTGCGTTACCGCATACTGTACTGTATGTATGTATGTATGTATGTATGTATGTATGTATGTATGTATGTATGTACTTATTCACACTGCAATGTGTATATATCCGGTGGCAGTGGTAACTAATTACATTCAATAATGACAATAATAAACTTATTAATTAAAAGTACAGTTAATAATAATACAAATAAATAATAATAATAATAATAATAATAATAATAATAATAATAATAATAATAATAGGGAATATTCTAAATTAAATGAAGCACGATTGTATCTTAAATCTAAGTTCGAACTAAAACCCACGAGTATGATATGTTCATATCTGCACAAGTACCTTTCCACATTACACTCATTTCGCTGGCAACTCACTCACTGCACTGGAACTACGACACATTTCACTGATTCTATCCTGATTTCACCAACACTTCAAAAACATTTCACTGTTCAAATACTTTGCACTGCCACTATAAACTATAAAGCTTCCCTGACAGGCGTGTTTTCTCTTGGTAGAAACTATGCAAATATATATAGTTCAATTTAGTCAGTCCAGTTTTTCCTTTGACTGCTTTTTATGCTCATTATTGTCCAGTAAACAAACTTATGAAACTCGTAGATTCAGACGGAAATATTTTATGTTCTATAAAGAGATTTGTTACAATATTCAGATTTTTGGGCTTATTGTTATCAGGATTATACAAAGAATAAATTTTATTTATTTACGTTCACACAAAATGGAGATTTTCTTTTTCTGTTATATTAAGAGATTTTGCTTTGCGTACTTAATGTTTACTCAGTATATCTGAAATAATGTAAATTACCTTAGAAGTAGATAATAAATGTCATAAAATGTATCTTTGTTTCAATTCCGTGTGAAATTTAAATCTGAAATCTACATTAAATCCCCTAAGCAAATCATTATATGAATAAAGGGCGTATAGACCGAAGTTTTCTATGGTACAAATATAAGGAAATTTAATAATATAAATTGCCTAATGCTACAAAACATTTATACTCGCTAAGATTTTTAATTTAATGTATAATTTTGTTCACTATCTGTATAACATTTTATTCAGGTGCGTCTTGAAATCTTAGATTGTCTGTATCTGAATTCACCATATTGACGTATACGCCCTTTTTCCGGCAAACCCCTCAATTGTACTTCCATATATTCCTTACTCGTAAACGAGATATCATTTAGTCATATTATAACTACTAAATACAGGGACATCATTTTATTTTTACTTCAATTTTTATTGTACCTGAGTTTTCTAATGTACTTTACTCCCATCCCTTCTACTAATGAAGTTCAACCGTCCTCCACACAGATCCAAGACCGCATATATAGTCATAGTAGCCTTACGGTCATAGTAAACAGTACGTTCCAAAAATATGTTAGCGTTTTCCAGTGACGAAAGAGCTTTCAATATTGCATCATTTTCCATTTGCCTACGTCGCATCCCAGTTTCCCCCACCTGCTTCTATTCGCCTCTCTGTAAATGCTAGTGGCTGGGCTGTCTTAGCTCTTTTCTGAGAACATTAATTTCTGTTAGGAATTGGACGTCTACGTAATATTCACCCATACAATAACTTAAATAAACGCGCCTTGTTAAGTAATTAACTGTCACGTGATTTCCTCCCTTTATACGATGCTGCGACGTAACCACTTGGACGGACAGTAGATTGCATGTCCGAGTAATTTTATCTGTGCGGGTCGGGCAGAAATGAAGACTGAATTTACAGTACGTAAGGTACTCTTTTATAGAATAGGTACAGAATTATTTCAACATGAGTTTCTAAGTATGAAGGACGAAACTGGTAATTGGAATTAAATGCAATAGTCTATAGTGCGATAATATGCAAGAAAAGAACTGAAGTCTGTATCGAAATGAACGGCCACCATTTTCAAAAATATGTTTAAATATCCATATTATGATTATTTTTCAATTTAACTTCATTCTCTATATTGTACGCTAATGTGCTGTAGACAGTATAATATACACTGCATAATGAATACGTTCGAATGGATAACTCAGTTCGTGAGTAAAAACACTTATTGTTAACACTGTACTGTATTTTGATTAAACAAAACCTAATGAAAATTATGAAACTCGAAATCGCGATATTTCCTACTTTACGTAAATGGATGAACTACTTTTTTTCCCTCTTATACCTAGTAAAGTGATTTGTTTGTATTTTACGCCAGTACCATCGAACTCCAGTCGTAAAAGGGGGTAGCAAACGGTGTTTCCGGTTCTGAATCGTTGATCCAAATGTATAGCCAGGTTAATATTAGAAATGTTAGGAAAAATAAAATGATGTCCCTGTATAATTATACAACGTAACTTCTATTTCTAGCTTAAATAAATTGCAATACTTGTTAAGGAACACATTATTCTTACACTATGATGCAATGTCTGTTAAGAATTTTCTAACATGGATTCGTTCATTCATTCATAGTTTTCAGCCCAAGAGTTTTCACTGCAAACCCAGCATTCTCCCGTCTTTCCTATTTTCTGTCTTCCTCTTAGTCTCCTCATATGATCCATATATCTTAATGTCGTCTATCATCTGATATCTTCGTCTGCACCGAGCTCTTCTCCCGCTCACTATTCCTTCCAGTGCATCTTCAGTATACAGTTTCTTCTCAGCAAGCCATCCTACCAGTTCCTTTTTTCATCCTCCTGATCAGTTTCAGCATCATTCTTTCTTCACCCACTCTTTCTGTCACAGCTTCATATCTTACTCTGACTGTCCATTTCACACACTCCATTCTTCTCCATATCCACCTTTCAAATGCTTCTATTTGTTTCTCTTCATTTCGTCGTAATGTCCATGTTTCTCACCCGCACCTTACAAATTACACTCCACACAAAGCACTTCACTTGTCTCTTTCTTAGATTTTGTCGAAAACTTTGCAGAAAATTCTCCTTTTTCTTTAAACATGTGATCGTTGCTTGTTTAGTTAATTGTCCGAAAACAAGTTTGAACCTCATAAGCGAAACCGATAAGGCATCACTCGTGAGGCAACTAGGCCAGGATATAATGGGGTAGAGTGACCAGTTCTTTCCCTCTCCATTACATAAACCGTTGACTAGCTACATATTACATTAATCAGACTTCAAATGTATACAAATAATTGTTCTTCCTCTGACACATATCGTCAAGTGAGATGTACTGCCTGATAATAGATGTACATATCAGCCAGAACTTCAATCGGAGGTAATGTGACAGTTGAATTTGAAGAAATGAATGTCCTAAGCTTTTCCAGGCCTATATTTTTTTCTGTTGTTGTTGTTGTTGTTGTTGTTCAGGCCTTCTTAGATTTTTAATAATTTCCAGTAACATTGCTTATTTCTTCAGGTATCTAGTTCTTTTATGTAAAAGCATTGAAACTGTTCAACACGAAACAGTCACCAAAGATTCGTTTCAGAAATTGTTAAAAGCGTTTATCAGATATTCTTTTAATTGTCGAAAAAAGTGGCTTTAAAGCTAAACAATAGAAGAAAGTATCGCTCTTTGTTTGCTAGAGAAAGTCTGAAACCATTTTATGGTACAATTGAGGGGTTTGCCGGAAAAAGGGCGTATACGTCAGTATGGCGAATTGAGATACAGGCAATCTAAGATTTTAAAACGCACCTGAATAAAATGTTATACACGCACGCAGCCTGTCCTGCAGGTATGTAGAGTACAATCAAAACAAAAAATTTCGCTACTATAATTATTCACTACATTTTAAACCGTTTTCCCGAAGAAGGGCGTATATGTCTATCCGCCTTTCTTCCGGCAAAGTCCTCAATTATTAACAAAATAAATAAATAAATAAATAAATAAATAAATAAATAAATAAATAAGTAAGTAAGTAAATAAATAAATAAGTTAATTAATTAAATGTAACATAATAATTCGTATTCAACATGTCTTAATATCGGTCATAAGGAAAATTTCGTTCAAAATAAATTGACTGGGAAAATTTCACAATAATGAGAGGAAATAAGCACAAGATTTACTAGGAAAAGAAAACGTCATAATCCCTATATAACGTAGTTTATTGTTACAACATGAAACTGGGCGAGATCTGGAGAGACCGGGAAACTGTGAAAGAATAGTTGTATCGCAGAGAAAGAAAAGAACATCGCCCGTATTAAGATCGCCGTATGTAAATCTCTCAGAAAGGATGACGAGACATTGTGTGGAAGTGTTTGTGAAAGGAACTCGAGATGACGTGGTCAGTTTTCCGTATCTCGAAGCTCCGTTCTTTGCAGAGCCAGTCCGGTTCTAAAGCCCATAACTTGTGAATGTATAAATCTAATGGACCAGTCGGCAGTGGCTCTCCTTATTCTTTCCGCTGGATTTTCCTTGTACAAGTAAGCCGGCTGGGTGCAGCTGCAAAGGCTCTTGGGAGATTTATAGAAGAAGGCTTTTGTAACGAGAAGAGAACTTGGAAATCTATAATAGAACTTGCATATTAGAGCCCAAATCCCGTCGCTGGACCTAAATACAAAGAGAGTCTATCGCACTTTAGACTTGTGAACTGTATGTAGGTCATATAACATTCCTCACTTCTTGTTGTAGTGATTTCTTAACTTCTGCAATAGACAGAATGTCATTAATTCAGCTTCTGATATTCCTAGGTTTTATTATTCTGTTCAGGCTTATTGATTGAGAAGGTAAGCTTTATTTGGTACAAGTGAAAGTAATAACATCGATCATACTGTACATGAAGCTAAGAAGAAATCTTCACACTCCGACGATGTTCTGCTTATGGGCTCTCACACCTCGTCATTAGTGTTCGATTCATGTATTAAATTTTATTTATTTATTTTAATTAATTAATTCGTTCGCTCATTCATCAATTCACTCACTGACACATCCCATTCAATCATTCGTTCGTGGTTCGTTCGCTCATTCATTAATTCACTCACTGACTCATTCCATTCATTCATTCGTCCGTGTTTCGTTCCTTCATTAATTAATTCACTCACTGACTCATTCCATTCATTCATTCGTCCGTGTTTCGTTCCTTCATTAATTAATTCATTCACTGACTTATTTCATTCATTCGTCCGTGTTTCCTTCGTTCATTCATTAATTCACTCACAGACTCATTCAATATATTCATTCGTTTGTGGTTCGTTCGCTCATTCATCAATTCACTCACTGATTCATTCCATTCATTCATTCGTTCGTGGTTCGTTCGCTCATTCATAGGACACTGAAGATGACGCAGAACGGCGTCGAAACGGGCCGTCTGTCTAAGGTACATAACTTTTTAAAAAAATTTTAACACTTTTAACGTGTTGTTAAACAATTTTAAGTTTTTTTTATAAAATTTAAGTACGTACTACAAAAAAAATCCGGGTTACCATACATAAGAACAAATTGTCAATGTCTTTTCTGGTAAAACGGAGATCAAATTGTCGGACATTGAAGAAATGTTGTCACTGGAAGAAATCGGGAGCCTTAAATATGCGCCAATAACGTCTGTTGTAACTGAAAGTTGTTTTTCTCAGTACAAATCAATTTTTAGAAGCAACAGAAAATGTTTGTGTTTTCAAACCCTAAAATGATTATGATGATCGTTATAGACTGTATTAGGAATTATTGTTATTATTATTATTATTATTATTATTATTATTATTATTATTATTATTGTGTAATGCAAGTTGTGTTGAGTCCGAAGCATTTGAATCTGGCATTCATTGGAAGATTTCCGCTCCTCTGAAGGTCCAAATTATTCCATCAGCAGATACTCATCGTTCCAATCAGGACGAAAACAAACCACAACGCCAGCAGGCTCGGTTAAAAAATGGAAGGGGAGGGGAATTGGGGAAGCGAAAAAATATATATACGCTGTGTTTTCAAACAAACTGCTGAATGTTGACTTTTAATTTGGTCGCTTGTTCAACACTAGAACAGTTTATTAGCAGGAAGGGATACGCATCATGTCAGCCATGCATGTACTGTTCTTGTATGCTGAGATTCTCATTACATCGTGTTAAAGATTTTCAAGTTAAAATGTGCTTTTTACGCATTCAAGCTGATGAGAATTTCATTTCAGTAAAATAGAATTGATCTTGATTTATATTGCCGGTTGAACTGTTAATTGGAATCCATATTCTCGGATCTCCCGGCTTCATAAAGCTTGCAGATTCTCGTCTGGCTATGGATTTCCATTTATTTGCAATAACAATCATTTGTCAAACTTCGCAATACAACTGCTGTTCAGTTCCGGTTATATTGAAACGAATTGGTATTGGATTTCTAAGAAGCATAAAACTGTGACAGTATTATATTTGTGCGAATCAGATCTCCCAGATATACTTTTTACAGACAGTTTCCCTAGAACATTGCCGGGATTTATTTTCCTGAACCGAAACTCCTGATTGTTCATTTTCAGAAATAGTTATATTTCTGAATGAATTGTTTGAGTATATTTTCCTGAACCCAAACTGCTGAGTGTTCATTTTCAGAAATAGTTAACTTATATTTCTGAATGAATTGTTTGAGTATATTTTCCTGAACCCAAACTCCTGATTGTTCATTTTCGGAAATAATTAACTTATATTTCTGAATGAATTGTTTGAGTGTATTTTCCTGAACCCAAACTCCTGATTGTTCATTTTCAGAAATAGTTAACTTATATTTCTGAATGAATTGTTTGAGTATATTTTCCTGAACCCAAACTCCTGATTGTTCATTTTCGGAAATAATTAACTTATATTTCTGAATGAATTGCATGAGTATATTTTCCTGAACCCAAACTTCTGATTGTTCATTTTCAGAAATAGTTAACTTATATTTCTGAATGAATTGCATGAGTATATTTTCCTGAACCCAAACTCCTGATTGTTCATTTCCAGAAATAGTTATGTTTCTGAATGAATTGCATGAGTATATTTTCCCGAAGCCAAACTTCTGATTGTTCATTTTCAGAAATAGTTAACTTATATTTCTGAATGAATTGCTTGAGTATATTTTCTTGAACCCAAACTCCTGATTGTTCATTTTCAGGAATAGTTATTTTTTTTAGAATGAATTGCTTGAATGTATTTTCCTGAACCCATTCTCCCTAATTCAGTCTTCGGAATGCATTTTCATTACTCGACATTTCCTCAAAGCTATTTATTGAATCTACAGTATTTTCCTTAACCATTTTTTTCAAATCGAAATACAGATGACAAGACGTATCACGGTCATACATATTATTTCTATGTGTTTAATTGATGTAATACTTTTAGAATATCCACACCAACACAGTTTTGTGTCTCCACAAATTGCAATACGAGCAGTCAAAGTCACTGTACAAAATAAATATTCTATATTTACTACAATATTTGAAGAAACATCATATTTCAAAGACGAAGAAAAGTCTTTTCGACAATCGGCTTCTGAAAATAGTCAATGACTGACAGTTCTTTACACTATGTAATTAGATTCAAATACGTTTTTTTGACTGTCACACTATCATAAAGAATGAAGGCTTACATTGATGGAACATTACTTACCCTATTGCACACAGTTTACAAAAACAAATGGCCATAGTATTATGAAATAAAATGCCTTGCATTACAATACACAGTACTGTACATAAGCTTAATATTGTAAATAATGTTTGATCAGTTTAGGCTTACATTCTTTATTGTAGTGTAGATAGGAAAAATAGTGTGCATAATGTATGTAGTGTAAATTGTAAATATTAGTAGTAGTAGTAGTTATTTATTTAACCTGGTAGAGATAAGGCCGTCAGGCCTTCTCTGCCCCTATACCAGGAGATTCCAACTACAATATCAACAATAAAATTACAATTAGTATTAAATTTACAATTACAATTACAAATAATATTACAATTAGTATTAAATTTACAATTACAATAAAATCAAAGTACAAAAAGATTACCTGAATAATTAAAGCTAGATAATTTATCATAGAGAAACAAAGAATATTTTATATTTACTGAATTACAAATTAAATCTAGAGTAACAAAATTGTATAGTGATGAAATTACTGAATATTGAAATATTTTGTGATAGATTAAAGAAACTATTTACAAGTAATCAATTACTGACCAAGAGCCTAATTAGTGTAATTGTTAAAGTAAAATCCACAAACGATTAGGGAAAACACGGAAATTTTACTGAAGGAAGTAAAGCGATCGGTTTGGAAGTAAATCCCGAAAAGACAAAGTATATGATTATGTCTCGTGACCAGAATATTGTACGAAATGGAAATATAAGAATTGGAAATTTATCTTTCGAAGAGGTGGAAAATTAAAATATCTTGGAGCAACAGTAACAAATATAAATGACACTCGGGAGGAAATTAAACGCAGAGTAAATATGGGAAATGCCTGTTATTATTCAGTTGAGAAGCTCTTATCATCCAGTCTGCTGTCAAAAAATCTAAAAGTTAGAATTTATAAAACAAGTTTATTACCGGTTGTTCTGTACGGTTGTGAAACTTGGACTCTCACTCTGAGAGAGAAACAGAGATTAAGGGTGTTTAAGAATAATGTTTTTAGGAAAATATTTGGGGCTAAGAGGGATGAAGTTACAGGAGAATGGAGAAAGTTACATGACGCAGAACTGCACGCATTGTATTCTTCACCTGACATAATTAGGAACATTAAATCCAGACGTTTGAGATGGGCAGGGGATGTAGCACGTATGGGCGAATCCAGAAATGCATATAGAGTGTTAGTTTGGAGACCGGAAGGAAAAATATCTTTTGGGAGGCCGAGACGTAGATGGGAGGATAATATTAAAATGGATTTGAAGGAGTTGGGATATGGTGGTAGAGACTGGATTAATCTTGCACAGGATAGGGACTGATGGCGGGCTTATATGAGGGCGGCAATGAACCTTCGGGTTCCTTGAAAGCCATTTGTAAGTAAGTAAATAAGTGAGTAAGTAATTGTTAAAGTTGTCCATATTTTGTTGTACCTCACTTTACGAAACAAGAGTTGCGTGAGCCGTTAGTCAAGTACGTCACTTGCTAGTTCACTTAATAACTCCAATAATACTTAATTTTGTAGCCTCCTAGAACGAAGTCCGGCCCCTAATAATACGTTCCCTCAAATCCAGGGAATGCAAGTGGAATTTATGGTGGACAAATCTCTCCGGGTGGGTTTTGTCGAAGTACTCAAAAGTTCTTTCTTTTTTCCTGCCTTTCTCCACGCCATCTCCCGTTTCTGTTCTTCTCATTCATCCATTTGTTATATTCTATAGATCTTACATGAGAAATGAAGCTTTAAGATGTAGAACAAGTCAAAATTTTACAATATTACAATTACAATTTTTACAATATTTTACAATGTTTACAGTTTTACAATTTAGTAATTTTCTACAATGATGAGGTGAGGTCCGAGGATTCGCCAAAAGATTACCCGGCATTTGCCTTTTGGTTGGGGAAAACCTCGGAAAAAACCAACCAGGTAATCAAATCAAAGGGGGTGAAATGAAGTGATGTCGAAGACTCGCCATAGACCATCCGTTTCCCTCAACCCAATACGAGCAAATGCTGGGTAACTTTCGGTGTTAGACACCGGATTCATTTCACCGGCATTATCACCTTCATCTGATTCAGACGCTAAATAATCTAAGATGATATAGCGTCGTAAAATAACCTACCAAAAAAAAAAGACCATCCGGCTTCAGTCCCACGGCTGGGGAAAACCTCGGAAGAAACCATTCAATGAGATCAAAGGGGGATCCAACCCAAGCCCGAACGCAGCTCCGGATCAGCAGCCCAGTGAGTCTGCCGACTGAGCTACATCGATGGCTCTACTAAAAGTATACAATACATAGCCAATTAGATTATTAAATTTACAAACGCAAACGATCATTCATCACTTGAGCTATATGTATAATACAAAACAAGTTAATTAAATTTAAGGCATAAACAATTCAACCAGTTGTGATATACAGAAATTGATAATACATATTATGCAAACTACTTCAAATTACAAACACAAACAATTTATCAACAGAGCTATACAGATTGCTATTCAATTTAAAGCCAAAACTATACAAACATATACAGTACAAAGTAAGCAGATTAATTCAATTTACAAGCATACTTTCATTAAGCTATGCAAATTTGTACAATTAATATCAAGTAGATTAATTCAATTTATAATCATAAAGAAATTCATTAGTTGAGCTATACAGACTAGCATTCATTTTAAAAGCATATAAAATTCATCAGCCAAACTATACAAACATATACAGAGACATCATTTTATTTTTACTTGCATTTTTATTGTACCTGCATTTCTGAATGTACTTCACTCTCACCCCTTCACTAATGTCCTTGCTCCCGTCAGACACACAAACTTACGGCCGCTGTTGCTTTCGAAGTAATGAAGTAAACACTGCAGTGTATAGTGTGTTTCATAAATATGATTGCGTTTTCTATAGAAGAAAGAACTTATATTAATAATATCGTACTAAAAAACTATATTCAAGAAACTATAAATTCAATAATTTCAGAGAATATGCTTCAAAATGTTTTTAATAATATGCGTACTGAATTGAAGCCTGCATTGTAATGAACGGCAACCATTTTCAGCAACTTGTTTAAAAATTCAGATTAGCTTTTTTTGAATTGAGGTGGCTAGAAGCAAAGGAATGCTAGTGACATTTGTAATAACATGAGTTAAGTGCATCCAGTGTAAGCTAAAGTATCTCAAATTTTAGTGACAAAGGGATATTTTAATCGCAACACGAATTAAAATTTAAATAAAAAATTTCACCGATTTTACGAAAGCTTAAATATTTAAACCCCATTTTCTCAAAAGTAACTTAAGTGCACTTACAGCCCTTCACTTATGACCCCCTTAATTTAAATGCACTCTCTATATTGTATGTTAACACCAATAATTAATATGCTAAATAAAGTAGACATTACATAACGAACATAGCCGCCTGAAAAGTTGAGTTTTTGAAAAAAAAAATGTTACTACTCTACTGTATTTTGATAAATTCCGTAAAAGTGATGATCAAACTGAAAATCGTAATATCGTATTTCCCTACAACATAAATGGATACACTACTTTTCTCTCCTCCTATACCTAGTAAAATGATTTGTTTACATATTGCACTAGTAACATCAAACTCCTGTAATGGAAGGGGGCAACAGTGTTTCCGAGTATAGCCATGTTAATGTTAAAAATGTTGGTAAAAATAAAGTGATGTCCCTGGACAATCAAATTAGTTCAGTTTACAAACTTATAAGTTCCTTCGCCTATACACATTACATCTTCACTGCTTCCTTTGTTACCTCCCCCTCTCCCTTTGCTCGCATGTACTGTAGATAATGCTATGATGTAATTTACATAATTGGAGGTGAACTGCATAACATTGCAACTAGTGAGCATCGCGCGTGAATAATGATAGATAACTCTCGTTGCTAGTTGTGAATAGGCAGCGCGATGCATTCTGGGTCATAAGACGGCGGGCGGTGCTCAACCAAGACGGGGAGGTTTCAAAATTGGTGCGATAGATCGAGGGCTGAGCCAAGCTTCCAATTGCTCGCTCCTTTGTCGGTGTTAGCATTCTGTACAGTTAGGGAAAATATACACTCATTGGCGTATCATTTAGCTCTCAGGGTTACAGCTACATTCAGTGGCGTAATGCTTAGCTAACGTAGTAACACATTCAGTGGCGTACCATTTTAATATCGGTTTTCATATCTAGTATTAAGGGGGTTTAAAGGTGAGCGTTCACTACATCGTATCGCACGCATCGGACGAATCGCACGGATCGGAAAAAGACTATCTTTGCTGTAATTCTTATGTAACTGCGTTCACTACATCGTATCGGACGAATCGCACGGATCGGAAAAAGACTATCCTTGCTGTAATTCTTATGTAACTGCGTTCACTACATCGTATCGGACGAATCGCACGGATCGGAAAAAGACTATCTTTGCTGTAATTCTTATGTAACTGCGTTCACTACATCGTATCGGACGAATCGCACGGATCGGAAAAAGACTATCCTTGCTGTAATTCTTATGTAACTGCGTTCACTACATCGTATCGGACGAATCGCACGGATCGGAAAAAGACTATCCTTGCTGTAATTCTTATGTAACTGCGTTCACTACATCGTATCGGACGAATCGCACGGATCGGAAAAAGACTATCCTTGCTGTAATTCTTATGTAACTGCGTTCACTACATCGTATCGGACGAATCGCACGGATCGGAAAAAGACTATCTTTGCTGTAATTGTTATGTAACTGCGTTCACTACATCGTGTCGGACGCATCGGACGAATCGCACGGATCGGAAAAAGACTATCTTTGCTGTAATTATTATGTAACCGCGTTCACTACATCGTATCGGACGAATCGCACGGATCGGAAAAAGACTATCTTTGCTGTAATTGTTATGTAACCGCGTTCACTACATCGTATCGGACGAATCGCACGGATCGGAAAAAGACTATCCTTGCTGTAATTCTTATGTAACTGCGTTCACTACATCGTATCGGACGAATCGCACGGATCGGAAAAAGACTATCCTTGCTGTAATTCTTATGTAACTGCGTTCACTACATCGTATCGGACGAATCGCACGGATCGGAAAAAGACTATCTTTGCTGTAATTGTTATGTAACTGCGTTCACTACATCGTGTCGGACGCATCGGACGAATCGCACGGATCGGAAAAAGACTATCTTTGCTGTAATTGTTATGTAACCGCGTTCACTACATCGTATCGGACGAATCGCACGGATCGGAAAAAGACTATCTTTGCTGTAATTCTTATGTAACTGCGTTCACTACATCGTATCGGACGAATCGCACGGATCGGAAAAAGACTATCCTTGCTGTAATTCTTATGTAACTGCGTTCACTACATCGTATCGGACGAATCGCACGGATCGGAAAAAGACTATCTTTGCTGTAATTGTTATGTAACTGCGTTCACTACATCGTGTCGGACGCATCGGACGAATCGCACGGATCGGAAAAAGACTATCTTTGCTGTAATTATTATGTAACCGCGTTCACTACATCGTATCGGACGAATCGCACGGATCGGAAAAAGACTATCTTTGCTGTAATTGTTATGTAACCGCGTTCACTACATCGTATCGGACGCATCGGACGAATCGCACGGATCGGAAAAAGACTATCCTTGCTGTAATTGTTATGTAACTGCGTTCACTATATCGTATCGGACGAATCGCACGGATCGGAAAAAGACTATCTTTGCTGTAATTGTTATGTAACCGCGTTCACTACATCGTATCGGACGAATCGCACGGATCGGAAAAAGACTATCCTTGCTGTAATTGTTATGTAACTGCGTTCACTACATCGTATCGGACGAATCGCACGGATCGGAAAAAGACTATCTTTGCTGTAATTGTTATGTAACTGCGTTCACTACATCGTGTCGGACGCATCGGACGAATCGCACGGATCGGAAAAAGACTATCTTTGCTGTAATTATTATGTAACCGCGTTCACTACATCGTATCGGACGAATCGCACGGATCGGAAAAAGACTATCTTTGCTGTAATTGTTATGTAACTGCGTTCACTACATCGTATCGGACGCATCGGACGAATCGCACGGATCGGAAAAAGACTGTCTTTGCTGTAATTGTTATGTAACCGCGTCCACTACATCGTATCGCACACATCGGACTAATCACACGGATCGGAAAAAGACTATCTTTGCTGTAATTGTAATGTAACCGCGTTCACTACATCGTATCGCACGCATCGGACGAATCGCACGGATCGGAAAAAGACTATCTTTGCTGTAATTGTTATGTAACCGCGTTCACTACATCGTATCGCAAACATCGGACGAATCACACGGATCGGAAAAAGACTATCTTTGCTGTAATTGTTATGTAACCGCGTTCACTACATCGTATCGCACGCATCGAACGAATCGCACGGATCGGAAAAAGACTATCTTTGCTGTAATTGTTATGTAACCGCGTTCACTACATCGTATCGCACGCATCGGACGAATCGCACGGATCGGAAAAAGACTATCTTTGCTGTAATTGTTATGTAACCGCGTTCACTACATCGTATCGGACGCATCGGACGAATCGCACGGATCGGAAAAAGACTATCCTTGCTGTAATTGTTATGTAACTGCGTTCACTACATCGTATCGGACGAATCGCACGGATCGGAAAAAGACTATCTTTGCTGTAATTGTTATGTAACTGCGTTCACTACATCGTGTCGGACGCATCGGACGAATCGCACGGATCGGAAAAAGACTATCTTTGCTGTAATTATTATGTAACCGCGTTCACTACATCGTATCGGACGAATCGCACGGATCGGAAAAAGACTATCTTTGCTGTAATTGTTATGTAACTGCGTTCACTACATCGTATCGGACGCATCGGACGAATCGCACGGATCGGAAAAAGACTATCCTTGCTGTAATTGTTATGTAACTGCGTTCACTACATCGTATCGGACGAATCGCACGGATCGGAAAAAGACTATCTTTGCTGTAATTGTTATGTAACCGCGTTCACTACATCGTATCGCAAACATCGGACGAATCACACGGATCGGAAAAAGACTATCTTTGCTGTAATTGTTATGTAACTGCGTTCACTACATCGTGTCGGACGCATCGGACGAATCGCACGGATCGGAAAAAGACTATCTTTGCTGTAATTATTATGTAACCGCGTTCACTACATCGTATCGGACGAATCGCACGGATCGGAAAAAGACTATCTTTGCTGTAATTGTTATGTAACCGCGTTCACTACATCGTATCGCACGCATCGCCTCTCGGCAAATCCGTCCACGTTTCTCGGATACGTGCGATCATGGCCTTCTTTAATAAATCAATTTTAATTGGTCAACTGTTACTATTATGTTGTGCCATGTTCAGTGTCGCGCCAAAATGGCAGACGGAAAACTTATTTCGCGTGTAGAAAATTGCGAAGAATTATATAATTTGAGGAATTCCCATTACAGTAATCAAGTCGTTTCTTGCAAATATATTATGTAACCAATATTTCTTTCTTTTCTTCCTCTTCAATTAAGACGTATGAAGCAATAACAAATTCTTATTCGCAAACAGACGTAATTAATAGCCCTAACCTCAACTCCTCTGTTTTCAGCAATGTCAATATCGTACGACGTCATGTTTTAAACAGCTGATAGGGGAATCCGATGAGGCGATGAGGTGGAGCCGTTGCAGTGGACGCACTGCACTTAAAATATCCGTTGCGTGCGATTCGTACGAGGAGTGCGATACGATGTAGTGAACGCGGTTACATTACAATTACAGCAAAGATAGTCTTTTTCCGATCCGTGCGATTCGTCCGATGCGTGCGATACGATGTAGTGAACGCGGTTACATAACAATTACAGCAAAGATAGTCTTTTTCCGATCCGTGCGATTCGTCCGATGCGTTCGATACGATGTAGTGAACGCGGTTACATAACAATTACAGCAAAGATAGTCTTTTTCCGATCCGTGTGATTCGTCCGATGCGTTCGATACGATGTAGTGAACGCGGTTACGTAACAATTACAGCAAAGATAGTCTTTTTCCGATCCGTGTGATTCGTCCGATGTGTGCGATACGATGTAGTGAACGCGGTTACATAACAATTACAGCAAAGATAGTCTTTTTCCGATCCGTGCGATTCGTCCGATGTGTGCGATACGATGTAGTGGACGCGGTTACATAACAATTACAGCAAAGATAGTCTTTTTCCGATCCGTGCGATTCGTCCGATGCGTGCGATACGATGTAGTGAACGCGGTTACATAACAATTACAGCAAAGATAGTCTTTTTCCGATCCGTGTGATTCGTCCGATGTTTGCGATACGATGTAGTGAACGCGGTTACATAACAATTACAGCAAAGATAGTCTTTTTCCGATCCGTGCGATTCGTCCGATGCGTGCGATACGATGTAGTGAACGCGGTTACATTACAATTACAGCAAAGATAGTCTTTTTCCGATCCGTGTGATTAGCCCGATGTGTGCGATACGATGTAGTGGACGCGGTTACATAACAATTACAGCAAAGATAGTCTTTTTCCGATCCGTGTGATTCGTCCGATGTGTGCGATACGATGTAGTGGACGCGGTTACATAACAATTACAGCAAAGATAGTCTTTTTCCGATCCGTGCGATTCGTCCGATGCGTGCGATACGATGTAGTGAACGCGGTTACATAACAATTACAGCAAAGATAGTCTTTTTCCGATACGTGCGATTCGTCCGATGCGTGCGATACGATGTAGTGAACGCGGTTACATAACAATTACAGCAAAGATAGTCTTTTTCCGATCCGTGCGATTCGTCCGATGCGTGCGATACGATGTAGTGAACGCGGTTACATAACAATTACAGCAAAGATAGTCTTTTTCCGATACGTGCGATTCGTCCGATGCGTGCGATACGATGTAGTGAACGCGGTTACATTACAATTACAGCAAAGATAGTCTTTTTCCGATCCGTGCGATTCGTCCGATGCGTGCGATACGATGTAGTGAACGCGGTTACATAACAATTACAGCAAAGATAGTCTTTTTCCGATCCGTGTGATTCGTCCGATGTGTGCTATACGATGTAGTGAACGCGGTTACATAACAATTACAGCAAAGATAGTCTTTTTCCAATCCGTGTGATTCGTCCGATGTGTGCGATACGATGTAGTGAACGCGGTTACATAACAATTACAGCAAAGATAGTCTTTTTCCGATCCGTGCGATTCGTCCGATGCGTGCGATACGATGTAGTGAACGCGGTTACATAACAATTACAGCAAAGATAGTCTTTTTCCGATCCGTGTGATTCGTCCGATGTTTGCGATACGATGTAGTGAACGCGGTTACATAACAATTACAGCAAAGATAGTCTTTTTCCGATCCGTGCGATTCGTCCGATGCGTGCGATACGATGTAGTGAACGCGGTTACATTACAATTACAGCAAAGATAGTCTTTTTCCGATCCGTGTGATTAGTCCGATGCGTGCGATACGATGTAGTGAACGCGGTTACATAACAATTACAGCAAAGATAGTCTTTTTCCGATCCGTGTGATTCGTCCGATGTGTGCGATACGATGTAGTGAACGCGGTTACATAACAATTACAGCAAAGATAGTCTTTTTCCGATCCGTGCGATTCGTCCGATGCGTACGATACGATGTAGTGAACGCGGTTACATTACAATTACAGCAAAGATAGTCTTTTTCCGATCCGTGTGATTAGTCCGATGTGTGCGATACGATGTAGTGGACGCGGTTACATAACAATTACAGCAAAGATAGTATTTTTCCGATCCGTGCGATTCGTCCGATGCGTGCGATACGATGTAGTGAACGCGGTTACATAACAATTACAGCAAAGATAGTCTTTTTCCAATCCGTGCGATTCGTCCGATGCGTCCGATACGATGTAGTGAACGCGGTTACATAACAATTACAGCAAAGATAGTCTTTTTCCGATCCGTGCGATTCGTCCGATGCGTGCGATACGATGTAGTGAACGCGGTTACATAAGAATTACAGCAAAGATAGTCTTTTTCCGATCCGTGCGATTCGTCCGATGTGTGCGATACGATGTAATGAACGCGGTTACATAACAATTACAGCAAAGATAGTCTTTTTCCGATCCGTGCGATTCGTCCGATGCGTGCGATACGATGTAGTGAACGCGTACATTAACTTTTATTACCTATGCAAGATGTCTCGTCATGGAAGTTCGTTAATTTGCCGCATTGTGGCAGCAGTGTTGGTAGCTGTATTCCGATGGGAATTATGGGGGGGAAAGTAGTTATAATTGTTGCAAATCTTGCAATTTTAAACTGATATTATGAATAGCCATTATTTAAATAATTTGCCAGTTTTACAATATTCATACACGTATTTTAATAACAATAATAATAATAATAATAATAATTATTATTATTATTATTATTATTATTATTATTATTATTATTATTATTATTATTATTACTACTATTACCGAAATACAAAATCCCTCCCTTACAATATCTACTTTTGTTGATCGATGGAACTATCATAGAGCCAATTGGCTAGTATATATCCATCGATTCATAGAGTCATTGAACCTAAGAGCCAACTGGCTAGTCTCTGAAATTGAGGCAACTCATCCTGCCTAAGGGTTTTCCGTGGTTTTCCTAAGGCGCTAAGACAAATGTCGGGATGAGCCCTAAAAGAAATGGGCCACGGACCTGCACTCATATCCCCATGAATCTCCCTAATTACCCTAAATTAATTGACAATTACATCTCTCCCCCTCTTCGTAATTGAGCCATCATATAGCCAAATGGCTGGTCTCAAAATTGAGACGATTCAACAAGGCTCATGACAACAATCACCTAATATATAATAGCCAAGTTGGCTAGTCTATTATATATGAGACAACTCATCCTGCCTAAGGTTTTTCCGTGGTTTTCCTAAGGCGCTAAGACAAATGTCGGGATGAGCCCTAAAAGAAATGGGCCACGGACCTGCACTCATATCCCCATGAATCTCCCTAATTACCCTAAATTAATTAACAATTACATCTCTCCCCCTCTTCGTAATTGAGCCATCATATAGCCAAATGGC
The DNA here is from genome assembly GCF_040183065.1 of Periplaneta americana. Classification (NCBI taxonomy): domain Eukaryota; kingdom Metazoa; phylum Arthropoda; class Insecta; order Blattodea; family Blattidae; genus Periplaneta; species Periplaneta americana. Next base: position 204,785,473 of record NC_091119.1, on the reverse strand, counting down.
TGGTCTCAAAATTGAGACGATTCAACAAGGCTCATGACAACAATCACCTAATATATAATAGCCAAGTTGGCTAGTCTATTATATATGAGACAACTCATCCTGCCTAAGGTATTCCGTGGTTTTCCTAAGGCATAAGACAAATGTCGGGATGAGCCCTATAAGAAATGGGCCACGGACCTATATGCCCTTCCCCATATATATTCCCCTTTATTATAAACGACGTATGCCCTAGTTCAGAACCTATAAATTGTCTATTAAATATACGAGGTCACTCAAATAGTCGCAATATGAAAGGACAGGGACCTATTAAATTGCAGATTTAGATTTCACGGCGCTTCTTCCGACGGCCTTCACATGCTTTGTCATCGAACAACAGATGACAGCGTCTCGCCAGCCATCTCCTCCGCGCCCCGTTACGTGATCACTTGATCAAATCTCAGTCCCTCTCGCGTATGTAGTACCTAAGAGGTTACGTCCAATTTCGGCTTCCCCTTCAAAATTTTCTAGAGCTCCTTCAGTGGAGCAGCGTAACCCGGAGTGAGACTAGTGGCCAACAGGCTTGGAGCTCACATACTTAGTTTTGTACAGCCCCGAACCCCTTGCAAGGACGCGTTTTGCGTACCTTTTAAATTTGTCCTCCCAATTCTCTTTCGATTTTTCGATTTTTTCGAGGAGGTTTAGAGTCTGTATTTCACCTGACGACGTGGAAACGTCTCTTGTTATTCACAAGAAGTAAGTTATACGTGAAGTTTACGAACACGATGATAATGATGATGATTGATAGTCTTGTTGAATTGCTCCGACAATGTTTCCTTATCTGAAGCCACAATAATTTCTTCACTTCAATTCAGCGAATATTGTAAAGCGAACATAAATCTTTAAGACATGCAAACTCGAGGTCTGAGGATCATAAACGGAGCGTGAGGAGTTGGAAGATGGTGTGCGACGTCGTTCATAAATCAGGAATTCAACAGATCTAGATATGACTAGCGATTCTTGAAGATTTGCCAACTTTACAGCTTTACTCCATAAGGGGCAGGTAGAGGGCTTAAGACGCCTCTTTCGATTTGTCTTCCACCTACGCGTTCCCACTTGAAAGAAGCCGTATAAACCTGTAGAGCTTCACAAGGAGACCCAACCTACTTGGCTTGCTTCTGGCTGTGATTGGGTTACTGTTCAGAGTTCCCCGACCGCACAGAATTCCCCAATTTTATCTTGTTTATTGCGGCACTAAATTTTCTCATATAAAATTCAAATTTATGATTTTGAAGTAGTTTTAATACATAATTCGTCGTTTATTATTCAAACTGACAGACTGTAACGTCTTAATATGAGACAAGTAAAGGTCAAACAAAGACGTAAACACATAGAATAAATTTAAAAAGTTACAATAATATTACTTACTTACCTATGGTTTTTAGAGAATCCGGAGGTTCATTGCCGCTCTCACATAAGCCCGCCGTCAGTCCCTATCCTGTGCAAGATTAATCCATTCTCTATCATCATATCCCACCTCTCTTAAATCAATTTTAATATTATTCTCCCATCTATGTCTCTGCCTCCCCAAAGGTCTTTTTCCCTCAGGTCTTCCAACTAGTCCACACCTGTGGAGTAACGGTCAGCGCGTCTGACTGCGAAACCAGGTGGCCCGGGTTCGAATCCCGGTCGGGACAAGTTACCTGGTTGAGGTTTTTTTCGGGGTTTTCCCTCAACCCAATACGTGCACATGCTGGGTAACTTTCGGTGCTCATTTCACCGGCATTATCACCTTCATATCATTCAGACGCTAAATAACCTAGATGTTGATACAGCGTCGTAAAATAACCCAATAAAATAAAAAATAAATCTTCCAACTAACAGTCTGTATGTGTTTCTGGATTCGCCTATACGTCCTACATGCCTTGTCCATCTCAAACGTCTGGATTTAATGTTCCCAATTATGTTAGGTGAAGAATACAATATGTGCAATTCTGGGTTCTGTAACTAGCATGGAACCATTGTATTTAATAATCACTATGGGGCATTTCCTCATGGATTTATAAATAACATTTTGGCATCATCATCTTTTTAAACGCTAGAATAAAATAAACCATAAAATTTATTTAGTCTTACGTTAAAAAAGTGTAAAATTGTTTTAAAAAAAGCCATATACCTTCGAAAGACGGCCCGTTTCGACGCTATGTCACGTCATCTTCAGTGTCTCTTGAACCACTGGCGATCTTGACTCTACGATATGCATTTGTCGATGGTAGGGGTGGGGGTGTGTTGTTCCTATGGTGGGGGCTGGCTGTTTGTGTGTTATGATGTATTATGACGTCGAATAATGTGTGGGTATTGAACTGCAATTGTGTGTTAAGTATTTGTTGTGGGTATGCTATTGTATTCTTATATATTTCGTATTGTTCTAGGATGTTTAATTGTGAACTTTTTGGTGTGATGTGTGAAATTTCCATATCTGTTTCTATATTATTGTAGTCATGATTATTGTTGATAATGTGATCTGCATAATTTGATGTGATGTAGGGTTTGGTTATAGCTTTAATATGTTCATTATAAAGAGTGATTTATATAGAACTGACACATTTCTTTCATTAATTGTTTCAAAATGAATTGTGCTAGCGACAACTTATTATACCTAAAATGTAGAGGAATTTTGGGAGATTATTTACCTCTATAGCAAATGTTGAAAATGTCCTCCATCCTGCATAAGGCACAACTCAACACGTCGTTCCATGTTACTGGCCACTCGTTGGAGGACTCTGTTGTCAATAGCTTGAATCTCCTGTGTGATGTTGTGCTTCAGATCGTCCAATGTCTGAGGACGTGTGGCATAAACCCTGTCTTTTAAGTAACCCCATAGAAAGAAGTCCGGCGTTGTCAAATCCGGACATCTCGGTGGCCACAGGTTCTTGGAAATTATTCGGTCGTCACATAACCGGATAAATGGAACCATGCTCCATCTGTGAACCGTGTGATGGACAATATGGCAGGGTTTTCCACAATGAACGTCTGAAACCAACGACAATAATTCAATCTTTTATCCTTATCTGGTTCCTGTAGCTGATGAACAAACGTAACCCTATATGGCTTTAGGCTCTCTGACACATTGAGTAGGTGTACCCTGTCTCCTGCGACAAACGTCTTCATGATTTTTTGGGTGACTGCTCCAGTCGTGCTCTTACGTCAACAACAACCGTGGGAAGCCTAGATGAACGATGTTTGCCCTTTTCACTCACCAGACATCCAGTTGTTTCCAATTTGTTTACCAGTCCCAGTATTGTGTTTCTTTTGGGAGGATTGCGAACACCAAATTCTCTGGTATGCCCTTTGAGTAGCTGTGGCCACCGAGATCTCCGGATTTGACAACGCCGGACTTCTTTCTATGGGGTTACTTAAAAGACAGTGTTTACGCCACACGTCCCCAGACATTGGACGATCTGAAGCACAACATCACACAGGAGATTCAAGCTATTGACAACAGAGTCCTCTAACGAGTGGCCAGTAACATGGAACGACGTGTTGAGTTGTGCCTTATGCAGGATGGAGGACATTTTCAACATTTGCTATAGAGGTAAATAATCTCCCAAAATTCCTCTACATTTTAGGTATAATAAGTTGTCGCTAGCACAATTCGTTTTAAAACAATTAATGAAAGAAATGTGTCAGTTCCATATAAATCACTCTGTATCTTGTGTGAAAGGATCTTCCTATCTGTCCTATGTAAAAATGTGGGCAACTATTGCATTTTAGTTTGTAAACTCCAGTTGAATTATATTTATTTGAATGTTTAATGTGATTATTTAGATATTTCTGTGTTGTGTTATTTGTTTTGTATGCTATCTTGTATTTTAGTTTTCTGAATGAAGTTGCAATTTTGTGAGTATTGGTATTGTGATATGTTAATGTTATGTATTTATTCTCACGTGGTGTTTGTGTTGGTTTGTTCTGTTTTTGTTTTGCCTTTTTTATTAGTGTGTCTATTATGTTAGGGTGAATAAAATAAAGTTTTAATCAAGTAATCGAATTTTTTTGATATTTTGAGACAATTAAGCAAATTTTTGATTATGAGGAAGAGTGACTGGCATCATGGCATTTAATAATTATTTTGTGGCATTTCCTACTGGAATTTTGAAATAAAATGTTGGAAACCTAACCTTTTAACATGAGAAAATAAAATAAAAATCATATTTTAGATGATTTTCATTGATATCTCCACTTCAACATGTAATAAGGAGGGTATTAGCACAATCTACTATATACAGTCACGAAGCTTGGGGTGATTTTTTGCAAATCTCGTGATAGTTGCTAGCCGCTTGGAGCGCTGTGAGTACTAGGAACAATAGACTGTGCCACAGCCATCTTGATCTAATACAGGCCGTAAGGCAGACCATGTGACTCGCTTAATCCGATCACGAAGGGCGGCGTTTCAACCATATAAATTAATTGGAATGCATAAACAGTAACCTATGTTTCTCTAAAATGTAGTGTAATTCCATTAATAAAATTTAAAACAATGATTATGAGACACTTCAGACAATTCACTTGCGAGTTAAGGTGTAATATTACTTATGGTGTGAAAATTACGTTGTTCATATGTGTAATACCTGCCTTTATTTCGATTAAATATCGCGAAATTCTTGTACATTCATTTATGCACGATTCAATAATTTTCAATTGCACCGCACGGATATTTAGATATGTTGAAATTATAGGTTATGTTTACTGTACCAGTTGCCCCTTTCTGACTAAATTTAGTGATCTCCAATGCTTTGCGATTCATATGAAAGTTATAGGTTATGTTTATTATATTTAACTTATATTCCTAAATTCACAATCATACATTATAGTTAAGCATAATGTCATGTATGATACCCCGGACATTCAATTTGTCTGTATTTTAATACTACAATTGAGTACTGAATTATTGTATTTATCTACTACTTAAGAGATGAAGCTTAGCAATGATAAGCAATAAAGTTATAATATAATATTTCACTGAGCTCCATACACTGAAATAGAAAACCCGAACAAACATTACGGCCTGGTCTAGATCGAAAAAGCATTGACTGTGCCGTATTTCGTATTTTTGTGAAAAGTTCGTTATCGGTTGTAATAACTATGAATGGCTAAAATACAATAATTTAGTCGACCTGGTTGGCAAGTTGGTATAGCGCTGGCCTTCTATTCCCAAGGATGCGGGTTCGATCCCGGGCCAGTTCGATGGCATTTAAGTGTGCTTAAATGCGACAGGCTCATGTCAGTAGATTTACTGGCATGTAAAAGAACTCCTGCGGGACAAAATTCCGGCACATCCGGCGACGCTGATATAACCTCTGCAGTTGCGAGCGTCGTTAAATAAAACATAACATTTAACATTTTACAATAATATGAATAATAATATGGGACAAGGAGACGTTTGTAGTACTATAAATTATAAGAAAAATAGGTTAGAGTTATCCTTCCGAAAGATCCAGGAAGGTGAGTTTATAGAATATAATATATTTTATGAAAATAATATATAAACCTTATGTATTTCATATTTCAATAGTGGAAGGAAGGTGTTAATTTTTTCAAAAGAACACTATATCGAAAGTACAATACATTTTATGGTCTGCTAGGGAAAGAGTCTGTGATGAGGCGATAGTAGCGATCCTGGTGGTGAGCAACTATATATGGATGAATATTTTAACTGTTTACGTTTGCATATTTACTAAGTATTAAGCTTCGTGACTGTATATACTAGACTGTGGTATTAGCATATTGCGTAAAGTGACAAAGATCGAGAATGTTGAGGTATACTTTCAGTGTTACAGCAATCCTCCTCAAAAATTCAAAGCGAGGGTGTCGTGATATATCGTCTGAAGGAACGCCTCGGGCTGGGTGATGTATGGGGGCAATATTGTTGATAGCCGCGAGGGGCTCACATGTTTCGGTCACCTTGGAGACGCAGCGTGGCACAGAAAAGGGGCGCATCTCCAGAGAGTCGGGGTGACGTGAACTTATACAATTATAGTCACTCCAACGCCTGCAAGCGACGTGTCCAAATGCATGGAACGTAACAATGACGTCATGTCAAGTTCGCGTTAGCTACAGTATCTCTGCTGATGTTGTTCGTCTTAATATTTGTTAACAGAAATGTGATTAAGTAAGTCATCATTGCAAGTTTGGGACTTGATTATAAATTCTTGTCTCACTGCCTCCAAGCACCTGAAGTATTCCTCTTGGAACTGCAATAATTCAATTATAAGTATGCGTGCCTGTTTTCTTCTTACTTTCCACTGTTTGATTCAGGTGATAAGTGTTCGCCTATTCCGGCCTCCCTTGAGAGTCTACTTGGTTAATTTTGGGTCTTTCAGTACATCACGTCAGTAAATTATTGTCAAGGAAAAGAATTGAGCGTCATTATACTCTAAGATTCGTGTTGCAAATGATGTTGAAGTAAGTGTACTTTGTTGAAATAGTTTTCCAAATATACAGGGTGATTCAGACCACCCGTAACAATAATGTATTTAGGAAACTAGTGCATGGAAATTTCCGAGACAAAAATATTTATAACTAAACTACATGTGAACTTTCACTGTTGGTTATCACCTGTGAGGTTCCGACCTGCCTTCGGACTAAACAACAGCAACATAGTTTTCCACCCAATGGCAGGTCTTTCACTACAAACCCAGCATTCTTAAATCTTTCCTATTTTCTGCCTTCCTCTTAGTCTCTGCAGACAATCCACATAGGATCTTAATATTATCATCTGATAATATATCCTGCCACCCCGAACTTTCCTCGTTCACCATTCCTTCCAGTGCATCCTTCAGTAGGCAGTTTCTTCTCAGCCAATTTAATTCTCTCTTCCTGATCAGTTTCAGCATCATTCTTTCTTCACCCATGCTCTCCAACACAGTTTAATTTCTTATTCTGTTTGTCCATTTCACACGTTCCATTCTTCTCCATATCCACATTTTAAACACTTCTATTCGTTTCTCTTCATTTCGTCGTAATGTCCATGTTTCTGCTCCATACAATGCTACACTCCACACAAAACACTTCACTACTATCTTCCTTAGTTATTTTTGCAGAGGTCCGCAGAAGATGCTCCTTTTTCTATCAAAAGCTTCCTTTGCCATTGCTATCCTCCTTTTGACTTCCTGGCAGCAGCTCATGTTACTGCTTATAGTACACCCCAAGTATTTGAAGCTGTCCACTTGCTCTACTGCCTCATTTAGTATTTACATACACGTTTACCTCTTTATTTTTCTTCCGATAACCATGGTCTTCGTCCTGTTTGTTTTTATCTTCATCCCATACTGCTCACAACTGTGATTTAACTCCAGTAGCATGCCCCTTTGTATCATTTCCTCCAATGTCATATAACCAGGAAATCGCATCCCTTTTTAATATGAGCGTATTCCGAATCTCACCGGTGAGCAATCCGATGGTATCACGGTGTTCCGAATTCCACCGATGACGTCATTGATGCTCCACCGGTGTCGCACCGGTGCCATCAACTTGCAGAGGTGGTGGCAGTCTCCCTCAGCCGCCGTCAGTGAATCTGATTGGTTCTTGTATAGGGCGGGAATTAGCAGATGAATGACATCGTGCATTGTTGTGTCATGGCGGTGTGTTCTGCTGTATTGTTTGTAATGAGCACAACGTAAAAACAATATGTTAATGGCTTATGAGCGAACATGTCAACGGACCAGTTATTACTACCGGTTCAAGAAATGAATTGTTTATGCTATCTTTTCTTTGAACGAGATGGGAGTACGAAAATTTCGCAAAATTTTGCTAGCGTAGCACAGACAACAACTTGTACAGTCGCCATGACAGCCATCAATCCTTCCAGCAGTTTTGTTCCTTATTTCGCTGCAACGTGACGTCATTGTTGTCCACCGGACCGGTGAGATTCGGAATACGCTGTATGAAGGCCTATTCGCTATGTAAAAACTTTCTTGCTTTTGTTAGTTCCACTTCAAATTTTTTACTTCAATATACAGTAGAACTTGGTTATAACGACATCCAAGGGACCTTAAAAATTATGTTGTTATAAACGAGTGTCGTAGTAACCGAGATTCATATTATCAGTCTAGTGAGGTGGGAAATGAAAAATAACAAACTTAATTAGGCTTATTTTAGATTTATGTATTGACTTTTAAGCCTACAATGAACATAATAAAATACACGTAGGCCTACAATTATAAATACAGTATTCTGTATTAAAACAGTTTGTTCGGTACCCACCAAACTACTTTACTTAGAAGTGAAGTAATCAGTCATTTTACTCTGTTGTCTTCTACTTGCCCAATACACACTTTCTAGGACTAAATTACGTTCTTACTTACTTACTTACTTACTGGCTTTTAAGGAACGCGGAGGTTCATTGCCGCCCTCACATAAGCCCGCCATTGGTCCCTATCCTGAGCAAGATTAATCCAGTCTCTATCATCATATCCCACCACCCTCAAATCCATTTTAATATTATCTTCCCATCTACGTCTCGGCCTCCCCAAAGGTCTTTTTTCCTCCGGCTCCCCAACTAAGAATCTATATGCATTTCTGGATTCGCGCATACGTGCTACATGTCCTGCCCATCTCAAACGTCTGGATTTTATGTTCCTAATTATGTCAGGTGAAGAATACAATGCGTGCAGCTCTGCGTTGTGTAACTTTCTCCACTCTCCTGTAACTTCATCCCTCTTAGCCCCAAATATTTTCCTAAGAAAAATTACGTTCTATGTTCATAATTTCAGTTACAATTTCACTGCACCCTTCCCTAGCTTCATAGAACATGTTCATAATTCTAATGACTCCTAAAGCGTCACTCGCTTCTTTTAATGGCCATACTGCGTTAGAATGCGTGCACTTAGTGAAAACTTCCTGTCGAAACTGATCTAATACCGCATGAATTCGGACAGGTTACAATGGGGTGGGGAATCCGCCTGCATTCCAGAGATCTATGACAGAAGGAGACTGTAAAGAATTTGTCAGGGTCAGATTTCAACAAAATATTTCTTAAAATACTTTGGTCCTTAGAAAATCTTATTACAAACTGAGGTTGAAAATGACGTTATATGTATGCGAGGTATGTAGACGCATATGGGTTTGTCGTATTAAGCAAGGTAGGAAAGCATATGTCTTATGGGGAATTAGTTGGACCACAGAATATTTGACGTTATATGCGAGGTGTCGCACAAAACGAGGTCGCTATAACCGAGTTCTACTGTAATTGTAATGAAGGACAGTTATGACTAATTTTGTGGCATTACATAATGCTATTTTTTAATTTACCCTAATGCAAAAAAAATACTGTAAGAAAGCATCAAATTCATAAACGTAAGAACAAAAAGTTGAAGTTTTTCCAACGTGTGTCGGGAGTTCATATTCAGAATACCGTAAGTCAGGCTCCATCAGAGTCGTGAGTGTATTATAGCTATACCATGTAGGACAGACCGCACGCTCTGATGTTGGATTAGCCACATAACAGATTAATGAGTAGCTGAACCGACAGATCTGGTGCTCTGCTGTATTATACTCAAGTTCATGTAACCGGAAACATTAGGGGTATGGAGTTCCGACAGACTGTGGAATGTCCAGACCTTTTCTTCTGAACGTACTGTCTCTTACGCAAGTCTACAAATGAGAAACCTGTAGGATTATTTAGATCATTACTATTGTTTCATATGAGGCGGTAAGTTCCAAAACTTCATAAGTACACATGATTTTTTTTTCGGCAGCAAGAAAAACTTGATGTTTTTAGTAAAGTGCAATTGATGAAATTATCACCAAAATGAAAGAATTAGTTAATAAGAGCAAGTTAAGAAAAAGAAGTTCATGATATCCTCATATGCTTCAATATAACACAATGAAATATGCATGAATCAAGTTTTGATGCTAAAGACCAAATATATCAAGTTGTAATTATACGATGAAAGAGTAATGGAACGGAGAAAAATTATCTCCGGCACCGGGATTTGAACCTGGGTTTTCAGCTCTACGTGCTGATGCTTTATCCACTAAGCCACACCGGATACCCATCCCGGTGTCGGACAGAATCGTCTCAGTTATAGTTCCAACTCTTGGGTTCCCTCTAGTGGCCGCCCTCTGCACTACGTCATAGATGTCTAAGAACGTAGGACTGAAGTCCACACATGTGCTGAGGTGCACTCGTTATAAGTACTAGTTGGCCGGGATCCGACGGAATAAGCGCCGTTTTAAATCACGAAGTGATTTACGCATATCATATTATTTTAATGTACCGTTCCATTACTCTTTTATCGTATGGTGACGCAGAATATCTGCATGGAAATATCATATGTACTTCGGTACATTAAAATAATATATGTTATAATTAATACAAAATTGTTTGCAAATATTAAGTTTTGTTGCAACTTAAAAATAACATAAAATTGAGTCAATCATAAGTAATGACTGAAACAAAATTGTAGTTTTATTATTTAATCCAAACCTGAAATTATATATATATATATAGGCCTAGGTATATTTTACTCTTACAATTAGTAAAAAAGAAAGGCTAACATTCTTTAACGGTTAGCGCGTCTGGCCGCAAAACCAGGTGGCCCGGGTTCGATTCCCGGTCGGGGCAAGTTACCTGGTTCAGGTTTTTTTCCGGGGATTTCCCTCAACCCAATATGACCAAATTCTGGGTAACTTTCGGTATTGGACCCCGGGCTCATTTCACCGGCATTATCACCTTCATCTCATTCAGACGCTAAATAGCCTAGATGTTGATAAAGCGTCGTAAAATAAACAAATAAAAAAACGTTCTTTACCTTAAGTGTTAGTGGAAATGTGTATATTTGAAACTACTGTTATATCACATCCTTAATTCAAGATCATACTGATCTCCATATTCATCATGATAGATCACTTTCCACAACACTTTCTTCAATAATGTCAATTTCATACTCAAAAATATCCTTGCAGAACTTGAGAGCTACATTTTCACATCACTCATCACAGAAGTATTTCTTTAGTATTGCATCAACATCTTTGAGTTTTACTTCTACAAAGCAATGCTGTCAATTCAGACCTCAAGGAAAAATATATATTCACCTTAAAATTACAGGAAAAACACAAATTACACATTAAACAAAATAAATTGTTTGCCTTTAAATCCCATGCGTCGAAAATTTCTAGCGCAATAATTAACAATAGATCCCTATTAGAAACAACAACCAAATTTCTTGGCTTAAAAATCGATAATGTGTTAAATTGGAAAAATCATATTAAAGAAATTACCCCCAAACTAAACTCAGCTTGTTTTGCTATTAGATCTATGCAAAAGATAATAAATATCAATACCTTAAAAACAATATACTTTGCATACTTCCACTCGGTAATGAGTTTTGGAATAATATTCTGGGGAAATTCCACAGATAGTAACAATATATTCCTACTACAAAAAAGAGTAATTAGAATAATAGTAGGTGCCAAATCTAGGGAATCGTGTAGGACTATTTTCAAAAAGCTACAAATAATGTCCATAGCTTGTCAGTATATCTTTTCATTAATAATCTTCCTCGTATGTAATCGTGAAAACTTTGTAATTAATTCAACAGTTCATAGCATAAATACACGTCAAAAATGACTTTCATATTCCATCGGCAAGTCTATCGTGCTATCAAAAAGGAGTGCGTTATATGGCAGTAAAAATTTTTAATAGCCTCCCTATCGATATAAGAAATGAAACTCAAAACATAAAATTATTTGGGGCCAAATTAAAGAAGTGCCTAATTTCTCACACCTTCTATTCTGTAGGTGAATTCATGACATTCAATAACACTTCATGAAATTGATACTAAAACTTTGTGTTGTACTAGTAGACTATATTGTAAATCTCGTCCGTATATATTTAATCTAGACTGTGACTATAAATTAAGATTTTATAATAGTATTAAGTTTTTTGACTTGTTCCATATTCTAGCTGTAAGCAATGTATGAATACCATGGAATGTTGATAAATACAGTACAATACAAGTGTCCCAAATTTTATTTCTGGATCTGTACAGTTATGCTGGCATTGGTATATAGTGTGATTGTATGAAGTTTTACATCAAACCGAGCATTTGAGTCGTCTAGATAAATAAGAATGTATGAAGTTTTGATTGAAAATTGCCACACTTTATGTATGAAGTTTTGAGACAAAATGAAATGCGTTATAAAGTTTTGAAAAAGAAATATCTTGAAGATAAAAACTCCTGTATAAATAGATTTTACTCAAACATTTGTAGTAATATCTTGAAAGAGTAACATCTGGGCCGATTGAAATATACATCCCAATTATGATTATTCTTTTTTTTTTTTTTTTTTGGACTTATCAAGTTTTGGAACTCACCGCTTCATTTGATCGTAGTTATGTAGAGAAATGTAATGTCACCTACACACGTGTCCTGTTGTAATATCAAACTTCATTTTGTGTTTCTGTTTATTAAAATTTCCTTCTTAGTTAGGTTCTTGGACATTAGAGCCAAAAATCTGTCCCCTATTCGTACCAGAACCCATGAGTTCAAGCGATACACACCTTCAAAGCGGTGTGCTCTCATTGTTTTTGTATTTTGTTTACTACATTAGATATACAGACGTGGACAAATTATTAGACTAAATTAATTATATGTGCAACGAAGCCGTATTTATCGGTAGAAATAATGAACAAAAATGTATTTAGCACAGATAAGAAAATTGAGTCTGGAGGTTACTAATTTTTTGTGAACATTCCCTTATTCTTTATTAACACGTTGATTTTGTCAGGGATGCTGGAAACCAAAGTTTGACACTTTCTTTGAATATCAGCATCATTTAGCTTAAATGAGTCCATGTTTTGTTGTAAGCCTCTTTTTGTTCACTTTCTTCTTCAGTATAGATAGTAGATTTTAAATTTTGTTCATATCCGGTCTTCTTGCAGGCTATGGGAGAATATCTTCTGCAGTATACTGTATAATTAAAACACCAGTAGTACCAACATAAACAGAAAAAAATATACTTAACCACTGGAAAAATATACCAGAAGCTACAAACAATCATAATTACAATAATAGAGACTGTGTGAATTGTACTGATAGTCGATATGACGAATTATATTATGTTTCCAAGAAAACTTTTAGTCTAATAATTTGTCCACGTCTGTATTTCCAAACTTTCGCGAAGCTCTGCATTCAGACCTCGAAGCCATCGCGTCTGATCTCTGTGATGACCAGTTCTGCAATGGAGTTATTTCGTATACATTGCGTTACATCGCATTACCCAAACTCTGTTTGTATCCATATTGTCCCCACGCTTCAAAAATGTGGCTCAGTTATCTGAACAAAAGCCACGTGTGTGCGGACATTATCCTGTGATCCCGCGTTTTCATAAACGGTTTTCGTGTAATCGAACAGCAATCGTGTGGCTCCCGCACCCACACCTGCAGTGATCGCCATGTTGGACTACCAACCCTTGCCCCATATCATTAGCAGTTCTCGCATGCGTGAAACCTTTGAATCGCGTTAATAGCGAAGCGCAGGCAGGCCAGAGGGAGAATGTTCATTTCCTGACAGACTGTGTCTTGTAATGGGGCAGTGTCTGGCTTTTCTGCCAATCTAATTCTACACGATTTTCGGATTTTTACGGAAAAATAGATGGAGGTTTTGAGCGTCGTTTATAATAGAAAGACCTGATTTGGACATGTCTGCCTGTCTGATATTTGTCAGTCTGCATGTCTGTACTATTACAGTTATTTCACTTGCATTAATATCATTCTAAAATGTATAACACCGGGTTATTAAAAAAATACAGACTTTTCAGTGTTGTATAAAACATAAACTATGTGTGATGTCGACATTTATTTTGCGCTGTTAGGTTGAGGATCTGTAGAAGTTTCGACAAGACACACTGTTGGTACCACTGCGCTGATTGTTGTGCTGGCGCAAGCATAATAGCTGAGATGGCCATCTGAGATATCGACAGGCATTTTGCTCCGTTAGATTAAGGATCTGTAGAGGTTTCGACAAGACACACTGTTGGTTACTGCGCTGATCGTTTGTCTTTCAGAAACTGCCAAACTTTTATTAAACAAAAGTTACTAACGAGTGTTATTTGAAATTTGATCCTAATTAACAATTACTAATATTAATATTAATAGACAATAAAATAATAAATAATAAATAAACAGTAGGTAATCGTGCATAGAGTTCAATGAAGTTTGTATAGTTGGCATAACTGGTAAGAAGAGAATAGCTGATCATAACACACTACTGCCATCTAGCGGAATATTTATAATGATGAGATGGCACAATAATATATTTTTATGACAGTTTAGTATTTTAGTAAGTTAATAAATAAATATTTTATTGTATTAGAGTACTTTATTTCTTCTAATCTTTATATATTTTCTTCTAATAGTGTCAATTAAATCCCACTCCAATTTTTATTTTCTATAGATAAATCAAAACCTCTAGTGAGATTACTGTAGATACATATTCGTATGAAACGATCAAGTATGCAGCAATCATGTATCCGTGCAAAACAGTATCACCATGGAAACTCTATAACGTTATGAAAAAGATGACTCACTTTACAATATGCTGTAATAAAAATAAGCACGTATCGAATTAATAAAGATTGTGTAGGAAAAGCAGTATTTCGATGAAGGCTTTGCATCAGCGCTGATTAACGAGTTTCTTTGTCTACCACAGAAGTTTCGACCGCTGCTTTGAAAGAAGTTGTTGAAGGAAACGCTAGCGTGGTATGACACTAGAGAATAGAGGAAAGTTGCAGATTGTAGCACATGCTCAACTTCAGGAACAAACTTCCCTCCGTCCTTGTCGCACTATTGTTGGTTGTGAAATGAAGTAAATTTGACGTTAAAAGATCTTTCCGCCACGATCCCGAATGTCCGGTTTGTGCCGTATTGTTGATCGCCGTCTCAGGAACTGCTTTGGGTGGCCTAGTTGCTGCGTAATTAATCATCGGGGTGGCTCCGACAAGACGGGTAGTAGGGTGACATGGGGTGCAGAGAGTGCAAGAAACAGGCTTCACGATGACTACAACGATCAGTCATTCAGATTGATATCCAGTTTCTTCTACTGATATTGCGACATACATCCAGAAGAAGAGAAATTTATTTTATTGGGTTATTTTACGACGCTGTATCAACATCTAAGGTTATTTAGCGTCTGAATGAAATGAAGGTGATAATGCCGATGAAATGAGTCCGGGGTCCACCACCGAAAGTTACCCAGCATTTGCTCCTAGTGGGTTGAGGAAAAACCCCGGAAAAAACCTCAACCAGGTAACTTGCCCCGACCGGGATTCGAACCCGTGCCACCTGGTTTCGCGGCCAGACGTGCTGACCGTTACTCCACAGGTGTGGACAAGAAGAGAAAGTATCAGGACGAAGTTAAGGCCGTTTTGATGTATATCAGTATATATGTACAGGGACATCATTTTATTTTTACTTCAATTTTTATTGTACCTGAGTTTTTTAATGTACTTCACTCCCACCCCTTCTACTAATGAAGTTAAACCGTCCTCCAGACAGAATCAAGGCCGCATATAGTAAACAGCACTGAGTTAGTGAGTATAGTACGTTCCAGAAATATGTTCGCGTTTTCCAGTGACGAAAGAGCTTTCAATATTGAATCATATTTTCGGACAAGTACTGTCAGTTTGCCTACGTCGCATCCCGATTTCCCCCACCTGCTTCTGCACGCTCCGCTGTAAAAGCTGGGCTGTCTTAGGTCTTTTCTGAAAACATTAATTTCTGTTAGGAATTGGACGTTTACGTAATATTATACAACTGTTTAAAATAACTTAAATAAAAGGGCCTCGTTAAGTAATTAACTGTCACGTGATTTCCCCCCTTTCTACGATCCTGCGACATAACCACTTGGACGGACAGTAGATAGCATGTCTGAGTAATTTTATCTGTGCGGGTCGGGCAGAAGTGAAGATTGAATTTACAGTACGTAAGGTACTCTTTTATAGAGTAGGTACAGAATTATTTCAACATGAGTTACTAGTACGAAGGACGAAACTGGCAATTGGAATTAGATGCAATAGTCTATAGTGCGATAATAGGCACAAAAGAACTGAAGCCTGTATCGAAATGAACGGCCACCATTTTAAAAAATGTGTTTAAATATCCATATTATGATTATTTTTCAATTTAACTTCGTTCTCTATATTGTACGCTAATGTGCTGTAGACAGTATAATATACACTGCATAATGAATACGTTCGCATGGATAACTCAGTTCGTGAGTAAAAACACTTATTGTTAATACAGTACTGCATTTTGATTAAACAAAAAACTAATGAAAATTATCGAACTCAAAATCGCGATATTTCCTAGTTTACGTAAATGGATGAACTACTTTTCTTCCCTCCTATACCTAGTAAAGTGATTTGTTTGTATATTACGTCAGTATCATCGAACTCCAGTCGTGGAAGGGGGTAGCAAACGTGTTTCCGGTTCTTAATCGTTGATCCAAAGGTATAGGCAGGTTAATATTAGAAATGTTAGTAAAATAAAATGATGTCCCTGTATATTGCTTAATTTTGGATGTTATTAAATGCTTCACGCGTGAAGTCATTTTTATAACTTCTTTTGTTGAAATTTAGAATTTTCAAGTTGCTGTTCCCGTGTTTAGTCTTTGTATATATCTTTGCAAACAAATTTTGTGAGAAAAGTATATTTACACACGAGATTAAATTGTCATGCATACTAATTCTACATTAACGCTAAGTTTTGAAGACATGATCTTAAAACAAGTTAGTGCGAGAACTTTCTCTGTAGATGTCCACCCAGTGGAACAATTTCGTAGTGATGAGAGTTCTCCAGGAGTAAGGGCACCTGCACCGAGTGGGGGCGTTGTTGTGTTGGACTTTTTAAGAGCGTAGAGCTGGTGGCATTGTGTGTGGGAGTTTCTGTTGTACAATTTTCTCTTTTGTTGCTCATTGGAATTCCAGCCCCGAGTGGAGACAGCTTGGCGCCCCGTTTCCCCCCCCCGCACCCCCTCGAATCTTTTTATCCCACTGTTTCAGCCGTTACAATGCGATGTGGTAGAAACGCTGCTACACCAGCCACCTCCACTTGGTGCAGGAAATGCGTTCAGCGCCATCTTACACTAAGGAAGATAAAAAAAACAAGAAAGAAGAGAAATGGAATATACTGTAGAGATATGGAAATTACATTGGGTCTGAATTCCAGCCAGTGTGTCGGCTGAGCCATCAATTTTATATAAGTTTGAAGTTCGCCAGGCAGCTTAGAAGAGACGTAAATAAAACGCTTTCCCCCCTTTCCGTGTTGTACATCTGACAACAGAATGGCTTGCAGGAATATCGGTTAAGTGGAAATTTATTTTTATTTCCTGGTTGCATAACGATCCAGATGCCGTATGAAGAATCCTGGTGGGGGGGGGGGAGGGGAATGGACTGTTCGTGTATAAACTTCTGAGTATAAGTAGGCTAATATTTAATATATGAGGAGAAAAATACAGATATTATTCTGTAGGAAAAATTAATAAATCTGTAATATTCTTATAGCTGCATTGCATATACGAGGCGCATCGAGAAAGTAAGTTTCCCTATTTTTTTTAAAGAACACACGCTTTAAGGAAAACATTTATTGGCAACAGGTACAGCAATGTTTCATCTATTTTTAAACATAGCCACCATCAGAATTGAGACACTTGTCGTATCGTGGGATCAACTTTTGTATCCCTCTGTCGTAGAACTCTGAATGGAACCAGCGTGTGACAGACGTCTTCAGCTCTTCGTCGTTGCCAAAACGCTCACAGGAGGACAAGAATTTCTTGAAAAAAGAGAGAGAGAGTGTGTGTGTGTGTGTGTGTGTGTGTGTGTGTGTGTGTGTGTGTGTGTTCGGCCCATAGGCCTGACAGCTGGCAATGCTTTGTGCATTAAAGAACTTTATCACCGACCGAACCTCGCAGGCGGCGGAATAGGAATAAGGACTTCAATTTAGAACCACTGCTGCCACGCTACTGGCACCAGGCGGGACTTGTCCGGCTGGCATATGATTGATACGTCATAGATCTATTACGCATGCGCAATTCACACGGCTAATTACGTTTACTTTCAAGGGGAAAAAATCGGGAAACTTACTTTCTGGATGCGCCTCGTATTTGTACAGATTACTGTGCACCTAACTGCGGAATCCCGGCCAAACAAATGACTCAGCTGAGTGCGCTCCTAGTATAATGGCAATTGACATTGGACATATACGTCAACATATATGCCTAACTTGGAGTCAGGCCACAAAGGGAAACACTGAAGGAGGAAGGTTCTGTCCGGTGCTTTGGATTGAATTCGGTGTAGCTCAGTGGTCAGAGCGCTTGGTACGTAGAACCAAGGACCCGGTTTCGATCCCCGGCGCCGGAGCGAATTTTTCTCCTCAAATATTAATTGTCAATGTTACAGATATGATTCTTTAGGACGTATTAATAAATCTGTAATATTCTCAGTATAATGTCTTCACTTAATCTGAACCACGAGAATGCGTTTTTCTCAATTAACAATATTTGTGAAACTGTCATACACAAATCATCAGAAACCTTTTGCACATTAATAGAAGAATCCATGTGATTTCTTTTGGTACTATATGAATTGGGTATTGCGATTTAGTATTAATTTAAAACTGGACATTAAATGCTGTAAATGCCAATATTTTTTAAAATTAATTTTTCCAAAATAGAGTATGTCCCTTATCAATCCAGTAAAAAGAAAATAAGCCCCATTGTATTTTCATTTAGGCCCTAGGTTCTCCCATAGATGTGCAAAATGTATGATATTACAGTATATTTTAGAAGAAATAGGCTACCTGTTTCACAGGGTTTTTCTCTTTGGCACAGCGTTTTCATGTCCAGTCTTCAGTTGCTGTGAATATAAAGAGAAAAAAATTGCATATTTTTTGTGTAATTTTTTAAAAAATACAAATTCTCAAAGCATACAAATCGAATTATTATGAATTTCAATTTTATTTGTAGCTAATATTATAACAGAATAGTCCACACCTGTGGAGTAACGATCAGCGTGTCTGGCTGCGAAACCAGGTGGCCCGGGATCGAATCCCGGTCGGGGCAAGTTACCTGGTTGAGGTTTTTTCCGGGGTTTTCCCTCAATCCAATAGGAGCAAATGCTGGATAACATTCGGTGCTGGACCCCGGACTCATTTCACTGGCATTATCACTTTCATATCATTCAGACGCTTAATAACCTAGATGTTGATACAGCGTCGTAAAATAACCCAATAAAATGAAATAAATATGAAGTGCACAGAACTAGTAGACTAATTCCTTTTATAAAACATTATTTAATTATTTTAGTATTAAAAGGACAATTTATATCACATGATATTTTCGGCAATAATAGTTATTTTTCATAGTATTCTAATAAATTGTGCTTCAATTTCTACAAATTGAAGACAAGAATGTGTGTGTGGAAAATCTGGTGTAAATTGAACCATTGCATTGGTGTCTGAGTAATTGTTTTTATGTTAAATGCTAGGAAAAGATATGCGTAATATATTAAACCTATTGCAACCTATTATTTGTTATACTTGTTGATAATTGCTTTATAAGCTGATTATAGTTTCTTTTGTAATACTTACTTACTTACAAATGGCTTTTAAGGAACCCGAAGGTTCATTGCCGCCCTCACATAAGCTCGCCAGCGGTCCCTATCCTGTGCAAGATTAATCCAGTCTCTATCATCATATCCCACCTCCCTCAAATCCATTTTAATATTATCCTCCCATCTACGTCTCGGCCTCCCTAAAGGTCTTTTTCCCTCCGGTCTCCCAACTAACACTCTATATGCATTTCTGGATTCGCCCATACGTGCTACATGCCCTGCCCATCTCAAACGTCTGGATTTAATGTTCCTAATTATGTCAGGTGAAGAATGCAATGCGTGCAGTTCTGTGTTGTGCAACTTTCTCCATTCTCCTGTAACTTCATCCCGCTTAGCCTCAAATATTTTCCTAAGCACCTTATTCTCAAACACCCTGAACCTATGTTCCTCTCTCAGATTGAGAGTCCAAGTTTCACAACCATACAGAAGAACCGGTAATATAACTGTTTTATAAATTCTAACTTTCAGATTTTTGGACAGCAGACTGGATGATAAGAGCTTTTCAACCGAATAATAACACGCATTTCCCATATTTATTCTGCGTTTAATTTCCTCCCGAGTGTCATTTATATTTGTTACTGTTGCTCCAAGATATTTGAATATTTCCACCTCCTCGAAGGATAAATCTCCAATTTTTATATTTCCATTTCGTACAATATTTCTTTTGTAATATAAAATCTTATTTTTCCTTGCTTGAATAACATTTTACGTAAATCATTAGGGTCTACTAATAATATTGCATCAATAACTACTGTATTATAATAATAATAATAATAATAATAATAATAATAATAATAATAATAATAATGATAATGATAATGATAATGATAATAATAATAATAATAATAATAATAATAATGTGTTTTTAATACATCAACCATAAACTCTTGTTAATTCTTGTTTAATTGCAATGCAATTTTGGGGTACAAATTATATTTTTGCGGTACGCTAGCAAAAAAAAATTGAATACCACTGCTCTAACAGACAACTGTTTCTCGTAATAAAGCTTTCATGGCTGTATGGTGAAGGGAAGAAAGAATGACGTAAATTATTTAAGTTGCTAACTTAATATATACGTACATATGTCATTAGCCCAAGGCTTCTAGAAAGAGTTTTAGAAGCCTTGTCATTGGCCGACATGCCCTTGGCCTCCTGCAATATGAAAATCATGAGTAAACAGTTGACAATAGCTATAGAAATTATGATCAGTGAAACAGTAAAATTAAACAAATATTTGAGGTTATAACATTTTACTTTGAACTAGGTACGGTACTTTTACTTAGTGAAATATCGACACGATGAGAAAGAAATTTTGTGATATTTGAATAAGATTATTTCGTGAAAATATGTCTAAACAATTTATAACATAAAGAAACAGATAATTTTATACATTAAGATATTAACACAGTCTAGTTTTGATGCTTGAGTTTATGAGGATACTAGGAACAATAGACTGTGCAGGTACTATTTCGCATTGGCTGTAATGAGGCGATAGTAGCGATCCTAGTGGTTAGCAACTATCTATGGATGCATATTTACTACGTATTGAGCTTCGTGACTGTATATACTAGACTGTGATATTAATACATTTGCTATCATGGCCCACTGTATTTTTTAAGGCAAGAATAAAAATATTTAACATCTGAACATCAGGTGTGCTAAAAAAATGTGCATCAAGTGTGACAAGACTATTTTGACGCAATTGCAGCTTATAATTGGATTTGATTGGCTGTAGGTAACTCAATAAGCCAAACAGTTCATTGGAGCATTGGTACACGAGCGAAATAATGGTTCAGATCTCACATCTGTATTCCACACTTATCTTCCATATAGCCTATATTAACCAACTAAAATTCAGTTCTCGTTTACATGATTTTTCCTTGTTCATTTATTCTCGAACATGTTGTTACCACGTAAGTTAATATCAATAACTCTTTTAGCTATATATTTTCCAGAGTAATAGTGCATTTTGACGTGGCGTTTATTTCAATTTCTTGAGACTTTGGAAAATTAATTTTAATGCAGAAGTCTTAGGTTCATTAATCAATTAGACTATTGAGTTTCTTTTGAATATTGACATGGATTTAATAATAATAATAATAATAATAGTAATAATAATAATAATAATAATAATAATACTTACATGTGGCTTTTAAGGTACCCGAAGGTTCATTGCCGCCCTCACATAAGCCCGCCATCGGTCCTTATCCTGTGCAAGATTAATCCACTCCCTATCATCATATCCCATCTCCCTCAAATCCATTTTAATATTATCCTCCCATCTACGTCTCGGTCTCCCCAAAGATATTTTTCCCTCCGGCCTCCCAACTAACACTCTATATGCATTTCTGGATTCGCACATACGTGCTACATGTCCTGCCCATCTCAAACGTCTGGATTTCATGTTCCTAATTATGTCAGGTGAAGAATACAATACGTGAAGTTTTGCGTTGTGTAACTTTCTCCATTTTCCTGTAACTTCATCTCTCTTAGCCCAAAATATTTTTCTAAGAACCTTATTCTCAAAGACCCTTAATCTCTGTTCCTCTCTCAAAGTAAGAGTCCAAGTTTCACAACCATACAGAACAACCGGTAATATAACTGTTTTATAAATTCTAACTTTCAGATTTTTTGACAGCAGACTAGATGACAAAAGCTTCTCAAGCGAATAATAACAGGCATTTCCCATATTTATTCTGCGTTTAATTTCCTGCTGAGTGTCAATTATATTTGTTACTGTTGCTCCAAGATATTTTGAATTTTTCCACTTCTTCGAAGGATAAATCTCCAATTTTTATATTTCTATTTCGTACAATATTCTGGTCACGAGACATAATCATATTTCTTTTCGGGATTTACTTCCAAACCTATCGCTTTACTTGCTTCAAGTAAAATGTCTGTATTTTCCCTAATCGTTTGTGGATTTTCTCCTAACATATTCACGTCATCCGCATAGACAAGAAGCTGATGTAACCCGTTCAATTCCAAACCCTCTCTGTTATCTTGAACTTTCCTAATGGCATATTCTAGAGCGAAGTTAAAAAGTAAAGGTGATAGTGAATCTCCTTGCTTTAGCCCACAGTGAATTGGAAAAGCATCTGACAGAAACTGGCCTATACGGACTCTGCTGTACGTTTCACAGAGACACATTTTAATTAATCGAACTAGTTTCTTGGGAATATCAAATTCAATAAGAATATCATATAATACTTCTCTCCTAACCGAGCCATATGCCTTTTTAAAGTCTATGAATAACTCATGCACTGTACCCTTATACTCACATTTTTTTCTCCAATATCTGTCGAATACAAAAAAAATCTGATCAATAGTCGATCTATTACGCCTAAAACCACACTGATGATCCCCAATAATTTCATCTACGTACGGAGTTAATCTTCTCAAAAGAATATTGGACAGAATTTTGTACGACTTCAACAAAAGTGATATTCCTCGAAAGTTACCACAGTTAGTCTTGCCCCCCTTCTTAAAAATAGGTAAAATTATGGACTCCTTCCATTGTTCTGGTACAATTTCCTTTTCCCAAATAGCAAGTACAAGTTTATAAATTACGCTAGATAATGCCCTTCCAACCTCTTGTATTAATTCTGCTGGAATTTGATAGATGATAATAATGATAATAATAATAATAATAATAATAATAATGATAATAATAATAATAATCTTGTAGGCCCTATTGGAAGAAAATGCTGACACAGTCACGTTGTAACTTTCATGCATTGCAGTGAAGTGGATTTATACAGTACAAGGGACTAAATGGTTAGATATTTCCACACCAATAACCACGTCAGTAAAAATTGTTAAAAAATGTAGCAGCCATGAATGTATGATAGGCAATCACACCTGCAGCGAGTCTGGACGGCGGGCAAAAAGCGCGTGTCGGCGTGGTAGCCTATAGAGCGTCTCCTTCCGTATCTCATTACAGATCTATACTTGCATTGCTTTGTGGCTCTCGGTTTTGTGGGCTTTCCATAAAACAGAGAGAAAGAGTACGTGGAGTGGGGGGTGGGGCTTTTAGAGGAGTGGTGGGGGGTTTCAGTGGCTCCGGGTTTCGGTCCAGTGGTGACTGTATCATCACCGCAACGTTGCGTCATTCCAGAGCCTTTGAAGTTCCTCGCCGACACTGCTAGTTCATCCGCATTATGAAGAATATGGTAACTCGTGTTTTGCAATTATATTAACGACACGATGAAATATGTAAGAAAAACCGATGTGAGCTCCCACTTCGTTCTCGCGGTTGGCTGTTACAAAAACATGTGATGAACGAATATATCGGCTCCGCTAGATCGTTCCTTAGCTTCGTATCTAATCCTTCTTTCTCATTTTAATAATAATAATAATAATAATAATAATAATAATAATAATAATAATAATAATAACAATAATAATTTATTTATTTAATCTGGCAGAGCTGAGGCCAGTGGGCCTTCTCTTCCTCCCAGCCAGACTCTAATTCTAATTGAATACAATTGCTTACATAGTTATTACATTAATATCTAGACCATAAAACAACATGAAAGTAAATAATGAAAGTTGGATAAGTAATGTTAGTGTGACAATAATAAACATTGGTAAGAAATAGAGATGATAATAATAATAATAATAATAATAATAATAATAATAATAATAATAATAATAATTTATTTATTTATTTATTTAATCTGGCAGAGCTAAGGCCAGAAGGCCTTCTATTCCGCCCAGCCAGACTCTAATTGTAATTGAATGCAATTGGTTACATAGTTACTACATTAATATCTAGACCATAAAACAACATGAAAGTAAATAATGAAAGTTGGATAAGTAATGTTAGTGATGATAATAATAATAGTAATAATAATAATAATAATAATAATAATAATAATAATAATGAGATAATTTAAATATTTATTCTGTGATATATATATATATATATATATAACCATTACACATTGAGAAACCTGAAACAGCTATTATTGTTAACAAGAATTGTTAAAAAAATATTTCGTTACAGTAGTCTATTCTTAAATTGGTTTGATGTCTGACAGTCCCTGACATTATTGGGTAGGGAATTCCAAAGTCAAGGAACAGCCACAGTGAAAGAAGATGAATATGAGGATGTTCGGTGGGAGGGAATGGATAATATTGAGGAATGTTGTGATCGTGTGTCTAGGTTATGATGGGTGGATAGATTTTGAAAACGAGACGCAAGATAGACAGGAGTAGAGAAATGCAATATGTGAAAGAGAAGGGAAAGACAGTGGATTTTCCTACGATCTTCTAGACGGAGCCAGGACAACATTTCGAGGGATGGTGTTACGTGATCAGCCCGGCGAATATTGCAGACGAAACGGACGCACATATTATGAACACGTTGTAGTCTCTGCGCCGAAGTAACGCTTAGGTCAGTAAGCAGAATATCACAGTAATCGAAGTGGGGCATCACGAGTGTTTGCACTAACATTTTTTTTCATGGAAAAGGGTAGAAAATTCTTCAATCGCCTAAACAAGTGGATTAATGAGAATATTTTTTTGCAGGTTTCTGCAACTTGAATGTTCCAATTTAAACTTCTATCCATATAAATACCAAGATTCTTTACTGATTCACTGAACGGAATTTCGGTGCCGTATATTTTAATCGGGGACAAATTTGGTATGGTAATAGTGCTTAATAAACGTGAATGGCCCACAATGATTGACTGTGATTTTTCTGGATTTAGTTTAAGTCGGAATTTCCGTGTCCATGTCCAGATTGAGTCCAGATCGTCATTAATTTTAGTTCTTGCATAATTTATTTCGTCAGTGTGGAATTTTAAGAGAAACATTAAGGTTATTTAGATTCAAAACGATTGCATACAGCTGAAATGAAATTGTTCCTAATAACTGCAGGGTACGGGCCTACATTTTTTAATAGGTTGTTTTACGACGCTTTATCAACTTCTATGTTTATCTAGCGTCTGAATATGATGGTGTTCATGCCAGCGAAATGAGTTCACAGCCGATAGTTACCCAGCATTTGGGTTCAGGGAAAAACCTCAGTCAGGTAGCTTGTCCCAGCCAGGATTTCACGGTCAGGCATACTAACCCTTACTCCACAGCGGTGGATCCTACACTTCTTAAGAAGGGATGGATGTAATTTGTATTTTTAAGCTAGGTCTATAGACTTGATTTTGGTTGTACACATATACTCCTTTCGATATCAGTAATGAAGTGTTTAGGTTTCATGTTTATAATTTTAGTAGTTTGAGTCATTTAATTTTTTTTTTTTGTTTTTAATAATTTGAAAATTCTCTAATTTTTTCTATTCCCTGAAATGTTGTTTTCAAGGGTTATTTAAAAAATAGAATAGAATGATTTATTTTCGCTGGCAGAGTTAAGGCCATAAGGCCTTCTCTTCCATTCAACCAGCCTTAATCAATACAATACATATTTAAATTTTAACGATTAGTAGACTACATATTTATTTAAATTTAGATAAACCATAGACACGCTCTTGTCATGAAACAATACTAACAATATCATCCGATCGCACCTCCTCATACTTATCCTCTTTCACAATAGCACTGCCAAGACTCTGGAATTCGCTACCTGCTAGCATCAGGGACTGTCGAAATAAAATTGAATTCAAACGCAAACTTACTAGGCACTTGGTCAGTAATTGATTTCTTGTAAATAGTTTCCTTAATCTATCACAAAATATTTCAATGTCCAGCAATTTCATCACTATACAATTTTGTCATTCTAGGTTTAATTTGTAATTCAGTAAATATAAAATATTCTTTGCTTTTCTATGATAAATTATTTAGCTTTCATTAGTCAGGTAATCTTTTCGTACTTTGACTTTTATTGTAATTATAATTGTAAATTTAATATTGTAATTTTATTTGTAGTTGTAATTGTAAATTTAATACTAATTGTAATTTTATTCTTCACATTATAGTTGGAATCTCCTGGTAAAGGGTCAGAGAAGGTCTGACGGCCTTATCTCTACCAGGTTAAATAAATAAATACTAAATAAATACTATAAGATGAAGTAATAACTTAATTTATGAGCTAATTTAATTCAATTAATTATAATTAAGTTGAGATAGCTAGTAAAATGATGATAATTAATTTAATATAAGTTTACTAGAATTATGTTACAGGGAGAAAAAATATATAACTAAAATATATTGATATAATGAGAATATTAATGTAATGAGATTTTGCCATTAGGCCTAGAGGTTTTGTAACAAGACGCTGTAACAACTACAATGTTACTTAACGTCGATGGGATTGGTGATAGCGAGATGCTGTATGGCGAGATGAGGCCGAGGATTCGCCATAGATTACCTGACATTTATCTTACGTTTGGGAAAAAAACTCGAAAAAAACCCAACCTGGTGATCAGCCCAAGTGGGAGTCGAACCCACTCCCGAGCGCAACTTCGGATCGACAAAGCATCATGTTTGAAATTTTTCTACAATATCTTTGAACTGTTTAGAAAGTTGCTTTGTTCTCACATTTTTTAGTTTTACCTTCTAAACTTACGGGGGAAAATTGAACCTAATCACATCAAATTTATAAAATTCACAGAATGCAACCACACATTTTAGCTAGTTTTTTTATTCGAAAATTATTTCATTTCATTATTTTTTTTAAATTCCCACGTAACTTCGTTTAGTACAGCCTACCCTATCAAACATGCAGTAAAAAATGTCAGCTTCCTAGTATAAAATTTGTGGAATCCTTAGCAATGTGAATGCAGGGAAGTGAAGGGGGGGGGGAATGTACGGGAAAATGAATTTAAAAGTCTGCATGCATTTTAAATTTAATGAACGCAGCCTTTTTAAAGATGGCGTAACAAATGACAGAATCACAGCAAAGTTCTGAAACTTCGACAAGGGTGATGTAGATATAATTTCCTGCATACACAAGAAAAAGTGTTATTTTTGACAAAAATTACCAAATTTTCATCCATTTTTCCCTTTAACCATAACAAAAATGAAGGTATTTTATAATAATTTATGTATAAAGATCATTAAGTAGATATTTTTATGCCCTGAAAGCTTGCAAACCGAGGACCTCTGACTCAAGGGTCTGCTAGTCGCCCGAGAGATACAGACATTAAATAATGCCAGTAGTGCATGCAATATTCTATGGCTAACTAGTTCATAATAAGTTCATAATTTAATTTAATGAACAGACCATTAAAATTACTGTAATTTATAGGAAAATAGATTGAAAAATATTTATTTCACAACAGTACATAGATTTGAAGAAACTGAAGGAATTTGATAATGAAATGAGTTACCGATTATATCGCATCATTATACAGTATTCACTTTAATCTGTTATCCGATAAGTGAAGAATTTTCAGACTTAGAGGATCATAACTTTATCGGCATGCAATTCGGATCTCTTGTAACATCACACTCATGGTTAAAGCGACGTTTAAATTATGTTACACTTTCAATTTTTTTAAATGGCAACACACAGTTCGCTAGCTGGCTTGCAGTAAACTCGTTTGGTTCATTCAGTCGTTGCTAAGAGACAAACTGACTTCTTTTGTATGTTTTATAAAAGAAAATATGTTGAAAATAAGTCCTCATATAATCACATATCATGGCATGGATTTTATAATCGATACGTGTACTAGGTAGGTCATGATGTAGGAGGCCATGAATAGTGAATAATGGTATCTAAGGCGTTGGATAAATAACAAATTATAATTAATTATATAATTTCAATATAATTTTTTTCATTTTAAACGTGTATTTTCGTCTTTTTGAAGTTTCAGGGATTATTTAGAAGCGTTCACGGGACAAATGTGATGAAAATAATTTTACTTCTGTAAACTTAACAGGAATATTAAAAAGTAATTAATCATCGTGTCTGTTTAGCTCAGTTGACTAACGCGTGTTGTTATAAAATTATAAAATCCTATAAACCCAACTTCGCAGGTTCAAGTCTCCTAGCCTCCCAAAAGGTAAATTATTACAAATTAAAAAAAAAAAAAAATATATATATATATTAGATATGGATGTAATGCACAAATTGCGATGTAGCAGATAGAGAAAAGAGAAGAAGATTGAGTGTATGTACCTATATTTAAGAAATGGTAATAAAGAAGTAGAGGTAGTGACATCTAGTAACTAATATTAACTTCTTGAGTAATGGTTCAATGGAAAAATATACGTGTGTGCCCGGGTACTAGAAAAATACTAATGAACTGTGAGATAAAGTTCAACTGTGAGGTAAAGTCTTTATCTCACTAGTGGAATAAAGTAATGTTGAATAAAAGCCTACTTTACAAACGCAAAAGTATTTAGTAAAGGCATGCTTTTCGTTATGGTCATGGATAATGATATAAAACTCCCTATTTTAACGTTATATTGGAACTAAAATGACTTTTGTACTTCTCCTGTCATAATTTTCATAGCGATTTCATTTTATGCCATCCCAAACGGTTCAGATTGTAATGTTGTAATAGGAAAACTGAACACTGTCATCTGCACTAATTTTCATTACACTGATTTCTTCTTCTCCATTCTTGTACCACTCTTTTAACACATAATCACTGATTAACTGTTAAGTTATTTAAATTAATACATACCAAACTTTACTGTGTTAACATTTTAATTAATGTTGTCTAGTTTCGATATTATTTACATCATTTGCTGAATCCTAGTGAATTTCCACGTTGTCTTCTGGTCTCCTGCTATGCTGGGGTGTGTTCATGATTGTATTGAAAACGGTGTGTGTTCTGAAATTCAATTGAGTGTTTAGGTTGGGTTGTGGATGTGATACTTTAGAACAGTGATGTCAAAGCAAGCGCATTTTTCTGTCCTTGACGTCGTGCGCGGGCAGCAAGCGTTAAGTATGGAAAGACGAAGGATTGTGTATATGAATAAGCAACCTGTTGGATTAAGAAAACAGTGGTGCACAAACTTCAAGCGGAACGTAAAATTTTTTGTCGTTATTTTTATATGGCTTCTTTCTGTTTGATATTATCTATATTGTCTCTAAAACAAAAGTACTAACACTGATTTCTTAATATTGCACTTGTGTTTTAAATCTTAAAAACATAATAGAGAGTTAAGAAGGAATATTCACTTAAATTCCATAGTAGTATAATATTATACTGTATTAAGTGGATGAAACACATCATTCATAAAGAAAGTGATATTCCAAAGAAAGAGATTGAGTATGACGTGATAAGTTGGAATTTATATTGATTGTATCTTTAGCCTTACAAAAGTAATCAATAAACTAATCAAAGCAATATTACAGTACAAAGCAAAGTTACCTGGGTACTGTATCTGTTTTAAGTGTAACTAATATTACATAACAAAACTCTTATCGCATTATGTTTTTAAGGTGATATTGGTGGGCAACTTCCTATCATCAGAAAATTAAATTATTTTCTCTAAATGTGCTGAAGCTATAGAGCTGACATTTCTACAACACATGGGCACGTATCTTTTGCTTATGATGTAACAGTAGTTGCTTTGTTAATTCATTTCCTTACAAACAATTTCAATGCGAATATTTTCAAAATTTTCAATACACTATCTTCAGTAATACGTATATACGGTACAGTATATCAGATTTATGAAAACATTCTGTAAGGCTACTAAATAAATAGGCCTATATCTGAAAATTTCACTTTTCTATACGAAAAGTTGAGAAAATATTTCTTTTGAATTAAAAAAATCAAACTTGTGAAAAATGAGCATTAAAATTAAAACTTATGGGTACATTCTTATAATGCACTTATACTTCTCAGGCAAATCTAAAAATTACCATGGATACACTTTTAATAAGTTCTCTACCCTTTATCTATTGAACCAGTGCTGGCCATCCCTGAATATAGCTCGACCAAGCGGCATATACCACCTCTTTCGTCTGTCTGTTTCCTTTCCGCTGTAAAGCGCTCAAGCCCTCCTGGGCTCTAAAGCGCGCGCTTGCTCCTGTGGGCATCAATTGACATGCCTGTTCTAGAACAATACGAAATTTATAAACACACAAAACCCACCATAACAGGAAACCAGAAGGCAACACGGGAACTTACTAGGTTTCAGCAGATGATCTAGGATTAATATTTTTATGTCCCGATTGAGTAACTTTTTTACTACTTTGAATATTTATTAATTTTCACCTTTATTTTCTACTTGCAGACTACATGAAAATAATGTCACAGTAACATAGCCCCTTTACATTGCTTTTCAGCATCACCTCCTTTAAAGATGTCCTATACGTCATTCTTGCACTGAGCCGTTACTCCGATGAGACATGGGTGTTGGGGGCTGAATTAATTTTTATGGTCTTGCGGCTGTATATTAATGAAAGTTTTCTGCTCAAAAATAATTTTATGCTAATAAATTCAGAAAGTTTAATCATACACTTTTATGTAAGAAAAGCAGTTGGCAGTCTGTCATGGGTTTCTAAGTATCACCCCAGCTTTGAACAGTTAAGCCCAGTGACGTTGATATTGTATCCGAGGCTGGATAATGAGAGAAGCTTTAGACATGACACAGGGGAAAGCATTTCTCTTCGCAGAGGTCAGATTTCATCTTTGATAACACACTCACTCTGGCATCTCCGTGGGGTTCGTTAACCAAGCTGGTCCTCGTCGACCGCAAGAAAGAATTTTCTTCTCGTGCCTCCCACGTCTTTCTACTTCCTTAGTATCACTTAGTAATACATAATATTTCATGTAATGAATTAACAAGTAATTATTGTAATTGTCCACATCTAACACCCTCCACACAAGTTAAATATTTAGGATTTATTATAGACCCGCATTCACGTTGGGATAAACAAATTGATTTCATGTGTACAAGTATAAGAAAGACAATTTATAAATTCATAATAAGGTAGGTGTCCCTGATATGGCCATGCTAAGGTTTGTGAATTTTTCTAGCCGACATTTTGAAAAAAAAATGTAAACCACTTTTCTCTTACTCGTTCTCAGTCTAATGGACTTTCTTAAAACAATTTCCTTTCCCCATAAAAATAGCTTTAATTTTCCAAAAAGTCCCAAATTCCAAAAGTCTACCTAGTGGCCATATCAGGAACATGTGCACATGATATGGCCACCCTTGTTCCATGTTCTACAAATCGTGATTGTTTTCAGTTTGATAGCGCAGTTGTGCTAAAATTAAATACTTTTGGTGTAAAATGAATAAAAGTGACACTTAATAATATTTTTTATAATTCAAAAGTGTAGTCAAAACAGGTTTTTCCATAAAAAATTAAGTTGTTTTCCTTAAAATACAAAACTTTTGCGTAATCCCAGCTATAAGGCATGTAAATTTGTCAGGTGAAAAAATAAAAGTGAAATGAACTTGAAATGGCCATGATGCGTTTGATATGGCCATATCAGGAGCAGGTAAGCTTTCACGAAAATCGTTTGGTTATGAACAACTCGTAAAAGATACGCCATCAACGACAACACCAATCAACAGAACATTAAAAACTGAATGGAGTGCTATGGTTTTCATGAAACAAGGCTTTGAAAAACATGCATAAAACAAAGGAGACTTACCAGAGAAAAATAAGTAGAGGTCACATGAAAACCGCAAAACAGGCAACTGACGCCATATTGCTCAACCAGACTGGATGGAAAACGATCAAGTGACATACCAGGATGCCTTTTCACTGGATTCTGCTGCAATTTAGCGGATTTTTTGGTTAACTAACTCACAATAGCGGGATGGCCATATCAGGAACATGGCCATAACAGGAGCACCCACCTTACTTCGAAATTTTATCAATAAGGAGGCATTGAGAATAATATTTTTAGCTTTGGTACAATCATTAATGCAATATGGTTTAATAAATTGGGGTAGAGTAGCATCATCTGTACTTAATCGATTAATTTTATTACACAGAAGATTAATAAAAATTTGTCTGACCAAAAATATGGATTACCCAACATGTTTAATTTATACAGATTTTAATGTATTGCCTATTGAAGGAATTTATAAATATAGTTTACAAACTTACTAGCACAGAAATCAAATAAAACATAAATCTAATCGACATGAATATCGTACTCGAAGACAAAAGTCTACTTTCCCATTAATTGAGCCTGAATGTCATACAAGTGCAGGTCTTAAACATGGTGCTAGTTTCGGCCCAAGACTTTATAATAAAATTACAAACCATTTTCATAATTTTAAAAATTATCCGTGATATATATTATTAACAAACGTATTTTTTTACCTTTTATTTCTGTCGATTATATTCATGTTTTTATTGAATATCACTGGCTTCTGTCGCATTGTCAATTTATATTAAATGTGAATTTTTCTCTCTTTTTCTCTTTCTTCTTTATTCTTGCTCTTGTGTTGTATTTATTGGTTTGAATTAAGTTACTTACTGTACTTAGTAAACTGTCTTTGTAAATTTTATGTTATATTATTGACTAAGACCACACCGTACACGAGCCTGCCTCTTACGGTAGTGGCTAGAAACATTTTTGTTTTATAAATGTAATTTGTACTCGCTAGCTAGTTAAATAAAAATCGTTCCTCTATGAAGAAAGTACACTGCTCAGAATAATTTAGAGAAACACTATAAATTGCCTAAGTAGCCCTATTTGTTATTCAGCAAATGAAAATTAAAAACTACAGCCCACACGAGTTGTGTGGATATAAAGGGAAAAGTTGAGACGGTGTCGGGTGGAGTTCCCGGGTAGCTCAGTGGTAGAGCGCTGGTACGTTCAACCAGAGGTCCCGGGATCGATACCCGGCCTCGGAACAATTTTTCCCTTGAAATTATACATTATTATTTATGACTAAAGGGCAGAGGAATTCGTAAACATTAAAAATGACAAATTATGCATTATTAAAAAAACTGATTCTATTTCAATCATTTCATTTCACTTTCCGTTTGGATACTTCATTAATAACAAAAACAAATTTAATTTCTTATTAATTTTAAATTTACATTGAAATTGGGGTAAACAACTACATCGTTCACTAATTATATTTACAATTAAGGCAATTAACTTATTTTGTCGTACATCATAAACTTCAGGATCTGTAACTACATTCAGTTTCTGCTCAAATTAGAGTTCCAATAAAACATTTTTTTTTAATTGTTCTATATACACTTTTATAGGTCAGTTTCTGTCAGATGCGTTTTCAATTCACTGTGCACTAAAGCAAGGAGGTGCACTATCACCTTTACTTTTTAACTTTGCTTTAGAATATGCCATTAGGAAAGTCAGGATAACAGAGAGAGTTTGGAATTGAACGGGTTACATCAGCTGCTTGTCTATGCGGATGACGTGGATATGTTAGGGGAAAATCCACAAACGATTAAGAAAAACACGGGAATTTTACTTGAAGCAAGTAAAGAGATACGTTTGGAAGTAAACCCCGAAAAGACAAAGTATATGATTATGTCTCGTGACGAGAATATTGTACGGAATGGAAATATAAAAATTGGAAATTTATCTTTTGAAGAGGTGCAGAAGTTCAAATATCTTGGAGTAACAGTAACAAATATAAATTATACTCGGGAGGAAATTAAACACAGAATAAATATGGGAAATGCCTGTTATTATCCGGTTGAGAAACTTTTATCATCCAGTCTGCTGTCGAAAAATCTGAAAGTTAGAATTTATAAAACAGTTATATTACCGGTTGTTCTTTATGGTTGTGAAACTTGGACTCTCACTTTGAGAGAGCAACAGAGATTAAGGATGTTTGAGAATAAGGTGCTTAGGAAAATATTTGGGGCTAAGAGGGATGAAGTTACAGGAGAATGGAGTAAGTTACACAACATAGAACTGCACGCATTGTATTCTTCACCTGACATAATTAGGAACACTAAATCCAGACGTCTGAGATGGGTAGGGCATGTAGAACGTATGGGCGAACCCAGAAATGCATATAGAGTGTTAGTTGGGAGGTGGAGGGAAAAAGACCTTTAGGGAGGCCGAGACGTAGATGGGAGGATAATATTAAAATGGATTTGAGGGAGGTGGGATATGATGATAGGGAATGGATTAATCTTGCTCAGGATAGGGACCAATGACGGGCTTATGTGAGGGCGGCAATGAACCTCCGGGTTCCTTAAAAGCCAGTAAGTAAGTAAGTATATACACTTTTAACACATATAATCACTGATTAACTTTATAACTTCTTTATTGCGTTATCCTTTTTTTAGGAAATTGCTAGCCTCGCTAGTTAAACAGTAAAGAAGTTGTGAAGTTAATCAGTAAGACATATTTTTCCAAATTCTCTCACAATGAAGATTTTATGTTGTTTACAAGAATTATTTATTGGAGCCCACAAGTAGAAAGGATAAACGTGCAACATAATAGTGCCTTTCCAACCTTTAATTAGATCTGTATAAATCTATTGTAAAAACAAGAGGTAGTCAAATCCTAGGAGCCAGGTTACCATGGTAACTACAAATATTAGACTATGTAGCGCTTGAAATTTTTTATGGACTTCAAAATTTGTAAGACGTCAAATTATTTTATCTTACTAAGCCTAGTGCATAAAGTTAATAAAAGCTTATCTTAAATGTTATGATGAAAAAGAAGGGATTTATTGGAGATTTTCAAATGTAGTAGCTCGGTTTTCTTCTTTTTTGTTTCTATTTTTAAGTAAGATTGTTAGATTTCTGCAATGGAAATATAATAACCACAAACGCAGGAATTGGAATGCCACAACCTTCAAACGGAATCGTAGTTTTAACAATACAAAATATTCCTCCCATGTAAATGTGAAGATAGTGATTGCAACAATACGAGCGATTGGCTGTTGACGTAGCATCACTTGCGGAGGACTGATTTGAACTGCAAGAGTAATTTAATCTGATTTTAATGGAATATTATTGGAGGGTCGTTCCAGTTTGTTCACTAATGACCACACCAGTGATATATATTCTTGTTGGCGTTATTTCAGCGAGATAATTTTATTTTCAGTAAGAATAATTGCGAATTAAGCATGAGTCTCGTGTAAACCAATACTTCATTTTTCAACTGTATCACACCAGGATGTAGGGGGAGTATCACGGGGGTAAAAAACGCATGTGCACTTCAATTTAGTGTATTTTTAGCAAAGGGAGCGAGAGGGGTGGATGGGTTATTTGTATGCAAGGGAGGTCATTGTTACCAGCACACGAATCAGCGGCCGAATTGCAGTAGACAAGCAGAAAGTTTTATGTAATTACGTGTCGTTACGATGCTGCTCTCTCATGGCTGAAACCGGTACTACTGAACACAATGCACGCGAAATTAGGCAATGTAGTGCAATGCCGCTTTCTTTTTTTTTTTTTTTAATCATTTTTGCTAGCGGCAGTTTTATTAAAGTACTTCCTTCAGCTAGATTTGTGTATTTCACTCTTAATTAAACAATGAATTTAAAGTGTGTCAAAAACAAATTCTTTCGATTTATATCGCCATTAACTTCAAGAATTAATGGAGGTCATGCATTATGAGTTCACAGCGCTGTAGTCTCAATTACGGGAGAAGGGTGAACTAACCCGCGCTCCAATAGACTAGTTAAACAAGCTGCTGCCTCCAAATTTTGAAGTGGTCGAGAAGTGACAGCTATATTTTACATGAGGCCCTGTCATTCAGAAACATAATTCCTTCTTGTAATAATCTGCTGTCAAGGAATCTGAGAGTTAGAATTTATGAAACGGTTATACTACCGGTTGTTCTTTATGGATGTGAAACTTGGACTCTCACTTTGAGAGAGGAACATAGGCTAAGGGTGTTTGAGAATAAGGTGCTCAGGAAAATATTTGGGGCTAAGAGGGATGAAGTTACAGGAGAATGGAGAAAGTTACACAACACAGAACTGCACGCATTGTATTCTTCACCTGACATAATTAAAAACATTAAATCCAGACGTTTGACATGGGCAGGGCATGTAGGACGTATGGGCGAATCCAGAAATGCATATAGAGTGTTGGCTGGGAGGCCGGAGGGAAAAAGACCTTTGGGGAAGCCGAGACGTAGATGGGAGGATAATATTAAAATGGATTTGAGGGAGGTGGGATATGATGATAGAGACTGGATTAATCTTGCTCAGAATAGGGACCAATGGCGGGCTTATGTGAGGGCGGCAATGAACCTCCGGGTTCCTTAAACGCTAGTAAGTAAGTAAGTAATAGTTCTACAACGAAAACTATCACCTGCATAATATACCATCGTCCCGAAGAATGACTTGCCCATAAAATCCACAACATCCACAGAATTTAAATATATCCCTAGATTATACAAGAAAACTTATGGTTC
The DNA here is from genome assembly GCF_040183065.1 of Periplaneta americana. NCBI lineage: Eukaryota > Metazoa > Arthropoda > Insecta > Blattodea > Blattidae > Periplaneta > Periplaneta americana. Next base: position 204,748,587 of record NC_091119.1, on the reverse strand, counting down.
TCAAATTATTTCTTGACAGGAAAGAAATAAATTATTTTTGTGAAGTTGAGATTTTTTCAGAAAAATTCAAAATTTATCATTATATCATTTTAAAGAAAAAGTCTATGATGCATTTGCACATTGAAACCCAAAAATCTCACGACTTTACATACCCCAGTTTACTGCTTATTCCAGCAACTTAATCATAAATAGAGACAGCAGAAATATATACAAATAAAACATACCTGCTACTTGGGAATTTTACCAGAAAATGGAAGGAATATACAATTGTACATACCTTTAATAAAGGGGAAAAGACTAAATGTACTAAGTAACTTTCGAGAAATATCACTTTTATTGATTTCTTACAAAATTTTGTACAGTTTTCTTTTGAGAAGGTTAACTGCATATTTAGATGAAAATATTGGGCATCATCAATGTGGTTTTAGGCGTAATAGATCAACACTTTTGATCACATTTTTTGTATTGGTCAGATATTGTGAAAAAAAAAAAGGCAGTGAAAGGGTACAGTACATCGGTTATTCATAGATTTAAAAAAGGCATATGACTCGGTGAAAAGAGAAGTTTTACAATAATATTCTTATTGAATTTTGTATTTACAAGAAACTAATTCGATTAATTAAAACGTACAGAAGAGTCCTTATAGGATGCTTTTCCAATTCACTGTGGGCTAAACCAAGGAAATGCACTATTACCTTTTTTTTTTTTTAACTTCGCTCTAGAATATGCCATTAGGAAAGTCCAGAATAACGGAGAGGGTTTGGAATTGAACGGGTTACATCAGCTGCTTGTGTATGCGGATGACGTAAATATGTTAGGAGAAAATCCACAAACGATTAGGGAAAACACGGGAATTTTACTTGAAGCAAGTAAAGAGATAGGTTTGGCAGTAAATACCGAAAAAAGACAAAGTATATGATTATGTCTCGTGACCAGAACACAGTATGAAGCGAAAATTAAAACAATTTGTAATTTATCCTTTGAAAAGGTGGAAAAATTGAAATATTTTGGAGCAACAATAACAAATATAAATGACATTCGGGAGGAAATTAAACGCAGAATAAATATGGAAAATGCCTGTTATTAATCGGTTGAGAAGCTTTTGTCATCCAGTCTCCTATCGAAAAATCTGAAAGTTAGAATTTATAAAACAGTTATACTACCAATTGCTCTGTATGGCTGTGAAACTTGGATTCTCACCTTGAGACAGGAACAAAGGTCAAGGAGGTTCGAGAATAAGTTCCATAGGAAAATATTTGGGGTTAAGAGGGATGAAGTTACAGGAGAATGGAGAAAATTACACAACGCAGAACTGCACGCATTGTATTCTTCAACTGACATAATTAGGAATATTAAATCCAGACGTTTGAGATGGGCAGTGCATGTAGCACGTATGGGTGAGTACAGAAATGCTTATAGAGTGTTAGTTGGGAGGCCGGAGGGGAAAAGACCTTTGGGGAAGCCGAGACGTAAATGGAAAGATAATATTAAAATGGATTTGAGGGAGATGGGATATGATGATAGAGAATGGATTAATCTTGCTCGGGACAGGGACCGATGGAGGGGTTATGTGAGGGCGGCAATGAACCTCCGGGTTCCTTAAAAGCAATTTATAAGTAAGTGACTATAATCAAATCTCCGGGAAGGATTCAAATTTTCACGTGAAATACTGTATTAATGACTGGACCATAAGTAGATATTAATACAGTTGCATTACATTCTCTTTAACAAGTGAAAAGCGGTTGCTATGCGCTGGTATCCGCATTTCTACTGGTTTGCTTATAACGATCCGTGCTTTGCTTTGTACCATACGTTTCCTTTATTTGATTAAAGCTGCTGTATGAGTGTGTACAGAATATTCATGGGAAAATTAAAAATAGAGAACACTGTTTAAAAACCCTTTTCCTGTTATCACACAGCTAGTACATGAAGAATCGTAATTGGCTTCTGGATTCTGGATTCAATACCGAACGAGTGTGGTTCCTCATTACCCGTATCGCTACCTCCAGTGTAACAGAACCTTTCTGCGAGGGTTTTCAGCGAGGTCCGAGCCTATCTCACTAATTAACATCAGTTTATTTAATACGTCAGTGGTTATAATTCTGAGGACCACGTTCCAGTGTGCCCAATGGGTAATGCGCTAGTATTGGTTGTTGGTTCGCATTCCGCATAAGATACAGGCCAAAGTCAGTGGTTCAAAATCTTCTGGGAGTCACAAACCTCTTACTTACTTACTGGCTTCTAAGGAACCCGGAGGTTCATTTCCGCTCTCACATAAGCCCGCCATCGGTCCCTATCCTGAGAAAGATTGATCCATTCTCCATCATCATATCCCACATCCCTCAAATCCATTTTAATATTATCTTCCCATCTACGTCTCAGCCTCCCCAAAGGTCTTTTTCCCTCCGGCCTCCCAACTAACACTCTATATGCATTTCTGGATTCGCCCATACGTGCTACATGCCCTGCCCATCTCAAACGTCTGGATTTAATGTTCCTAATTATGTCAGGTGAAGAATACAATGCGTGCAGTTCTGTGTTGTGTAACTTTCTCCATTCTCCTGTAACTTCATCCTTCTTAACCCCAAATATTTTCCTAAGCACCTTATTCTCAAACACCCTTAACCTATGTTCCTCTCTCAAAGTGAGAGTCCAAGTTTCACAACCATACAGAACAACCGGTAATATAACTGTTTTATAAATTCTAACTTTCAGAATTTTTGACAGCAGACTGGATGATAAAAGTTTCTCAACCGAATAATAACAGGCATTTCTCATATTTATTCTGGGTTTAATTTCCTCCCGAGTATCATTTATATTTGTTACTGTTGCTCCAAGATATCTGAACTTCTCCACCTCTTCAAAAGATGAATTTCCAATTCTATATCTAGCTAGTTGTTTTGCTACTAATGTTACCCCTCCTGTTCTATATAGACTTGTAACATCCCAAGTACCAAATCTCAAAACCTTAATCCTTTGCTGTGGTCGTGCCAGAGAATCAGTCCCATTCCGAGGCTTATTTGAAGGATTCGTAACAAGCTGTTTTTTTACGGTGATGGGTTGTTAGCCCTTCGCCCAACTCCCAAGCTGGAGGACCACCCCTCATCGGCTGTCCGCGACTGCTTATTCAATATATTCACAGCTACCCTCCATATCTGGAGGTCGTCTCCTCGATCCGCAACCTGAGGACGCGCCATGCCGTGGTGATAGGGACCCACCATACATGGCACAAACCTCTTACAGCTCGTATTTTATTTTAGCGGACCCCCAAAATATTTTTGTATATTTTAGGCTTAATAATGTTCTAGCCACCGGCGTAGCTCAATCGATTAAGGCGTTTGCCTGCCGATCCAGAGATGCGATCAGACGCGTGTTCGATTCCCGCTTGGGCTGATTACCTGGTTGGGTTTTTTCCGAGGATTTACCAACCATAAAGGCGAATGTCGGGTAATCGATGGCGAATCCTTGGTCTCATATCACCAGATACTATCTCGCTATCACCAATTCCATCGACGCTAAATGACCGAGTAGTTGATACAGTGTCGTTAAATTAGGCCTAGATAACCAAGCAAAAAATAATTTTCTACTCATGAAATGTATGCATTATGTAGTGAATTAAACATCCTATATATTAAAATACTATCATAAAAATGTTAACTATTGTAACCATGGTTACAGTACAAGAAGACACATACCATGTCATTTGTTTCAACCCAAATGCAATTCTGAAGCAGGACTAAGGCATGCCTCAAATTTCTGCCCGAAATTGTATAATAACTTCATTAAAAACATTCAAAATTAGCATCTTCCAATAATAAATTATTTAAAAATCAAGCAATTCAATTGATTTTAAATACTGATTAGTATACTAATAAATTTAATGTAATTTTATTTTGTACATATATATACAGTATTTTCATTTTTTATATTTTCATTTTTAATATTTTACTTTTTTTAACATTTCTCGCTTACATTAGATAAAAAAATATTTTTATGTTATAAATGTTTCAAAATTCAGTAAATAAAATAGAAATAAAACATGATTTATGTAATATAATATATTACTCAACTATATTATTGCATTATATTTTCTATTTATTTTACAATTATATTATTTAATACTTTTTCGTTTTAGTTTATTGTTTTTTAAAGGGGCCATCGTCCCTTGTACTTTCTAGTTAACCTACTTTTCTGTGTATTTGATATAATTTCATTGTATTTCTTGTATTGCTTACTTACATTTGATTACTTAAATTATATATTATTATATTTATTTATTTAACCTGGTAGAGATAAGGCCATCAGGCCTTCTGCTCCCCTCTGACAGGGGATTACAACTACAATATTAAGAATACAATTACAATTATAATTACAATTAATATTAAATTTACAAATACAATAAAAATCAAAGTACTAAAAGATTAACTGATTAATAAATGCTAGACAGTTTATTGTAAAAGTTAAGAAGAGAGAAACTAAATTGATCTATTAAATAATTATTTTATAGTGTAGGCGGTGGTCCTCCAGCTTGTGGGTTGGGCGAAGGGCAAACAACCCATCACCGTAAAAAAACAGCTTGTTACGTTACCTTCAAATAAGCCTCGGAATGAGACTTAAATCCAGACGTTTGAGATGGGCAAGGCATGTAGCACGTATGGGCGAATTCAGAAATGCATATAGAGTGTTAGTTGGGAGGCCGGAGGGAAAAGGACCTTTGGGGAGCCCGAGACGTAATGGGAGGATAATATAAAATGGATTTGAGGGAGATGGGATATGATGATAGAGAATGGATTAATCTTGAACAGGATAGGGACCGATGGCGGGCTTATGTGAGGGCGGCAATGAACCTTCGGGTTCCTTAAAAGCCATTTGTAAGTAAGTAAATAAGTTAACTTGTAATATTACTTTTTAATTATTCAATGTAATACTGCACTCCTGGCCACAAGCTTTTGCTTCATTGGGAGTGCCAATCAAAAGTGTACTATTATTATCTTACAAATAACAATTTTTATTATTATTATTATTATTATTATTATTATTATTATTATTATTATTATTATTACTTTAATGTTGTTATCTGAACTTCAGAATTAAGATGTTATTTTTCAATTTTCTTTCGACATAGAAATTCTTTTTGGTTTTATTTCAACAAATTAATCCTCAATTTGTAGATTTTATTTAATTATATGATATAAATTATTGTGTACGAATATGCCATATAGAACGTACTTCGTAAAAATGCTGGGAAAATTCAGAAAGAAAAACTTTGTTGCTGATGTTTAATTTGGTTTCAAACGAAATGTGTGAATGGTCAGATGTGTTTTGATGCTGTCATTTCACGCTTGAATCTCCTACATATGAATGCGTTTTGTCACAGAAATGAAAGAAAACTGTCGTTAATTAATGCTCCCATTAATTCAGAATTCATTTTCATCATTAACGCATTTCATTGGCGCTGCAGTATTGAATTTAATAATGGATCAAAAGCACCGCACAATCATTGCTCCAATCCAAACTTGGCAATCAATTTATACATCAATGATTTGGAATGAAATAATCCGCTGTGAGCTCCAAATGGGGCGTGTACCAACTTCAGTAATTGCATTTCTTATACCGCAATCAACGGATTTTTCTTGGATTTGATTGCCACAAATTAGAATACACAGAGTTCGGAAATATGAAACCGCTGACCACAATAGATCCCACGCAACTACGAGGCAATAATATAACAAAATATCTAAGGGTAATTAATAATATATAAATCTTCTCACATTCGTGAGCTGCCACAAGCGACAAAGAGTACTTAAGCACAGAAATTTTTACAAGTTCATTGAACCATTGATGTTGTTTTAACAATGAAATTCCTACAAGTACATAGCTGAAAATACTGTAATTTTTTTTTAGATTAGTGGAAATATACCTAGTTTTAGAGAGGTAAGTGTTACAAAAAAGTAAAGAATGCTACTGAATTTAGTTTGATTTCGAATATAGGTGATTCTTCAGGAAAGCAATTGATCCTTTCAATTCAGCTAAAGTTACAATCGGAATAAAAGATGTAGGTATTCCAAGCCTCTTAAACACATCTTTCATGAAGACAGTAGCGGTACCTCTTGCTCCAACCAGAAGTCCGATTACTTCAAGCTCTTCTAGCTGGTACTTTTGGAGGTAATAGGGAATGATAGGATTATATATATTCTTTTTTTCATTATCCACTTCTGCTGGCTGTTCCTCATTCGTTTCGAAACGCACAGTGGGATCAGTTACGTAACCAGATCTTGTAGATTCCTTGAAAGCTATTATATCTATGCGCCGTGTACTGCCAGTGACGGAGAGACTATGTACTTCTTCAAAGGTGTTGTAATCGGCATCTTTAAGGGCAGTGGCTATAATTGATCGTACTTGGTGGTGTCTAGCGTTTCGCAGACCTTCGCCGTGCGGACAGGATCCCAGGACGTGTGCAAGAGTTTCAACCTCGTTGTGGCAATGCCTACAACGGTTGTCCTGAGATCTTCCCGGCACAGCCTGTACTGCAGCAACAATTCCAATCATTTTAATTCCATCGCGCCATTCGCTGTTGCAGAGTCCTTCGTGTTTACAAATCCATTTGTTGGCACCAGGATATTGTTTAAATAAAGCTACGCCTTTCCATTTCTGTGGATGACGACACCAAATATCAAATTCTCTGTTCCTCAGAAGGTTACGAATCTTTGTAGTATTTAAGAAATGTTCATTCTTATGAAATAAGGCAACTTCTGGAACAATGTTCAGAGATTGGGCACATCTAATGCTCTCCTCATGAACCTGACGTGTTTGTATGATGTATGGGTTTTGAGATTTATGTAAACATCGAAGGGCATTAATCTGTTGTAATAGTGTTTTTATATTCCCTACAGAGAAATTTCATTGAACTTACTGGGGCATCACTCATGAGGACACTAAGCCTGGAGATAATGAGGTAGGATGGCCAGTTCCTTTCCCCCTAGTCCAGAAATAAGAATCCATTTTCTGAAAAATAAAACAGGCCTATTTATCGCATTACTTTTTACTTTATAACTATTTAATTTTTATGTTATATTCAACGTTTATGTTTAGAAATACAAAATAAATAAATACATTAATTTTATATTTTACTTGTTAAAACATATCACGACCCCTCTTTACACAATCAGTCTCCAAGGGTGTCATGTTATAAATTCTGGGAACCACTGATCTATAGGTATTATGAAATAACTTGCTTTTTGAAATTTTTAGACTGACTATTACACGTTTACTACGTCATACTACTTTTGACTAATAAAACGGTACGAAAGGACGTCTTTCAACCAATCATGACTGCTTATCGTACAATTTTATCGCGTCCCTAGCGTTTGTTTATTTTTATCACTACCCTAGCATTTGTTTCTTTGTTTGCCAACATTTCAAACTGCACTGGTCTGGACGTCAAAAAAAAAAAAAAAAAAAAAAAAAACAGAAAATTACAAACCACTCCAGTCGATGCACAGCACTTTCAAATATGACTCGCATTGGCATTCAAGAACAAGAATAATAAAGATCACAGGTCATATATGGAGAGCACCATTCGGAAATACTGAATAAGTTGAGGGATACACCATGTACATCAACGAGTTCCACTTCTTTTACGCACACGTCCAATATATCAACTGAACCACCAACCACTAAAACATTCAAATTTGAAAATTGTACTTTCAATAATTCTTTCTTTTAAAATTATTCATGTTTAATTTTTATTTCATCATCGTTAATTAAAATGTTTCTTGTTTATTTCATCATCCCTAATTAACACTTTTCTAACACTCGTTTATATCATTTAGGTTATGTTTGTTATAGCTTCTGGTATATGATATTAAGGATAGTCACGTATCAGAGAAAGTTTAATACTAAGATTTATTGAAAATTATCTGTCAAGTGACGTTGGTTACTGGGATCGGCATAAATGAAGTGGAATGCAACTGTTTTAATAAAAATTAAACTGAATCAACAAAGCCTTCTTCACCAGTAACCGTCCACAGAGTTCAATGAAGATTCCATAGTTGGCACAACTGATAAGAAAACAGCTATTCATAACACACTACTGACATCTATTAGCGTAATATTTACAGTGTTGAGATCGTACAAATTTGAAGACAGTTTTGTATTTTCGTAAGTCAATTAAAATTTTATTGTATTGGAGTACTTCGTTACTTCTAATCTTTATATACTTTCTTCTAATCGTGTAATAATCTATTAAATCCCACTTGAGTTTTGATTTTCTCTAGATAAATCAAAACCTCTAGTGATATTACTTTCGAAAAATCCTCATCACTTCATCAAAAATATTTATCTGGTACCTACCTGTAACTTTCTTGTATTCCTGAGACATGTGTTGTAAGTTGTTAACAGAATTGCATGTACAGTATTTATGTAAGTCTAGACATAATCGTAACTATGCAACATAATAGTAATATGCGTTACAAGAGCGGTATGTTGAAGTTTTCATGTTCGATAAAAAGTTTGAAAAAGCGAAACGTAGTTGAGCTTCTTTAATTTCCAAGAATTGAAAGAAAACATACCGCTCGTGTATCGTACATTATTTTGTGCGAAGATCGTTTATTACATACCTGAAAGTCGAATTTCTAATTAGTTGCAATGAAATCTCCATCTTGGTTTCTGTTCAATGACGGCAAATTTGCAAAACAAAAATATCTATCTTCAACATCGTTGCTTTGAAATGTTTTCTGTGTTTACTATACTCCAGCAGGCCGTGATATAGGTCTGTATTTTTTTTCTCCCAGTCTATAAATTTGAACTTAAAACAAACGGTAAGGTTATGTAATGATTTATTTTTCATTTTAATATTTTAACAATATTATTTATATAACATATTGCAGTAATACCATCGGCATCTGGAATCTTGTTGATTTTTTCACGGCTTCCTTAATGTTACTTGTATCAGGAATGCAATAATTTTCGTGGAGTAGTAGATTTTACTTAATTTTTGCAAATATTTAAAAACAATAATTAACATTGCAATTTAGGTGAAATTGCAGTGGTAAGTTTCCAATTTATAATTATTACTATGTTAAACGTCTCTAAAAATAATATGTTAAAAGCCTAAAGCAGTAAAATGACTGTCGCGCTTAAGCGGTAAGAAGAGGGAAATTGTTGTGTGTGTTACGTTGGGAATACTGAATGTGGTATTTCACACTTACCGCGTATTGGTTCTGTGCGGAAAACAAGCAAATACGCACGATCTCGCACAAAATATTTTTTGGTTTTCCATTGCACTAGCCTTTGTGTCATCTACCTTCACAGACGTTTACTTCTCAGTCCGATCTCATGGAAGCATTTTCGTTCCAGTTTTTTATATTTATATATTATATCTTCTTTTTTTTTTTTTTTTTCAGGAGGTAAGTTGAGGACGTGAACGGTGTGGTGATGTCCCGCTGACAGATGACAGCTCGCTTCCTATCTCCAGAAATGGGGAGAGAAACGTATTTTCTTCTCGTCCCTTGCCACCTTTTCAGCGAATAGGCGCTAAGTTCCCAGGTAAACATTCTGGACTTGCACATGTAGGTTGCATGCAACGTTTTGTATAGAACTGGTTTGTGTTTTGTTATTTATTGTTGATGTTGCTGTCATTGGCGAAGCTAAGGTGTAAATACTGTTTAGGCTGAAAAAAACTGCTTACCTTATATCTTTTTATAGGGCATATATTTATCGACTTTTATATCAAAATCTTTTGTGATACAAGAAGATCATGACCACTCATTTTCACTCCAAACAGAATACAGGTATAACAATATAACTTACTGGTCTCAGAGCACCCTGTAGCCAAAGAAATTTCTTATAGTACTATGAAAATTGAAAATATCTATTTTGTGTTTTTCCATCCGCTATTTTAATATGTAAATATGGTGTCAATCTCCTATCTTTGTAAGCACATTTTGTTTCATTCGTCCAACTTGAAAAGGGTTTCTCTTTTAATTCTACAACTAATGACTTCAATGTTCTCTCAGTATGTGCCTTTTTACACAAAATTAATATGTAATACACACACGCATACACTTTTTATTAAACTAAACTCAACAACGCAGTACATTCAGATAACACCAATATAGCGCGACATTATTCTGAAGGAAGGCTAGTCTTCTTTCGTACGCAGATGTAACAAATCGATACCCCCTCCCCGGTCCCATCTCGAGCTTGCGAGTCAAGGTCGCAGCCATACCTTTAGAGGCTTCTGCCACAAGCCTCGTACTGAACTCTCCATACTGGAATAACTACCAGCAGTGGACTTAATATATGGAAGGATCGGAGTCCAACCAAGTCGCTATTACGAAATTATAGGCCTACTGTTACTAGGAATAACAATTCAATTTTTTTGGGTGGCTAAGCCTCAAAAGCTACTACTTGCTGTTAAGAAGCAGAGAAATTTGCGTTCAGTCAATAGTTGTCACTTTCGTATTAGACCTGGTCAGTAAGGTTTAGTTATATGAAATGGTTTCGTTTAAAAATATTCTGGTAGACAGTATTTGCTTCTACCTGTAGCCTATGCATAAATTCCATTACTTGTCTCTGTTTTCTGAGTTATTATTGCCTTGTGACATAAAGACGTACAAAATGTGTATAAAATTCACTAATATGGAATTAAGTGTGAAGTGTTAAATTCCATTCCTATGATAACTATGTTTGAAGAACGTCGAATATCTCGCAAAATTCTAGACGCGTAAGTGTACGTACACGTTGGAGCAACGATAAACGATAAGAGAAATGATCTAGCGACGCTTTGGTATTATCAAAGAATCAAGTGTTCATATCGGAGCAACGAGGACGCGGGAAGCGAACATTTTGTTTTATCAACAGTAATCTCACTAGACGTTTTGATTTATCTAGAGAAAATCAAAACTCGAGTGGGATTTAATTGACTATTACACGATTAGAAGAAAGTATATAAAGATTAGAAGTAACGAAGTACTCCAATACAATAAAATATTAATTGACTTACGAAAATACAACTGTCTTCAAATGTATTATTGCACCATCTCAACATTACAAATATTACGCTACATGCATGCTAGATGGCAGTAGTGTCTTTATACAGACACTGTAATGATTACTATTCAATAAATCTTAATATTAAACAATCTCTGATACGTGACTATCCATAATATCATATAGCAGAAGTTCTTTTTATCCTCTCAGAGCAGAAGCTATAACATAACCTAACTAATATACACAAGTGTTAGAAAAGTTTTATTTAACGACGATGACATAAAAAATAAACATGAATAATTTTAAAAGGCATAATTATTGAATGCACAATTTTCAAATTTGAATGTGGTTGGTGGTTCAATTGATGTTATATTGGACGTGTGCGTAATAGAAGTGGAACTCGTTGATTTAGGCCTACATGGTGTATTCAACTTATTCAGGATTTCCGAATGGTGCTCTTCATTTATTTGTAAATCGGATTTCAGAAGATGCATAGATATGATCAGTGATTTTTATTAATTCTTGTTCTTGAATGCCAATGCGAGTCATATTTGAAACTGCTGTGCATCGACTGGAGTGATTTGTAATTTTATATATATATTTTTGACGTCCAGACCAGCGCAGTTTCAAATGTTGGCAAACAAAGAAACAAATGCTAGGGACGCGATAAAATTAAACAAATGCTAGGGACGCGATAAAATTGTGCGATAAGCAGCCATGATTGGTTGAAATACGTCCTTTCGTACCGTTTTATTGGTCAAAAGTAGTATGACGTAGTAAGAGTGTAATAGTCAGTAGAAGATATTCTATGCATCCACTTAATGAAAGAAGATATATAGGAAATATCAGCTGCTAGGTTCAAGGTTAATGTAACTTAAATACGTACAAAATTCAACCCGTTTCTCATCCCAAAGATAGTATAAATTCGTTGTGTTGTGATTGGTTCTTGTGATCACATAACATATGACGAATAAATACACAACTGATCAATTTGTCAATATCTACAGTAATTAATTTAATATGCCGAAATAATAATAAATCGATTAATATTCGCATATTAACACCGGTATTTATACAGGTTAATATTATCTTAATCAGAGATTATATGAACGACAAGAGCGAAGAAAATGGAACTTTGATTTTTCGTCGCTTTTATCGTTACTCCAATAAGCACACCTCAATAACAATGCATGCTTCAATTCTCTCTGATATAGCATCGCTGCTTCTTTTATCGTTTATCGTCGCTCCAACGTGTACGTACCCTTAATAGTAACAAATTCTTCATTCTACAGGCATTAGAGATATATATGTTTCGACATTTTTAAATGCCCCTGGTTGCCTTTAAATGGCCGCGTGCCAAGGATCTTTGACTGCCACTCCAGGTTATAAAGCGCTTGTTTCTCAAAAGAACATTTTTTGTATTTTAGATACATTTATCTCGGAAAGTAGTAAACCTATAATTGTTAAGGGTGGAATTCATAGTCGTCACTTATAAAATGAGTGAACCCTTAAGTAATAAGTATTTGCTTACAATAACGGAACCCTTAAGTCAATTCCGAATTCATAGACAACACTTACGCCCACGAGCATCAACGTCGGTTAGTGTAACCACTAGTTAAAATTGTCACCTAACCCCTGGTTAAGCATTTTTACGGTGGATCGACCTCGGTTACGACTTAAATAGAAGGTTAACCACAGTAATCTCTAACCGGCCATATTCGAGCGGTTAAAGGGGATAACCAGTGATTAGTAGAGCAAGTAAAGCAAAATGGCGGCCAGAGCCACAAATGTTTATTTCGAAGAGATTATTATTGTACAGTACTTGAATTACTTGGATAGAGCGTGAGCGTGAAGTTTATTTAGTGGCAAGAGAGAATTCTTACGAGGAATTAGGTGACAGAAAATTCCAGGAGGGATGTCGTTTATCAAAATCTACAAATGGCTCACTTGAAATAACACAAAAACAGTCATATTTCTTCTATTGATCGGCTGCTTATATTACGATTCTATATAACTTATTTTCTATATTTTAAGAGGGAATACTTGAATATCTCTTTCTCTATGTCACTGGCTGAACAAAGAGAGGTTATGGATGGATCTTAGGATAATGAACAGTAACCTGGTGTAAATGAGGTCCTGGATCGTACACACATTCCTACCAATCTTCTACATCCTTTTCCTTTGTGGATATTCCTTCTTTTTTATATAATATATTTAAATATAGTAAGTAAGTCTATGATACTTTAACCTTATATTGGAATATAATCATTTTTGCATTCAATTTTCTATTTTGTACGATTTTAACCTAACAGCACTGAAAAACAAAGAAATGCAACTCGCAAATATAACAGTGCCCAAAGGCAAACAAATGCAACGCGAAAATGTAGGCTACGTTCATTTCGATGTAGAACGGAGTGAGCGCAGTCGTTTTTAGACGTTGACTATTATCTTTGCAGCGGTATGGATGCTTTCCTTTTGTCATTTTGTAGAAACAGTGTACCATCATAGACTTTACTCTGGTTAAATGAGGTGTCAGTTAACCATGTTTAAGTAATCGGTGATTATGAATGGTGCACAGAAATTACATTTTAACCACCGTTACTGTTTAACCGTCGTTTCGTAATCTATGATTACTGCGTTTTTAACCGATGTTGATGCACTTCGCCATTATTTTCACGTAATGAGTGCTCACTTACAGCTGCCGGACATGACGTCATAACAAAAGCTGACTCTCATTGAACTAATCGAAAGCAGCTCTACATGTGGGTTGCTATAACAACCAGTTATCAATATTATTGTGCTGAATAAGTTATATACAGCAATAGTTTCATGATATGTTAAATTCTAGTTGCATGTCAGTTATACTTATAATCAGATATCCTACTAATCGGAAGACATGTTCTGTAGTAGTGAATTTCTTAAATAAATAAATTAAGCTTATTAGGCCTACTATATCTCTCACTTTGAGAGAGGAACATAGATTAAGGGTGTTTGAGAATAAGGTGCTTAGGAAAATATTCTGGAGTAAGAGGGATGAAGTTACAGGAGAATGGAGAAAGTTACACAACACAGAACTGCACGCATTGTATTCTTCACCTGGCATAATTAGGAACATTAAATCCAGACGTTTGAGATGGGCAGGGCATGTAGCACGTATGGGCGAATCCAGAAATACATATAGAGTGTTAGTTGGGAGGCCGGAGGGAAAAAGACCTTTGGGGGTGCCGACACGTAGATGGGAAGATAATATTAAAATGGATTTGAGGGAGGTGGGATATGATGATAGAGAATGGATTCATCTTGCTCAGGATAGGGGCCAATGGCTGGCTTATGTGAGGGCGGCAATGAACCTCCGGGTTCCTTAAAAGCCAGTAAGTAAGAAAGTCCTACTATATAATACTGTATACTGAATTTATTAACATAGTGTTATGTTTACTCTGTAATTTGCCAATTACAGCTACATTTTATATTTTTGGCTATGATATCTATACTTAACTATTTTTAATTTATTTTTATTTCCTATTTTTCATTTATATCTATAGCCTAGGTGTCTTTTATGTAGGTAGTATCTATTTGTTTTTTTTTTTTTCATTTTTAATTTGTAATTACACTTGTATCTTGCATTTGTATCTGTTTTATCTTTTTTTTCATGTTATAAGCAATTCTATTCTCTATGTCTCTAATATACCTCTTTGAGACACGTATATTGTCCTCATTTCGTTCAGCAAATTCCACAAAATCCTCAAAATCATTCTCAGTATCCATTTTGAAAATGAGTGGTCACTTAAGGGTACAGATGAGCTCACTTAAGTAATCACTCATTATATGAATGAGGGAGAACTATAAATTAGAAATGAGTATAAGTAACCACTTAAGGGTTCACTCATTTATAAGTGACGACTATGAATTCCGCCCTAATTCTTCCAAGGGTCTATACCAGTAATTGGTGAAAAATTTAGTGCATGATTGCATTTGCGTGGGAAATTGTGCCATTATGCATCATTATTGAAAAGTAACTTTATGCAAACTAGCCAACATGAAAGAAAATGAATATCAGTTAGGCTTATATAGACCAGAAACTTTAAACTATTTTGACTTATTAATATATATGTTGATATGTGTACCCAGAATTTCAAGTCCATGTATTCAGCATTTTCATAGATATTGCTTCCTAATATAACATTATGAATATTTAATTTAGGCCTATATATTTGCACAATCATTATTTTAAACAAATGAAGATATATATAAACAATTCTGACCAGAACTGCTATTTTGCTTCAGGATTTTCAACTACAAATCTTGTAAATTTATGTCATTTTGCTGAGATATTTATCAACCCCGAAAATAAATTAATTTTAGCAAATGGGTTCCCATTTTCTTCATATTTACATACATTTCAATGCTTATTTTCTCGCTTTTCATTATTTTATAACATTTAGATCTAGAAATTCTATATGAAAGTTTATTTATAGACGTGTAGAATTTAAAATTCAACTCCTATGATAACTAAGTTATTTGAGAATCATGGAATACTTCGCGAATTTCTAGACCCGTAAATAGAAACAATTAATTTTGCATTCTTTAACCATACCATAAATCGCAGTTTTTACTGATATGTTCAATTAATATAGACAGGTACTTATTTTTAATAGGTTTGTTTATTAAATCTAGATTTATTGTAATTTATATATTCATTAAGTTAATTTTTTGAGAATAAGGTGCTTCGGAAAATATTTGGGGCTAAGAGGGATGAAGTTACAGGAGAATGGAGAAAGTTACACAACACAGAACTGCACGCATTGTATTCTTCACCTGACATAATTAAGAACATTAAATACAGACGTTGGAGATGGGCACGGCATGCAGCACGTATGGGTGAATCCAGATATGTATGTCGAGTTTTAGTTGGGAGACCGGAAGGAAAAAGACCTTTGGAAAGCTAAGACGTAGATGGGAGGATAATGTTAAAATGGATTTGAGGGACCTGGGAAATGTTGATAGAGACTGGATTAATCTTGCACAGGATAGGGACCGATGGCGGGCTTATTTGAGGGCGGCAATGAACCTCCGGGTTCCTTAAAAGCCATTTGTGACTGAATCTACACTAGCGAAAAGTGTACACATTCCCTTAACACAGCAGTTTATGGAAATTATATGTGTGTCAATCGCTTCAGAATATAAGCTGACTCACTTACTTACTTACTTACTTACTTACTTACATACTTGCTTGCTTGCTTACTTACTTACTTACTTACTTACTTAGTTACTTACTGGCTTTTAAGGAACCCGAAGGTTCATTGCCGCCCTCACATAAGCCCACCATTGGTCCCTATCCTGAGCAAGATTAATCCAGTCTCTATCATCATATCCCACCTCCCTCAAATCCATTTTAATATTATCCTCTCACCTACGTCTCGGCCTCCCCAAAGGCCTTTTTCCCTCCGGCCTCCCTACTAACACCCTATATGTATTTCTGGATTCGCCCATACGTGCTACATGCCCTGCCCATCTCAAACGTATTGATTTAATGTTCCTAATTATGTCAGGTGAAGAATACAATGCGTGCAGTTCTGTGTTGTGTAACTTTCTCCATTCTCCTGTAACTTCATCCCTCTTAGCCCCAAATATTTTTCTAAGAACCTTATTCTCATACACCCTCAATCTCTGTTCCGCTCTCAAAATGAGAGTGCAAGTTTTACAGCCATACAGAACAACCGGTAATATAACTGTTTTATAAATTCTAACTTTCAGATTTTTTGACAGCAGACTGGATGACAAAAGCTCCTCAACCGAATAATAACACGCATTTCCCATATTTATTCTGCGTTTAATTTCCTCCCGAGTGTCATTTATATTTGTTACTGTTGCTCCAAGATATTTAAATTTTTCCACCTCTTCGAAGGATAAATCGCCAACTTTTATAGTTCACTTTCGTGCAATATTCTGATCACGAGACATAATCATATACTTGGTCTTTTCGAGATTTACTTCGAAACCTATCGCTTTACTTGCTTCAAGTAGAATTTCCGCGTTTTCCCTAATCGTTTGTGAATATAAGCTGACTGCATAATGAACTGTATATATAAAACGTTTTCCTTTTATTCCTTTCAAAGTCATGATCCCATAAGACGTTGACTAAAACTACAACAAAAATTGTCTTCCAGCTGCCGTTTCTTTGCGTTCCATATGAACAATAAGCTTTGCTGAGTTGAAATTGATCGCTCGTAACACCATACTCCCTCAGTGTTGTAAAACGAAGGTATGGCACAGGCGAGTGTGCTGGGATGAGGGTTCCAGTTTCTGAGTTGCATTGGAACCACGTGAGCAATATATCATGTTGGAGAATGGGAGTTTGGGGGTGGGGAGGTTTTGGTATATGTCGCCGACAGGCAGGCGACTTCTGTTTTGGTAGCGATTATAGGGGGGGGGGGGTTGAACGTGCGAAGACATTGTTCCCTTGCTGAAAGTTTTGCTACTACACTCGCCTTTTTTTATTATAAGACTCTCAGTATAGTCTGTCATTCCCATGTGCTACTCCTGTGTTAGACGAACCTACAGTGAACACCAAAGATATTGATTGCTGTAATTCCGTATGGAAATCTAACTATTGAAACCATAATATTAGGCAGAACATAGGTGTGTATAATTATCATTATTATCATTATTATTATTATTATTATTATTATTATTATTATTATTATTGTTATTATTACTACTATTAATGTTATTATATACAACCATAATAAAGAATTTGGTATTCCCAAGAAACTAGTTCGATTAATTAAAATGTGTCTCAGTGAAACGTACAGCAGGGTTCGTATAGATCAGTTTCTGTCAGATGCGTTTCCAATTCACTGCGGGCTAAAGCAAGGAGATGCACTATCACCTTTACTTTTTAACTTTCCTCTAGAGTATGCCATTAGGAAAGTCCAGGATAACAGAGAGGGTTTGGAATTGAACGGGTTACATCAGCTGCTTGTCTATGCGGATGACGTGAATATGTTAGGAGAAAATCCACAAACGATTAGGGAAAACACGGGAATTTTACTGGAAGCAAGTAAAGAGTTAGGTTTGGAAGTAAATCCCGAAAAGACAAAGTATATGATTATGTCTCGTGACGAAAATATTGTACGAAATGGAAATATGAAAATTGGAAATTTGTCTTTTGAAGAGGTGGAAAAATTCAAATATCTTGCAGCAACAGTAATAAATACAAATGACACTCGACATGAAATTAAACGCAGAATAAATATGGGAAATGCCTGTTATTATTCGGTTGAGAAGCTTTTATCATCCAGTCTGCTGTCAAAAAATCTGAAAGTTAGAATTTATAAAACAGTTATATTACCGGTTCTTCTGTGTGGTTGTGAAACTTGGACTCTAACTTTGAGAGAGGAACAGAGGTTAAGAGTGTTTGAGAATAAGGTGCTTAGGAAAATATTTGGGGCTAAGAGGGATGAAGTTACAGGAGAATGGAGAAAGTTACACAACGCAGAACTGCACGCATTGTATTCTTCACCTGACACAATTAAGAACATTAAATCCAGACGTTTGAGATGGGCAGGGCATGTAGCACGTATGGGCGAATCCAGAAATGCATATAGAGTTTTAGTTGGGAGGCCGAAGGGAAAAAGATCTTTGGGAAGGCCGAGACGTAGATGGGAGGATAACATTAAAATGGATTTGAGGGAGGTGGGATATGATGATAGAGACTGGATTAATCTTGCTCAGGATAGGGACCAATGACGGGTTATGTGAGGGCGGCAATGAACCTTCGGGTACCTTAAATGTAATTTGAAAGTAAGTAGATAAATAAATACATACGTAAGTAAATAACTAAGGTATAAATGGACTCTCAGGATAAAAATCATCATTTTTTTCCTTAATGCCTTTCAAACAATGATGACAAAATTCTCGGAAATAAACTAAACAATTTATATAGCCTACTTCAATCTTGAAAATCGAATTTAGAGATCCAAAGAAATTTTTTTGGAAGAAAAAAATGATATATTAACCTAGAGTAAAACTTGTTTCGCTAAGATGATCCCCTATGTATGGAGAATATTACATACAAAAATAATTTATTTGTCTTGAATCGTTCAAACGATATGCCACTTTATGTAAGCACATTTTATTAGGACTCACTTAATGAAATAAGCATTCTATGGAACCAGACTAGTTCGTGACAGAAATTTGATTCTATCACTTATTTATAGTAAATAAACTTATAGTATTTGTATATATTTTTGGGATAAAATAACTATAAACGATTGAAAATAATAATTCAATTTACAACATAGCCCATGTTTAAGCTTTAATTTGGTACCTCAATGAAATCTTTCCCCAATTGTAAATCTACTTTTTGTCGGTCGGAAAGATAACAAGTGACGGAAAGTGTGAAATATAAGTAAATAAACACTGACGATGGCGTAAGGTATAGAAAGTATAGTGTGCTTATATTATAAATACCCAATTATGAAATTATTGAGATAATGGGTACAAGTTATATATTTTTGAAAACTAGAAAAAATTAACTTCCACATGAGGCAAAATCATTATTTTCCAAAGTTTTGAATAAATCTGATATTTCTAAAGTCGATGTATATCTTAAATAAATAGATATATCTTAACTAAGTTTATTTATTTATTTATTTATTTATTTATAAGGAAATAAATATATACAAGTAAATAACAAATGGATAACTAAGCCCGATGGAATGACTAGCGGTGAATGGAAGGAGGCTATCAAGATGACTGCCAACGTATGTGCTGTAAGAGCCATACCCGGTAGGTCTCAGGACAACTACTGCAAGCGATCCCTCTGTGAGATAGAAACCCTTGGACATGTCCTGGGAGCCTGCACTTATGGCGAAATATTACGTATACATGGGCACCATGCAATTAGAACTAAACTGGCCGATGCACTTAGAAAACTAAAATACACCGTCTATGAAGAAGTCCACGGAACTGCCGACAATGGCAGTAACACACGAATTGACATAATTGCCATTAGCGAATTCCTGTCTCAGGGTATGATAATCGACCCCACCATCAGGTTTGAAACGCATAAAGGACAGCCTGAAGACGTACATGAGGAGAAACGAGCAATCTACGTTCCAACCATCCCGTATTATAAAGATAAATACCAACTTCACGATATCAGTGCTACGGGATTGATGTTTGGAGCAAGAGGAACGATACCTAACTTCTCTCCTCAATTCTGTAAGACCCTAGGACTGCACAAATCGTTTCTGAATGAACTGGCCCTCCTCATAATTAGAGAGTCAGTCAAACTTTTACGAAACCACCTATATGGACTCTAATTCAGTGTACTGAAAAAAATAACATAGCATTACTATTTTTCTTTTTCTTATTAGCTTTCATTGCTTCTTTACTTGTAACTTTTTTAATTGTGTAAACTGCCATTGTTTGTTTGTTTGTTTGTTTGTTTGTTTGTTTGTTTGTTTGTTTGTGTACTTGTTTACTTTTTTTCTTACTCTGTTATCTTTCATCATTTATATTGTTTTGTATGCTTTGTCTAATGGCAGCCTCTAATTTGAGGAAGCACAATATAATACTATTAATAAATAAATATAAATAAGTAAACATTAAAAATCCGGGGGTAACAGATAGCTAAACGTATTAGACTTCACGTGTTACTGTTGCATAGTTTAAATATCTCAAGTCATGAAAGAAGTAACATTTAGAGTTTACATAGTTTTCTTTTCTACTGGAAAGTTTTCTTTTCTCAATTGTACTATCAGGGACTGGAATGCTTTACCTGCAGACTTACTAAAGGCTTTACCAACAACCAAAAACGTATTTAAAAATAGGCTTAAGGACTTTACTAATAGACGATAATTATACACAGTATGTAAAGTATGTAAATGATATTTTGTTATTGAAGTGTTGTATCAGTGAAGAATTATGTTGTGTCAGTGAAGTGTGTTGTGTCAGTGAAACGTGTTCCTGTCAGGGAAGCTTTATAGTTTATAGTAGCAGTGCAAAGTATTTGAACAGTGAAATGTTTTTGAAGTGTTAGTGAAATCAGGATAGAATCAGTGAAATGTGTCGTAGTTCCAGTGCAGTGAGTGAGTTGACAGCGAAATAAGTGTAATGTGGAAAGGTACTTGTGCAGATATGAACATATCATACTCGTGGGCTTTAGTTTGAACTTAGATTTAAGATACAAATTAGATTTATTTTAAATGTTATTTTAAGTGATCGTGCTTCATTTAATTTAGGATTTTCCCTATTATTATTATTATAAATTATTGTTAGTATTATTAACTACAGCGTGTTCATAACGCGTGCGTCCGCTTCATTTGTAATGTTCGATACTATGATCATATCTCACCTTCTTTCGAGAAGTTATCATGGCTTAGATTACATGAGAGGAGAAATCTGCACTCACTTTCTCTCCTATATCGAATTATGCACTCTTCATCCCCCTATTATTTATTCGCTCGATTTCATACTCTCTCTCGCTATCATAATATTAATACTCGATCACAACGCGATAACACGCTAGAAATTCCACTTCACACATCGTCTCTGTATTCCTCATCCTTCACTGTTGCTACCTCTCGTCACTGGAACTCTCTGCCGCCTGAAGTCAAGGGCTGCCGAACATTGAATTCTTTCAAATCCAAGTTAGAAAATTATCTTATGACGAGTTGCCAAACTAACTTACTATTATGACAAGTGTTGTATTGCATGTTTCCACGTTTTCACATTTTTTTTTATGTTCTAATGATATTCAACTTATTTCATATTTTTGTTTTCATATTTTCCGATAATGTTATATCTCTAATGTGATAAGTTGAGCTATATATAATCTTAATTTTCCTTATTGTGTGTACTTAGAAATATTGTATTCACTGTATACTTTGTACTGCACTATTTTATTACTACTATTACTATTATTATTATTATTATTATTATTATTATTATTATCATCATCATTATTACTATTCTTATTTTATTATTATTATTATTATTATTATTATTATTATTATTATTATTATTATTATGAATAATTGTCTTTTCTTTGTATGCCTCATTTATTTTGACCTGCTGTTCACATATTATTATGCTTTTTTCTTTCTTTCTGTATGTTATATATTATGTCCGATTTCTTCTTATTTGTTGTTTATTTTTTATTATTATTATTATCTTATTCAGTTTTGTGTGTAAAATTGTAGTGTAATTTGTAAATTTGTAGTGTTTTTGTAACGCAGTCTTTACTCCTGGTTGAGTGTTAGAGAAGGCCGTATGGCCTTAACTCTGCCAGGTTAAATAAATCATTATTATTATTATTATTATTATTATTATTATTATTATTATTATTATTATTATTATTATTAATTATTGGTATTATTAAGTGCATTTTTAATTAATAAGTTTATTATTGTCATTATTGAGTGTAATTAGTCACCACTGCCACCGGGTATATACCCATTGCAGTGTGAATAAATACATACGTACATACATACATACAAAGATATTCCAGACTATTAAAGAAGGTATTAGGAGAGAAATACGTAACGAAGTCGCCAGACCTAAAGAAATATTCAGTTGGAAGATGATAAATGAACTTTTAATAGAAAGAAGAACTACTGTATAATAGCATACCAGTGACGACCAGATTTTGTAAGGGAAGAGAATTATTATTTTTATATTTCTTAAGTTTTCGTCCCTTCCTTCCTACTAATCTGTCATTGGCTACATAATTATATCGTTCGCTAGTTATAACAATCCCTGCCGTTGCCTGACTGTCGTTCAGTGAGGAATTTGCTTCCCACTCCAAAGCGTAACTTACGAGTCATCTCCTATTGATTAGCAATGTGATCCCACACTGACGGCTCCTCACTTCATACCCAGATCCTCTTACGGATCGGAAGAGAAGAGCACTTGCTATTCAAATATGCGTAGTCCGTAACATTTGAAGTGCGGCATGTTAAGAGAACATCACTTGACGTCGCGCTGCAACACTTGAAGTGATCGATGTTAAGTGAATCTATATCGGTGTTGACAATGGGCTTTAACGTAATTTAGTTGATGTCGGAAAAATGGATTTGAGGGATGTCAGATGCGCTGGGTGTTAATTTAAAGTGTGGGAACGATAATTGGGGGTGGAGTGGAAGGGGTGCAAAGTCTCTTAACTTAATGAAGTCAGGGAAGCAGATTTATAACATGAAGCTGCTGCTTCCTCTTCTTCTTTTTCTTCTTATACGCGAAATCTTTACGTTGCTGGTACTTAATTATCCGCCCACGCTGCAATAAGCTCCTTCTAACCTGCCGGCAGACCAGCTTTGCGTTCGATCAGAGCCGAGGAAATTGCTTTATCTACCAAAGAGGATTTGTGTGTAGCTTCCTATCAACACTGAATTACATTCTTCTTTTCATTGTCATCATTATTAACACCGATATTAACGTTGTCATGGCTACTAGCATTACCACGAGATGTCCTGCTGCTGCTTGTCTATGCGGTTGACGTGAATATGTTAGGAGAAAATCCACAAACGATTAGAGAAAACACGGGAATTTTACTGGAAGCAAGTAAAGAGATAGGGTTGGAAGTAAATCCCGAAAAGACAAAGTATATGATTATGTCTCGTGACCAGAATATTGTACGAAATGGAAATATAAAAATTGGAAATTTATCTTTTGAAGAGGTGGAGAACTTCAAATATCTTGGAGCAACAGTAACAAATATAAATGATACTCGGAAGGAAATTAAACACAGAATAAATATGGGAAATGCCTCTTATTATTCGGTTGAGAAGCTTTTATCGTCCAGTCTGCTGTCAAAAAATCTGAAAGTTAGAATTTATAAAACAGTTATATTACCGGTTGTTCTTTATGGTTGTGAAACTTGGACTCTCACTTTGAGAGAGGAACATAGGTTAAGGGTGTTTGAGAATAAGGTGCTTAGGAAAATATTTGGGGCTAAAAGGGATGAAGCTACAGGGGAATGGAGAAAATTACACAACACAGAACTGCACGCGTTGTATTCTTCACCTGACATAATTAGGAACATAAAATCCAGACATTTGAGATGGGCAGGGCATGTAGCACGTATGGGCGAATCCAGAAATGCATATAGAGTGTTAGTTGGGAGGCCGGAGGGAAAAACACCTTTAGGGAGGCCGATACGTAGATGGGAAGATAATATTAAAATGGATTTGAGGGAGCTGGGATATGATGACAGAGAATGGATTAATCTTGCTCAGGATAGGGATCAATGGCGGGCTTATGTGAGGGCGGCAATGAACCTCCCGGTTCCTTAAAAGCCAGTAAGTAAGTATGTAAGTAAGTAAGTAAGTCCTCCTGCTGTTAATATTATTCATTTCATACTATGTCTCATTTCACTACTTTATGATCTTACAAAATGGCCGACAAACAGTAATAATGTATTTTAATATTCATAGAATAGTTGGAAATATCACCAACATATTAATAAATCATGGAAAACTTAATTATTAACTTCAAAACTAAACAAGTTTTTCATTTCATTCATTATATTCCATAGATCTTACATTAGCATTCAAGCTTTAAGATTTGGAACTGTCAACATTTTACAAGATTACAATTTTTGGCGAGATGAAGTGAGGTTAGGCCGAGGATATAGCGTAGATCACCTGGCATCCGCCCCATGGCTGGGGAAAACCTCGGGAAAAACCCAACCAGGTAATCAGAGCAAACGCGGATCCAACCCAAGCCCGAGCGCAGCTCCGGTTCAACAGGCCAGCGAGTCTGCCGACTGAGCTACGTTGGTGGCTGTACAAAAAATATACAGTACATAGCAATTAGATTATTATATTTACAAACCTAAATAATTATTCATCAGTTCAGCTATAAAATATAGCCTAATACATAGCAAGTAAGATAATTCCAATTAAAAATGTAAACAATCCAATCAGTTGAGGTATACAAAATTGGTAATATACATATCATGAAAATTACTTGAAATTACAAGCATAAACAATTCATCAGTTAAAGCTTACAGCAGTAACATTTTTGGAAATATTCAACCTTTTTTCCTCCATTACTGTAGCTTGTACAATAATGAAAATTGATTTGTGTAAAACACTGTCTTTCTGCTATACGAAAAAAAAAATATATATTTTTACGATTTAAAAAATTATATATATATATATATATATATATATATATATTTTTTTTCAAAATTCAAAATGACGGCATTTCACTGTGCAGTGATGAAGCGTTTCCGTCATAACTCATCAACTTGTATGACTTGAGTCTTTCCCGGCGTTTGATGTAGAATAACTCTTCTCGGGTGAGCTAGCTCTACCATCTTCTTCAGGCATGAAGAAGATGGCAGAGCTAGCCGTCGAAAGCTAGGAAGCTAATCTCCAACTCACCTGGCTGAGAACCCGAGAAGACTTATTCTACTCATAAACTTGCTAACTTTTTCATGTTATCTCTCTTTTATTTTATTACTGAAACTCATGTTTACAATATCATGCTCTTTCAACTACATTTCTTAATAAATAACTTTTTTTTTTATTTTGTGTTAGAAGAAAATACTAATATTTGACCATTTTTAATTTAATTTTTTAACAGACAATCTATCAAAGGTAGAGAAATGATCTTGCATCATATTGTAGATATGACATGTATAAATACACACAAAATAAAATTTCATCACAGAATGCTCGATAGTTTTTGAGTTACGTGGGAAACGCTTCATCACTGCAAAGTGAAGTGAATTTTGAAAAAAAAAAAAAAACAAACAAACAAAACAAACAAATATAGGCTACAAATAATTTATTTTTAAATCGTAAAAATATGTTTTTCATATAGCAGAAGACAGTGTTTTATACATATTAATTTTCATTATTGTACAAGATACAGTAATGGAGGAAAAAAATGTTGAATATTTCCAAAATTGTACTGCTGTAAGCTGTAACCCCTTAAACAAATAAATAAATAAATAAGCAATGAAATTAACAAATGAATCAAAACTAAAAAACAAATAAACTAATAAACACTATCATAAATTATATAAAATATCGGTACTAGCAATGTTACCAAAATTACTGACAATATAAATTGTTAACACTGCTGATAATGTTATTGATGTTGTCACTGACCTTATGACTACTGTTACTACTAGCTATTACCGCTGTTTCAGCACGAATATTGCTATTTTTGCTGCTGCTATTACTGTGATGTCCAACATCACTACTATTGCTACTATGGTTCTTATGTTTCTAGTAAAGTTATCAATACTGTTGCTACTAAACAGACATTGTTACTTCTGATATTACTACTATTGCTAGTATTGTTACTGATCTTATTGCTATGATTGTTATCACTATTACTAATTCTGTTCCTGAAGTTCTTCTCTCCCACACTTAGACGTCACTCTTCGCATGCATTCACCCAACAGTTCTCCTGTATCTGATCAAAATGCACAGCTGTTGCGCCTCATGCCTGTTTATGATTTTGTGCAGTAGACAACAATGCCCATTGAGTGAATGAAATTAAATTAATTAAATGCATTAATGAGCGGATATTTATTTAGTAAAATGAAACCTCGGTTCATTAAGAGATTAGGTACAGCTTACAGTAGTAAATTTTTGGAAATATTCAACTTTTTTTTTCCTCCATTACAGTATCTAGTACAAAAATGAAAATTAGTATGTGTAAAACACTGTCCTTCTGCTATATATATAAAAAAATATTTTTACTATTAAAAAAATACATTTTTTAAAATCCAATTCACTGTGCAGTGATGAAGCGTTTCCCACATAACTCAAAAACTATCCAACATTCTGTAATGAAAATTTTTGTGTGTATTTATGCATGTCATATCTAAAATATGATGCTAGATCACTTCTCTACCTTTGACAGATTGTCTCATAAAAAATAAATTCATTTTAAAAAATGTTCAAATATCAGTATTTTCTTTTAACACAAAATAAAAAAAAAATATTATATATTAAGGAATGTAGTTGAAAGAGCATGATATTGTAAAAATTAGTTTCAGCAATAAAATAAATGAGAATGCGAAAAAGTTAACAAGTTAATGAGTTATGAGGGAAACGCTTCATCACTGCACAGTGAACTGCAACAATTTTAAATTTTGAAAGAAAAAAATATTATATAAATAACTTTTAAACGTAAAAGTATTTTTTTCATATAGCAGAAGGACAGTGTTTTACACATACCAATTTCCGTTATTGTACAAGATACAGTAATGGAGGAAAAAAATGTTGAATATTTCCAAAAATTGTACTGCTGTAATCTGTACCTAACCCCTTAATGGCAATGCGTTACGATATGTTTACACTGCTATTCTCGTTTAATTTTCTTTTCTCGTAGAATGTCTTGCAAATGTCCATAGTGTGCAATTAATTGAATTACACCCTGTGTATTGAGACAAATTGTATTACTAATAGGCCCTAACATTTTTAAGGTAGATTAATTCCTTTTATTGAGTCGGTTTAGAATTATTTTTGGTGATTGATTACATATTTTTCTTTCACTTATTTCTGATTTAACAATATTCAGTAGTCGTTTTCTCAGTATCCTTAATGCCGAAAAATTTATTTTGACGTGTCTTCTACCTCTCCTACAGTATATGTTGTAGTCAGTCAGTCTTTCGGATACGAACAAAAACGTTTTCTAAATATCTCATAGGTTTGACTCATCATCATTAACAAATGTATTGTGTAAGAGGTTTATATAAACTTCAGCAAAGGTCCCGGGTTCGATACCCGTCCCCGGAACATTTTTTTCCCTCGAAATTATTCAAATCAACTTTATACGGAGTTATAACCTGAAAGCTTGATTTACATAATACACGTCACTGTTAGTTAACAGAAAACCACAATTTAAGTCACACAGAGTTACTGTGCACTCGAAGTTGGTTGCTTGACGGTTGTCAGCTCACTTTGAGGTCTGTGGATATAGAGGGAAAAGTTGGATCGGTGTCGGATAGAGTTCCCGGGTAG
This sequence comes from Periplaneta americana, assembly GCF_040183065.1. Taxonomy (NCBI): domain Eukaryota; kingdom Metazoa; phylum Arthropoda; class Insecta; order Blattodea; family Blattidae; genus Periplaneta; species Periplaneta americana. The sequence continues at coordinate 204,720,607 of NC_091119.1, read as the reverse complement.
CTCAGTTGGTAGAGCGTTGGTACGTTTAACCGAAGGTCCCGGTTTCGATACCCGGCCCCGGAACAATTTTTCCCTCGAAATTATTCAAATCAACTTTACAGGGAGTTATACCTTAAAGCTTGATTTGCATAATACACGTCACTGTTCGTTAACAGAAAACCACAATTTAAGTCACACGGAGTTAGTGTGCACTCGAAGTTGGTTGCTTGACGGTTGTCAGCCCACTTTGAGGTCTGTGGATATAGAGGGAAAAGTTGGATCGGTGTCGGGTAGAGTTCCCGGGTAGCTCAGTTGGTAGAACGTTGGTACGTTTAACCAAAGGTCCCGGGTTCGATACCCGGCCCCGGAACAATTTTTCCCTCGAAATTATTCGAATCAACTTTACATATTGTTTGCTGATGATCAGGCTATATTTACAACTACAGAAGATGACCTCCAACGAGCTTTATTTAAACTGAACTGCATCGCCAAAGAATATGATCTTCAGATATCTACTAAAAAGACTAAAGTGATGGGTTTTAAGGGAACAACGCCATTAAGAACAAAAATAATTATTAATAATGAAATCATAGAGCAAGTGAACTGTTTTAACTACCTAGGCTGCATGATATCATATGAACAAATTAACGACATAGATAGGAAGCTCTCTAAATTCCAGCAGTTAATTGGCACGATAAAAAGAACACTAAAGAAGAAAGTTAGGACTGACACAATTTTAAAATTTTACAAAACAATGGCGATTCCAACATTAACCTATGGATCCGAAACATGGTGTATGACAACTCAACAAATGAAGAGAATAGAAGCAGCTGAAATGAGACTGCTAAGGCCAATAGCAGGATATAGCTTATTGGACCACAAGCGAAATGAAGACATACGACAGGAACTAAATATGCCAAATATTACAGAAACTATCACAGAATATAGGAATAAATGGCATGAACATATATGTAGGATGGAACCAACTCGCATTCCATACCGACTACACCATTATAAACCCCAAGGGAGAAGACGAATCGGACGCCCTAGAAAACGCTGGAAAGACCAATTTTAATATTGCTATGGAGACGAAACGGGCCAATGGGCCCAAATCGTATTGTTGATGATGATGATGAACTTTACAGGGAGTTATACCTCAAAGCTTGATTTGCACCTCAGCTTTACTCTCAAAGATAGGCTTACCTCAAATTCAATAGAAGCCTCAACCAAAATGAGAGACCAGAATTGAGCAGATGGTTCGTATCTGAAACTTGGGATCTCTATGCTTTCCATTACCTTTCAATGAGTTGCTAAGAAACGTACTGCATGCACAACTTCTATTGTTCCCCAAGAAGTAAATTAAGATGCTTTCTAAAGAGTTAAACATGTAAATACAGACCGTGGAATGGAATGATGAAAAATTCCGCCTCCAACTTCGCCTCACTCCTTGATCGAACTTGTCTTTTATCTTTCTCCTCATTTTTTATATATTGTGTTCTGAAACTAACGACGGCGGGGGGTTGAGGGGGGATGCAGAGTAATCCTCGAATGAAACTTATTCGCTCTCTGAGACGAAGACAAGGATTTTCTTGAAATCCCCTCACTTTAGAAATCTCATAAAATAGAATAAAATAAAAGAAAACTTTTATGATGAAACTCCTGGTAAATTCAAAAGTTGTAAAAAAAAAAGTTTTCAGTGTGTTTCTTTCAAAGTGATTTTTATTTCCTGCAAAGTCCAGCTAAAACTGTAGCGATGTTTTTTTTTTTATATATATAAATATAATGCAAAGAGATTTGTTTCTATGCTGAAGTTTTTTCCATAATATAATTCTACCTTCGATACTGATAGCTTCGATCTTCAAAATCTTAATTACATTACTGTTTAACATCAACTATATAAGAAGAACCGTAAGTAATGTTATTCATGTCAAAAGGTTACTCTTTGAGATATTTTAGACAAAAAACTTGAATGCAGTTTTGCTCGTTTTTGCTTCCTTTTCGAGATGAAGTTCTATCTGAAATATTTCATAGTGTGTATTGAGAAAGTCATTAATTTAACTTCCAATACGCTCAGTCAGTTTAAGATACCAATGAATTTTTTATTTTATTAGGTTATTTTACGATGCTGTATCAACATCTCAAGTTATTTAGCGTCTGAATGAGATGAAGGTGATAATGACGGTGAAATGAGTCCGGGGTCCAGCACCGAAAGTTACCCAGCATTTGCTCGTATTGGGTTGAGGGAAAACCCCGGAAAAAATCTCAACCAGGTAACTTGCCCCGACCGGGATTCGAACCCGGGCCACCTGGTTTCGCAGCCAGACGCGCTGACTGTTACTCCACAGGTGTGGACGATACCAATCTATTGTGATAATAGATTATTCAAAGAATTTTAGTTTTGCTCTCTAAATGTACAGAAATTTGAACCAAAGCAATGTAACAATTCAAAATTCCTTTTCAGAACGGAAGTTACATTTCTTCAGATCAAAAATTATTTTCTATCACTTATTATCATAATACACTGCTCTCTTAAACTGGCTGAATATATTGGCAATTAAATCTATGGCTTTCTCAAAACATAGTACGAAATGTTTCATATAAAACAATTTTTATCTCGAGAAGGAAAGAAAAACGAGAATAATTGTATTATTATTTTTTTTTAAATTTTAGTTGGAAATAATCAGTAGACAGTCTTCTTTTCTACAAGGCGTACTAATTTATTACACATGGCCAGCTACATGAAATTCCACTTTCAATTTTTTATACATGGATTTCTTATGGCAATGTTAATTCCCTATGTACTGTAGTTTGATATACACATGGTGTAACAATAAAATACAAATACATTAACTGTAATTTCTCGTAAACGCAGGAGTCTGTGGACATACTCGGCTGCTCTCTTTAATTATTTCTTCATCTAATGCTGAAATCAAAATTGGAAAAGTGTTGTTTCAGCCGGTTTCCAGTTTACGGTCATTTTGGGTTTCTCGTATCAAATGAATACCTCTTGGTTTTTACTAAAATATAATAAATTCGGACATTTTAACCAGAATAGACACACTGAAGATGGATGGATGGATGGATGGATGGATGGATGGATGGATGGATGGATGGATTGGATGGATAGATGGATAGATGGATGGATGGATAGGCAGGCAGAATTATTCGTTACATACTATTCTTACAGTTGCTTTATAGCATAGAATAAAGAAAATTTCCAGTTCTTACGTTTAACATATAAAAATGCAAATATAAAATATACACAGGATTAATACCTTAATAACAATAACATATTATACAATGCAATATGTTTATCATTTAATAAAATCAAAATATTTAAACAGTACGTACAGTGAAATGTCAAGAATTCATCTACAGAATAGAAAGTATGAGATATTAAGTAATTTTTTAGTTTTACCTTAAATAGGCCTAATGCAGGATTTTGGTTATGATTCTTAATGTCCTCAGGAAGACTATTGAAAAATTTGATCACCATGTAACGTACTTCCCTTTGATATCATCCGGGTATTTATACTATGTATGGTTAAATTAGTCTGAAAATGTTCTTCATTACATAAGAGGGAATTTATTAAAGAGTATATATACTGATTTGTTAAGGCCAGAATCTCTCAATAAAAATAGTCTACATGATTCTCTAGCCTTTGCTCCAACTATTATTCTAATGGCTCTTTTTTGTAATAAGAATATATTTTTACTATCTGCAGAATTTCCCCAAAATATTATTCCGTAAGGCATAATGGAATGAAAATAGGCAAAATATATTGTCTTTAAGATACTGCTGTTTAGAAATTGCTGTAACGACCTAATTGCGAAGCATGCTGAGCTAAGTTTGGGGGTTATTTCTTTAATATAATTTTTTCCAGTTTAATTTAATTTAAGGGGTTAGGTACAGCTTACAGCAGTAAAATTTTTGGAAATATTCATCATTTTTTCCTCCATTACTGTATCTTGTACAAAAATGAAAATTGGCATGTGTCAAACACTGTCCTTCTGTTGTATGAAAAAATATTTTTATGATTTAAAAAAGTTATATATATATATATATATTTTTTTTTTTTTCAAAATCTAAAATTGTTGCAGTGATGAAGCGTTTCCCTCATAACTCATTAACTTGTTAACTTTTTCATGTTCTCTCTCATTTATTTTATTGCTGAAACTCATGTTTACAATATCATGCTCTTTCATCTACATTCCTTAATAAATAATATTTTTTTGTGTTAGAAGAAAATACTGATATTTGACCATTTTTTAAAATGAATTTATTTTTTTATGAGACAATCTGTCAAAGGTAGAGAAGTGATCTTGCACCATATTTTAGATATGACATGCATAAATAAACCCAAAAAAATTAATCACAGGATGTTGGGTAGTTTTTTAGTTATGTGGGAAACGCTTCATCACTGCACAGTGAATTGAATTTTGAAAAAAAAAAATGTAATTTTTTTTTCAATCGTAAAGATATATTTTTTTTTCATATAGCAGAAAGACAGCGTTTTACACATACTAAATTTCATTTTTGTAAAAGATACAGTAAGGGGGGGGATTTTTTAATATTTCCAAAATCGTACTACTGTAAACTGTACCCCTAAAATAGGGGTTGCCCTGAAGGACAAAGTATACCAAATATACTAGTAAATGCGTACAATTTTATGAAAAATTTTCCGTGAGAAATATAATTATTATTATTGTGTTATTAATTTACTTCGTAGATTATTAATATGCCAACCAAGAAATTTGGTTGTTGATGTTTCTAATGAGATATATTGTTGATAGTTGTGTCTAATGTTTCAGAGACGAAATTTGAAGTGGTTCTAAAATAAATTATGGCAGTTTTATTAATGTTCAATGCTAGTTGATTGGTTTATTGGTTGCAAATATTTAATTGGAAATAGTAAAAACGAAAAACAGAAACTGAAGATATTAATATTTTAAACTATATGAAAGGAAGTAATGGTTAAAATTTCTATTTACTGAATTTCTAAGCACAGACTTGATTTTTGTACACACCATCCATCGTGCGATTTTTTTTGAGCGATCGTTACCATTAGTAAGGATATCATTGGTTAAGAAGTCCTTAAAAATATCCAGACAGACAATAACATAGTTGTTACCAACATGCGTGATACTGAAATTCAAGATGAAACTTTAGAATTGGGCACCGGGAAATTGGAAACGTTTAATTTCATTACAAATTTTCAGACTGTTCAGCTCTATCAACATAGGAAGTAGGTCCCGGTGGGGGGGGATAACAGTTGATGACATTTCTTGCCTTTTCCATGCCACCACAATATCTTATATTAATTTCTCACAATAACAAATTGTAGGCACTTTACAATTCCGCCTCGCATTCTCTCCAGAACTGCGACAACAACGCTGCAAAGGACTAGGCTTGTATCACTTAATGACTCAGTCGCGCGTATTGTTGGTGTTTCATCAACTATCTTTTGTTTTTGCTTGCGTCTGAGAGCTTTCGACTGTGGGGATGCTTCAAGAGAGAGGAGGGTTAATGATGTGTAACTTAGCCTTAAGGGGTAGTAGAAGGGTTGATAGACAAAATGAGATTCTCCTACGGGGTTTTATGGTACATTTTCTTTATCTGTGTCAGCTTCTTTGTCACTGCAAGTACTTGAGAGCGTGCTGTGTCAAACAGTGGAGTCTGTTAAACTAATCCAATGACGAAGGAAGCTTCAAGTTATTTTTAAGAGGCCCGCCTCCTCCGGCACAACAGTCTGTATCAACAACTTTGCATTGATTTTCTCAAATTGTGTTGAAATTAAGAGGATTTTATTTCCTGCTGACGTGGAGGAAGTACAAAATGACGTAGAAGTAGAGGGAACTGATTAATGTTAAATGTCCCCGTTTTTACGACGCACTGTGTGCTACAGGGGAATGGAGATGCATCTAAGGGCCATAAACGCCTGATGCCGATACTTGAAAGAAAAATCTTGCACAAAATTATAAGAAGATTTAAAATGCAGACTGAGATGTAATGAGTTATACAGGGTGTTTTAAAAGTGATGGTAGTGGAAAAAGTTCACAACATTTCGAAGGTTATATATTCATATTCATATTATTTATTTGCCTGAAGGTACAAGAATACATCAGGCCTCGTCAATGTGATAATATAAAAATCAATGTGTCAATATTTAATAGTACATTATGCATCGAGCCTATAATGATAGTAATTAAGATGCAAGTACGTTATTTTATGAAACGAGCGCAAGCGAGTTTCATAATTTTCATACGAGCGTCTTAATTACCATTACAGGCAAGTTTCATACGACTTCTTATGCTCGACCATATTTCTAACTTGAAATTGTTCAGAGGTAGGCCTATTCATTTTATTTGTATCTGACTGAAGATCGGAAGTGAGCTTGTGTATGCTCGTGAATTGTGAGATGTGCGCAGACGCGAAAGTATTGATTTCTTCCGAGGAACAATAATGTCATTGACGTTGATATAAACTAGAGAATAACATGAACTAATTTTGATATAACCTGGAAATTGATTTAGAATTGAAAAACGAGATGACAAATTGAATTTATTTGAATATTATTTACAATTAACGCTAATTATTATAGTAACAGAACATAACCTTCTGCGACAGTATTGGATTTCCAGCCTCCGTGACGTTTCCCTCGTCTTTCGATTGCATATAAGAGAATAATCGAAAACCTGAACTTTAATGAATAGGTGTACTTTAATGACATGCATTAAAGGACTGCTACCAGGTGTATAATTACTACATTTCGGCATGGTCGAACATAAAATATTAAGAGAGTAAAAAATAATAAAATTTAACTAAAATACTACATCATTTTCAAAAAATTCATTCATATTATAAAAGGGATTATTTTATAGCCATCTCTAAATCTGAAATTTAAATTGTGTTTCATTAAGTGCCTTTATATTTGTAGGTATCTTATTATATACTTTTATTGCAGTAATTACATAGCTTGATTGTGTTTTTTGCAACCTGACATGTGGTACATTTAATTGATCGTTATTTCTTATTTCATAGCGATGCAGATCTAGTATACTTGTATAATTAGTAATATTCTTGTTTACATACATTAAAAGTTCAAAATTATATAGATTGTAGACTGTCATAATCGTTTCATTTTTGAAAAGAGATCTACATGATGGTCTAGGTGGTGACATTGTTAAAATACGAACTGCCTTTTTCTGCTGTAACAGAATGTTTGGAAGGTCAGAACTATTTCCATATAAAAGTAATCCATATCTAATAACACTTTCAAATAGTGCATAGTAAACTTGTTTTAAATAATGTTTGGGAATCTTGTACATGATACTTCTCAAGAGATAAATTACTCTAGAAATTCTTTTACATACATAACTGACATGGCTATTCCACCTTAGTTTAGGATCCAAATACATACCCAGCATCTTTACAGATTCATTTATCACATACATCTACCTTCTTCTAGTGAAAAATCAGGGTGAGGAGAAAGATTCATCTTATTCCTTGTGGTCGTTACAAATGTTTTCTGTACTTACTGAACCTTAATAAATCAATAAATATGTAGATGCATAAATAAGTAAATAAATAAATAAATATTTAGATAAATAAATACATACATATATAAATGAATAAGTAAATAAATAAATAAATAAATAGGTAAATAAATAAGTACATACATAAATAAATATGTAGATAAATAAATAAATAAATAAATAAATAAGTAGGTAAATAAATGAGTACATAAATAAAGAAATATGTAGATAAATAAATACATAAATATATAGATAAATAAATACATACATAAATAAATAAATAAGTAAATAAATAAATAAATAAATAAATACCTTACTCAATAGTAACGAATGTTTGGGATTGCGTAATCTCGTACACAGAGGACGCAGACGAGCCACTTGGTGTACAGTCTAAACGAACGCTGTTACTATATTAATAACAATAAATGCTCACAGAAGCAAATCCATTTCACATGCAATGACTGGGACTTGATATTTAAACCCGTTCATTGCCTCTGCTTAATGAATTACCAGTATGTATAGCCCCTTAACAGTTATACCGAACAGCTTGGCATTCGGTTGGATCTCTTACGTTACAGCATGGCGCTCTTAAACATTATCAGCACACAGATAGGGTCAGGCTGCACGGGGGAATTACCCTGTACTGTGTCTAGCGTGAGGGTGTCATTACGGGCATAACAGAGAAGGACGTAATGGGCCTGGAGAGGGTAACCCTCTTTCTTATAATCTGACTTCACATTACAAGGCTATTGCTATCGTAAAATTTTAGGAAAGTCATGCTATTAAAGCTTATAGCTAAGCTACTTAAATTTCTCTGTCTAGGGACTTTTCTTGTCATAATGTTTCTTACGATAGCTTGCAGAATTCAAACGTTAGCTTTCAAATGTTGTAACAAACCATGCTTAATTTATAAATAATATCTTCACATTTGGAACGACACTTATTTTAATTCAAATAATGGTTTAAAATTAATAAAAGCATGGTTTGATTCGAATATTCTTTCTCTTAACATTGTTATAACTACAGTTATTCCTTTCTCATTAACTAGCAAATCTTATAAATTGCCTAATACTCCCGTAAACTTACAGGGCCATATTCATAGATATTCTTAGCGCGGGCTTCCGGTGGATGATCGGTGAACTAAAGTTTTTCGTGATATGACATGATATGATATATGATATGATATGATATGATATGATATGATATGATATGATATTATATGATATATGATACGATACATGATATGATATGATATGATATGATATGATATGATATGATATGATATGATATGATATGATATGATATGATATGATATGATATGATATGATATGATAAGATATGATATATGATATGATATATGATACGATATTTGATATGAAATGATATGATATATGATATGATATGATATGATATATGATATGACATGATATATGATTTGAGATATGATATGATATGTGATATGATATATGATATGATATGATATATGATATGATATGATATGATATGATATGATATGATATGATATGATATGATATGATATGATATATGATATGATATGATATATGATATATGATATGACATGACATGATATGATATATGATTTGAGATATGATATGACATGATATGAAATATATATGATATGATATGATATGATATGGTATGGTATGATATGATGTGATATATGATATGATAATTATGATGTGATATGATATGATATGATATGATATGATATGATATGATATGATATGAAATATGATATATGATATGATATGGTATGGTATGGTATGATATGGTATGGTATGGTATGATATGATATGATATGATATATGATATGATATGATATATGATACGATATATATGATATGATATGATATGATATGATATGATATGATATGATATGATATGATATGATATGATATGACATGATATGATATATGATTTATGATTTGAGATATGATATGATATATGATATGATATGATATGATATGATATGATATGATATGATATGAAATATATATGATATGATATGATATGATATGATATGGTATGGTATGATATGATGTGATATATGATATGATAATTATGATATGATATGATATGATATGATATGATATGATATGATATGGTATGGTATGATATGATATGGTATGGTATGGTATGGTATGATATGATATGATATGATATATGATATGATATGATATATGATAATTATGATATGATATATGATAATTATGATATGATATGATATGATGTGATGTGATGTGATGTGATATGAATCCTGTACTAGTAATCAGTCGATAGCCGGGGCTAGTTTAGCACGCCCGTAGCGCAGGTTGGCGAAATGTCTATGCATAGCACCCTAAACTACACAATTTTGGTTGCTCCGCAATTTGCTGTAATTGTTCAATTATAAATGAATCTTCAGAGGTTTGATCTTTAGAAATATATTGATAAACATCTGAAATGGGACAAACAAACGAGCTACCTTTGAAACAAATTACGTAGAAGTATAAGATTACTTTGTTCAGTTACGAAATGAATTACCAGTGGATGTACTGCATAGTGTACAATTTGCATCAGTCTGTAACACAATATGGAATATTAGGATGGGGTAGTACTTATAAAACTAACCTTAATCCACTACATTTATTGCATAGAAGAATATTTAAAACGTGTCTGGAAAAACGTATTAATTATCCTATCGAAAAATTGTTTTTAGAATTTAAAGTCTTGAAAATACATCAAATATATATCCATGCATTATTAAATTTTATTTGTCACATGAGTTCTATCGTTCAGATAAGAATTTAGATCATTGCGTTGCTAAAATTGAGGTTGCTAAGGTTGACGTTGCTAAGGGACTAAGTAAATGAGAAACAGTTGCCATTGTCTGCTGGAAGGAACTTCTTTACTTCTGTGGTTACTTCCACAAATCAGAACTAGGCTTTGTTAATTTGATAGTCTGATTAGTGCAATATGTAAAGTACTAATCAGCGATGTATGAAATGGAGGGGGAGAGGAACTGGCCACCCTAACCCATTTACTTACTTACTTATGGCTTTTAAGGAACCCGGAGGTTCATTGCCGCCCTCACATAAGCCCGCCATTGGTCCCTATCCTGAGCAAGATTAATCCAGTCTCTATCATCATATCCCACCTCCCTCAAATCCATTTTAATATTATCTTCCCATCTACGTCTCGGCCTCCCCAAATGTTTTTTTGCATCCAGCCTCCCAACTAACACTCTATATGCATTTCTGGATTCGCCTATACGTGCTACATGTCCTGCCCATCTCAAACGTCTGGAATTAATGTTCCTAATTATGTCAGGTGAAGAATACAATGCGTGCAGTTCTGTGTTGTGTAACTTTCTCCATTCTGCTGTAACTTCATCCCTCTTAGCCCCAAATTTTTCCTAAGCACCTTATTCTCATACACTCTTAACCTATGTTCCTCTCTCAGAGTGAGAGTGCAAGTTTCACAACCATAAAGTACAACCGGTAATATAACTGTTTTATAAATTCTAACTTTCAAATTTTTCGACAGCAGACTGGATGATAAAAGCTTCTCAACCGAATAATAACACGCATTTCCCATATTTATTCTGTGTTTAATTTCCTCCCGAGTATCATTTATATTTGTTACTGTTGCTCCAAGATATTTGAACTTCTCCACCTCTTCAAAAGATAAATTTCCAATTTTTATATTTTCATTTCGTACAATATTCTGGTCACGAGACATAATCATATACTTTGTCTTTTCGGGATTTACTTCCAAACCTATCTCTTTACTTGCTTCCAGTAAAATTCCCATGTTTCCGTAATCGTTTGTGGATTTTCTCCTAACATATTCACGTCATCCGCATAGACAAGCAGCTGATGTAACCCGTTCAATTCCAAACCCTCTCTGTTATCCCTGACTTTCTAATGACATACTCTAGAACAAAGTTAACTCACTATCTCCACAAATACTGTATTGTAAATACTGCACGTACTGCATTTCTGTTACGTTGTTTGAAGTTTTGATTGTATTCTGTTCATTATCCATGTATGTGTTCAGCCTAAAATTTACAGATGTGAAATTTTTAGCAAAAAAAAAAAAAATAGGTTTGTGCGACTACCGGCTATAACGACCGTAAAATGGCGGTCCCTTCGGAGTCGTTATAACCGGTTTCGACTGTAACTCAATCCCTACAGGGTGTTTAAAAAATACGGGGCATAATTTCAGGTATGTTTTTCCCACATGTAGACAATCAAAATAGTTCATTACAACATGTGTCCGGAAATGCTTTATTTCCGAGTTATGGCCTTCACAACATTGAAATTCACCGGAACGTTTTTCTTTCCACAGGTCGTTGCCGTCAAAGGAGACATTAAGAGGGCACTCTGACAGTTCATTCCGAGGCGAAGGTTACATTCAGTGTTGTGTAGGCGTTAGACTGTGCGACATGTATTCAAATCAAGAGCTGGCAGAGATACACTTCATGTACGGTAAGGCGGACGGCAATGCTGCGCTGACTCGTTGTTTGTACCAGGAGAGGTACCCACAGCGACAATGTCCAGATCGGAAGACATTTGTACGTCTCCATTGCCGTCTGTGCGAGTATGGAAAATTTAACTCTCCTGGTTTGGGAAGGGGACGACCAAGATCTACAAATCCAGAAGTACAGGAGGAGATTCTGGAGGCTGTGAACATGACTCTTTCTATCAGCACACGAAGGGTAACGTTACAAGTCAATGTTCCTCATACGACTGTCTGGAGACTGTTGAAAGAGTATCAATTATATCCTTATCATTTGCAACGTGTGCCTGATTTGGAATCCCTTCGGAATCGAATTGTGGCATGTTCTGAGGACATATGCAATACTCCTGGAGTTTGGGATCATGTTCGCAGGTCAATGAGACATCGATGTGAGGTCTGTATTCAAGCAGGAGGTGGACATTTTGAACATCTTCTGTAATGACAACGACCTGCGGAAAGAAAAACGTTCCGGTGAATTTCAATGTTGTGAAGGCCATAACTCGGAAATGAAGCATTTCCGGACACATGTTGTAATGAACTATTTTGATTGTCTACATGTGGGAAATACATACTGAAATTATGCCCCGTATTTTTAAACACCCTGTATATTACACTTTATTTCTTTCCTTTGGCTTTACTCCTAACTGCAGCTTTATTAGAAATTATATAAAAGGGACGGATAATGATTGCAATGAACTCAGAATTGAATCTGAAGCTGAAGGGCAAATGTGAGTCGGGGCAAACCTCAGGCATGACTAAGAGTTTAAGAATGCATGACTGTACATTTCCTTAACAAGCTGCAATGGTAGCCTATCACCTGAGCTACAGCTCTGGGAGTTAAGAGCCGTGCTAACGAACCCTTCCCTACGTCACCCTCACATAAAGCCAATTAAAATCTGGAAACGGAATTTCCCCTTTACAATTAGCTCTTTGTAGAGAATTCCTCGATACAACGCCACTGCCTCTATCCCTGCCCGGTGCAGCTCACAACGGTACAAATGCATCGCAGGCCTCATAATCTGATTCTGTAATCTTTCCTCTTTGGATTTCTGGGAAACTCGCCTTTCCAAGAACGTACCTGAAAATTAACATTAGCAGGATTATGTTCTGCACTTTGCAGACGATCAGGGAGTTATTGGACAAGATGTCGAATATGTGGTCAGAAAACTGCAGGAATAATATAAGAATGTGGGTTAGAGATAAACGTGGAAAACTCTTCTGGCAGACAGAATTTGTTCGGGTGAAACCCTTAGAGCGAACGGCGGCACTATCAAAACAACAGTACATATTTCTGTTCAGTCAGAGCTCGAAGATTGGTTGGAACCTCGTAACTGACACTAATAATGCGTCATTCATGAGGCAACTAAGCCAGGAGATAATGGGGTATGGTTTCCAGTTTCTTTTTCCCTAAAGCAATAGATAGATTCAAATATTTGGGAGGCACCGTAACCCGAAATGTTACCCAGGAGACAGAAATAAAAGGAAGGATTTTAAAATTAAAAAACACTGATTGGGGTAATATATTCTGTTCTCTGGAGCAATAATAATATGAAAAAGTTAAAAGAACATTTATTTGTGCAGTAGCGAAATTTTTTGTTTCTGCCTGAATGAAAGAGAAGACCTGCTGACATTAACTCTGCAAATTACATAAATATATATATATATATAAACAAATGGATAAATAAATAAACAAATGAATAAATAAATAAACAAATGGATAAATAAATAAATAAATAAATAAATAAACAAATGGATAAAAAAATAAATAAATAAACGGATAAATAAATTAATAAATGGATAATAAAATAAATGGTTAAATAAATAAATACATAAATAAATAATTAAATGGATAAACAAATAAATAGATATATATATATATAAATAAATGGGTAAACAAATAATAAATAAATGGATAAATAAATAAATAAATGGATAAATAAATGAATGAATAAATAAATAAATGGATAAGTAAATAAATAAACAAAGGGATAAATAAATAATTGGATAAATAAATACATGAATAAATAAATGTATAAACAAATACATAAATAAATATATCGATAAATAAATAAATAAGAAAATAAATGGATAAACAAATAAATAAATGGATAAATAAATTAAATAAAAATAAATAAATGAATAAAGAAATAAAGAAATTTATAAATAAATAAATAAGTGGATAAACAAATAAATAAATAATAAACAAATGAACGACTGAATAAATAAACAAATAAATAAATACATAATAAATAAGTAATTAAATAAATAAGTAAATAAATAAATAAATGGATAAATAAATGAATAAAAAAATAAAGAAATTTATAAATAAATAAATAAATGGATAAACAAATAAATAATAAACAAATGAACGATTGAATAAATAAACAAATAAATAAATACATAATAAATAAGCAATTAAATAAATAAGTAAATAAATAAACAATCTATGGTCATTAACGGAAGCAATGAAACAAAAATAATTTAAGACAAAGTTTTCTTGCAATATCAATTAGATGGTGTTTACTATATGAAGTACCTATGAAATGATCGTATTCGTCAGATCAGGCGCGTGGTTAAATTGATATGGTGGACAGTGAAGAAAAGGAACGTCATCTGTACGGTCCACCGCCTGCTCGAACTCATCCATGCATCCGATGGCTGTTTGTACTGCCTGCTCATTCAATTGTCGAACATGTAACATGAATAGAAAAAATTTGTTTCTAGATGACAGCTTGTGGATACATATTTTTAATTAAATTATTTATTATTATTATTATTATTATTATTATTATTATTATTATTATTATTATTATTACAATCAGGAAACTACAAAAAATCATATTAAATGTATTAAAAACAAGAATATATTAAATAAACTATTATATACATAAAAATGAACATGTCAGATATTTAAACAAAACCGAAATACAAATTAAAGAATTCACCCCCGTAAGAGTAAACGCTCGTGGTCGGGAGTTCAAAACCGCACTGTACATAAGCAGGAAAAAGACAAAATAAACAATTAATATAAGCAATAAAGTAGCACAGAATACAAAAACAAAAGCCTATATGATAAAAAGCAATCACAATTGAAAAGGTTTATAACTAATATTCACAAGTATATAGGACTAATATTTAATAATTAATTATCTAATCCTATGTTAAGTTCTCTTAATAACGTCTTTAATTTTAAGTTTAAATTTAATCGTACTTATGTTATTTAAAACAGGGCACTGACAAATTAATTTGTTGTATAATTTTAAGCCATAGTTGAAGTCATGTTTCATATCAGCAGCCGTTGAATTTTTTAATTCTGTGAAATGAAATAACATGTTTCTTCTCCTTTTATAATTATGCCAATATGTGTTGAAATTTTTCCTGTTCTTATGAAATAAAATTAATAATGTATATTTATATATCTGCTCCAATTTAAAAACGTTTAAATCCGAATAAAGACGTTTAGTAAGGTAATCAATAGACTCTTTCAGACAAATTTTCGTTATTCTCTTTCGTAGTAAATCCAGCGACTTTCTTAAGGATTTAGAAACACTGCCCCAACCAACAAAGCCATAATGTAATACAGATTGCACCAAGGATAAATAAATAAATCTTAAAATATTAATAGGGAGGTAAGAAGGAAGTATAACAAATCTATATACAGGTTCAGTTAAAAGTCCCACACCACCTAAATAACTTTTGAAGCATACGGTTCAGTGACATGAAACTTGGTATGTGAGGATAACCATATACTAAGAACTCAATAATGTATTACCGAGTTTTTTCTACTTCCGGTTTAACCGGAAGTAACTCCAACTCTCTTATTTTAAATGGAACACTCAATATATATTTATTTTATTTTTGAATAGTGCTCATTAAGACCTTTTAAAAAAGTACCCACACTCAATACTTCTGTACAAATTCAGTGTTGCTAAGTCAAGAAAACAAAAAAGTGTATCGAATATTAAAATAATAAAATACTCCTTCCTTAACAAAAACAAAACAAAGCTAGCTCACCTTCTAAATTATGTGTTCAAATTGGTAGCACTCAGCTGCTTTACAATGTGTCACTCGATCATAGAAACCATTTAAGGAATGATTTAACCAGGCTTTAGGAATATCTTGCACCACTTCCATTTTTATTTAGCAACACTGAATTTGTACAGAAATATCAAGTGTGGGTACTTTTTGAAAAGCTCTTAATGAGCACTATTCAAAAATAAAACAATATATTGGGTGTTCAATTTAAAATAAGAGAGTTGGAGTTACTTCCGGTTAAACCGGAAGTAGAAAAAACTCGGTAATACCATTATTGAGTTCTTAGTATATGGTTATCCTCACATACCAAGTTTCATGTCACTGAACCGTATGCTTCAAAAGTTATTTAGGTAGTGCATTTATTATTTTAGTATTCGATACACTTTTCTGTTTTCTTGACTTAGCAACACTGAATTTGTACAGAAGTATCAAGTGTGGGTAATTTTTTAAAAGCTCTTAATGAGTATCATTCAAAAATAAAATAATATATTAGGTAAAATCTGCTTTACAGGGAGCTTCACCTGAAAGACTAGATTTGCATAATATATACGTTACTGTGTACGTTAACAGAAAACCACAATTCCAAGTCACACAGAGATTGTGTGCACTCGTTGTGGGTCTCTGGCGTTTCGTCAGCCCACACGAGTTGTGTGGATATAAAGGGAAAAGTTGAGACGGTGTCGGGTGGAGTTCCCGGGTAGCTCAGTGGTAGAGCACTGGTACTTTCAACCAGAGGTCCCGGGATCGATACCTGGCCCCGGAACAATTTTTCCCTTGAAATTATTCAAATCTGCTTTACAGGGAGCTTCACCTGAAAGACTAGATTTGCATAATATATACGTTACTGTGTACGTTAACAGAAAACCACAATTCTAAGTCACACAGAGATTGTGTGCACTCGTTGTGGGTCTCTGGCTTTTCGTCAGCCCACGCGAGTTGTGTGGATATAAAGGGAAAAGTTGAGACGGTGTCGGGTGGAGTTCCCGGGTAGCTCAGTGGTAGAGCACTGGTACTTTCAACCAGAGGTCCCGGGATCGATACCCGGCCCCGGAACAATTTTTCCCTTGAAATTATTCAATATATTATGTGTTCAATTTAAAATAAGAGAGTTGGAGTTACTTCCAGTTAAACCGGAAGTAGAAAAAACTCGGCAATACCATTATTGAGTTCTTAATATATGGTTATCCTCACGTACCAAGTTTCATGTCACTGAACTACATGCTCCAGAAGTTATTTAGGTGGTGCGGGACTTTTCACTAACCCTGTATAATTTTGCGTAATTTGTTATTTGGTTTATCGTTTACGTCATAATCACATTTTATAATAACTGAAAAACGTGATTGTTTCATTACCATAGAAGACTTGGTAGTTCATAAATTATATTAAAATTCCACGAAATTGAATAATATCCGCGTGTTTAATTATATATATTAAAAACCGAATTCCATATGTACAAATATTTCAGTGCACGCCCTCTCTACAACACAATTAACCCGCCTCCGAATACAGAATTCGCATTTTAATTAGAGTCCATGCATTAAATATGTGCTGATATTGATAAAAATGCACGAGCGAGTTCATAATAATTGTGTTGCATTATATTAATGGTTAAAGGCTTGTTCCCCTCCTTTTCAGGGGGAGGGAGGGCTCCATAATACTCTAGCTCCCCATGCAATACAGGAACCAGCTTCTCTTTGCATGATATCTTCAACCGAAACATTCACACAGAGTCAAGAACTGACTTGAAAAGCACGAAAAAACATAACCCTGAGTTTGATATACAATTCTGTACATTCACTCTGCAGGCAGGCTTCCACGCTCCAATCACTTCATAGCATGCATACATACGTACATACATACAGTCTATTCAGCCAGCTGCATGGATCGCGCAAACTCCTCTTTTGCATGTCTAGGTAACCGTGTAGTCCAAGCAAGCAAACTGAGGGATGAGTACAGTTAGCGTGGGGAGCTCATTCTGCAAATGGACCTCTACATGTATTGGAGAAGACTGGCACTCCGTGGTCTATAGCATACAGGGTGTTGTAAAGTTGAAACACAATACACAGTGTAAGTGATATGACTGTGCAGATTGAAGGGAGCAATAGATTACATGAAAATGTATTAAAAAAATGTTTATGTGTTTTGTAATTAAGTGAATGGTTAATTGGAAAATTAGACTGAAATTCTGACAACTGCGTATTGCCGGCTCACCTACAAATACACACACACACTCGGACTGAATAACAGCATTACGTCACCTCGTCACTGCAGTAGGGTGGCAATGGTAGGAAATAATGATAAGTACAACAACCTTCTCTTCAATTGGTCAGTAATAGGTTTACTTTTTGGTGCTGAGGGTTGTTTGTCAAAATTTACATATACTTTTTAAAACAATTATAAAATAATTTAGAAATCTTCTCACCATTCATGAGCTGCCACAAAAGACAAAGAGTACTTAACCATATAAATGTTTACAAGTTCATTGAACCATTGATTTCGTTTTGACAATGAAACTCCTACGGGGCTAAGCGGGATGAAGTTACAGGAGAATGGAGAAAGTTACACAACGCAGAACTTCACGCATTGTATTCTTCACCTGACATAATTAGGAACATTAAATCCAGACGGTTGAGATGGGCAGGGCATGTAGCACGTATGGGTGAATCCAGAAATGCATATAGAGCGTTAGTTGGGAGACCGGGGGGAAAAAGACCTTTTGGGAGGCCGAGACGTAAATGGGAGGATAATATTAAAATTGATTTGAGGGAAGTGGGATATGATGATAGAGACTGGATTAATCTTGCACAGGATAGGGACCGATGACGGGCTTATGTAAGGGCGGCAATGAACCTTCGGGTTCCTTAAAAGCCATTTGTAAGTAAGTAAGTAATGAAACTCGTGTAAGTATATAGCTGCAAATACATTTTAAGATTAGTGGAAATATACCTAGTTTTAAAGAGCTAGGTGTGACAAAAAAGTAAAGAATGCCAATGAACTTAGTTTCATTTCGAATATAGGTGATACTTCAGGAGAGCAATTGATCCTTTCAATGTAGCTAAAGTTACAACCGGAATAAAAGATGTAGGTATAAGCGTATTCCGAATCTCACCGGTGAGCAATCCGATGGCATCACGGTGTTCCGAATTCCACCGATGACGTCATTGATGCTCCACCGGTGTCGCACCGATGCCATCAACTTGCAGAGGTGGTGGCAGTCTCCATCAGCCGCCATCAGTGAATCTGATTGGTTCTTGTATAGGGCAGGAATTAGCAGACGAATAACATCGTGCACTGTTGTGTCATGGCGGTGTGTTCTGCTGTATTGTTTGTAATGAGCACAACGTAAAAACAATATGTTAATGGCTTATGAGCGAACATGTCAATGGACCAATTATTACTACTGGTTCAAGAAATAAATTGTTTATGCTATCTTTTCTTTGAACGAGATGGCAGTACGAAAATTTCGCAAAATTTTGCTAGCGTAGCACAGACAACAACTTGTACAGTCGCCATGACAGCCATCGATCCTTCCAGCAGTTTTGTTCCTTATTTCGCTGCAACGTGACGTCATTGATGCCACCGGACCGGTGAGATTCGAAATACGCTGTATTCCAAGCCTCTTAAACACATCTTTCATGAAGAGAGTAGCTGTACCTCTTGCTCCAACCAGAAGTCCGATCACTTCAAGCTCTTTCAGCTGATACTTTTGGAGGTAATATGGAATGGTGGGATTGTAGATATTATTTTTTTTTTCCTTATCCACTTCTCCTGGCTGTTCCTCATTTGTTTCGAAACGCACAATGGGATCAATTATGAATCCAGATATTGTAGATTCCTTGAAAGCTATTATATCTATGCGCCGTGTACTGCCAGTGACGGAGAGACCATGTACTTCTTCAAAGGTATTGTAATCGGCATCTTTAAGGGCAGTGGCTATAATTGATCGTACTTGGTGGTGTCCAGCGTTTCGCAGAGCTTCGCCGTACAGACAGGATCCCAGGACGTGTGCAAGAGTTTCAACCTCGTTGTGGCAATGCCTACAACGGTTGTCCTGAGATCTTTCCGGCACACTGTCTTTTGAAATTAAAAAAAATTAACCGAATTTTTAAAGATTCCCTGCACATTATACATTTCATTTATACTATTCAAAAGGTCTTAATTAAGGATATGCTATACAGGGTTAGTTAAAAGTCCCTCACCACCTAAATAACTATTGAACCATATGATTCAGTGACATGAAACTTGGTGTGTGGGGATAACCATATACTAAGATATATATTATTATAATGTACCGAAGTACATATGATATTTCCATGCAGATATTCTGCGTCATCATACGATGAAAGAGTAATGGAACGGAGAAAAATTCTCTCCGGCGCCGGGATTTGAACCCGGGTTTTCAGCTCTACGTGCTGACGTTTTATCCACTAAGCCAACTGGAACTTAAAACTGAGACGATTCTTCCGACGCTGGGGTGGAATCCGGTGTGGCTTAGTGGATAAAGCGTCAGCACGTAGAGCTGAAAACCCGGGTTCAAATCCCGGCGCCGGAGAGAATTTTTCTCCGTTCCATTACTCTTTCATCATAACTTATACTAAGAACTCAATAATGGTATTACCGAATTTTTTCTACTTCCGGTTTAACCGGAAGTAACTCCAACTCTCTTATTTTAAAAGGAACACCGAATATATATTTTTTTTTATTTTTGAATAATACTCATTAAGAGCTTTTCAAAAAGTACCCACGCTTTTTTTTTTCAAAACTCGATAGAGGACAAATTTTGAGAAAATTCCTTTAGAATCAGTAGATATGTTTCTTATGCTGATCCTAATAACACTCTTTTGTCATTTAATTTGTTTATTAATAATATTTATTCATATAATGTATATGTCTACGATTCAAAGCAAAAAAATAAAAAGTCCTTGTTCATATATTCAACTGATAAGGATAAGATTTGTTAACGCAGTCATCATGAATAAAAGAGCAGAAAGCAACATTCAAAATTGCACAAGAAATCAGGCTAACCAATTTTCCCTGCACAAATTTTATTCTCGAATTAAAAATATAATTCTGTAGTGTTCGGGAAAAGTGACACAAGTCAGTTTCCAGATAATTCATTGACAACTTACGGAACATCTGTTCGCTTGGAAAAAAAATACATAGGTATTCCTCCCATTACAATAATTCATACAGAAAAAAGTCAAATCGATCATAAACCAGTGTAAGTTGTCAATAAATTATCAAAAAAGGTTTGTGGAAACTGACTTATGTCACTTTTCCCGAGCACTGCAGAATTACCCTTAACAATACGGTTTTATTCTAAATTTTTGTATTAATCTAGAAGCTTTTTCTAATCATAATACCTAATTTCAGTACAAAATTAATTCTGAATGTATGGAAACTAATTTTTTTTTTATTTTACTCAATTTTAACTAGCGAAAGTTGTACATACACTCTTAACAAATGTTAAGGCTCATTCACAATGAAAATTAAACATAACGTAAGCGTTAACTTAACGTTACAGTAAAATCAAGAAGTCATACCATCATTCACGATGGGAACATAAACATAACAGCAAACATACTTGGTAACCATGGAAACATAACAACGACACCATTTCCTCATATTCTGTCGTAAGCGTTAACTTAATGTTACAGTAAAATCAAGAAGTCATACCATCATTCTCGATGGGAACATAAACATAACAGCAAACATACTTGGTAACCATGGAAACATAACAACGACACCATTTCCTCATATTCTGTCGATTGTGTTCTGTTTGCAAATCACGTAAGCATAACCATGAAAGTTTGGAGTTTGCAAACTTTCATGTTAACGTCTTACGGCAAAGTTTATGTCAATGCTTATGTGAATCATTGTGAATGATCCCATTTGGTAGCCTGGGCGCAAACTTCTGTGTTTATGTTACGGTTATGTTTAATTTTCATTGTGAATGGGCCTTTAAGGATGCGAAGGCAATGTATTAAATAACTCAACATAGAAACATACAATAGAAAACGTAAGAGAGGAAAGGCGCCATGTCTTCCAACTTCTCCAGCAGGATTACCAATAAATTCCGGTCACATCACTGAATAAGTCCACCACGCTGCACCCAAAACTTTCTCTCATCTCTCAGGGACGGTACGAAAACAAACAATTATTCCTTTTACGTTGTCTGTAGGCCGGGAGGAACGCAGCAATGCAAAACACGATAAATCTTGGCAGGAACAATTTTCAAAGCATTCTAACAACTGACGTACACAAGTAGGAATGGAAGCGCTCTCCATCACTCAAAGAGAAAAATCGGCATTCTTGAGATTAAATGTGAATTCCTTTACGCAAAAGTGTATGGTTGAAGACAAGAGTATAGTGCGTGTACGTACGGCGGAGAAATACAAACTCTGGCATCCGATTCAATTAACTTTTCGCCTGAAACACTCTGCTTTGTGGAGTCGTGCAACACAACACTATAAATACCAGATCACTTATCTGTGGCACGCTAAGTATACCTCTTCATAGAACATCTTGTTATTCCTCATCTTTTACAATATCCAACTCGCGTCAATGGAATTCCTTGTCACAAAGTATTAGGGGCTGCAAGACAATAAACACCTTTAAGAACAGCTTAAAAGATAACCTTATTAGCATTTCACTCCAATCATACTGATTTAAACTATCACTGACTACATTGTTACTTCTTTCTTTAGACATCATCCTGATAGTGCTGTATTTTCAAAATTTGTCTCATAATAATCTCTTTCTATTATCTAATATTATTTGAAATATATTAACATTCTATGTATTTTAGCTTAATTCTGCTACACAGTTTATTTCAGTGTTTAATTAATAGTTCATAGTATTTTGTTGTTTAATTTGTAAATAACTCTTGTATACATGTAACTCTCATCTAAATCAAATTGTTGGATTCTTTGTAAGTTCATGCATATGTATATATATATATATATATATATATATATATATATATACTTTTTGCTGGTTGAGTGGAAGAGAAGGCCTTACGGCCTTAACTCTGCCAGCTAAAATAAATAAATAAATTATTATTATTATTATTACCTATTATTATTATTACCTATTATTATTATTATTATTATTATTATTATTATGGATCTTCTCAGTTTCTTTTTGAAGAAGTGAATTATGTAAGAACTACATACAAATTAAGTGAAATTAAACTGGCTGACAACTTCTAAAATTCCTTCAGTTTGTAGACTCACAACTGTTTCAAATGACAGAACAAATTTCACGTGAGTGAGTGAGTGAGTGAGTGAGTGAGTGAGTGAGTGAGTGAGTGAGTGAGTGAGTGAGTGAGTGAGTGAGTGAGTGAGTGAGTGAGTGAGTGAGTGAGTGAGTGAGTGAGTGAGTGAGTGAGTGAGTGAGTGAGATTGTTGGTTTGCTGATTCTATCATTCATTCATTTACTGGGTTACTGATTACTGATAAAAGTATGACATACATAATATCTGAACGTACATACATAGGTACTAGATACGGTACGTGAAAATGTAAATAAATTGTGCTGAATGTATAAATGTTATTTTATATAGTAAACAAATCATAACGAATTCAAAATCCATCTACAACATTTTCTTCAGTATTTTGTTGATATTTATGGAAAAGTGGGTCATTTTATGTTTCAGGTACTAAAAATCTGTACTAATAATAAATCTGTAGCCGAAATTTTTCTGGTAATTTTCGATTTTCCAAAAATAATTGGTCCTAACATATATAATTAATCACCCTGAAACCGAAAATCGCTTTTTTGAAATTTTTTGTTTGTATGTCTGTCTCTCTGTCTATATGTTTGTTACCTTTTCACGCGATAATGGCTGAACGGATTTCGATGAAAATTGGAATATAAATTAAATTCGTTGTAACTTAGATTATAGGCTATATGGCATTCAAAATACATTATTTAAAAGGGGGTTATAAGGGGGCCTGAATTAAATAAATCGAAATATCTCGCTTATTATTGATTTTTGTGAAAAATGTTACTTAACAAAAATTTCTTTAAAAATCATTTCCGATAAGTTTTATTCTTTGAAACATTTTGATAGGACTGATATTTAATGAGGTAAATGAGTTTTAAAATTAAAATAACTGCCATCTAAGGCCGTGTAATGAATTAAAAACAAATGACTTCGTCTATAAGAGGCCTTGGACAGCAAAAATCGAAAGCTATGAAAGATAGCCTACAGATAATGTTTCTGCGTTTCTATGAAGTAATATCGGAAGCTAAATTAACCGATTTGTATAATTAATTATTAATTCACCATTGGAAAGTGTAGTTTCTGTAGATGGACATAATGCTATAATGTTATTACAGTAACTTGTGAGTGAATCGAGGACAGGTAAGATTAAAATAGCTTCTTATGCACAGAAAACTTGATAGGCTATTCTGTACATTCGTTTCCTGTATTTCCTAAAATAATTTTTATGACCAAATGAGTGGTCTCTGGATCAAAATGATCGCATTTTAATATTATAAATACAATTTAAATTAAGTAACATATTAAACGATTTATCCTTCTATCAAACACGAATGTTCCCTGGATCAAATGTCCTATTTTAATTATGTAATTACTTTATATTTAATTCTAACGGGTGCAGCGGAGCGCACGGGTACGGCTAGTGAATAATATAATAGTACTAATAGCACATGACGGGGGTATTCTTTGAGATATTTCAAACAAAAAATTTAATACAATTTTGCTTCCTTTTTTGAGATAAAAATTGTTTTATATGAAGGATTCTATACCGTGTTTCGGGAAAGCTATTGATTTAATTCCCATATGCTCAGTCAATTTAAGAGAGCAGTGTATTATGATAATAAATGATTGAAGGAATTTTAGTTTTGACCTTTAACGGTCTTACTAATAAACCGTGTATAACCTTATAGGGACTTATGCAGAGTTGGGACAGAAAACATTACTAATAAACCATGCAGAAGCGATGGATGTATAAATGTTATGGTTTATTTAACGACGCTCGCAACTGCAGAGGTTATATCAGCATCGCCGGATGTGCCGGAATTTTGTCCCGCGGGAGTTCTTTTACATGCCAGTAAATCTACTGACATGAGCCTGTCGCATTTAAGCACACTTAAATGCCATCGACTTGGCCCGGGATCGAACCCGCAACCTTGGGCATAGAAGGCCAGCGCTATACCAACTCGCCAACCAGGTCGACGATGGATGTATAAACAGGCAGTAACTATACATGGGAATTGCTTTGCAGTATTATATACACGAAACCCTGCGTTTAAGCACTGTATAGAGAGAAAAAAAATGGCCACATTTAACAGCTGTTTGTATCGATTGTCATTTTATGATGATGGTTGCCTTGAAACTACAGAATATAATTATAAAGAGCACAGAATAATTATTATAATAATATTGTTATAGCTGTACTCTTTGAAATATAGCATGGTAATCGATCAGGCCCAGTTTTACTATCGATATTTAGCGCAGCACACTAGCGCACACTATCGGATTTTATAGAGAACTTCAGTTATTCTGTTACTTTTCGTAATAAAATAATGACGAAATTATGACGTAGTTGTGTAACAGTTATACTGTTATACAAGACGTATGTAGTGATTATTAGTAAGGAATTTACACACGACTTATAAACGAGCTACTCATTGTATAAGACAGTTAAACGTCTGGATAAGAGTTTTTATTAACAAGACCGTAAATATTCAGAAATTTGATCCGAACAAATGTAACTTTTCGTTAAATAAATTTTGTTCGGATAAAATTTCTGCACATTTAAAGGACAAAACTAAAATTCTTCCAATCATTTATTATCATAATACACTACTCTCTTAAACTCACTGAGTTATATTTAGTGACATTTAACTTATTTTACATTTTTGTTTTCATATTTTCCGATAATGGTATATCTATAATGTGATAAGTTGAGCTATATATAATCATAATTTTCCTTACTGTGTGTACTTAGATATATTGTATTCATTGTACGCTTTGTAATGCACTATTTTATTACTATTATTATTATTGCTATTATTATTATTATTATTATTATTATTATTATTATTTATTACGTATGGGCGAATCCAGAAATGCATATAGAGTGTTAGTAGGGAGGCTGGAGGGAAAAAGACCTTTAGGGAGGCCGAGACGTAGATGGGAAGATAATATTAAAACGGATTTGAGGGAGGTGGGATATGATAGAGAATGGATTAATCTGCTCAGGATAGGGACCAATGGCGGGCTTACGTGAGGGCGGCAATGAACCTCCTAGTTCCTTAAAAGCCAGTAAGTAGTAGTAGTAGTAGTATTACTATTCTTATTTTTTATTATTATTATTATTATTATTATTATTATTATTATTATTATTATTATTATTATTATTATTATTATTAGTAATTGTCTTATTTTTTTATACTTTGTATGCCTCATTTATTTTTACCTGCTGTTCACATTTTATTATGCTTTTTCCTTTCTTTCTGTATGTTATATATTATGTCTGATTTCTACTTACTTGCTGTTTACATTTTATTATTATTATCTTATTCAGTTTTGTGTGTAAAATTGTAGTGTACTTTGTAAATTTGTAGTGTTTTTTGTAACGCAGTTTTACTCCTGGTTGAGTGTTAGAGAAGGCCGTATGGCGTTAACTCTGCCAGGTTAAATAAATCATTATTATTATTATTATTATTATTATTATTATTATTATTATTATTATTATTATTATTATTATTATATTGGGAATTAAATCAATGGCTTTCTCAAAAAAAAATCGCTAAGAAATAGTTCATATAAAACAATTTTTATCTGGGAAAGGAAGCAAAAACGAGCAAAATTATATTAAATATTTTGTTTGAAATATCTCAAAGAATAACAGTGCGACATTAATGACACTACTTCCTGTTCACTCTGTATAGGAGTATACCTTAGTATTACTGACTTTCTTGAGAGAAAATTAATAGATAAATAGCCAAATTTATACGTATGCACAGATATGCTGCTCGAAACAGATTATATGAAAGTATTCTTCATTATTTGCTCTTAAGGGGAGAGGATGGTATTTTTTGGTGAAAAATGAGTAAATTTTCAAAAAAAAATTCTTTAAAATACTCTGTGATATGTGTGGAATGCATAGCATAACATTTTGTGGGTATTTGTGCCCTTATCGGATGTTGAGTCGCCATTTTTAAACTTCCTGCGCTATGGATTTTTAAATCACTCGCCCCCTTTTATTGTTGTCTCCGGTAAATTAAATTAAATTAATTGTTTTTTCTTTAAAATACTCTTTGATATAATGTGGAATGCATTGCATTAGTAATATACGTTACAAGAGCGGTATGTTGACGTTTTCATGTTCGAGGAAAAGATTGAAAAAGCGAAACGTAGTTGATCTTTTTTAATTTCCGAGAACATGAAAACAAACATACCGCTCGTGTATCGTACATTATTTTGTGCGAAGATCGTTTATTACATACCTGAAAGACGAATTTCTAATTAGTTGAAATGAAATCTCCATGTTGGTTTCTGTTTAATGACGGCAACTTTAGAAAACAAAAATATCTATACTCCAGCAGGCCGTGATATGTCTGTCTTTTTTTCCCCCCAGTCTATAAATGCGAACTTAAAACAAACGGTAAGGTTATGTAATGATTTATTTTTCATTTTAATATTTTAACAATATTATTTATAGAACATATTGCAGTAATAACAACGGCATCTGGAGTCTTGTTGATTTTTTCACGGCTTCCTTAATGTTACTTGTATCAGGAATACAATAGCTTTCGTGGAGTAGTAGACTTTACTTAATTTTTGCAAACATTTAAAAACAATAATTAACAGTGCAATTTAGGTGAAATTGCAGTGGTAAGTTTCCAATTTATAATTATTACTATGTTAAACGTCTCTAAAAATAATATGTTAAAAGCCTAAAGCAGTAAAATGAATGTCGCGCTTAAGCGGTAAGAAGAGGTAAATTGTTATGTGTGTTACGTTGGGAATACTGAATGTGGTATTTCACACTTACCGCGTATTGGTTCTGTGCGGAAAACAAGCAAATACGCACGATCTCGCACAAAATATTTTGTGGGTATTTGTGCCCTTATCGGATGTTGAAACGTCATTTTTAAACTTCCTGCGCTATGGATTTTTAAATCACACGCCACCTTTTATCGATTTCCGGTAACCTCTCTTTTTTTTTTTTTTTTTTTTTTTTTGCTACATTGCCAGACAAAAATGGATATAATTTCTGAACTATAAAAGGTACATGCATGAAATTTAGAACACACATTCTTTACACTATTAGGGAACATTTCTCTGTAACAGAATTTTGTTTATTGATTTCATTTTAAAAATACGTCCGTTTGTTTGCAAGAAAGGAAATCAGAAAATTGTTATTAAATTTTAATTGTTTATTTTACAAACGTAGGGACTAATATCAAAATTCTGTTACAGACAGTTTGTAGAACATGCTTTTGCAAGTACATTGCAACAAACTGTTTGATCTATCTTTAAAAACGGTTTAGATATATCGGTTTTAGTGCAATCCTGCAGTGGGTATATTTTTTTTCAAATTTGAGGCCCCAAATAATTTTTTTTCAAAATATTTTTATTTGGTTGAGTTGCCACAGCTATGAGCTCTCTACATACAAAAATTTAATATTTTACACCAAGTAGGAAAAAAAGGTTAAGAAAATACTATCCTCTCCCCTTAAATGCTTCATTTCAAAGGGAATAAGCAAGCGTGCCGTCTATATTGTTAATACTTGAGTGTCCGAACTGAAAAAATGGTCTGAACGCGAGTTCATTGTAATACCTGCCAGAAATCTGCCTCTCCAGGAGATGCCGCCTCCTCAGAAGGAATAGACAGGCAGGCAGGCGAACCCTTCCACTGCCAACTTACTAACATTGTGTCATTGAAGTCTGGAATTCGGAGCTAACATCCAAAGTTATGGATATCGACATAGCAGAGCGAGGGAATATTCTAGTATTAGAAACTAACGTCAAAGCGTTTCGCTGCGCAACTTGGAGAGCGGGGACTGCTTAATGTGGTTAACGAAGCTCGGTTCCAAGAGGAGACGCTGTTAAGGTTTAATATTCTAACACACTGCCGTCTACTGCGCATGCGCTCAAGACATCGTATTTGTCGTGGTAGTAATGATAATGCATTGTGGGTTAATTATACCAAAGAATAAACGGTTCACAAAGACGGCACGACGTACTAATATTTCCATGAGCGGCTTTAATGTGGGATTAGTTCTCCCTATCTTGATTTTATTTCTTTTAATTTTCTCTTGGCGAAGTGAATATAAATTATGAAGTTGTGTGAGTGTTACTATGAAAAGAAACTACCATGGGGGATCTGAAAAGGGAAAGCACTTAATTGTAGGGTAACCAAAGGGTCCAAGGGGTCAAAAGTAACAAATCCTTAACAGTCTTACTAATAAACAGTGTATAGTTTTTATACGAGACTTATGCAGAGTTGAGACAGAAAACGTTACTAATAAACCGTGAATAAGCTATGGACGTATAAACAGTCTGTAACTATACAATGGGAATTGCTTTGCAGTAGTTATATACACGAAACCTCTTGTTTAAGCGTTGTATATAGAGAAAAATGGCCGCCCTTGTAACAGCTGTTCGTATCGACTGTCATTTTATGATGATGGTTACCGTGTAACCACAGAAGAACAAACCAAAGAGCACAGAATAATTAGAATAATATTGCTGTAGCTTGTACTCTTTGACCAAAATGTAGTATGGTAATCGATTAGAGCCAGTTGTACTATCGATATTTAACACGCCACACTAGAGCGCTCTACCGGATGCAATAGAGAACCTCAGATATTCTATTACCTTTCGTAACAAAGTAATGACGAAACTATGACGTAGCTGTGTAACAGTTGTACTGTTATACACGACGTATGTAGTGATTATTAGTAAGGAATTTACACACGACTTATAAACGAGCTACTCATTGTATAAGTATAAGACAGTTAAACGTCTGTATATAGAGTTTTTATTAGTAAGGCCGTTATTATATTGTTATTTTCATAATATTTTACACTGATAGCATATCATTAGTTACAGCCACATGTAAGTACTACTTCCCCAAAAATGTTTCTTTTTACTCTAAACTAACTGCTTGTACATGAACTGAAATATTTCATTGCAGTGACCCTTTTTACCCTTCTGTATAAGGATAAATGGAGTCAGTGTTTAGGGCAAATCGGATCACAATTTTTCCCTCTATATTCCTGCACGGAACGTTAAAATCAATATTGAATTGATTTAATTTAACACTTTACACCTTCCACAAACAAACACTGTTTTCTTTTCGGCACCAACGAACTGTGTTGCAGTGTAGTCCAAAACCACATGCGTACAGTTTGAAAATTCTAGACACAAGTTCATTTTCTTGTTCTGGAGTAAACGTAGTTTGACGGCCTTTACTTTTCAAGTGGTTGACGTCGTTGCAGACATGAACGAGAAACTCCTAACAACTCAGCAGCATGAAGTTGGCTTCTTCCCTCGCGAAATGCTTTAATAGCCTTCTGCACGTCGTTCTCAGTCCACGAATTTGACGTTTTCCTCTTACATTTAACTATCTGTCGCAAAGAATTGAAAATAAATACTTAATTTGAGTGGAATGATTTGAAACATGCTGACCCTATTTGTCCGATATTACTGACCCTATTTAACCCAAATTTAGAACTTTTTTGCTCTAGAGGTTGGTAGTACTGAATACTGCTTCGACGAAGGCGTTAATAGCCATAATCTCTTCTAAAAAGCTTAAACTTAATATTCAAAGTTAATCGCACAAATTCTCTGCAATAGTTGTTGTGAAATAATAAAGGAACCGTAGAGCATTATTTAAAATGTATAAAATACTCTTAACTCACCGTTATACTGTATTCTCTCTATTCTTTTATTGTGAACACGAAGAATACACACACCAGCATCAATGGCACTCAACGTGTACAGGAAGTTCTCTTCCTGACCAGTATATGGCAGCACTTGCTTGAACTGGTTTACGCTTGAATATGGAGACAGGGTTTTGAAATTGACCCGATTTAACCTCTGACTTAATTTAGACTAAGTTACCCTATTTGAAAAGGCGGAGTATTCTATTAATGATAACATGGTTGTCAGTCTTGTGTTCAGTTGACAGTTTTTTGGGAATGTCTGTTCTCGAAAAATTTATTTTGTAACAGGATGAGTCGATAAATATTATCTAATTACCAGATTTGTCTGCAGGAGCGCCTGAACGCCTCGAATCGCGATTTTATCCCAGCAAAGGAATCGAAGTCTGGTTCTTCATTCGGAGCTGGTTCTGTCTGAAAGTCATCAGTGGGGATTTTTATAAGCTTTGAAATTAAAACCTAATAATTTTAGTAGCATAAAATTTACGTTTTTTATTTCGACACTATGTTATGCATTTAAAACCCCTAGTTATCGAATTAGAAATGAGGCAGTAGAACAAGTGGACAACTTCACATACTTGGGTTGCACTATAAGAAGCAAGATGTTTCTTTTTAAGGGTACATGGAGGTATTTTTTTTTTTTTTGTAAAAATTACTGTTTTCCGTTTTTATCATTAAAAAATTGGTCATGGTCTAAAATAGCCCTCCATCAATTTTCATACTCTGAGAGCTGTCCAATTAACTGTCAGAGATAGAAGAGACTATGTGTTTGCTTTCATCTATTAAAATAGATCGAATCTTTTAAACTGAAGGCTCCCCTTATATTTCATATTTTACTTTTTATTTATTCATTAAAGACATCAGCTCAAAGAAATTGCGTGACCACAAGGGTCCTGAATACAATAAACATGTACAATATAATGTATAATATTGTAATATTACTTCTTATGTACTTGAATGTTTTGGCAATTTTCATGTCCGAATTATTTATTTAGTTAACCCTTAAATTGGCAAAACTTCATTTCTCACACTAGTTTATTAAACCGTGTCGGACTGTAAAGAAAAAAACTATCGCAATGTCCATATTTTATATGTTGTGCAAAATTATAGTATTATGAAATTTTAATTTTCTTAGCCTACCATTATTTTTCTATTCTATTAAAGCTATACCATATAGCCTATTAACCTATTATATCCTATAGGATACTTTGCCAATTTAAGGGTTAAATGGAATGGAAAACCTTTGATACTAAGTTTTGGTTCTCATAGCCTGACAGGAGTGTAGACATTTCAGACAAACATTTTGAAATTTGAGGAAAGAGTGACATTTTTTAATAACATTTAAATTTACAAAATAATGTTGGTACCGTGGAACCGTCTAGAGTCGATCTGGGGGTCTAGATTCGACCACTGTGTACACTTTCTATTTTCACGTGTTTATTCCAATAGAATTGCCTACTAGCCGCCACTGCTTGCTTCCAGCTGACTGATAACACTTCCCCTTTCAATCTCGCAAGGTAGTACCAAACGTATTTTGCGTCCTTGATTATGTAAAATTCATTATTGCCAATAGCAAAAATAGTAACAAAAAAGTACTCTGTCTAACTTTTAACAATTTAGCCTTGTTTAACTGTAATGCAGTAAAAAAATAACTGTATTTCTGTAATGAGAATTTTAAGTTTAACAACATATTACAACAAAAATATTTTTCCATATTATTGAGAGATGTCAGAAGTTGAAGTTGTATTCCAATACAGAGTCGACCATGCAGGCCTGTGGAATTAATCCATTCCAGCCACAAAGAATTCTTAATAAACTACCACAATCTGGTTTGACAGAGTCTCCAGAATCTCAGTCCACACAGGCACTGTTGGGAGAAGCGGTCATCAAAGTGCTCCAGGGCACGAGATATGAAAAATAATTAGCTGCCAAGAAAAGGAAAAGGAAAATTGAAACTGAACCAGGAAAAAGTATTGCAAGTATCAGTAGGCCTACTGAAGACGGAACATCTCAGTCAAATGAAGAAATCTCTCATCCTGTGTCAACTGAGGAGACCAGAAAAAGAGAAGCCAAGAAAACCACCAAGAAAATAAAACAGAGAGGATACCAGGAGTCCAGAGATAGTGATGAAGTCGGACGACATTCCACTGAAGATTCGTCAGATAAGCGGGTTGAAGAGGAAGATAACAATGATAATGACAATTTCGATGACCCTAAATCAGGGGATCAGCTTTTAGTGAAGTTCCCAACTAAAAAGACAATTAAATTTTATGTCGGTTGCATTGAGGAACTGGTTCCAGGAGAAGGACTTGAACTTCGTTTTGTTAGAAATTGTGGTGGATTCCAGTTCAAGTATCCTGAGGTAGAGGATGTGAATCTTATTGACTATGTTCAGGTAGAAAGAAAACTAAGTGCTTCTGTTCCTATGGAGGAAAAGGAATTCGTAAAATTTGGTGTTGATTTTCAGGGATATGATATTAATTAGGAGATGGAAACTGTATTTTCGGTATTTTTCAGGGCTATTTAGTACATTAATAAAGTACATTAATAATGTAATAATGTTGTATGTAGTTTGACGTAATTTTATGTCTGCTAATTAATTAAATATTTCCTATTAAATTTATGAGCCTTAACCTATTTAAAATAACTGTATTAAAGTTCCCATTTTCCTATTCCAAATAACTTAAAAATAAAAAATAATAAAATATATAACAATAAAAGCATCCAAAAGGAGGTCGATTTCGACCGGAATGAGAGCACACGTTCATTTATACGTATTTTTAATATGGTGGTCGACTTAACACCAAGTACAGGGTTGAGTCGACCGGCGTTTAAGATTTGTTTTCCTCAGTGACCATGGAAGTTCATAAAATGAAAATAACAGAAAAAGGTCTCTGAGTTGTGCGCTATAACATACAATTTTCAGTGAAATAGTAGATCGCTTTGTCTGAGAAGTAGCGTTAAAAGTACGAAGAAAAGCGGTCGACTCTAGACGGTTTGACGGTAATTCATTCATTAACCGAATTAGATGAAATTTTGAATTTTGTGCAAAGACTGTTTAGACCCTATAAGCAGAATAACTGTACACATTTCAGGGTCCTAGTTTGAATAGTTCAGAAAATTCAAATTTCACCTCAGATCTATCTAAAGATACCTTAAACGAAATATGTTCTAATTTGGAAATTCAAAGTTGATCCCAGTTACCTCTACTTTCGGTTTGTCTCGGAAAATGGAAGTACCACCAGTTGGTTCTGTATATAGGTTTTAGGTAATAAATTTGTTTGGTAACTTTCGGTGTCAAATTTTTTTCGATTAAAAATCATGATACGAGTGATTTCAATCACGAAACAGCCTCTATGGAAGTATATTTAAAAATAATTGTGCAAACAATAAATTATTAATAATAATTAGTAAGAATAACATATCGGTTATATGATGTCGATGACATCTTCCAATTCCTAGTAGCCATAGCCTTCTATCATCCAACCTCCAGTCTGCAGCTTTTTTCCTTCATGCTTGACTCCATGAAACCTTAGATGTTCCCCTGTATCTACTTCAAGTTTCCTCTCTAATATATATTTTGGCAGTCGTTTTTCCTCCATTCGCTGAACCTGCAAGTACAATTTTAACTACTCTGTTTTTATGTAATTTAAAATTTATTGTAGGCCTACCCTGAAATTTCATCTTCCCTCGTATATTTCAGTTTCTAATTTTGCCTCTTCCTGAAATTCTTGCTGTTCTTCTAAAAAAACCATTTCAGTTGCCTGAATGTATTGCATTATTATTACTTTTAATGGCCAGAGAAAGTCCTGCTGTTGCTATAGTAACGCAGAACTGCACGCATTGTATCCTTCACCTGACATAATTATGAACATTAAATCCAGACGTTTGAGATAGGCAGAGTATGTAGCACGTATGGGTGAATCAAGAAATGCATATAGAGTATTAATTGGGAGGCAGGGGGGCTTGGGGAGGCGAGACGTAGATGGCAGGATAACATTAAAATGGGTTTGAGGGAGGTGGGATATGATGATAGACACTGGATTATTCTTCATAATAGGGACCGATGACGGGCTTATGTGAGGGCGGCAATGAACCTCCGGGTTCTTTAAAAGCCGTTTCTTGTTGTTGTTGTTACGTTATGGTAATTTTAGTTTTGGTACGTACTGATATTTTTATCCTATAATATTTCCTTTAGGTAAGAAATAATTACAAATGTTCCTTTTTTCAGTTCAATTCCCTATTTCGTCTTCATAATGCCCATCTTTATTTTCATTCCTGCATACGTGGGACATGCAAATCACAGAAACCTGCAGAAAAGTATATTATATTATCCATGTGCTAAAAAGGATAAATGTTCATCTTCCCTCTTGCTTAAAAAAGTCCCTTGTGCAGACGCTTGTATTTCCCTATTTTGACTATGCGGACATTTTACTGACTGACCTTTCCAGCGACAACAAAACGAAACTTCAACGTGCTCATAATTTGTGTGTACGTTTTGTAAGCAATGTTCGTAAATATGATCATATTACCCCATCCCTGGAAACAATAGGTTGGCTTAAACTAGATAAGAAAAGAAATTTACATTCACTTCTCCTTCTCTTCGAAATCTTGAACTCTTCTATTCCTTCGTACCTGTCGTCTCGCTTCACTTACCTTTCTTCCCACCACAATCTGAACACACGCTCACGCCATGAAACAATACTAACAATACCATCCCATCGCACCTCCTCATACTCATCCTCTTTCACAATAGCCCTGCCAAGACTCTGGAATTCGTTACCTGCTAGCATCAGGGACTGTCGAAATAAAATTGAATTCAAACGCAAACTTACTAGGCACTTGGTCAGTAATTGAGGCTCGTTCAGACATGGTTTCTTGTAAATAGTTCTCTTAATCTATCACAGAATATTTCAATATCCGGTAATTTCATCACTATAGATTTTTGTTATTGCAGGTTTAATATGTAATTCAGTAAATACAAAAATATTCTTTGTTCTTAACTTCTATGATAAAATGTCTAGCTTTCATTAATCAGGTAATCTTGTCGTACTTTAATTTTTATTGTAATTGTAATTGTAAATTTAATATTAATTCTATTTTATTGTTGATGTTATAGTTGTAATCCCTGACGGCCTTATCTCTACCAGGTTAAATAAATAAATAAATACTACTAATACTACTACGTTACTTCTTCACAAAGTTCTATAATGTCTCTATTTCTCAAAATCAAATTTTGTCTTGGTTCATCAATTGATAAATATTTTGTTTCTTTCGTATTCACTACTAATCCCCATTTATTATAATATTGTTCTATCAATTTTCTTTTTATATATTCTAAACCATCATAAGTTTGTGCCAGTACTGACTGATCATCAGCAAAATGTAGAGTATGCAATGTTCTGTTATTGGAAATATGTATCCTCGGATTAGAACATTTTTTTTCTAATTTTTTAAAACGTCATGCACATAAATTTTAAACAAAGTTGGTAACAAACTGCACCCTTAACGGAGACCTCTATTTGTCAAAAAAAGTATCAGCTAATTTATTACCGATTTCGATTTTAGATTTATACCCTAAAAAATACAAAACTGAACTATCAAGTCACAGAAAACAAACGCATTTCCTAATGACTAGAGAAAAACGACAGACTAAGACGACAAGAAATTGAGCAGAAAACGAGAGAAGGAGAAGAAGAGAAAGAGAAGACGCGATGCTGGTTTTGAAGGCAAACATTGTTGCATATGTCCCGGCTTTTAAATAATTACTCACCCGGAAAGGCAATGCGTAGTGCGTGCGTGAGAGTGCGTACAGCGGAGTTGGCATTGTCACGAAATTCATTCCATGCTTCAGAGCATTCACATTTCACTCCTCTGCCTTCGTCTGCTTGCTCTTGTTGGTTTTTATTTTCTGTTTGTTTCAAAAGATTCTCTTACACAAAGCAGACAAGTATTGGATAATCCCCCTGTATTCAAAGCTGCCGGCGCACATACACGGAGAAAGGAAAAGACGGTTTTCTCTTCCAGGCTGCTCCTTGTTGTTTTGCATCCCGCAACTCCTCCGTCCTCCGCCAAGAATTAAACACGTCCTTATTTCTTCCTAAGACGTTTTCTTGACGAGGAGTGGGGTGGGGATACACAAAGAGCGACTCCTTAAATAGAACCCAGAAATCAAACAATTAAAGAAGCAAATCTGTCACGAGTTTAAAGTAACAGCACCTGAAATGGTTCAATGGTTGTGAGGTGACGAGAGGAACTGACTTGTGAGCCGGAAGATGTTTATGGACTTGGATACAGTACGGTATGCGAGCTGATGGGTCGTCGAACTATCCTGTGGATTTTTGAAACCAGAAATATCAGAAATAAAGATATAAATACATAAGTGGATAAATGGATAAATAGATAAATAAATAAAGAATTAATTAAATTAAAAATAAATGGACAAATTGATAGATAAATAAATAAATAAGAACATAATTAGATAAATAAATAAGTGAATAATTAATTAAATAAATGAGTAAATAGCCTAAATATTTAAGAAGAAAAATGGATAAATAAATAAATAAACAAATAAATAAATAAGTAAGTAAATGGATAAATATATATATATATATATATAAATAAATGGGTAAATAGATAAAGAAATAAATAATTAATTAAATTAAAAAATAAATTAATAAATTGATAAATAAATAAATACGTAGATAATTGGATAAATAGATAAATAAATATATAAGTGAATAATTAATTAAATAAATGAGTAAATAGCCTAAATATTTAACAAGAAAAATGGATAAAGTAAATAAATAAACGGATAAATAGATAAAGAAAGAAATAATTAATTAAATTAATAATAAATTAATAAATTGATAAATAAATAAATAAGTAGATAAATGGATAAATACATCAACAAATAAATAAATTAATAATTAATTAAATAAATGAGTAAATAGCCTAAATATTTAAGAAGAAAAATTGATAAATAGATAAATAAATAAATAAATGGATAAATAGATAAAGAAATAAATAATTAATTAAATTAAAATAAATTGATAAATAAATAAATAAGTAGAGAAATGGATAAATAGATAAATATACAAATAAGTGAATAATTAATTAAATAAATGAGTAAATAGCCTAAATATTTAAGAAGAAAAATGGATAAATAGATAAAGAAATAAATAATTAATTAAATTTAAAAATAAATA
The DNA here is from genome assembly GCF_040183065.1 of Periplaneta americana. Lineage (NCBI taxonomy): Eukaryota > Metazoa > Arthropoda > Insecta > Blattodea > Blattidae > Periplaneta > Periplaneta americana. The sequence goes on along the minus strand of NC_091119.1, from coordinate 204,682,400 downwards.
AATAAATTGATAAAAATAAATAAATAAATACGTAGATAAATGGATAAATAGGTAAATAAACAAACAAGTGAATAATTAATTAAATAAATGAGTAAATAGCCTAACTATTTAAGAAGATAAATAGATAAATAAATAAATGAATAAATAAATAAATAAGTAGATAGATGGATAAATAGATAAATAAATAAAAAAGTAGATAAATGGATAAATAGAGAAATAAATAAATAAATAAATAAATAAATAAATAAGTAGATAAATGAATAAATAGATAAATAAATGAGTATAAAATGGATATATAGTTAAATAAACCTTATCTTCGCAGAGGAAACAATTCCATCAGAACCATACCTGGACATGTTGAAAAACTTTTTCGAACCACAACTGGAACAGGATAGCAGCATGGGTATCGTGTTCCAACAGGATGGTGCACCACCTCATTGGGTAACAGACGTCCGTGATTATCTGGATGACACATTTCGTAATAACTGGTGTGGTCTTCAAATACCCCAGACCTGACACCACCCGATTTCTTTCTCTGGAGTTTAGTGATGAATGAAGTGTATGCACAGCGACCCAGGGATATTCATGATCCGGAATAAAGATTTTCTCAGCTTTTGAGAAAGTTACCCCAGAGGTGTTCGACCACACATGGGAGGAATTAGCCTCAAGATATGAACTGTGTCGTGTTCGCAATGGTGGGCACGTTGAGGTTTAATTTGAACAAAACTCCCTTCTTCTAGAATGCATGCACAAATTGTTTAACATTAAACTGCAGCAGTTCTCATTTTATCACGTTTTTATTTTATGTCACCCCAAACGGATCACCCTATAGAACCGTAATAGTGAGGGCTGTGACGTGCCTTGGACAGACTTTTTGTAGGCTAATCCTCACATGCAGAAAAAATCCGGTTTTATACCCAGGAAAAATATGATAGCGATAACAAGGCAGTGGAAATGAGGCAAGTTACTGCGCAGGCGCGTGTATGTTGTGAGAATAACAAAAAGCTGAACGTCATTGACAGCTCTGTTCTCTGAACTTTCCTCCCAGTTCCTAGTAAACACCTCTCACTCCTGCCCTCAATGGTTTGTGTATTTCTGTTGCCTGGATAGTCCGCCTTCCTGTATAGCTTCGCCAAATAGGCTTACAGGGTCATTAAATATTGAGTATGAGTCCTACCATTATCACACCCCCAACCCGGCATAGTTAGCGCTCTAGGGGTGACACCTGCCCCCTCTCACACCCTTTTAACTGAACGTACTCGCCGCCCCAATGCATCTACCCCCTTCTATTCCCCGGAGCGTTCATTTATAGCCGAAAGACGGGAAACGCTCCACGCTATCGGAGCTGTTTTCTAGTGAAAGGGTGCAGATCGCACTTACAGGCCTGCATAACGAGAGTCGTTGATTTTTTAACGTACAGCCGTGGATTCTGTTTTGTGTGACCTCTGCAGGGAAATGAAGAAATGTGAATAACCAGAATTCAACAGATGACTACTCAAATATGCGTGTAATTAAATTCCCAGTCACCACGCAAGCAAAGGCCAGTGAGCTCGGCTTTTACGCTGAGTGGGCGCTGCGGTCGTGGGTTCAAAACAGGTGTAGGACATGGATGTTTGCCTGTCGCCAACGCGATGACAAGCTTGTTTACACGGAGACCGGAGTGAAGCTCTGGCAAGGATAGAATGAAACTCATGCGAGCAGCAATGTTCTTCATTCTTCTTGTTTGACCTTCCACGGTCTTAAGGATTTTCCTACATGTCGTGCTATTAATAAAGTTGTACTATGTATTTTTTTTTATTAAGTTTAGCCATATAAGACATAATACTTCCTCAATATTTAAACTTGTTCACTTGAGCTACTCGCTTTTAAGGAACCCGAAGGTTCATTGCCGCCCTCACATAAGCCCGCCATGGGTCCCTATCCTAAGCAAGATTAATCCAGTCTCTACCATGATATCCCACCTCCCTCAAATCCATTTTAATATTATCATCCCATCTACTTCTCGGCTTCCCCAAAGGTATTTTTTCCTCCGGCCTCCCAACTAATACTCTACATGCATTTCAGAATCCGCCCATACGTGCTACATGCCCTGCCCATCTCAAACGTCTGGATTTAATGTTCCTAATTATGTCAGGTGAAGAATACAATGCGTGCAGTTCTGCGTTGTGTAACTTTCTCCATTCTCCTGTAACTTCATCCCTCTTAGCTCAAAATATTTTCCTAAGCGCCTTATTCTCAAACACCCTTAACCTATGTTCCTCTCTCAAAGTGAGAGTCCAAGTTTCACAACCATAAAGAACAACCGGTAATATAACTGTTTTATAAATTCTAACTTTCAGATTTTTTGACAGCAGACTGGATGATAAAAGCTTCTCAACCGAATAATAACAGGCATTTCCCATATTTATTCTGTGTTTAATTTCCTCCCGAGTATCATTTATATTTGTTACTGTTGCTCCAAGATATTTGAATTTTTCCACCTCCACAAAGGATAAGTTTCCAATTTTTATATTTCCATTTCGTACAATATTCTGGACACGAAACACAATCATATACTTTGTCTTTTAGGGATTTACTTTCAAACCTATCTCTTTACTTGTTTGAAGTAAAATTCCCGTACTTTCCCTAATCGTTTGTTGATTTTCTCCTAACATATTCACGTCATCCGCATAGACAAGCAGCTGATGTAACCCGTTCAATTCCAAACCCTCTCTGTTATCCTGGACTTTCCTAATGGCATACTCTAGAGCAAAGTTAAAAAGTAAAGGTGATAGTGCATCTCCTTGCTTTAGCCCACAGTCAATTGGAAACGCATCTGACAGAAACTGACCTATACGGACTCTGCTGTACGTTTCACTGAGACACATTTTAATTAATCGAACTAGTTTCTTGGGGATACCAAATTCAATAAGAATATCATATAAAACTTCTCTCTTAACCGAATCATATGTTTAATTAAATCACATTATATATATATATATATATATATATATATATATATATATATATATATAGTCTACATACACGCAGTACATACTCTTCACTTGTAGATAATGGGTATTAGAATGAATTTGAGGAAAAATCAATTTTAATTTCGTGTTTTACTCAATAAAGGAACAGTTAATACTCGGAAATAAAATGACTGCAGCAGGACTATAAATTAGAGCAGTAAAATTTATGACTACACACGCGTTACGGAACTAAAAAGTGCATCTGGTATAGCAGTGAAGCCGTCCTATTCAATGGCTCGTTCATAATTTGTGAAGTGTTGCACTGTCCCCGTGGCTAATCGAGTCCAGTTCACAATTGAAGTAGGCAGACATAATCAATGCGATCTCCAGCCCATTTTTGGTTTGGCCTCGGGTTTTACGTTCCCTACGACAACAATAAAAGCTATGTTATCTATCTATTTCTGTCCAATATAATCTAAACTAATCTAATGTAATCTAGTCTGTCAATCTAATATGTCTGTCCAATTTATATCTATCTGTGTATCTGGCCACTCATTCCTGAATTTTTCTCTCCATTCTTTTTTTTTCAGGTTAAGTTATACGACATACAGATTTTAACATTGCCATAAGATGCCTAAGTTATGTCCAGACAGTGGATGCATGATGACTTAAGGAAAAATGAAGTTGTTTCGTATCGGAGTATATGGCACGTGCCACGTCGTCCGTCTTTTGTGTACCTGGCGAGTACAGCAGCGTAAAAAACGAAGGAACCCCGGTCCGTTCATAGTAACATTGGAACGCAATGTATGCAGTTGTATTATCCTGCTCAAGTATTTAGTACGAGTTGAATATGTTGTGCTGATTCATTCTTAACAGCAAAACGTTAAATTCGCTCAGAGATACGAAATGCAATTAAGAAGTATGAGAGTGACATTTTATGTATTAACGAAGACAATAGGCCTATCGTGCGTAATGTATGTAAAATTGAAATAAAAACCAGAACAACTCAGGCTATAGAGAAACATTGCAACAGTACATCGCACAGGAAATGCGTTGAAATGAAATCTGAGGAATCATCATCATCATCATCTTCATCATCATCATCATCATTTAGTTGTGCGGGTCTAACGACATGTGCAACATGATGCTCAGTACAAATATTCCTCTAAAGAAATTGAGTGATCCCCATTTTAGAGGTTTTCTTCAGAAATTCTCTCGATACAAAAACTGTTCAAGCGACAGGCGAAGACGATTCGGCTTCGAAACTTACGAGAATATATCGTCGTTTACTGCAACGCTGGTAATTGCATCAATGATGACGAGGACTGAACTTGCAAGGTATGTACTACAGTACGTTATTTTTCTTTTCCTTCTGACTGTACGGAGATGCAGCAGCATGTTGACGTCGTCTGTTTACGTTTAAAACCTGTTCAGCCAATGGTCTGAATGAAAAAAATGTAACATATAGTAAATGTGCAGCTACATGCAACGATAAATCATCCCGCATCCACTGTCTAGTTATTTATATCTAAAACAATAAAAAATAACTTAATAATTGGCCCATGTTTAGAAATTAGCAGGCTTTGACAATTTCTAGACAAATGATTTCATTTATGGTTACTAAGTCAAATTGACCCACTGATTAAGTTATTTATTCATTATTTTTGTACATAGGTTTGTTATGGCAATCACTACTGGGCGTTCAGTTCAAAGTGTGTCATGGCTCGCTGTATGCCGTCATGTGGCTAGCCGATGAGCCTAGAGAATTCAATCTTCCTACACTTCCGCAGAGGTGTATAACCTAAGAGGCAGAGAAGTTGCCTAGCCAGTACGGCGTTCATTCTGAAGAGTACGTACCGATACGTACGGTAACGCCAGTAGTGGCAGGAATGTGAACTGTTTGGAAATACGTACTGTCGGGATATGGAGAGAGGGTTAAGACGATTACTTACGTATTTGTTGACATTAACTTCGAAGGTCAACATGGACACGGAGCATTTGATTTGTGTTGTGGAATGTTACCGTACGCAACCGATGATAACAAATACCCTGCGTACGACTTGCCGGCGCAAAACACAGTTCGAAAGAGGTTATGGTAGCACACAGACCGTACAGACCGCCATCTGTTGCTACGACGTTCAAGTTATACCGTACACGTTCTCAAGTTCAGATTGAAGAACGCCTTAAATAATAGGCAACTTCTCTGACATATAAGCTGAAACTCGCTTCAAATCGGTGACCCAACAACAGTGACGTCATGACACACTTTGAAATGAACACCCAGTATATCCTACACTCAGAAAAACGCAGGTTATAGTATATGACTGTAAGTTATGCAGCTAGTGTCGCCTTTTTGTGGAAAGTCTTCGAAACCTCGATTATGAAGTTCCTATTCTTCAGTTCCCTCAAGATGTACTATTGCCATGTTTTTTAAGACAGCTCGTTGGTTTCCATACATTAAGTTGCTTTGGTCATCTCGTTTCCTCTTTTTATGACCCATTGGTGTTGCCATCGATGAAATTCTCTGAAGGACTGTATTTGCATCGTTCGTTCTTCTTCATACCTCCAGCTGGAAGCTTGAATTTACGACTCTTCTTATTAAGTACTTCATTTCCATTACTATTAATATATTTCTAAATATATATTTAAATTCCAAATCTCACATCCATGAATTATTTAGAACTTATTCTACTAATACTTTTGCAATGTACTACTTAGTATCTTTCCAAATAAAATGTCACATTAATCTCATTTCAAAGTTTAGACATCCGGTAATTTCATCACTATAGAATTTTGTTATTATAGGTTTAATTTGTAATTCAGTAAATACAAAAATATTCTTTGTTCTTAACTTCTATGATAACATGTCTAGCTTTCATTAATTAGGTATTCTTGTCGTACTTTAATTTTTATTGTAATTGTAATTGTAAATTTAATATTAATTGTAATCTTATTGTTCATGTTATAGTTGTAATCCCCTGGTAGAGGGGCAGAGAAGGCCTCACGGCCTTATTTCTACCAGGTTAAATAAATAAATACTAAATATTAATACATCATAAAGAATTAGGAATGTATATTTTTATAATATTTCCACAAAAATAGAATTGAATATTTGTGAAACTATCATGCTAATTGTACAAGAAGATAAGTTATTTATCTCCCACTAATTTAACCTAAGTGTAATACCGAATCTGGTCTCACGCATAACTCTAATTTCGGCCTAAACTACACAATTCTTAATAATCATTGTTACCATAACAGATATATTCTGTAGGATCAAAAATTAAACTTTACTTAGATTCTTCGTCCAACATTGCATATTACTGTGGAATCCCGGCCACCAAGTCACTCAGTTGTGTGCGCTCCTTGTATAATGGCAGTTGACTTAGGCCCAGTTGTATAAAACTCCCTGACTAAAGATCAACTTTGATCGAAGATCGGAAAGTGAACCGAGTTCAGACACTTCTTCTATTGTGTAAAACTTTTCTGCGGTCAAATTACCTTGGTTCAAATGCAATCTAAGTTCACGTGAAAAGGATTTAGCAACATCGCATAAACAAGTGAAGTTTGTGATGCGCGGGCCATTTTGTACAGGTTTGTTCAGTGTCGCCAATTTAGCGACTTTAACTCTTCGTCAACGACAATTTTTTTTAACTTTTAATTTCTTGCTTAAATAGGGATTTAGCGACCTTTTTAGTAGCCCATAGTGACAAAATTTAATCTTTCTTTGTTGATAATGAGAAATCTAGCGACTTCCCAACTACTCTTTGGCGACTTTCCGTACACTCTGTTGGAGAGACTGGTTTGTTTTGTGCATTTTAATTAATGGCGGACAATAAGAAGAAGGTTGACTGTTCTCCAAGTTGTTATCATGTTATGGTGTTTGATACTGCTAAACATAATAAAGCTTTATAAAACGACAATTTTCGTTTAGTAATACAGTTAATTGAACATTTATGAATGTACCTATCATATCCATTAATAATTAATGGTTGTTATAAACATAATATAATTATAGGTTATGTTATTTGATACTGCTGAACACGATAGAGCCTTATAAAATATAAGAATGTTTGTGTATTAAGGCAAGAAATTGAAAAAAATATATATAAATGTATCTACCATATCTATTAATATTAATAATAATGGTTATTCTTTTTGCACAATCTGCCACTCGTATATTTCAAACAGAAAAGAAATAACTGAACTTGGATCATCTAACTTAATCGGAGAAATTTCTTCAGTCAAAGTTGACTTTAGTTTGAGACAAATTAATCTGAGATTAGTCTTTATACAACACAAAATTCCAAGTTCAGCTGAAACAAGGATCAATTTAACCTCTGATCTAAGATTAAATGGTTTATACAATCGGCCCTTAATAATATATATGTTGAAATTGGAGTCAGTCCACAAAGGGAAAAACACTAGAGGAGAGGGATTCGATCCGGTGCTGTGGATTGAACTTCGGCTTGGCTCAGTGGTTAGAGCACTTGAACCAAGGACCCGGGTTCGATCCCCGGCGCCGAAGCGAATTTTTCTCCTCTAATAATCGTTACCATAACATATATACATTCTGTAGGATCAAAAATTAATCTTCACTTAAATTATTAGGCCTACAGTCACCTAAAATTAATGAATGATTCTGTGTTTAAAAAGGAACTGTACAAATTATTTTTGCAACTATGTAAGAAAAAATGGACTCTTAGGAATATTTTCTGTATTTCATTTTATAAATAATAAATCGTATTTCATTTTGTAATAATTTCAATCTGGCCCCGGATATTGTCTTTCAATTCCTTCAATGTTTGAGGGTTTGTTCCGTACCCTTTATCTTTCATACCATGCCACAAGTGAAAATCACATGACTTTAGATGGTAGGATCGAATCGGTCACATATTATCAGTGATCAGTCTGTTATAAATAATTTTATTTATTGTGGCTTGGAATTCAGAGCGATATGGGCACTTAATGTTAGTATTTGACATAAAACCAAAACTTATAAGTTGTAATGTAATTTAATTTATTAATACATTTTTACGGAAGTAGGCTACGTTATTTAAATGTAATTTAATGTAGCTCCCTGCCGTGTATACCCTTTTGAAGTGGATACACAAGTATTACTTTATTCGTATCTTTCACCTTGCCGTACAAAATGAAATGGAATTGACACGATTCGCATTTGTCTGCAGAATGCTGCAGGGTTGCCATGGGTACTGCGCGGTAACGTTAGGATGATTCATCTGTTTTCGAAAGGAAATTAAGTCTAGTTGATTTGTGAATATTGAAGCGTTTTAATTTCCCCGAGTATCAAATTGACCAGATCGGTTGTGTAATATTCACTAAAGATGTACTTCGATTCAGGACTATTTATTATTGATATTTCTCATTTTAAAACATTGTTTCGATTTTGAAGTGAGATTAATATTCTTTGAAATAAAAATCGAAAGTAAAATTAATTAAAGGGAGGAAAAGAAATGAAGAAAGAAAAATAAAAGAGAATCAACTAAAAGTAGTGCATATATTTTCTCCAAAAATATCTATCACCCAGGGCCGGATGTAGGTATAGTGCCGCCCTTAGGCAATACTAAAATTATCCGCCTCCCCTCCCCAACTCCCACAAACAGTTTATGAGCAGCTATTATACAGGTCATGTTTAGTTTAAATGAAATGTTACATTTCAGCAAACAATGAATTACTGGAATGAAAATACTGTACATGCATCTTACGCTGATATAACCTCTGCAGTTGCGAGCGTCGTTAAATAAAACATAACATTTAACATCTATCGTCCGTGCGTTCTGAACTTCATGCGTTTCTGTGCCCAGGACCGAAGCCTGAATATAATTATGCAGCTGCGCACTTCCCTTTTACTCTCGCCACGACCACGACAATGCGATAGCAAAACAATATCCGACTTCCACAAGGTTTTCGAGAACAAACTTCAGAAAACAACAAGTCTAGTACGATGTAAGAGTAATGGAACGGAGAAAAATTCTCTCCGGCGCCGGGATTTGAACCCGGGTCTTCAGCTCTACGTGCTGATGCTTTATCCACTAAGCCACACCGGATACAACCCCGGCGTCGGATAGAATCGCCTCAGATTAAGGTCCAACTCTTGGGTTCCCTCTAGTGGCCGCCCTCTGCACTACGTCATAGATGTCTATGAACGCAGGACCGAAGTCCACACATGTGCTGAGGTGCACTCATTATGAGTGACTAGTTGGCCGGGATCCGACGGAATAAGCGCCGTCTTAAATCACGAAGTGATTTACGCATATCATATATATTATTTTAATGTACCGAAGTACATTCTATCCGACGCCGGGGTTGTATCCGGTGTGGCTTAGTGGATAAAGCATCAACACGTAGAGCTGAAGACCCGGGTTCAAATCCCGGAGCCGGAGAGAATTTTTCTCTGTTCCATTACTCTTTCATCGTATGATGACGCAGAATATCTGCATGGAAATATCATATGTACTTCGGTACATTAAAATAATATATATAAAATAACAAGTTTAGTATTTTTAAAAACAAATTCCATTGTATAATGAAAATTAAAAAAAAAGAAAAGGAAGAGAAAAAGAGAGAAAAAATGCCGCCCCCTGGAAATTGCCGCCCTAGGCAAACTACCTAGGTTGCCTTGGCCTAAATCCGCCACTGCTATCACTCTCGATACTCCGTCACTGCTGATCGAGTGAAGAGAATAGCTGTCACTGACATCAGCAAACGTTCAGGCTAATCATCACTAATAGGATGTGACTTCGCCAGGTTGGGAGTGGATTACACAGTGTTCGAAGCCGCGTACTTCGGACCTAGTGCGAAGTCGATGATCACCGGAGCGGTGAGGACGATATTAGAGTGATTGATATCGGAACCTAATTCCTCCCGTGCTGTGACAGCGGAGCGGTAGTGTCTATCCATCCACCAAACTATCTGTAACATTTCCATCCACCCCTCCTCTTTTTTTTCGCAGACACGTGGCTTTTTCCCTTCGGCCTCCCCTCCCCTCCGCGCCTCCCCTTTTCCGAACTTCACTTCTCGTTAATCCGATTTAAAGCGAAGTAATCCAGACAATTCCGCTTGTCTCCGCTCATACTAGAAAACGATGTGGGGGGGTTATAAAGGGTACGAGTACAGATGAAAAAAGAGAAGTAATGTTTACATTGTTTGCTTGCTCACAGCTTCGATCGTTTTAATCCCGCGACAGAGCGAAAGCAACGCAAATTCATTAGAGTGCAGCGTCATCTTTCACACTTCCTGCCTGTCAGTGCATCGCCACGGTTGGCAACATTGCATGCAGCTCAAAAGTTACGACGTCAAGCAAAGAATTGACTTAGTTTTAAAATATGCAACTTCAAAGTAGGCCTACATATAATATTATGTAGAGTCTAGTCATGTATTATGAATTTCCCCTCTGTCGATCACTTTTTCCTCCAAAGCCTTTTTTTTTCCGCTTTCGCTCGGTTGATTACGAGAGAATCCTTAGAACGGAATTTACGTGATTAATGGAAAAGTATTACATGTACTGTATATCTATACAAAGTACATAAATAAAAAAAAAAAAATATATATATATATATATATATATATATATATATATATATATATAAATTTCAATCGTAAGACACATCTGTAAAATAACTAACTTTACATCCTCTCTATTTTGATTATTAATTATTGCTTAGATCAAGTATAACTATTATGAATTACAACTCTGATTCTCCCCACCTTTGTTTTTCAGTACACGATTGAAATTCTACATGTATAATTGCAACCAATCGACAACATAAGATCCATCAGTCACTACACAACATCAATATTGTATACAGTACCTCAAGACATTTTATTCTTCGAATATTGTGAATTTTAATTAATTCATTTTAAGCTAATATATTCATTTTATTCATTTTTATTCACAATTTATTTTAACATTACTGATATTTCGTACAATTCTAATTGATTAATTTGTATTTATACTGTAACATAAGTTATATGTATACACAATCAATTTTCAATTTCAATTTCAAAAGTTTGCATCACATTGAAATCAATTATCCTCCAATTTTAATTATAGTTTTATACATAAAGCTCATGAAGATCCAACACCATGTATAATACATTGCTCATTTGTTATTTACTCAATTTGATCAAGGTTCAGATTACATATTTTATTATATCTGATGATGCCCAATAAGGCGAAAACGTTAATATATTCCATATTCATATAGCAAATAAAGATTTGCAAACAGATGTGTCAAAAAAAAAGCAAGCAGATGTGTCTTATGATTGAAATTTATATATATTTATTTTATTATATTACTAGACATATCTGAAAATATAAAAATGAATTGTAAAGTACATAAAGAATGCATTAAATGGAGAGTATGAAATATATTGAAATGGATTAGATGAAATGACATGAATTCCAGTATATGAAATGGAATGAAACGTAGTATATGACATACAGTACGCGCCAAAACAAGCAATACCGAAATTATCCCTCATCTGCTGTCCACGTTTCCCTAGCAACCAAATATTTATTTATTGTATACAATAGTTTGACATATTATAGTGAATTCAGTTTTGTGTTGATTTCCGAAATTATGGTTCTCACAACAGAGGAGAAGGTGTTTATTGTGGAGCTTTATTTCCGGTCATACGGAATACTGAAATTAAAAACATACTCTGAAAATCAAGATAAGTCATTATAACGTGCAAGGCGACATAAGACTGGTCTCGTACGACGGAACTTCTCGACGACAGCTAACAATGTTGTGTTATTCGGTGCCGCATTGTTAAATCGCTTCTGGTGCTGCTCTTTAACATGGCGCAATCTCGGTCCACTCCGTATGACCGGAAATGATGCTCGAAAATGAACGCTTTCTCCTCTGTTGTGAGAACTATTTTAGCAAATCTTCAGTATATTATATATCAATAATACAACAATGAGTTGAGATAAATAAACTTCACCATGGATACGATACATACATGCGCTGGATCAGTGCGAGTTTCAGCTGTATGTTTTGGCGCATACCGTATACTGAAGTAGATTGAATGAAAAGAAATGGAGTAGCTGAAATAAATTGATTGGATGGAACTATATTGAACCTAGTGTAAGAAATACATTAAGATGAACTGAATTAAATGAAATGAAGTAGGCCTAAATGAAATAGATTGAAATGGATTTGATGGGATGAAATAGAATATAGTGGATGTGATAGATCGAAATGAATTGAATGGGATGGAGTATGTGAAATAGATTGAAATGGATTGGATGGAATTACATGGAATTTAGTAGATATATTAGATTAAAACCAATTGAAGTGAAATTTGTGAAATACATTGAAGTGTATTGGATGAAATTGTATGAAATTCACTGCATGAAATATATTGAATTGAATTCGATGAAATGGAGTAAATGAAATAGATTGAAATTAGTTGGATGAAAAGAAATGGCATGCAGTGGGTGAAATTTTTTGAAATGGGTTAGATGAAATGAAATGGAATTAAGTGTACGAAATAGATTGGAGGTCATTCGATGAAATTAATTTAAGTATATGGAATTAATTGAAGTGGATTGGATCAAAGGAATGGAACTGAATGGATTAGGTGCATTGGATTGAATTGGAGTGGTTGGAATGGAATGAAGTGGATGCATCGGAAAGTTATGAGTGCAACAGAAAGAAATGCGTGGAGTATATGGAGTGGATGTAGGTAATGGATTGGATGAATTTGATTGGAATAGAATGAGGTGGAGTGGTCGAATTGGAATGGAATGGATAATATAATTGTGATGAGAAGAAATTGAGTTGAGTGGATAATGTTAGTGGATCAATTGGAATGGAATGGATAATATAATTGTGATGAGAATAAATTGAGTTGAGTGGGTAATGTTAGTGGATCAATTGGAATGGAATGGATAATATAATTGTGATGAGAAGAAATTGAGTTGAGTGGATAATGTTAGTGGATCAATTGGAATGGAATGGATAATATAATTGTGATGAGAATAAATTGAGTTGAGTGGGTAATGTTAGTGGATCAATTGGAATGGAATGGATAATATAATTGTGATGAGAAGAAATTGAGGTGAGTGGGTAATGTCAGTGGGTCAATTGGAATGGAATGGATAATATAATTGTGATGAGAAGAAATTGAGCTGAGTGGGTAATGTCAGTGGATCAATTGGAATGGAATGGATAATATAATTGTGATGAGAATAAATTGAGTTGAGTGGGTAATGTTAGTGGATCAATTGGACTGAAATGGATAATATAATTGTGATGAGAAGAAATTGAGTTGAGTGGGTAATGTTAGTGGATCAATTGGAATAGAATGGATAATATAATTGTGATGAGAAGAAATTGAGTTGAGTGGGTAATGTTAGTGGACCAATTGGAATGGAATGGAGTGGCGGTGTACTGTCGAATGGCATATTGTGAGCAGGCTGATGGATGGATGTGAGCTGAAAATGAATATTTGATCCTTACTCCAGCATTCTCTTTGAGAAGACGATCCAGTGCTGAGGGAAGTAACCGCCATCACCCAAAACGCTGCGGAAACCTGAAAAATGGAAATTCTTTAAAGAAGAGTGGCATAGTGTTTCCTCCAGAGAAGAAAGTAAATGTTTACTCACCCTGTGAGACCCATTCTGCATGCCGTGGAGTCTTACAATGATTCGTTCGTAGTGCCGGTGTATGGAAGAAGTGGGGTGGGGAGGTTCAGGGGGTGCAAGATGAAAGGACGTAGGCAATTTTCGAAATTGGAACGAGTGTGAGTGAATACGGTAGTAACTGAAAAGGGGTTGAGGTTAGAGAGAGACAGACTGTGCGGCGCTCATCTCGGAGTGCAGAACTGCTGCCGCGGAACGTGCGCCGCTCACGTAGCAGAGAGTTATGAGTCAGTGCGGCATCACATACGGCACATCTTTTCTTTTCCAACTGGACGTTTGTTCCATCTGACAACTTCAGAACAAAATTTACGGATAAAATGTTACGTCGTCACAACGGTACTGTGTGTGCTTGATTGCACTTTGTGTAGACAACAGCAACTGTTTGGAAAACAAAATTTTCAGGTGAAATATATATTCTTGGAAACACAATTTTATTATCTAACTCATAGTTGAAACATCCACAAGGATAGCAACTACAGAGTGTAATAAAATTTTCTGGTACAGTGAAAATTTTAGATTTTTTTTCTCTCTCCCCAAATATTTGATGGTAAATATCACATTTTCAGCCAAATTATTAATAAAGGATTGCATCACACCACAATCAAGTAGTACCAACTCCTACGCCAAAATTTGGTCATGGTTCCTGAGAAAATGGAAACTAAACAAGAGAATAATTTTAACATACTGTTACAGAAACTTTCGTTACACTCTTGGCCAGTTTGTCCAAGTAATGTTTAATTTTGCTTAACGAATGTTAAATCAACAGTCTGTTTATTTTTAACGCTTTGTTAATGTATTTTCCATTTGTTCAACATAATTTAGATTAAGATAACCAACACTTAACTATAACGTCTGTTAGCACTATTTTAACTACTCAACAGGAGTTGGTAATGAATCTAAACATGTAAGACAATTTTTGATTGGCTAAAATTAATCTTTAAATTCTATATTATAGAGTGAGTCATGAAACTTGCATAAAATGACAACCTGTTATAGTAGGCCACGCTCCACAAACAAACAGTTGACAAATGAAAGTTGTAGGTGACGTGCTGAATAATAATTACAAAGTAAGGTTATATTTCCTCATTCCTATTATGGATACGAAATACGAAAGAAATAAAATAACACTGATGTATTTAAACAGTCCAAAGTATTTTTTAAATGTTATATTACCAGTCATATGCTAAACATTCCCTACAGAGAGAGACAAAATATTAATTTCGCAACTTCTGTTCGAACAGCTGTGGAGACATCGGCCATATTTAACTAACTGTTAAACGAGTTAACTTCCCGAAATCCTACATTTAAAATTAACAGTCTGTTAAACCAAACTGGTGTTGAAAACATACAATTTTATTAATTAACAAACTGTTACAGTTTAACAGTCGTTAAATTTTCTAACAATACTTGGAAAAACCGGCCCTCTGTATTTTAAGAACAAAGCTTACAGATAAAATGTAATTTCATTGTGAAGGGATTGTAAGTACTAATTTATACAGGGTGATTCAGTAAAATCGTGCAAAATTAAACAGGAAATACGGAATGCTCTTCAGAACATTATGATAATTATTACAACTTAGGATCTGCGATGTCAGATAATGGAGATACGAGCTTAAACATGTCTCGCTGTGACCATTTCCCATACACTGTAAAATGACTTACATTATTATTTACAAAATTTACATTTGCTTACAACCGTTACTTACATTTATTTACAGTTATTATTTACGTTGGTAAAAACTATGAATGTCATAATTTTGTTAAGAGTAATTCCATTATCTGACTCATTACATTACTACATACTTTTAGTGTAGATCTATGAAATCTGGTACAAAAGAGAATTATCACCATGAATACAGTTAGCAATACATTTTACAAGAATATACTGAATTAGATCATCAAATCGTCAACTCACCCTTAACAGAAATTGTTTCCTTGCTATCCTTAATTTATTTACATTGTTAAATCATTATCATTATTTCCTAACCTGAGTTAATAACCCACTAATTTCTATCTCAAAACAGGTGGTCGAAATGACGGCCACTTATCTTTAATATTTGCATTTATTAGGATTTACTTATAATATTCACATTTAAATTTGCATTTAGTAATTACATTTGCTATTTACATTTATTTATTTTTAGAATTTACATTTAAATTTGCATTTATTAAATACATTTGCTATTTACATTTATTTACTTTTAGAATTTACATTTAAATTTGCATTTACTAATTACATTTGCTGTTTACATTTATTTACTTTTAGAATTTGCATTTAAATTTGCATTTACTAATTACATTTGCTATTTACATTTATTTACTTTTAGAATTTACATTTAAATTTGCATTTACTAATTACATTTGCTATTTACATTTATTTATTTTTAGAATTTACATTTAAATTTGCATTTACTAATTACATTTGCTATTTACATTTATTTACTTTTAGAATTTACATTTAAATTTGCATTTACTAATTACATTTGCTGTTTACATTTATTTACTTTTAGTATTTACACTTAATTTTGCATTTAGTAATTACATTTGCTATTTACATTTATTTACTTTTAGAATTTACATTTAAATTTGCATTTACTAATTACATTTGCTATTTACATTTATTTACTTTTAGAATTTACATTTAAATTTGCATTTACTAATTACATTTGCTGTTTACATTTATTTACTTTTAGTATTTACACTTAATTTTGCATTTAGTAATTACATTTGCTATTTACATTTATTTACTTTTAGAATTTACATTTAAATTTGCATTTACTAATTACATTTGCTATTTACATTTATTTACTTTTAGAATTTACATTTAAATTTGCATTTATTAGTTACATTTGCAATTTACATTTATTTACTTTTAGAATTTACATTTAAATTTGCATATATTAATTACATTTACTATTTACGCTTATTATTTACTTTAGTTATTGCATTCACTTCAATACACTCTTGCGCAATGATCATTGACCCGTTGAAGTATACTGTTCCTTGAGTTGTCTTGTCCGTAACAGCAAAGACACCTTCCACTTCAGAAGTTATGCCTTCCGGAGGTAGGAAGTCATGTTGTGGAATTTATATTCTCGTCAAGGTTTGAACCCGCGAACCCCGTGTTCAGCGGCACTACACTACTATCCTGTTCTGCTGCCTCCCAATGAAGCTCTGTTTGAAGCTGTTCTCCATTTTGTTTTGTCGTCAGTGTTCACTGCTAATATTTTGTTCGTAATGTTGATTTGCTTCCATTTCTCACCGCCACTAATGCTTTGAGGATCGCTAATTGTTGTGCTTGATTGATGACGTAATTTATGTTCTAAGCTGTTGACTGACAACTCCTTTCTTAAAACTGACTGTTGCTGCCCCAACCTCCCCATTAATTAATGTCAGTCGTTGTCTTGTATTTGTCTCATCTCGTTTTAAGCAATGGCGTTGAGTCAGGCTACAGATTCCTTCTGTTTTCGGAATAAATAGAGCTTAACTTATTAAGAATCTTCACTGGCCACATTGATTTGTGATATGATGATGATGATGATGATGATGATGATGATGATGATGATGATGATGATGATGATGATGATGATGATGATGATGATGATGATAGTAATAATAAAATGTAATATCAAAAGTATATAGCATGGAAATTTCAATTGAGAAAACTAAACTGTACTAATATTAATAATAAATCTGTAACAGAAATGTTTCTGGTAATTTTCGATTTTCCAAAAATAATTGGTGTTAACATGTATAATTAATCATCCTGAAACCGAAAATCGCTTTTTTGACATTTTTGTTTGTTTTTATGTCTGTCTGTCTGTCTGTCTGTATGTTTGTTACCTTTTCACGCGATAATGGCTGAACCGATTTATATGAAAATTGAAATATAAATTAAGTTCGTTGTAACTTAGATTTTAGGCTATATGGCATTCAAAATACTTTATTTAAAAGGAAGATTATAAAGGGGCTTGAATTAAATAAATTGAAATATCTCCCTTATTATTAATTCTTGTGAAAAAATTTTCATAACAAAAGTTTCTTTAAAAATGATTTCCGATACGTTTCATTCCAAGCAAAATTTTGATGGGACCAAATTGCACCAAAAACGGATGTTCTCTGAACCAAATGATCATATTTTAATTATTTGCATGTAATAACATTAAGAAACATGTTAAAGGAATTGTCATTGCACTAAATGAGTGGTCTCTGGACCAAAATGATCGCATTTTAATTATTTAAATACAATTTAAATTAAGTGACATATTAAACGATTTATCCTTCTATTAAACACGAATGTTCCTTAGACCAGATGTCCTATTTTAATTATTTAATTACTTTATAGTTATTTCTAACAAGTGCAGCGGAGCGCACGGGTACGGCTAGTAGAAAATAAAAGCAAAGAACAAGTGTCAATATTTAATTTCCTAGGATGCGAAATAACATTTGGGTCTGAAATAGACATTAATAAAAAACTAAATAAATTTAATTAGGGCCTACATAACGGGAACCATAAAGAGAACACTAAAAAGTAAAACTAGAAAAGACTCGATAATAAAATTGTATAAAGCAATGGCCATCCCACTGTAACTTATGGATCTGAAACATGGACATTGACTGCAGAAAATAAAAGAAGAATACAGACAGCTGAAATGAAATTTCTCAGACCTGTAGCAGGATACACAAGACTGGATAAAAACCAAATAGTGAAATAAGACAAGAGTTAAAAATAGGAGAATTAAATAAAACAATAACAGAATATAGAACCAATTGGAAACAACACTTGGAAAGAATGTCGGTAACCAGCATACCCCAAGCATCATACAACTACAGACCCCAAGGACGTAGGCCTATATACCCAGGGCGACCAAAGAAGAGATGGACACAACAAGATTTTGGAGCCGGATCAGGCAAAAATGGCCTAAAACCGTGAAGGAGAATAATAATAATAATAATAATAATAATAATAATAATAATAATAATAATAATGTATGTATTTATTTACACTGCAAGTGGGCAAGCACCCGGTGGCAGTGGTATACACAATATAAACAATAAACAAGAATACACAATACAGTTATATACACAATACAATAAGAATACACAATACAATTATATACACAATACAATAAGAATACACAATACAATTATATACACAATACAATAAGAATACACAATACAATTATATATACAATACAATAAGAATACACAATACAATTATATACACAATACAATAAGAATACACAATACAATAAGAATACACAATACAATTATATACACAATACAATAAGAATACACAATACAATAAGAATACATAATACAATTATATATACAACACAATAAGAATACACAATACAATTACATACACAATACAATAAGAATACACAATACAATTATATATACACAATACAATAAGAATACACAATACAATTATATATACAATACAATAAGAATACACAATACAATTATATACACAATACAATAAGAATACACAATACAATTATATACACAATACAATAAGAATACACAATACAATTATATACACAACACAATAAGAATACACAATACAATTATATACACAATACAATAAGAATACACAATACAATTATATACACAATACAATAAGAATACACAATACAATTATATACACAATACAATAAGAATACACAATACAATTATATACACAATACAATAAGAATACACAATACAATTATATACACAATACAATAAGAATACACAATACAATTATATACACAATACAATAAGAATACACAATACAATTATATACACAATACAATAAGAATACACAATACAATTATATACACAATACAATAAGAATACACAATACAATTAAACACAAAAATTACAATTAATAATAAACATAAAATAACCTAATTTTACAATACAACCTACATATGTATAGACTATACATAAGTTTCAATAGTCTTTCACTTTACTCTCATCTCACTCACTGTAGTGGCACTATGACGCAATTCACTGACACTTTAGGACACATTTCACTGACACTTTAGGACACATTTCACTGATACTCTATAACACATTGCACTGACACTATAGAACACATTTCATTGACGCTATAAATTATCACTGATCGGAACTATTCACTGCACTGTAAAACCATAACTTCACTGACTCACCTCGCTTCACTGATACAACAGTTCAAATAAGTCAAATAATTACACCCTTATGCATACTTATAAACAGAACTACATTTAAGCTAAACATTTCTAGTCTAAGATCCTCTTACACGCTTTTGCAATTGAAACCAAAGGAGTAACTCGTCAGGCTAAATAAATACATGTCACCTTAAAAAATTAAATGTTGAATGTCACCTTAATTTTAATTTTCACTTTATACACAACTTTTTAAGTTATTCTTGAATCTCCTTAAGGAAGGACAGCCCTCAAAGACCGCTGCAGGTAGGTCATTCCAATTTAATAGCAATAATAGTAATTTATTTTATTTCACATGGCACAGTTCAGGCCTTGATGTCTTACCTTCCAATCAACAAGGTGTACAAATAATAAAAATACGTAAGTTGTAATAATAATAATAATAATAATAATAATAATAATAATAATATTTAGTACGTTTTCAAAGTTATCTAAGTTACCAGTTAATCTGAATAAATTAGAAAATCAAAGACAGGCCATTTAGAAGTATCATTTTTGTAAAATATAATAGTTATGTCTCAACACAGGGTGGAAAACAAAAAACTCTCCTAATAAATTACCATTGCTGTCATTCCTCTTCCTCTGCGGTGTTGCGGATAATATTCTGAGGAGAGGCTCACGACAGGAAAAACTTTGCTGGGAGCTCAAACTGCACAATATGCGGACTTCACATGCAGTGCCAACGTGTTCCTTAGCTGAATTTATTTTCGCGTGCACATTCCAGATCAAATCAAGAAGTTCCCTTCGTGCTCTGGTTACACATCTTGCAAATACGAAGATTAGATTTAGTTAGTTCAGGTTTTTAGTAACTAAATCTGCGCATGCGCAGTTTGATCTCACAGTCAAGTTCTTCCTGTCGTGAGCTGCACGTCTATGCTGGTCCTTGAGGGTCCAAACTCGCCCGATGGAATTTAAATGACCATACAATTATTTTTAATGGGTTATTTTACGACGCTTTGTCAACTGCTGTGGTTATTTAGCGTTTGAATGATATGAAGGTGATAATGCCGGCGAAATGAGTCCAGGGTCCAGCTCGAGAGTTGCCCAGCATTTGCTCTAATGGGATAAGAGAAAACCCTGGAAAAAACCTCAACCAGGTGACCCAACCAGGATTTGAACCAGGGCCTGCTCGTTTCAATGTCAGACATGCTAACCGCTACTCCACAACGGTGAATGATATACTTGCTAGTATGGCTTTCACCGGGAGGCAAATAAAGCTCTGACTTCAATGTCTTATATTTCCGGCACTGAATAGAAGTGTGTCATTGATAGAGAGAGGGCCTCAGACAACATTTGCTGGTCATTTGTGGCTTGCGTTGAATTTCCAAGATGGTAACTCCTGCACCGGAAGCATCAGTAAATAAATTACTATTGTCATTGTTATAAGTTTTAGAACTATCACCAAACGCTTGTCCGTTACGTTAGTAAGTCCTAACTTACTAACTTACTTACTGGCTTTAAAGGAACCCGCAGGTTCATTGCCGCCCTCACATAAGCCCGCCATTGGTCCCTATCCTAAGCAAGATTAATCCAGTCTCTATCATCATATCTCACCTCCCTCAAATCCATTTTAAAATTATCTTCCCATCTACGTCTCGGCCAACCTAAAGGTCTTTTTCCCTCCGGCCTCCCAACTAACACTCATGTCCTGCCCATCTCAAACGTCTGGATTTAATGTTCCCAATTATGTCGGGTGAAGAATAGAATGCGTGCAGTTCTGTGTTGTGTAACTTTTTCCATTCTCCTGTAACTTCATCCCTCTTAGCCCCAAAAAATTTTCCTAAGCATCTTATTCTCAAACACTCTTAACCTATGTTCCTCTCTCAAAGTGAGAGTCCAAGTTTCACAACCATAAAGAACAACCGGTAATATAACTGTTTTATAAATTCTAACTTTCAGATTTTTTGACAGCAGACTGGATGATAAAAGCTTCTCAACCGAATAATAACACGCATTTCCCATATTTATTCTGTGTTTAATTTCCTCCCGAGTATCATTTATATTTGTTACTGTTGCTCCAAGATATTTGAACTTCTCCACCTCTTCGAAAGATAAATTTCCAATTTTTATATTTCCATTTCGTACAATATTCTGGTCACGAGACATAATCATATACTTTGTCTTTTCGGGATTTACTTCCAAACCTATCACTTTACTTGCTTCAAGTAAAATTCCCGTGTTTTCCTTAATCGTTTGTGTATTTTCTCCTAACATATTCACGTCATCCGCATAGACAAGCAGCTGATGTAACCCGTTTAATTCCAAACCCTCTCTGTTATCCTGGACCTTCCTAATGGCATTCTCTAGAACAAAGTTAAAAAGTAAAGGTGATAGTGCATCTCCTTGCTTCAGCCCACAGTGAATTGGGAACGCATTTAGTAAGTCCTAAGGAGTTCAAAAATTCATTGAGCGGATACAAACTGTATTTTCATACGGTTAAAACATACATAAAAATGAGAAATTACACACGCTGCCCAAAGTTAGAACTGCGCGTCTGCATTTAGTGGATTCGTGTCTCTCGTGGCGTGATTTGTCATTGTAAAAAAAAAAGTTTAATTTTTTTTATGTGTATTCACATGAAGCTGCTGCTTCCCGTGGACTGATGTAAAAGTTCTTTGCCGCTGTTATGATGTTTGTTTCTCTGCCAGGAGTTAACTTGAAGTAAAACACATTAGTATAATTTTAGACGATTTATCATATTTTTATACCAAGAAAGTACAAAAAAAAAAGAGGAAACGTAAACTGAAAAAAAGCGTCCGTATCTCGTTTGAGAATCAGCGCTCGGATTCGAGCCCAGGTTTGCCTCTCGCGACTTGTTTGCATTCGCCTCCACGCCCGGCAATTTATCTCCCCGGCAGCAGCCCATCGCGGAGAGGAGCTTTTGCACTTATAGCCGCCTCCCCGCCCCCGCCTCGCCCCCCGGCAACTGCCGCTTTTCACACACGTGGGCTCACGCCCTTGGTTGCCATGGAAACCTCACAAACCTAAAACTGAAATTGATTGATCGTCTAATATCTCTTTTATAATATATATGCTATATAAAAGAGATTAGAAGGGTTGTGGGGAAATACAACGTCACCGCCACAATGGGGTGAGATTCCAAGGAAGCTGATAGGGATCAGAAGGTGTTCCCTCCCTCGCCGTGTTTAGCGATGCTGCGTGAGCCCAGAATCTAACTTCCACGGCTAGGGTTTATAGATTTCGGTGCCATATATAGCCAAGTATATTAATTTTTAGAACTATTATTCAATCATTCTCCTTCCTGAGTTCAGATAAAGAACAAACTACTGTTGAAGTAAGCTACTGCCACCATTACTACTACTATTACCGTATACACTGAACTAACCACATTTTCGGTTATTCGGAAGATATAATAATAATAATAATAATAATAACAATAATAATAATAAAAATAGAGGGAAGTATTATATGATATTCTTATTGAATTTGGTATTCCCAAGAAACTAGTTCGATTAATTAAAATGTGTCTCAGTGAACCATACAGCAGAGTCCGTATAGGTCAGTTTCTATCTGATGCTTTTCCAATTCACTGCGGGCTAAAGCAAGGAGATGTACTATCACCTCTTCTTTTTATCTTCGCTTTAAAATATGCCATTAGGAAAGTTCAGGATAACAGGCAAGGTTTGGAATTGAACGGGTTACACCAGCTTCTTGTCTATGCGGATGACGTGAATATGTTAGGAGAAAATCCACAAACGATTAGGGAAAACACGAGAATTTTACTGGAAGCAAGTAAAGCGATCGGTTTGGAAGTAAATCCCGAAAAGACAAAGTATATGATTATGTCTCGTGACCAGAATATTGTACGAAATGGAAATATAAAAATTGGAGATGTATCCTTCGAAGGGGTGGAAAAATTCAAATATCTTGGAGCAACAGTAACAAATATAAATGACACTCGGGAGGAAATTAAACGCAGAATAAATATGGGAAATGCGTGTTATTATTCGGTTGAGAAGCTTTTATCATCTAGTCTGCTGTCAAAAAATCTGAAAGTTAGAATTTATAAAACAGTTATATTATCGGTTGTTCTGTATGGTTGTGAAACTTGGACTCTCACTCTGAGAGAGGAACATAGGTTAAGGGTGTTTGAGAATAAGGTGCTTAGGAAAATATTTGGGGCTAAGCGGGATGAAGTTACAGGAGAATGGAGAAAGTTACATAACACAGAACTGCACGCATTGTATTCTTCACCTGACATAATTAGGAACATTAAATCCAGACGTTTGAGATGGGCAGGGCATGTAGCACGTATGGGCGAATCCAGAAATGCATATAGAGTGTTAGTTGGGAGACTGGAGGGAAAAAGACCTTTGAGGAGGCCGAGACGTAGATGGGAGGATAATATTAAAATGGATTTGAGGGAGGTGGGATATGATGATAGAGACTGGATTAATCTTGCACAGGATAGGGACCAATGGCGGGCTTATGTGAGGGCGGCAATGAACCTTCGGGTTCCTTAAAAGCCATTTGTAAGTAAGTAATAATAATAATAATAATAATAATAATAATAATAATAATAATAATAATAATAATACATAGGTTGGATAAAAAGTAATGGCAACACTGCTGTCACGTGACGATGGTGCGTTCGAGAGTTGCCAGCTGTATGGACATGAACAAGGACTGTTAGATGAGTTAGTGTAGCCAGCGGCGACAGTACTCTGTCAATCTACTGCAGTGTGTAGAACGTTGACTTTCTAAGGGATAGTGCGAGCGCCCTGAGATCATGTTTACAAAACTAGAGCAACGTTCCTGGGTCAAAATTGAAGTGGCACGAGGTCGTAGTGCACAAGAATGTTTTCAGGGACTGCGTGAAGCATGTGGCGATGCAGCGTTGCCATATCGCACAGTGGCACGATGGGTTAAAGCGTTTCGGGAAGGCCTTGTTGGAAGTGCTGTGAAGGTGATGTTCATTGTGGCGTATGACATTGATGGGGTAATACTGCACCACGCTGTACCTCCAAGGCAGACGGCAAACGCGGACTACTACTGCAGGTTCCTGCAGCACCACCTTCGTCCAGCCCTCAGGAGAAAACGACGATACTTGGTGGTACAGAACCCCATCATTCTTCATGACAGTGCAAAGAGTCACACCGTTGCTGCTGTCAAGGACCTCTTGCGTCGCTGGCAATGGGAGATTCTGGAACATCCTCCGTACTCACCCGATATGTGTCCATGCGATTACGATCTTTTCACCAAAGTGAAAGAACCACTGAGAGGGACCCGGTACAATACCAGAGATGAACTTATCCGTGATTTAGGGTGGTCAATACGGAACATCAACATAGATGGACGCGCTGATGGTGTACGACGCCTTCCAAACATTTGGCAAAAGGTAATAAATAAGGGGGGCGACTATATAGAAGGTACGTAAATGTTGTACCCCTGTGAATAAAGCCATGTCAGAAATATCGAACTGTTGCCATTACTTTTTATCCAACCCAAATAATAATGATTTATTTAACCTGGCAGAGTTAAGCCATACGGCCTTCTCTAACACTCAACCAGGAGTAAAACTGTGTTACAAAAACACTACAAATTTACAAAGTACACTACAATTTTACACACAAAACTGAATAAAATAATAATGTAATATAAACAACAAGTAAGTAGAAATGAGACATAATATATAACATACAGAAAGAAACGAAAAAGCATAATAAAATGTGAACAAGAGGTCAAAATAAATGAGACATACAAAATATAAAAAATAAGACAATTATTGATAATAATAATAATAATGATAATAATAATAATAATAATAATAATAATAATAATAATATATTTAACCTGGCAGAGTTAAGACCATATGGCCTTCTCTAACACTCAACCAGGAGTAAAACTGTGTTACAAAAAACCCTACAAATTTACAAAGTACACTACAATTTTACACACAAAACTGAATAAGATAATAAAAATAAAATGTAAGCAACAAGTAAGTAGAAATCAGACATAATACAGACGTGGACAAATTATTAACAAAATTGACGATTTTTATGATAATTCTGTTTACAAAATTTGACTTTTCAATTTAGACTACAGTTGACAATTTTGCATATTTCCATCATTACAGTAGACAGAAATATGCAAAAATGTCAACTGTAGTTTAAATTGAAGAGTCAAGTTTTGTAAAATATATATAATAAAAATCTTCAATTTAGCTAATAATTTGTAAATTAGCAAAAATGTCAACTGCATTGAAGAGCCAAATTTTGTAAAAATATAAAACAAAAATCTTCAGTTTTGCTAATAATTTGGAAATATCCAAAATGTCAGCTGTAGTCCAAATTGAAGAATCGAATTTTGTAAAAATATACAATAAAAACCTTCAATTTGCTAATAATTTGTAAATATGCAAAAATATCAAATGTAGTCCAAATTGAAGGGTTCAATTTTGAAAAATATACTATACAAATCTTCAATTTGACTAATTATTTGGAAATATACAAATATGTCAACTGTAGTCTAAATTGAAGAATCATATTTTGTAAAAATATATAATAAAAATCTTCAATTTTGCTAATAATTTGTCCACGTCTGTATATAACATACAGAAAGAAAGGAAAATGCATAATAAAATGTGAACAGCAGGTCAAAATAAATGAGACATGCAAAGTACAAAAAAATAAAACAATTATTAATAATAATAATAATAATAATAATAATAATAATAATAATAATAATAATAGTGGTAGTAATAAAATAGTGCAGTACAAAGCATACAATGAATACAATATTTTTAAGTACACTCAATAAGGAAAATTAATATTATATATAGCTCAACTTACCAAATTATAGATATACCTTTATCGGAAAATATGAAAACAAAAATATAAAATAAGTTAAATATCACTAGAACATAAAAAAGTGAATACATGGAAACATGCAATACAACGCTTGTCATAATAGTAAGTTAGTTTGGCAACTCGTCATAAGATAATTTTCTAACTTGGATTTGAAAGATTTCAATGTTCGGCAGCCCTTGACTTCAGGCGGCAGAGAGTTCCAGTGACGAGAGGTAGCAACAGTGAAAGATGAGGAATACAGAGATGATGTGTGAAGTGGAATTTCTAGCGTGTTATCGCGTTGTGATCGACTATTGATATTATGATAGCAAGAGAGAGTATGAAAACGAGCGAATAAATAATAGGGGGATGAAGTGTGTATAATTCGATATAAGAGAGAAAGTGAGTGCAGATTTCACATAAGTTAGTTCTCATGACTTATGAAATGACCCTCGTATGTTATTCAATTTTCATCCTACAAAGTGAACCGTGTGTAATGTCGTTAAATTCAGGGGGTTATTCATTGAGATATACTTACTTACGGCTTTTAAGGAACTCGGAGGTTCTTTGCCGCCCTCACATAAGCCCGCCATCGGTCCCTATCCTGAGCAAGATTAATCCAGTGTCTATCATCATATCCCACCTCCCTCAAATCCATTTTAATATTATCCTCCCATCTACGTCTCGGCCTTCCCAAAGATATTTTTCCCTCAGGTCTTCCAACTAACAGTCTATATGCATTTCTGGATTCGCCCAAACGTGCTACATGCCCTGCCCATCCCTAACCTCTGGATTTAATGTTCCTAATTATGTCAGGTGAAGAATACAATGCGTGCAGTTCTGTGTTGTGTAACTTTCTCTATTCTCCTGTAACTTCATCCCTCTTAGCCCCAAATATTTTCCTAAGAACCTTATTCTCAGACACCCGTAAATTCTTTGAGATATTTCAAACAAAATCGTTCAATACAATTTCGTTCCAGATAAAAATGATCATAAGAAAACAGTTCATATCGTGTTTTTGGGAAAGCCATTGATTTAATTACCAATATGCTCAGTCAATTTAAGTGACTGAAAGAATTTCAGTTTTCTTCTTTACATTGGAGATCCTCAGAAAATTACAGGTTTTCCTGAAAAGACTCTTCAGACAATTGCATCAACCATTTTAAAATCTTCATTGAACATCATCAATCACCATCTCTATTCATCTTTAAAATATTCAGTTTACATTATTTATTTTCAATAAATTTTTATCGTTTTGATAGCTACCACATCTTGTCGCAGAATATCATTTTTTTATTTCATTATATATTTTTCTAACATTAATTTACATTTTCTTTTTTGTTCATTTTAATTGATTAAGATGCCGATATTTTAAATCCAAGATTTGGACGGCTATCATTTGTATGTATGTATTTATTAACGCTGCAATGGGTATATACCCGGTGGCAGTGGTATCTAATTACACTCAATAATGACAATAATAAACTTATTAATTAAAATACAATTATAATAATTAATACTAACAATAATTTATAATAATAATAATAATAATAATAATAATAATAATATTAATAACAGGGAACATCCTAAATTAAATTAAGCACGATCACTTAAAATAACATTTAAAGTAAATCTAATTTGTATCTTAAACCTAAGTTCGAACTAAAACCCACGAGTATGATATGTTCATATCTGCACAAGTACCTTCCAACACTACACTCATTTTGCTGTCAACTCACTCACTGCACTGGAACTACGACACATTTCACTGATTCTATCCTGATTTCACTAACTCTTCAAAAACATTTCACTGTTCAAATATTTTGCACTGCCACTATAAACTATAAAGCTTCACTGACAGGAACACGTTTCACTTACACAACATAATTCTTCACTGACACAACACTTCAATAACAAAATATCATTTACGTCCTTTAAATACTCTTTAATCGATATACTACTCCAGAAATCTGATCCAATCAAATGTAACATTGTAAAATACCTTCGCAGAATGAAAATTACATTTATTGGGATCAAATTTCTGCACATTTAAAGGACAAAACTGAAGTTCTTTCAATAAATAATTATCAAAATACACTGTTCCCTTAAATTGACTGAGCATATTGGGAATTAAATAAAAGCACGGTATGAAATGTTTCATATAGCTAAACAATTTTGTCTCGAAAAGGAAGCAAAAACGAGCTAATTGCATTAAACTTTTTTTGCTTCATACGTTCCAAAGAATAACCCCCCGAAATTAATGGCATCACTTCCGGTTCATTCTGTATATAATTTCCATTCCTTTGTGAAAGAGCAGACATCTTTCTAATATGCAGACATTATTTTTGACAGAGTTCCAGCGATTAAAAATTGGAGTGACTTTTGAACAAACCCCTGCATGAAACGTGCCTCTTTCTTGTCATTTAAAATGAGTGAAGCTTATCGGTACTCGAACAGCAGACAGTTCTCGATGAAGGCAGTTAACCGGCTCCCCTGCAGCCATATTATCATTACGCAGCTGTGATTATCGATGCTTTCCGTTGTAATGAATCACCGTTCGTTTTCGCAGATCCGGATGGGCGATCGCTGCACAACTGTAATGGCACATGTTTAAGTCTCAGTTGTTAATGTAAGCTTTTCCGTGTAATCTTCCAGCACAAATCTGTTGGCGATTCATAGCAAAAGCGATAGGCTAACGTAAAAACGGAATAACAACGGATTTTACGTTATTTACATATACAGATTTCACCCCAGGCTGTTTCATTTTTTGACATTATTGGATGTTTGTTTCCATGGAAATTGTGAAGTTCTGAGCGCATTAAACGCTTTGTTCGCAGTTCTCCGCGTTCCGTGTGGACGGTTGGTTCCTTGGGCCCGCCATATGGAAACTCGCATTCATTTATTTATGTATTCATTACTCGTTAACGAATTCCATCTCTTCCCTCTTTCTTTCGTGTAACTCTGCGTGGTGAGGCGCGCTATCTTAGCTGTTTATGAGTGTAATCCATCTCCATTACGTCACTTTATTAAACTCTGCCTCGTACTCAGTGGCGGATTTAGACACTTTGTGACTCCACGTTACCTTCAAATAATCGTTTATGAAAGAAGTCCTTTTATTACGGTCCAAGATTATATAATGATTTTATAAAGAGGAAACCTAAACTAAAATTATTAAACAATACATTATTCAAAAAACAAGTGCTTGAACTGTTTTTAAAATTGTAATCATGTAATTTCTTATACTTTATTTTTTTTTCTGTCACCTTAACAATGTTGTATTCTTAACTTAGTATGTTTATGTATACTGTAGGCAATGGCACCGTTGGTTTGTTTCTTTGTTTTTGTTTTTATTCTTATTCTTTTTAAATTTTATGTGTAATTACATTTAACAGTTTAATCAGAGTTGTGATTATTATTATTATTATTAGGCTAGTATTATTATTATTATTATTATTATCCTATTGTTTCATTTATTTTTTTCTTCTATCCAGTTTTCATTATTGGTCACACCCGACCTCAAGCATCTTGCTTTTTCGGGTGTGACCCAGTTACCTTGTATTTGTACAATAAATTGTAATATGTAGGCTATTTTACTATGAGATTTCGAATTTTGAAGAATGTTCATATACGAGTATTACAATAATATTGTAAGATATTTGTTATTGTATTTAATTTTTGCTTTATACTTTTACTTTATACTTTTCTGTCGATTTTCGAGTTCGTCATTTTTTTTTCCTTGTTATTATATGCTTATTTAAGTTCTGTTAACTCTCGCTAAGAAGTTTTATATTTTATTTCATCCGTCTTAGTATTTATTTTATTATTATAAATATTTTTGTTTTATTACTATTATTATTATTATTATTATTATTATTATTATTATTATTATTAATCAATTAATTTGTATTACTATCTTTGTACCATCTTCGTAACGGTTATTCTATGATGATGATGATGATTATTATTATTATTATTATCATTATTATTATTATTATTATTATTATTATTATTATTATTATTTCGGAATATGTATGGTAATACTTTCCTGTGTTAAATTTCAACGTAGGTACCTCGTTTACATGTTTCGACCTATTTATGGTTCATCTTCAGAACTGGTAGTTGTTGGTCTTGGCGCCACTTGTTCTGTTTCCTGTGAGGGTGTGTTCCTGTGGTATAGTGTAGAGTCAAAGAGTGTATGTGTTTTGAAGTTGAGTTGTGTGTTGAGAATTTCATTGGGGTGTGTTTTTGTGTGTCCGTATATTTCATATTGTTCTAGTGTGTTGAGTTTCTGGCTTTTTGTTTGGATGTGTAGTATTTCCATGTCTGTGTTGATGTCTCTGTGAGTGTGGTTAGCATTTGTGATGTGTTCTACATATGTGGAGGTGTTTTGTAATTTTGTTATGGCTGATGTGTTCTTTGTAACGTGTTTGAAACGATCTGCCTTTCTGTCCTATGTAGAAGTTGTTGCAGGTGTTACCTTATTATTATTATTATTATTATTATTATTATTATTATTATTATTATTATTATTATTATTATTATTGTTTTTACTATTATTCTATCATCAACATTATTATTGATCTCTGTAAAATTTATGTAGACTACTGGACTGTACCCGAGCACGAGCATATGCTCATTTCGGGTATCTATTCATATATTTCATTTAAAATGTAAATTGTGAATAAATTTGAATTTGAATTTCAATATTTTGTATCTTTTTTGTGTAACAAGTTTTACGGTCTCGAATGTACTGAACCATGTTCAGTCCTCGGTAGGAAAGTTTTATACAGGCTGCATATATGTAATTTTCTTCTTTCAAGGAGAGTTAGGACTCAAATTTGACAATTTTGACGAAAAAACAATAGTCTACTTTTAGTTTTTCACTTAAAAAAAAAAACAAAATTCTTCTCCTACCTGAAAATGTCACCACTTTACCTGTTTGCACTCTTAAAGTCACTTTATTTATTTATTTAATTACACACGCTACAAGTGACCTTTAGAGAACCCGGAGGTTCATTGCCACCCACACATAAGCTCGCCATCGGTCTCTATCCTGAAGAAGATTAATCCATTCCCTACCATCATATCCAACCTCCCTGAACTCTATTTTAGTATTATACTTCCATCTACGTCTCGCCTTTCCCAAAAGTATTTTTCCCTCCGGTCTCCCAACTAACACTCTATATGCATTTCTGGATTCGCCCATACGTGCTACATGCCCTGCTATCTCAAACGTCTGGATTTAATGTTCCTAATTATGTCAGGTGAAGAATACAATGCGTGCAGTTCTGTGTTGTGTAACTTTCTCCATTCTCCTGTAGCTTCATCCCGCTTAGCCCCAAATATTTTCCTAAGCACCTTATTTTCAAACGCCCTTAACCTCTGTTCCTCTTTCATAATGACAGTCCAAGTTTCACAACCATACAGAACAACCGGTAATATAACTGTTTTATAAATTCTAACTTCCAGATTGTTTGAGAGCAGACTGGATGACAAAAGCTTCTCAACCGAATAATAACAGGCATTTCCCATATTTATTCTGCGTTTAATTTCCTCACTAGTATCATTTATATTTGTTACTGTTGCTCCAAGATATTTGAATTTTTCCACCTCTTCAAAGGATAAATATCCAATTTTTATATTTCCATTTTGTCGCAAGACATAATCATATACTTTGTCTTTTCGGGATTTACCGCCAAACTTAACTCTGTACTTGCTTCAAGTAAAATTTCCGTGTTTTCCCTAATCGTTTGTGGATTTTCTCCTAACATATTCACGTCATCCGCATAGACAAGGAGCTGATGTAACCCGTTCAATTTCGAACCCCCTCTGTTTTCCTGGACTTTCCTAATGGCATATTCCAGAGCGAAGTTAAAAAGTAAAGGTGATAGTGCATCTCCTTGCTTTAGCCCACAGTGAATTGAAAAAGCATCAGACAGAAACTGACCTATACGGACTCTGCTGTACGTTTCACTGAGACATATTTTAATTAGTTGAACTAGTTTTCTGGGAATACCGAATTTATTAAGAATATTATCTGAAATTTCACTTAATCAAGTCATATGCCTTTTTTAAATCTACGAATAACTGATGTAGGCTTATTGCACTATTATTATTATTATTATTATTATTATTATTATTATTATTATTATTATTATTATTATTATTATTATTATTATTATTATTATTAATTTTTCATTACTATTTTCCAGTATTATTTTCTGAACAACTAGTCTCGTCAGAAATCAATATGAATGAGTAAGTTAAGTGGACAACCCAGCTCACTTATTCGATCACTTAATTATGAATGAGGAACAACTATGAATTTGAAATGAGTTTGAGTGCTGATATAAGTATAACTCATTTATAAGTGTTCACTATGGATTCTGTCCTAAGTCACATTTTGTTAAGTGACGTTTTGTTAAGTCACCTAAGTTCTGAACTGTCAGTCAAGTTACAGCGAGCTCAGAATATGTGCGTCAGATACGTGTGCAACATCCGACGATATGATCACATATCACCGTCCTTCGCAAGTCTTTCGTGGATCCGACTTAAAGAACGCAGAACTTTACACTCTTTGTCTTTACTCTTTCGAATTCTGCACACTTCAACACCAAATTACCTTTCGTCTCGTTTCTCTTATCTATACTCTAACCACGACGTAAATACCAGATCACTTATCTGTGGCACGCTAAGTATACCTCTTCATAGAACATCTTGTTATTCATCATCTTTTACAGTATCCACCTCGCGTCAATGGAATTCCTTGTCACAAAGTATTAGGGGCTGCAAGACAATAAACACCTTTAAGAACAGCTTAAAAGATAACCTTATTAGCATTTCACTCCAATTATACTGATTTAAACTATCACTGACTACATTGTTACGTTTTTCTTTAGACATCATCCTGATTGTGCTGTATTTTCAAAATTGTCTCATAATAATCTCTTTCTATTATCTAATATTATTTGAAATATATTAACATTCTCTGTATTTTAGCTTCATTCTGCTACACAGTTTATTTCAGTGTTTAATTAATAGTTCATAGTATTCTGTTGTTTAATTCGTAAATAACTGTTGTATACATGTAACTCTCAAATTAATCAAATTGTTGAATTCTTTGTAAGTTCGTGCATATGTATATATACTTTTTGCTGGTTGTGTGGAAGAGAAGGCCTTACGGCCTTAACTCTGCCAGCTAAAATAAATTATTATTATTATTATTATTATTATTATTATTATTATTATTATTATTATTATTATTATTACTATTATTATAAGAAAGCAATCCGTGAATTTATATAGCATAGTTTAATTTCCTACTATTGCAGTTTACGGCATCAACACGTGCCGAAAATTCCCGTTTTTCGTCAAGTACAGTTCCGTTAACTGTCGGTGATCTAAGCGGGACGCAGATCGGTTTGGAAGCCCGGCCTTGTCGGATAATGGCTCTAGGGCTCGTCTTAACCGCCGCGGCTTAAATCCGACACTGCCTGCCGCTTATGCAGAATGTATAATCCCTCTGCCGCGATAAGACGCATTGCATTGTGGGTGCGGTGCGCCGTCAGAAAGCTGTTCAGCGAAGCGTTCATCTCAAGAGTCCTCGCGTCTTGCCCCGTTTATCACAGCCCTCTATAATTATGTTTTAAATGTAACTCGCTGTACGTAGTTGTGCTCCACATTTTGAGGTTTATCTGAAAACGACACAACGTTAAATTCGTCTTGGAAATTCTAGCCCAATTTTAGCGGCATTCTCACATCAGGATTAGGTCCATATCCACTCAATACACAATGCAGAAGCTTTTAGTATTTTTATGTCCCATACGAGACTCAAGTTAGTACCTCAGTCATCCATTCGTAGTTTATACTGTAGGTTCACTAGTTTTAACAGAGCATTAAACAGTTTATAAAGAAGACGTAGCGAGTTAATATGTTGCGAGATTCCTTTTTGCCCCACATACGCTAGTCTCATTGTTGTTTCATGACCAACATACGCTAGTCTCATTGTTGTTTCTCGATCAACATACGCTAGTATCATTGCTCTTTCATGATCAACATACGCTAGTCTCATTGTTGTTTCATGACCAACATACGCTAGTCTCATTGTTGTTTCTTGACCAACATACGCTAGTCTAATTGTTGTTTCTTGACCAACATACGCTAGTCTCATTGTTGTTTCATGACCAACATACGCTAGTCTCATTGTTGTTTCTCGATCAACATACGCTAGTATCATTGCTGTTTCATGATCAACATACGATAGTCTCATTGTTGTTTCTCGATCAACATACGCTAGTATCATTGCTGTTTCATGACCAACATACGCTAGTCTCATTGTTGTTTCTCGATCAACATACGCTAGTCTCATTGTTGTTTCATGACCAACATACACTAGCTCATTGTTGTTTCATGATCAACATACGCTAGTCTCATTGTTGTTTCATGACCAGCATACGCTAGTCTCATTGTTGTTTCATGATCAACATACGCTAGTCTCATTGTTGTTTCATGATCAACATACGCTAGTCTCATTGTTGTTTCATGACCAACATACACTAGCTCATTGTTGTTTCATGATCAACATACGCTAGTCTCATTGTTGTTTCTTGACCAACATACGCTAGCTCGTTGTTTCATGATCAACAAACGCTAGTCTCATTGTTGTTTCATGACCAACATACACTAGCTCATTGTTGTTTCATGACCAACATACACTAGTCTCATTGTTGTTTCATGATCAACATACGCTAGTCTCATTGTTGTTTCATGACCAACATACACTAGCTCATTGTTATTTCATGATCAACATACGCTAGTC
Source organism: Periplaneta americana (assembly GCF_040183065.1). Lineage (NCBI taxonomy): Eukaryota > Metazoa > Arthropoda > Insecta > Blattodea > Blattidae > Periplaneta > Periplaneta americana. Next base: position 204,646,956 of record NC_091119.1, on the reverse strand, counting down.
TCATTGTTGTTTCATGACCAACATACACTAGCTCATTGTTGTTTCATGATCAACATACGCTAGTCTCATTGTTGTTTCTTGACCAACATACGCTAGCTCATTGTTGTTTCATGATCAACATACGCTAGTCTCATTGTTGTTTCTTGACCAACATACACTAGCTCATTGTTGTTTCATGACCAACATACACTAGTCTCATTGTTGTTTCATGATCAACATACGCTAGTCTCATTGTTGTTTCATGACCAACATACACTAGCTCATTGTTGTTTCATGATCAACATACGCTAGTCTCATTGTTGTTTCATGACCAACATACACTAGCTCATTGTTGTTTCATGATCAACATACGCTAGTCTCATTGTTGTTTCATGACCAACATACACTAGCTCATTGTTGTTTCATGACCAACATACACTAATCTCATTGTTGTTTCATGATCAACATACGCTAGTCTCATTGTTGTTTCATGACCAACATACGCTAGTCTCATTGTTGTTTCATGATCAACATACGCTAGTCTCATTGTTGTTTCATGACCAGCATACGCTAGTCTCATTGTTGTTTCTTGACCAACATACTCTAGCTCATTGTTGTTTCATGATCAACATACGCTAGTCTCATTGTTGTTTCATGACCAACATACACTAGCTCATTGTTGTTTCATGACCAACATACACTAATCTCATTGTTGTTTCATGATCAACATACGCTAGTCTCATTGTTGTTTCATGACCAGCATACGCTAGTCTCATTGTTGTTTCATGACCAACATACACTAGCTCATTGTTGTTTCATTATCAACATACGCTAGTCTCATTGTTGTTTCATGACCAACATACACTAGCTCATTGTTGTTTCATGATCAACATACGCTAGTCTCATTGTTGTTTCATGACCAACATACGCTAGTCTCATTGTTGTTTCTTGACCAACATACGCTAGTCTCATTGTTGTTTCATGATCAACATACGCTAGTCTCATTGTTGTTTCATGACCAACATACGCTAGTCTCATTGTTGTTTCATGACCAACATACACTAGCTCATTGTTGTTTCATGATCAACATACGCTAGTCTCATTGTTGTTTCTTGACCAACATACGCTAGTCTCATTGCTGTTTCATGACCAACATACACTAGATCATTGTTGTTTCATGATCAACATACACTAGTCTCATTGTTGTTTCATGATCAACATACGCTAGTCTCATTGCTGTTTCATGACCAACATACACTAGCTCATTGTTGTTTCATGACCAACATACACTAGTCTCATTGTTGTTTCATGATCAACATACGCTAGTCTCATTGTTGTTTCATGATCAACATACGCTAGTCTCATTGTTGTTTCTTGACCAACATACACTAGCTCATTGTTGTTTCTTGATCAACATACACTAATATCATTGCTGATTCTTGATCAACATACGCTAGTCTCATTTTTGTTTCTTGATCGAGAGACGGTAGTTCATTTTTGTTTCTTGATCAACATACACTAGCTCATTGTTGTTTCTTAATCAACATACGCTAGTATCATTGCTGTTTCTTGGTCAATATACGCTAGTCTCATTTTTGTTTCTCGACCAACATAGGCTAGTCTCATTTTATTTTCTTGTTCAACTAACTTCCTCCCGAGTATCATTTATATTTGTTACTGTTGCTTCAAGATATTTAAATTTTTCCACCTCTTCAAAGGATAAATTTCCAGTTTTTATATTTCCATTTCGTACTAAATTCTGGTCACGAGACATAATCATATACTTTGTTTTTTCGGGATTTACTTCCACATCTATCTCTTTACTTGCTTCAAATAAAATTTGTGGATTTTCTCCTAACATATTCACGTCATTCGCATAGACAAGCAGCTGATGTAACCCGTTCAATTTCAAATTTCTCTCTATAACTATACTCTTCATAACTACATTTTTTTTTAATTTAAGTCACAAATAATATTATTCGGTTTAAAAGAGTGCATTAAAATGTAATTTTATCTTTTTTTTTTGGGGGGGGGGGTTGTTAGAAAATGACTTCATTTTCGCGTCTGCAGTAAATACATAAGTAAGAGAAAATAAACATCAGCAGGAATACGTTTGGTAATATAAAAAGTAAAGAGGTGATTAATGGAATGATAAAGTACCGTATGTGTCATTATATGACATCGTTGTTTTTAGAGTTGTTGCGATGGTTTCATAAGTTTAATCAATCTAACGCAACTTTTTCTCTCAACATGTTCTCTGTTATACGGAACATCGCAACCTTAATGCGTAGTACTTTCAATAAATGTGTGTAGGCCCATTTTGCTCGTAACACAGACGTGAAGGTGGCGGAGAAGGCGGGAAATCGTTTAGATAAAGCACCTTTTAGCCGCTTCTGCTAGCCTTAGAACAGAGCTTGTAGTTTTTAGCCTTCAGGTTTCTTGAGGTAAACCGTTAGTTTCTATGGCGACCACTACAGTTGGATTTAGCTAACTTCATACACACACAGTGAGAAAGAAAGGACAAGGAAAGTAGGGTTAAAAATAAAAGAGTCTTTTATATTATGGAATGAGTCCCGAGGCACAGCTGCGTGGGGCAAAGCCCTCCCGACTCGTGGATATTGGACTCGGAATGAGCTTAAGACGGATCGAGTTCTTTTCTTTCCAGTTTTTTAGCCACTCTTCTTACGTGTCCTTCGCACTCTATTCCATCGTTTGCCTTAGTGAGTGCCCTTATGGTAGCTAGGAGGAGGTTTTCACATTTATATAAAGGTGAGGGAAGAAAACCTCAAGTGAGAGATCCGTACATCCAATTTTGAACAAACTGTTAACAAAAAAGAGAAAAGAAAGTTTCCTGGGTGTTAGAAAGTGGTCTTTACTAAATCTCGAAGATCTACAACTCACAAACAGCGCAAAGGTAGGATTTTCTTCCGGTACCGGCGACTTCACTAATGCTAGCCGTCATATTTCATTATTTATGATCTCGTAAAATCCAGCACGTAGGATAGTGTTTAATCAATAAAGCTAGCACTTAAAAATTAACCAAATTGTCAATAAATTAACCCTACCATTATTCATTTACTAAATCGCTCTGTCAGATTATAAACCACACAACGAACCTACTAATAGACAAATCAATTAATCTACACTAATAATAAATCTGTAGCCGAAATTATTCTGGTAATTTTCGATTTTCCAAAAATAATTGATCCTAACATATATAATTAACCACCCTGAAACCGAAAATCGCTTTTTTGAAATTTTTGTTTGTATGTCTGTCTATGTTTGTTACCTTTTCACGCGATAATGGCTGAACGGATTTCGATGAAAATTGGAATATGAATTAAGTTCGTTCATTCAAAATACATTATTCAAAAGGGGGGTTAGAAGGGGGCCTGAATTAAATAAATCGAAATATCTCGCTTATTATTGATTTTTGTGAAAAATGTTACACAACAAACGTTTCTTTAAAAATAATTTGCGATAAGTTTTATTCCTTGAAAAATTTTGATAGGACTGATATTTAATGAGATAAATGAGTTTTAAAATTAAAATAACTGCCATCTAAGGCCGTGTAATGAATTAAAAAACAAATGACTTCGTCTGTAAGGGGCCTTGGACAGCAACAATCGAAAGCTATGAAAGATAGCCTACAGAAGCTAAATTAACCGATTTGTATAATTAATTATTATTTCACCATTGGAAAGTGTAGTTTCTTTAGGTGGACATAATGCTATAATGTTATTACAGTAACTTCTGATATAATATAATATAAGATAATATAATATAATATGTAATATTATATAATATAATTTAAGTTATTTGAAGGGTTCAGAACCATAGTGGGCCAACCGCCATTTACTGAATACGTAGAAAACAAGGGTTAAAATTACGTTATTACCATAATTCAATGGAAACCTATAACAAATAAAATAAAATATACACATTAAATCTAAATGATGTCAATCTTCATTAAACTATGGTTGCATGTAATAAAAATTAAGAAACATGTTAAAGGAATTGTCATTGTACCAAATGAGTGTCTCTGGACCAAAATGATCGCATTTTAATTACAGTAGCGTGCAAATTAATCCGAACAACGTAATTACTTATGCAAAAACACTCAAACGGGATAAAAAAAAGGATCTAAGGCATACCTCTGTAATCTGTGTGGCCTCCCTTGTTCCTAATAACAGCTCTGAGACGATTTGGCATGGATTCCACTAATTTCCCACAAATATTCTTCATTTCTTCATCGCGAAACCATACACCAATGAGGGCAGAATTCATCTTCTCCTTTGTAGAACAATCCATTTTTTTGCATTCTTCTTTTGCAAATTGACCACAATTTCTCAATGGGGTTGATGTCGGGTGAGTTGGCTGGCCAGGGGAGTACCTGAATATTCTTCTTCTTGAAGAATTCTGTAGTTTTTCGAGACGTATGGCATGGTGCCAGGTCTTGTTGGAACACACCTCTGCCATCCGGAAATGATTTTTGCAGCTGGGGTACGATTCTGGTTTCCAATAAGTGAATATATTTGTCAGAATTCATCATTCCCTTGATAGGTATTAATGGTCCAGGCTCTTCATGTGTAAAACAACTCCAAAACATTACTTTATTTGGGTGCTTGTTGGAGATGAGCTGCTGTTACTTTTTCGGATCCTTTCCGTACGTAAGAAACACGGTGGCCGTGGACCTCGAAATGAGACTCATCGGAAAAAAGTGCATTCTTCCAGTAATTCACTCTCCAGTGTTGATGTAATTTTCCCACATTAAGCGTTTTTTGCACATAACAGGGGTTAGCAGTTGCTTCTTAATAGGCTTACGAGCCCTTCGTCCAGCTTCCAAAAGCCTACGCCGCACTGTTGTGACGTGAATATTCGCCCCAGTGGTAGCCATTGACTCGCGGGTTAAGTCGACAGTAGTTAGTCTAGGATTTAATTTACTTTTCCTGACAATTAAACGATCATCTGCAGGTGAAGTCTTCCTTTTCCGGCCACAGTTTCGTTTTTTCTGGGGTGTGATGGATCCAGTCTCCCTGTATCGTTTTATGATCGAATTAACAGTAGCCAAACCGATGTGACATTCTGCAGCAATTTCCCTCTGTGTCATAGAAGAATGCTCTGCTGATGTTATAATTTTAGACCGTTTTCGTGGAGTTGTATCCATTTGTGAAGACGACAGAATGTACACAAGATTGCAGTATTAAGTCTTCAACACAACTGAAATGCTTATAAGTACAAAACGACAGGCAAAATGTCACATATTATAAAAAATAATGACGACAGACCTTCAACAATGGAATTACACGTACTACAGATGTCAATTAAAGCGGTATGAGCAGCTGTGAGGCCAACAATGACAGAAAATGTAAAAATATATCGTGTTCGGATTAATTTGCACGCTACTGTATTTGGATGCAATTTAAATTAAGTAACATATTAAACGATTTATCCTTCTATCAAACACGAATGTTCCCTGGATCAAATGTCCTATTTTAATTATGTAATTACTTTATATTTATTTCTAACGGGTGCAGCGGAGCGCACGGGTACGGCTAGTTAGTCAATAAAATCGATCTATTAATTAGTAAATAAACCAAACAATATAACTTGAGGACTATCAGCGTGGATATCAAGCTGTAGGCCTATGTTCGGTTCAAGTTTGTCGAGAGTGACATGAATCGAAGTCTGCTTTGAAGAAGCGGATCTATCACAGTTCGCTCGAACTTGCCCCTTGTAAGTTCTTCGTCCTTCGTAGTTTGCTAGCCCCACTTACCCTCCCCTCCCATACCTTCATGCTTTTAGCTAAGTAAGGATTTTAGATCAAATCTTGTGAAGTTTTGTTTAGATGTACGGACAGATAATTTTTATTACAAAAATATGATTAAAGATCGACAAAAATATACGTAGGCCTAATATTGGTAGCAACATCAATAATAATATGCGTTACAAGAGGGTATGTTGAAGTTTTAATGTTCGAGGAGAAGATTGAAAAAGCGAAACGTAGTTGAGCTTTTTTAATTTCCGAGAATTGAAAGAAAACATACCGCTCGTGTATAGTACATTATTTTGTGCGAAGATCGTTTATTACATACCTGAAAGACGAATTTCTAATTAGTTGCAATGAAATCTCCATATTGGTTTCTGTTTAATGACGGCAACTTCGGAACACCAAATATCTTTCTTCAACATTGATGCTATAAAATGTTTTCTGTGTTTACTATACTCCAGCAGGCCGTGATATACGTCTGTCTTTTTTCCCCCCTAGTCTATAAATGCGAACTTAAAACAAACGGTAAGGTTATGTAATGATTTATTTTTCATTTTAATATTTTAACAATATTATTTATATAACATATTGCAGTAATAACATCGGCATCTGAAATCTTGATGATTTTTTCACGGCTTCCTTAATGTTACTTGTATCAGGAATGCAATAAGTTTCGTGGAGTAGTAGACTTTACTTAATTTTTGCAAATATTTAAAAACAATAATTAACATTGTAATTTAGGTGAAATTGCAGTGGTAAGTTTCCAATTTGTAATTATTACTATTGTGACAGCGACGTGAGATTCGAACTCACGACCAGCGTCCCGCAAGAAAGCAGATCGCGCGGGCTTCACGGAGCACTGATGAATGGCGCGGCGGAGAGAGGGGAAAGGGCCCACGCGACGAGGGGAGATCGCGCGCGCAGCTGCTTACGGAGGGAAGGGGGAACGGACCTTCCCGACTCTTCGAGAAGTCCGTCGAAGTGGAGATATCCAGATAATTCTCTGCACAGCTGTAGAAATTTCTCGCAACTATGATTTCGCTATAAAAGAAGAAATGCCAGCGAACTCGAGTACTTTTTCAGTTGATTAGTCAGCCAGTCAGTGAGAAATCCAGAGCAAGCAAGCCAGTCTTGTGTACCGGAGTTCGACTCGAGTGTGCGTCCGCAACTGTATCAGCATCCGAAGGCCTGAGTTCGAGTGCAGTGGACCGCAGTTGGAGGGACCTGAGTTCCAGTACAGTGAACTGTCTCTGAAGGTCTGTGGTTCGAGATACTGTGAACTCGAGTGACTGAGATAGAAGAACTGTGAACTGAGAACTGATAGTTCTGATTTGTAAATAGTGCTTTGTAAATATTAGTTAAGATTAACAGTTCATTGTTGTTCGTACTAGTCCAAGTAAATTGTCATTGTCGTCGTCAGTGGAGTGCTATAACGAATACTGTGTTGAGTGAAAATCCAATTGTTGACGAGAGCGTTTAAGGCGAATTGTAGAAAGGAATTATTGTTGTGACGAATAAATTACATTGTTGTTACTAATAAAATTCACACTATGTTAAACGTCTCTAAAAATAATACGTTAAAAGCCTAAAGCAGTAAAATGAATGTCGCGCTTAAGCGGTAAGAAGAGGGAAATTGTTATGTGTGTTACGTTGGGAATACTGAATGTGGTATTTCACACTTACCGCGTATTGGTTGTGTGTTGAAAGCAAGCAAATACGCACGATCTCGCACAAAATATATTTAAAAATACATGGCAGTTGTTACTACACCAAATACAAACAGAAAATAGCTATAATTACATTCTTCATATAATATTCAAATAATTCACAATTGCTCGATAACAATATTTGTGCGAGATCGCGCGTATTTGCTTGGTTTCCGCACAAAAACAATCCGCGGTAAGTCCACACTCAGTATTCCCAACCTAACACACATAACAATTTCCCTCTTCTTACCGCTCAAGTGACATATTGATTTTACTGCTTTAGGCTTTTAACATATTATTTTTAGAGACGTTCAATATAGTAATAATTATAAATTGGAAACTTACCACTGCAATTTCACCTAAATTTCGCTGTTAATTATTGTTTTTAAATATTTGCAAAAATTAAGTAAACTCTACAACTCCACTAAAGTTACTACATTCTTGATGCAAGTAACATTAAGGAAGCCGTAAAAAAATCAACAAGATTCCAGACAAACATTTTAAAGCAACAATGTTGAAGATAGATATTTTTGTTGTTTACAAATTTGTCGTCATTGAACAGAAACCAAGATGGAGATTTCATGGCAACTAATTAGAAATTCTTCTTTCAGGTATGTAATAAACGATCTTCGCACAAAATAATGTACGATACTCGAGCGGTATGTTTTCTTTCAATTCTCGGAAATTAAAAAAGCTCAGCTATGTTTCGCTTTTTCAAACTTTTCCTCGAACATGAAAACTTCAACATACCGCTCTTGTAACGCGTATTACTATTGTGTGACTATACAGATGATGAAAGTATTAGAGTCTTGTAGAATCTTCAACAATGTTGATTATAGACTAACGAGGAGCGTAGTATGTAGAAGTAGTAAGGGAATATTCTGGGAAAGAGAAAAACTATTACGAAATTTTGGAAAAGATTTTTAGTGTACCTTTTTAGAAAATGTTTCTAGTGTATTTATAAACTTCCATTAATTGTTTGTAGAATTTCAATATGTATTATGCAATTATGAAGTTATCTTTATGGACTGAAGATGCCAAAAATGGGCGAAAACGTTCACCAGTAAAATATTAAAATGTGTTAACAAACATACTTCTGGGTTAACATTAAAATAAGTCAAGACGGAAACAAAACTAAAATTTTATTATTTGTTCATTATTTTTATAATATTTCAAAATGGTAAATCTGTAATGCATTCGTGTTAGTTTAATATTGTAGTTTTAATCAGGTACAAAACCAGAGACCTCTGATAATGTAGACTACTATCCGTTCTCTGCATCGAACCCCACACATCTGCTCGGGGTTCGTGTTGCTCTGTCAGAGAATGAAACAAGATCCTTATTCCGGAATAACAAACCTCCTACACTCGATGGACCCGCTCTTCGTGTTCGGACTTCCCTTATCATCTCTTTTAGCTCTAGTGTCATGTTTCCGTTGAAAAGTTTATCCTGAGATTCGGGACATCGGGCTCTCATTGCTAATGAAGCTTATTCCCGACCATGGCTTGTTAGAAAACTGGTTGTCTTACTGGTTAGCCGCAATAAGAACTGCACTCATTTGTCCTCTGCAGTAGCAATGGTTTACTCACATTTCCGATAAGCTAATTTCTAAACATGACAAACTAGTTAACTTATTTTTTATTGTTTCGTACATAGGTTTCTTCCGCAATGCTATATCCCTATACATTTATTACGGACAATATAATTCTTACAAACTTTTAAGACAAATAAATTATATTTTAAATCCCTATATCAGCGTTTCTCAAACTTTTTTGAAGTGGGGACCACTTTTTAAAGTCAGAACACTTCCGCGGACCACCTTACTCCTGTTCCCTTTTAAACCAAATTTATAATTTTCGTAGCATATTTTAATGCCAGTATACTTATATTTTAAAGTTTAAATAAGGTTCGGTACTTTGGTCCTCTGTTATGAATTCGGGTGGTCCCTGGCTGGGTTACAGGCGCGGCGCCAAATGTGCAGGGAAAAGATGGCGAGAAACACCACGTGTATAGTGCTTTAAATCCCTCTTTTGTTGCTGAGAGTAGAATGGGAAGTCGATAGACGGGTAGGGTAATAAATCTCATACAATGCAGTACGGTACTGGGAGAAAAAGTGAAATTCGATTGTCATGTGTCATTTCCAAATTCTGAGATTTTAAGCTATAGTGCGATACGCAATTCGTTTGAATTTTATTTTTTCTTCTGTCTTTTTTTAAGGATCACAAGGGCAGACCTCGAGGACCACAAGTGGTCCGCGGACCATAGTTTGAGAAACGCTGCCCTATGTCATACAAGTTTACACTGAAAAACAAACGGTATATTTAACTTATTTCTGATATCTTCATTACATGTTGTGAAGTTTTGTACACCCTTTATACTGAGTAGGAAACACTGCAAACTGTATTTCATTTGTCCCTCCCTTTTTGGGGACCCAACTTTCAAAGTATTGGGGTACCCATAGTTTTGTTTTAGTATCCCTTCTTATTTCATTTCTAGCAGTTCTATTTATTCTACTACACAAGCCTCAAATATCTGCACTTTATTCCTTATATAATTATCATATTTTTATAACTCATCGCAAGTATTCAAAATGGTTCGGTCACATGTTCTGTAGTTTGAACATCTATGTTCTATCGCAATCCTGCATCGCACTGTATCTTTTCCTGCGAAATCAATCAGTTTTGTTTTGTGAGCTGATATTTTAAAATGTAATTACATAAATTATATAACAAATTTTGATACAAATAATGAATATATATATATCTATACCGTGTTCCGCTTATAAGTATAACAAAAGAAATAGCTATAACTTCTGAATTAATACAAGTATATAGTTGAAACCAACTGCTACAAAGAATGAAAACTGGGAATTTTTGTTACCTTATGTTCCATAAACCTCAACATGGCTTCCATTGGTGGCACGGGAAATATCCAACCGGTATTCAACCTCGACCCAAGTGTTATGAAGCATCTGTGGTGTAACATTGTTGACAGCAGCATAAATTCTTTCTTGTAAGTCTGCCAAATCACGTACTGGCGTCCTGCAGACCTGGTCCTTAACAAACCCCCACAGAAAAAAATCAGGTGGTGTTAGATCTGGTGATCTGGCAGGCCATGTGATGTACGGTGATCCTCTTCCGATCCATCTTGCAGGGAATTGTTCGTCTAAGAATGTGCGAACCATGTTGGCAAAGTGTGGTGGAGCCCCATCTTGCTGGAAAATTGCTCCATCTGGGAGTTGTGGCACAGCATACAGTTGCAACATATCCAGGTACGTGTTTGCAGTGACTGTCTTTTCAGCAAAGAAATAGGGACCAATGATTCTGTCACGCATGATCCCACACCAAACATTCCATTTAGGGGAATCCCGTTGGTGTTCAATTACGACACTTGGATTTTCCGACCCCCAGATGCGACAATTGTGTCGGTTTACTTTTCCACTGACGTGGAAGGTTGCCTCATCTGAGAAACAGACTCGAGTTAGAAATGTGTCGTCATCGTCCACTTTATCCAACATTGTTTCTGCAAAGCGTTTTCGTTCCAGTTTATCATTCGGCGTAATCATCTGATGAAGTTGCAGCTTGTACGCTCGCAAACGCAATCTTTTATGGAGCACTGTATGCACTGTTGTTGGTGGGATGTTCAACTGCACACTAGCCTGTCGAATGGATTTCCGCGGACTTCTCTGAAATGCCTCGCGAATGCGTTCGACATTTTCGTCAGACACTTTACGCTTGGAATGTTTACCTGCATTAGACAACAAACTTCCTGTTTCTCTGAGCTGCCTATCCCATTTCATTATTGAGACGTACGTCGGTACAGCTTCCCTCGGTCTAAGATTGTACTGACGGCGAAACAAGCGCTGTACACGAATTATGGATCTATGTTCTGCTAATGACAGCACACAAAAGGCTTTCTGCTGTGGCGTCCACATGCTGACTGACTAAAGATACGATACGAATTCTCTTATTTAATGATCTGCGCATGCGTGAGTCTTCTAAAAATAAGTAACAACAATGGATTAAAACTTCCCAATTTCCTCTTTACAATGGTACCAATCTTAACCCATTTGCATGCATTGTTATGAAATTATAACTATTTCTTTTATTATACTTATAAGCGGAACACGGTGTATATAATTTGAACTGGTAATGGAAATTACGGGAAAACGGATGAACGGATTTCAATAAATGACCCCTCATTTTGAAGCTTGGAACCCAAAGTTTTTCAGATAAATAGTAACTTTCAGTGAAGCGTTAGTTTTCCTACATAATTTTCCTATTTTCCAAAATCCATCTTTCGCCACTTTTGAGAACTAATCGCATTTTAGAATAAAACAGAACACACACTACAATAAACAATAGGCTATTCTACGAAGGCCAATACCTGCAGGATTGCTCAAATTCAATTGGTTATTAAAAACTTCAAGACTCGCTAAAAATAATAGGTCTGATTCTGCGGTGTGTAATTTTCTGAGTACAGCTGTGTATTGGATATTAAAAACTACAAAACTTGAGGTGGTTTGATGACATTATTACCATTAGAAATGAAATATTATTGTAGTTAATGCCATGATGTGACTATTTTTCATTAATTATACATATTAATGCTATATTGATGATATGAAAGTGAAACTTTTGGGGTTATAAAAGTAGACGTAGAGAATATCTTAAATTAGATCTTCATTTCTCTAATTCACTGAGTGGTGGCTATATAGTATTATATATTATATATTCTCTTCAGTATTGGCTCGAGAGAGCGCAAACATTACAGTTCCTTGGGAAAGACCAAAAGATATTACTTACTGATAAAATAAGAGGTCTAGAAAATTTTGTAGTCTCTTGATCATTTCAGCAAGATCTCTTAGCAGGATGAAATGATTTTACGCTCTACATTTCAAGCTCTACATGTAGCAGCTATGCCAAGATGCTATTTTTTTTTTTTTTTAACTTTCGCCTATAATCCACAATGACCTGAAATAGCTATTGCTTTATTCCCACATGAAAAACCCACTGATCGTCCTGACATTGTTATTTGCGTTTTCGCGTTGAAACTAAAAAAACTGAAGGTGGATACGTTCAAGAAAAAGTATTTGGCATAAAAAACATTCAGAGAGAGTATGTTTCATTATTATGGAAGCAAATAAATTTCAAATTGTCTGGTGTTCTTCATTGAAAATATATGTGAAAAATTTTTATTTGAACTTCTAATGAACTTAGTTTGCAGCATTTGCTGCACAAGCCACTGGTTTGTATATAAAACTATTATTATTATTATTATTATTATTATTATTATTATATAAAGAACGCGGACGACAATAATAATAATAATAATAATAATAATAATAATAATAATATTACAGTCATTATTTATTTTAGATTTTTCCATTGAGTTAGACGACTTTTTGATCCCCTATAATTTCGCATAGTAAATTCAGTAGTAGTTTTGTTTTTGATTTGTATTTTCTTTTTTTGGTTTCATTTCACAAGCCTTTGTAATTATGATTCGTTGTTCTATATGACCCAATTAACTTATTGTTCCCATTTTTTATATTTATTTTTTATCTAAAAACTAAAACAGTTTTTAATTTTCTCTTGTTCGCCAGAATTGATATAATTACAACCAAACCAATGAAAAGCAAATGGAAAATATATCACACAAACAATATTCTAGATCAAACAGAGAGAAAAATTAATACGTATGAAAAACTGATGCAGAATGAGGTTAGTATAAATACCTGTAACACATAAATCAATAGATAAACGTGCAGTGTTACACTACAGCTTCTGTATTTTTGTCCTTAGAAGTGAACAGACACTCTGGTTTGAGCTTGCGATGAAATAAGGAGAAACATTTCGCTGTAATTACTTCTGGCATAGCCTACGTATTACATCGGTTGCTCGGTTACAAAACTCAGAAATAAATTTCCATAATTGAAAATCACGAAGTGCGTATAGGAGGCAATCACTTTCACTTGTTTCAGAAATGTAATTAGTGTAATTTAATAATCAACTCTTGTGTAATTTAATTTGTGTGTGCGTGAGTGTGGAGGACAGAATTTATCTTGCCGCAATCCTAGACAACGATATCCTGGCTTTTGTTCCCGTGGATACGCATCGCTTACTTGGGAATAATAATTTTGTTTTCAATATTCCGCAGAGCTCGAAAGCCCCTAGAGGACAAAAGAACGTGTCCGGACGCACAATTGTTTCATTTAGAAATGCTACATATATATGTATTTATTCAAGAAAATCCCTTTGCATCATATTTCGAGTCAGAAACATCAACGATATACAGATTTTACTGTCGCTTGCATGAAACACCGATTTTGTTCAGATTTTCTCAGCATTTTGTTCTGTTCAAGCCAGTTAACTACTTATTTATGCCATTTAAACAAGATCGGAAAGGAAGTGGTTGATGAATGCTAGGTTATACCTCCCATAAGATATGTCAGTAACACTATGATACTAACTTTATTATTATCATTATTATTATTATTATTATTATTATTATTATTATTATTATTATTATCTTCTGCGGATCTCTCAAAAAGTAACTGAGGAAGAGACTAGTGAATTGCTTTATGTGAAATGTCGTATTGTAAGTGTTAGAAACATGGACATTACGACGAAGTGAAGAGAAACGACTAGAAGCATTTGAAATATGAATATGGAGAAGAATGGAGCGTGTGAAATAGAGAGAATAAGAAATGAAGCTGTGTTGGAAAGAGTGGGTGGAGAAAGAATGATGCTGAAACAGATCAGGAAGAGAAAAAGAAATTGACTGGGTCACTGTCTAAGAAGAAACTGCCTACTGAAGGATGCAATGGAAGGAATAGTGAAGGAGAGAAAAGGTCGGGGCAGAAAAAGATATCAGATGATAGATAATATTAAGATATAGGCCTATGGATTATGTTCGGAGATTATGAGGATGGCAGAAAATAGAAAAGTTTGAAAAATTCTTGATTTACAGTGAAAGGCCTGTCCTTGGAGAGAACTATTAATAATTATTACTTACTTACTTACTTACTGGCTTTTAAGGAACCCGGAGGTTCATTGCCACCCTCACATAAGCCCCGCCATTGGTCCCTATCCTGAGCAAGATTAATCCATTCTCTATCATCATATCCCACCTCCCTCAAATCCATTTTAATATTATCTTCCCATCTACGTCTCGGCCTCTCTAAAGGTCTTATTCCCTCCGGCCTCCCAACTAACACTCTATATGCATTTCTGGATTCGCCCATACGTGCTACATGCCCTGCCCATTTCAAACGTCTGGATTTAATGTTCCTAATTATGTCAGGTGAAGAATATAACGCGTGCAGTTCTGCGTTGTGTAAATTTCTCCGTTCTCCTGTAACTTCATCCCTCTTAGCCCCAAATATTTTCCTAAGAACCTTATTCTCAAACACCCTTAACCTCTGTTCCTCTCTCAAAGTGAGAGTCCAAGTTTCATAACTGTACAGAACAACCGGTATTATAACTGGTTTTATAAATTATAACTTTCACTTTTTTTTTAAGCAGACTGCAAGACAAAAGCTTCTCAACAGAATAGTAACAGGTATTTCCCAAATTTATTTTGCGTTTACAGTAATTTCCTCTCGAGCGTCATTTATATTTGTTATTGTTGCTTCAAGGTATTTGGATTTTCCCACTTCTTTAAATCATAAATTTCTAATTTTTATATTTTCATTTCGTACTACGTTCTGGTCATGAGGCGCCAAACCTTATTCCTCTGCTGTGGTCGCATAAGCTTATATTGGGGTTTCGAAACGAGCTCTTTTTTACGTTGATGGCTTGTTAGCCCTTCGTCCAACCCCCAAGCTCGAGGACCTCCTGTTATCGGGTGTCCGCGATTGCTAATTCAATATATTCGCAGCTACTCACAATATCTGCAGACCTAGTCTCCTCTATTCGCAACCTGAGGAAGCGAAATAATACAATTATTTATTATACATCTTAATTACACAACTTTTAACACTGTATCACTTCGGAATATGTATGATAAGAACTTTCTTGTGTTAAATATTATTAACGTACCTTGTTAACATGTTTCGACCTATTTTCGGTCATTTTCGGAACTGGTCGTTGTTGGTCTTGGTGCCTCTTGTTTCCTGTGTGGATGCGTTCGTTGTGTAGAGTCAAAGAGTGTATGTGTTTTGAAGTTGAGTTGTGTGTTGAGAATATCGTTGGGATGTGTTTTCGTGTGCCTCTATATTTCATATTGTTCTAGTGTGTTGAGTTTCTGGCTTTTTGGTTGGTTGTACAGTATTTCCATGTCTGTGTTGATGTCTCTGTAGATGTGGTTGGCATTTGTGATGTGTTCTGCATATGTGAAGGTGTTTTGTAATTTTGTGTGTGCTTTTGTTTTCGTATGTTAGTGTGATGTATTTTTTGTGTTCTTGTGTTTGCAACCTCATTCAAGAAATTAAACTACAACATCGCATACAGAACAAATAACACTCTACAAAAACATCTCAACACACAAACAAACAAATACAACCACACAGGCGTATACAAACTCAAATGTAACACCTGCAACAACTTCTACATAGGACAGACAGGCAGATTATTTCAAACACGTTACAAAGAACACATCACAGCCATAAACAAAATTACAAAACACCTCCACATATGCAGAACACATCACAAATGCCAACCACACCCACAGAGACATCAACACAGACATGAAAATACTGCAAAAAGCCAGAAACTCAACACACTAGAACAATATGAAATATACAGACACACGAAAACACACCCCAACGATATTCTCAACACACAACTCATCTTCAAAACACATACACTTTTTGACTCTACACTACGAACGCACCCACACAGGAAACAAGAGGCGCCAAGACCAACAGCGACCAGTTCCGAAGATGACCGAAAATAGGTCGAAACATGTTAACAAAGTACGTTAATAATATTTAACAAGAAAGTTATCATATACTGGGTGTTCAGTTCAAAGTGTGTCATGGCTCGCTATATGCCGTCATGTGGCTAGCCGATGAGCCTAGGGAATTCAATCTTCCTACACTTCCGCAGAGGTGTATATAACCTATGAGGCAGAGAAGTTGCCTAGCAAGTACGGCGTTCATTCTGAAGAGTACGTGCCGATACGTACGGTAACGCCGGTAGTGGCAGGAATGTGAACTGTTTGGAAACACGTACTGTCGAGATATGGGGAGAGGGTTAAGACAGTTACTTACGTATTTGTTGACATTAACTTCGACGGTCAACATGGACACGGAGCATTTGATTTGTGTTGTGGAATGTTACCGTTCGCAACCGATGATAACAAATACCCTGCATACGACTTGCCGGCACATAACACAGTTCGAAAGAGGTTATGGTAGCACACAGACTTTACAGACCGCCATCTGTTGCTACGACGTTCAAGTTATACCGTACACGTTCTCAAGTTCAGATTGAAGAACGCCTTAAATAATAGGCAACTTCTCTAACATATAAGCTGAAACTCGCTTCAAATCGGTGACCCAACAACAGTGACGTCATGACACACTTTGAAATGAACACCCAGTATATTCCGAAATTATTTATTATTTTTGATGATATTTCGCGGTTCGCCTTTACGTGTGACACAATGACAATCCCACATCGAGACTCGCTCTACCCTTACGGACTCTGTGCCCAACTGCCCCACAATATGAGACTGTTTGTTCGAATTAACTGGAGTTGTGAATGTTGTGGCCGAGATTATGGGGAAGGCCGAAGAACTTGGTTGAAGTCCACGCCCCCGATCCGCGCGCGCTCGCTCGGTTTAGTAATGCAAATATTAGTCATTTCATTGACCCCCCCTCCGTGTTAGTAAATCTTATCAGAGGCCCAATCTGTTAACTCGCGCGGCCAGAAAGAGAAAGAGGCACTCGCCCCCTTGTGTAACGTGTCCATTAGCTTCGTTGGTCCAGCAGCGGGGGATGGGACGAGATTGTATGCAAGAAGCGGCGGGGTTGAAAGGGGTTTGTACGTGGCAGGAAGAAGGAAGGGTGAATGCGACAAAACAGTTGACCACACAACCATCACCACCACCGCAACAACTCTCCTGCTTGGAGATAGCCTCCAGGAGTGAAACTATGTTTACTCGGAAATATATTCCCACCCCGTCTCCCCCCTCGTCTTTCGTTTCTGTAGCGTCTAGCGTCTGTCAGAAAAAGACTAACACATCTCTTTACTAACCCTATTCCTCCCTCAGGTCTAACCCCATAGTTCGTGGTTCAAAGCATCATAAACTTTTGAACCCTTCTACCCCCGACAATGCGGTGCCGAAAGCGATATGTGGCGGAGAATGGCATTTTAAAATCTCGTGGGTCGTGTTCAAATCCTTACGTGTGCCCTCAGAATTGTCCGTCCTTCCTCGCCAACTTCTTCGTCTGGTCGAGGAATTGCTCTTCAGCTTTGATAGATCATGGTCGTTCAGATTCTTCTAATGAATGAATGAATGACAGGGGAATTTTTTTATCTTTAAAATTTATTTATTTATTTAAATATACAGAATACAGAATATAATTACAATAAGAGACATAGAAATAAAATAATACAATCAATACAAAAAAGGAGATACAAAATTTGGGAGGAGAAACTTTATAAGGTATGCGAAAACGCGTCCTTAGAAGGGAGTTTTGGACTGAGGAAAAACTGAATGTGTGAGCTCCAAGCCTGTTGGCCACTTGTCTCACTCCGAGTTTCGCTGTTCCTCTGAAGGAGCTCTGAAAATTTTGAAGGGGGGAATGCCGTAAATGGACGCATAAAAGAGGAAAAGTGGAGAGAAACATGACTGCAAGATTGGAAGAAAAAATTCCCGAAGTCGTTTTCCTACTATCACATGCTGCTAGCTATGTCTTCTATTCCGTGAATGTTTAATCAATATATCGCGACATGCTGCAATTAGTAGATTTCTTCACTTACTGTATTTCATACCCGTTTCCTTTATTTTCAAGCATTTTATTATTCCACTTCGTACATTATTTTCCTTTAAACTGTAAATCTCAGCTGGTTATAATTTTATTTTTATTCTCTTCCTGGAATAACTCAATTTTTTCCTTGTTTTGGTCCTGCTAGAAATTTTCTCTTACAAGTTATTACAGACTTATTAAATTTATGATTTTTAGTCATTAGTCTCTCCTTTATATTTTCTTTTTATTCTTCTTCTATTGTTAATTAGTTGCGTATCATTCTTGCTTTATAACTGTCATTCATGTAAAACATTAAGAATAATTGAAAGTTAAATTGTTAGTTTATATCTGTATGAATAAGATGCTTTGATGGTCATCTAGCTTGAGTGTTTTCCTATGAGTCGTAATACATAAGTAAATAAATGAATTACTTTAAAAATAAATAAATGAGTAAATACATTAATTAATTAAGAAATAAATTTATTCGTAAATTAATAAATAACTACACAAATAAATTTATTAATCAGTTCAAAATTTAATAAACTAATAAATAATTAAATAAATAAGTAATTGTTTAAGTAAATAAGTGAATCAAGTAAATAAATATATAAATAAAATACGGTAGTGCGCCTACTAAAATACTAGGCTACTACTGACTTTGCTACTACTGTACTACTATAATGCAAGGTGAACATAACGTCTTTATCTGATTACGACAATAAACATTTATTACTCAAATACTGCATGAAATGAGAACTTTGAAGGTTTAGGCATTACTTGCTGGAAACAGCCTCCCTGTATTTAGCGTGGTTTTTCAGGAATGTTTATAATCAGGGAAAGACTTCTGTACATCCTGTACTACTATTATTGCTACTACTACTACTATTGCTACTACTACTACTATTGCTACTACTACTCCTATTACTACTACTACTACTATTACTACTACCATTGCTACTACTACTACTATTACTACTACTACTACTACTACTACTACTATTACTACTACTACTACTACTACTATTACTAGTACTATTACTACTATTACTACTACTACTACTACTACTACTACTATTACTAGTACTACTACTACTACTACTACTATTACTACTACTACTATTACTACTACTACTACTACTACTACTACTACTACTACTATTACTAGTACTATTACTACTACTATTGCTACTACTACTATTACTACTACTACTATTACTACTACTATTGCTACTACTACTACTACTACTACTACTACTACTATTGCTACTACTACTACTATTACTACTACTACTATTACTACTACTATTGCTACTACTACTATTACTACTACTACTATTACTACTACTATTGCTACTACTACTACTACTACTACTATTGCTACTACTACTACTACTATTACTACTACTACTATTACTACTACTAGTATTACTACTACTATTGCTACTACTATTGCTACTACTACTACTACTATTACTACTACTGCTACTGCTACCACCAATACTACTACTGCGGCTGCTACTACTACTACTACTACTACTACTAATAATAATAATAATAATAATAATAATAATAATAATAATAATAATAATAATAATAATAATAATATGATCTTGCTCAGGTTAGGGACCTATGGCGGGCTTATGTGAGGGCGGCGATGAACCTTCGGGTTCCTTAAAAGCCAGTAAGTAAGTAAATAAGTAAGTAATAATAATAATAATAATAATAATAATAATATTAATAATAGTAATAATAATAATAATAATAGTAATAATACATTTTTTCAAACTTCATATCATTAATAAAATACGAGTATATTATATTTTTATCCAATCCGTGATTATACACAGAAAAAACTTAAATTTCTGTATCTAATAATGAAGTAGCTATATGGATATAGAAATACTGGCAAAGCACTCACTTTTCTTGCGGTTGTGCGTCTCTACTATTGCAGCTCCATGATCAATTACGGCTGAGAGAGGCATGGACCACGCTTCAGACGCCGTATATAATGTCCACATGATCAAATCCCGTCCCATGTTAACCATTAATCAGTGGCTTATTTTAGTGATCTGCGGTATGAACATAACAGCATTGTCTGACTTACGCAGCTTAGGCACGGCAGATACGTAACGCAGCATTTGTAGTATTGTTCTTAATGCTCACGAAAAGGTAAGCGCGGTTCCCAATAGTCCGGAATTTACATGTGGCTTAATCTGCACACAGTGATAGTATATTCTGAGGATTAGTTATCAACCATAACGTAACGTCCAATCCGTGACGTCATTCTCTGTTGTATATTCTTATATCCATTTAGGCTACTATTGATTCGCCAATATATCACGTGTTGCATTCCAATCTTGTTTTGAGTTTCGTTTAGTTGATTTTTCTGTCATTTCTTCCTATGATATTCTATGTACTTCGCAAATGTACACTGGCGATTTTCTGGTCGTGTAAGCGAACTTTCTAAACACGGGATAAGTCAGAACCAAAGATATAAAAATAGTGCTGTCCATCGATCAAAATATTTAAGCGATTAACGATTTGAATTTAATCGATAGATTAATCGAGCTTTGATCGATTCGAAAAAAAATTTATTATTGTTAAATTTAATTTTGTTCTTTATGGTTGTGAAACTTGGACTCTCACTTTGAGAGAGGAACATAGGTTAAGGATGTTTGAGAATAAGGTGCTTAGGAAAATATTTGGGGCTAAGAGGGATGAAGTTACAGGAGAATGGAGAAAGTTACACAACACAGAACTGCACGCATTGTATTCTTCACCTGACATAATTAGGAACATTAAATCCAGACGTTTGAGATGGGCAGGGCATGTAGCACGTATCGGCGAATCCAGAAATGCATATAGAGTGTTAGTTGGGAGGCCGGAGGGGAAAAGACCTTTGGGGAGACCGATACGTAGATGGGAAGATAATATTAAAATGGATTTGAGGGAGGTGGGATATGATGATAGAGACTGGATTGATCTTGCTCATGATAGGGACCAATGACGTTCTTATGTGAGGGCGGCAACGAACCTTGGGGTTCCTTAAAAGCCAGTAAGTAAGTTAAATTTAATTTGTGTTTGGTGCTAAGCATAAGTATAAAATGTAGTATATATGTATATACTGTATCGTTGTATTACAAAATAATACTATTTTATATGATGAAGGATGTATAGAACAGAGAAAAGTTCTCTCCGGTACCGGGACTCGAAGTCGGGTTTTCAGCTTTACGTGTTGACGTTTTATCCATTAAGCCACACCGGATTCTAATTCCGATGACGGATCCAATTCCCTCAGTTTAAGTTCTACCTCTCAATTTCCCTTTGGTGGTCTATCCTCGATGTAGTGTGTCATGGAATATGTGACAGTGGCACAATGTCCAATGCTCTATGTACAGAGGTGCACTCATTACGAGTGACTAAGTGGCCGGGATCCGACGGGATGGGCGCCGTCTTGAATCACGGAGTGATTACTTACGCATATCATATTATTATGGTGTAGCGAAGTACATATTATATTCCCGTTCAGGAATTCTGCGTTACCATATGATGAAGGATGGATATCTCTGTAAAAAAAATTGTACAACATTGTAAAAATTGTAGAAAATTACTAAATTGTAGAACTATAAAAATTTGTAAAAATTGTAATTGTAATATTGTAAAATGTTGACATGTTCCACATCTTAAAGCTTCATTGCTCATGTAAGATCTATGGAATAAAATGAATGAATGAATGAATGAAATGTTCTGACATAATAAAGAAAATGGAATACAGATTCGGCTTCAAGACATTTCAGTTGAGTACAAATAGTCCTATCAGTTAATTTATAGTGACTATTTCGTTTATATGACGTCATTCCAATTTCGACCAATGAAGTGTAAGGAAATTTTGAATTCCAACCAATCACAGTCACACTTTGCGATAATTTTTGCAGCTAGATTTATCGCTATCAATTAATCGCATGGTCGTTCTTTTGTTTAGTCGTTGTCGCCAACTGTTTCCCCGTAAATTGATGATGATGAATGCATTAAGATGCAGCTACACGGTTAAACTCTTCTTTCAACTTTAAAGCAATAAATGCAAGATTGATGTTTAAAATTAATTAATACATTTACGCAGTGAAGACGACGTTCAAAACGGCGCACCATGTAGATACAAAATCTTCATGTATCTTAATTGAACGTACCTTTTAAACTTGATTATTTCAATATTCTTCCCAGATTGCACGCATACGCGATTGGAATATTGAACTGTGTAGATGCAGCTTTAGTTCCGTTACACACTACAGCGAGAATGCGTTTGTCGAGCTATAAAAATGCTTTCGTGTAGCACTGATTGTAACGGTGGAAATAAGGCACAGCTGACATTGGTCCTGCTTCCACAGGCAAATTAACCTATAATTGTAGCCTATAAAATTTGTATTTTGTGAATGAAATTAAACAATTAATAGAAAGTCAGATGTTCAAATTTATGTAACATCATCGCATATCAAACCCAATGACCTTGCATAGTAATAATAAGGTCTTTGATCAAACTGCCTTCCGTATGGCGTAATAAAATTCGTGTTTTAATTAGGCCTATCTATACAGAGATGGCTTCACTGTGAAGCAACATGTCTCGCTGTGAATACATAAGCATTGGTATATAGCTGTCCCCACTGTTACTGTTAAATTAAATTATGATTTCAGCAGATAATGAAAATGTATTTATGTTATAATACGAGAAAAGTGCAGTACATGTAATTAACAATGTTAAACCTGTATTTCGCTTTTCGCAATTGACATTACTGAATAATAATATCGAATTTCTTTATTGCAGTAATCGATATTCATCTACGAGTATTTCAACTTCACAATGTCTGAATAGGTTAAGTAATCGCTTTGCTCGTGGATTAATCGCAAATCTCAGACCTCTCGTAACATTACTACAGATTAAATACTTTTAACAAATAAAAACTCCACCAATTTTGACCTTTTTCCGTTTTTATTTTTAAATTTGCAGGAAAACCTGACGTGATACAGAAAATCTAAATACAGATTCGGATTCAGGACAGTTTAATTAACTAGAAACATTTTTATGACTTAAATTATCGAGTTAAAATGCTTTTAAATAAGTATTAACTTCACCAATTTTGACGTTTACTTTTTTTCGTTTTTATTTCAAAATTTTCAGGAAAACCTGACGTAAGAAGGAAAGTCTGACCAGTGTTTCTGTTTCAGAGCACATCAATTAACCGAAAATATTCAATTTTGTTCACGGTGCAGAAAGAATGTTTTAAAATGCATATCTGTGTTACCAAATAAAAAATAACAGAATTGTTACGAAAAGTGCAACAGGTCTAGCTAGAAATAAGCGTTGCCTTGGTAACTCTGTTTTTTTTTTTTTTTTTTTTTTTAATATTCGCTAAAATCATCCACTCTCGGCAGGCGAGCATTCTTGAGGTCGACGGCAGATGGCAGCATATAGAGTGGGCCTACCCGGTGACCTTAGTGCCTTGCTTATGTCGTTGGGTCAAACCGCTCGCTCCGTGGCCTTTATTGCGGAATCCGTTCTGACAACAACTAATACGGCTGGCATATAGCCTACTCCTCTATCTTGAATTTTCTCGCCACTATTAACATCCAGAGAAGTTGGTGAAGCAAATTGAGTTTGCAATGTTACTGCTCCAGTTTAGGGTCCGGCAGTAAGTAAACTAGCCCCCCTTGTAAAGTGAGACTGAAACCAAGTAAAACACCCCCTCTCCCCCCCAACCCCCCTGATCTGTTGCACAGGCTACATTACCCATGAGAGCTGTGTTTCGAGCCGTTCAAAGGAACACTAACAGCAGAGTCATCTACTGGTTGAAACTTGCGCACTCCACTTGATTTCACGCTGAGGGGGACACAAGGACTCTGCCGAAAGTGCGCTGCTGGAGTTTGGTAGATCAGACGAGGCGGGTTGCAGCGCTTACCCCTAATAAGCCGTGCATTAGGGTTAACAGCCTTGTTGTGTGTGCCCCAGCTAGCCCATAAACATAATGTGGAATTGATATAGTATGGATTCGTAAATGAGCTGAGAGCTACTTAACCCACCCATAATAATAGTAATAATAATAATAATAATAATAATAATAATAATAATGATAAGTATAATAATAATGATAATAATGACGATAATAATGATAAGTATAATAATAATGATAATAATAATGATGATAATAATGATAAGTATAATAATAATGATAATAATAATGACGATAATAATGATAAGTATAATAATAATGATAATAGTAATGATGATAATAATGATAATTATAATAATAATGATAATAATGACGATAATAATGATAATTATAATAATTATTATGATAATAATAAGTATAATAATAATGATAATAAAAATGACGATAATAATGATAATTACAATAATAATGATAATAATGATGATAATAATGATACTTATAATAATAATAATAATGATAATAATGGTGATAATAATGATACTTATAATAATAATAATAATAATGATAATAATGATAATAATAATGATAATGATAATGATAATCATAATAATGATAGTAATAATAATAATAATAATAATAATAATGATAATAATGATGATGATAATAATAATGATAATAATAACAAGATGTATAATAATAATAATGTTAATAATGATAATAATGATAATGATAATGATAATGATAATAATAAGATGTATAATAATAATAGTAATAATAATAATTATAATAATGATAATAATAACAAGATGTATAATTATTTATTTATAATATTAATGTGCGAAACAACAGCACAAGGCCAATTACAGTTTAGCACAAGATACAAACAAAACAAAAAAATGATGATGAGAATGAATGACAGAAATGGCAGTGAGATGAAATACAATCAATATAATAGTCTACATTAATCAATTGACCAAATGCAACAAAATAAATAGCACAAATAATTATTAAAATTAGTACAGTGAGATAATTAAAATACCGGCAATTAAATAAAATGAATTACAAACTAATTAATGAAATCATATAAATGAAGACTGGAATAATATAAGACACAGTGCATACAAATAATTATTAAAATTAGAGACAAAATCAAATAAATAATAATGACAAAATGAATAAATAATTAGAAAAATACATGATACAGAAAAGCTAAAAACAACACAAACGAAGTTAAAAATGAATATGCTTAATATAAGAATAACCAAACAACAAACTATACTTTAAACGGATCTGAATTAATATAATGTAAATTGGCAGCTTTCATGCATCTGACAACTGGAGACAAAAGATTTAGGCTTATAGGTATAAAAATTGTTTGAAATCTTACACTTATCGACGGGGCCCGAAGATAGATAATAATAATCGATTAAGAAAACCCGGGAATTTTACTGGAAGCAAGTAAAGAGATAGGTTTGGAAGTAAATCCCGAAAAGACAAAGTATATGATTATGTCTCGTGACGAGAATATTGTACGAAATTGAAATATAAAAATTGGAAATTTATCTTTTGAAGAGGTGGAGAAGTTCAAATATCTTGGAGCAGCAATAACAAATATAAATGATACTCGGGAAGAAATTAAACACAGAATGAACATGGGAAATGCCTGTTATTATTCGGTTGAGAAGCTTTTATCATCCAGTCTGCTGTCGAAAAATCTGAAAGTTAGAATTTATAAAACAGTTATATTACCGGTTGTTCTTTATGGTTGAGAAACTTGGACTCTCACTTTGAGAGAAGAACATAGGTTAAGGGTGTTTGAGAATAAGGTGCTTAGGAAAATATTTGGGGCTAAGAGGGATGAAGTTACAGGAGAATGGAGAAAGTTACACAACACACAACTGCACGCATTGTATTCTTCACCTGACATAATTAGAAACATTAAATCCAGACGTTTGAGATGGGCAGGGCATGTAGCACGTATGGGCGAATCCAGAATAGCATATAGAGTGTTAGTTGGGAGGTCGGAGGGAAAAAGACCTTTGAGGAGGCCGAGACGTAGATGGGAAAATAATATTAAAATGGATTTGAGGGAGGTGGAATATGATGATAGAGAATGGATTAATCTTGCTCAGGATAGGGACCAATGGCGGGCTTATGTGAGGGCGGCAATGAACCTCCGGGTTCCTTAAAAGCCAGTAAGTAAGTAAGTAATAATAATAATAATAATAATAATAATAATAATAATAATAATAATAATGCGGCAGTCTCTGGATCCAAAGGTTACCCCTCAATCTTGGAGCCATGAACATATGAATAAAAAAAAAAATTATGTGATTTGAGAGGAGATACACTTTGAGTCAGTATAATTCTACTAAAATTAACATTTCTCCACCCCCAAATTCACCTCTAATTGAGGTTCTGGCTGATATGTACATCTATTATCAGGCAGTACATCTTACTTGACGATATGTGTCAGAGGAAGAACAATTGTTTGTATGCATCTGAAGTCTGACTAGTGTAATATGTAGTTAGTCGGCGATGTATGCAATGGAGGGGGAAAGAAACTGGCCACCCTACCACATTATCTCTTGGCCTAGTTGCCTCATAAGCAGGGAAAGGATTTATATGTAAATACATATTTACTTATAAAGCTAATATAATTTATATTTTGCATTATCTTTATGTTTCACAATGTGTAGGGTTGAAAAATCCTACTTTTATTTTCCATATTTTTCCATATTTTAGAGTTTAGTACATATTTTCGTTAATTTCCATATATTTTCCATATTTCATATAAAACAGTCCATATTATATTAGGTTTAACAATAAAACAAAACAAAATTCCATTAACTTTTAAAAATACATTTCAACAATAGAGATTTAAACACATGTTCAGTAATCCCTTTAACATCAGAGTTATTTGAAAATTAGCAGTCCTATCAACAATGGGAAAGTAAGTTACAAAACTGTATTAATTTAATTTAAAATTTTTAACAGACTTCAGTTGTGCAGCTCAACAGTTAAATGCCAGTCAGAGTACACATAGGTTCAGTTTTGTAAATCATACTATAAAGACGGTAAATATGCCAAAAGTACGTCATTCAGTCAATTTAAAATCAAAACTAACAAGTTACATTTCAGAATTTAAAGAAGATGGTTTATCAACTGACAATAAAATATTATTTTGTAATTTGTGTCAGTGTGCAGTATCATCTACACAAAAGTTCCTGGTGCAACAACACATTACAACTAGTAAACATCAGGCCAACAAACAACTAAATTCCAAGCAGAGACAATTGTTTTTAACACAACCAACAACATCGAATGTAAGATCTGAGTTTAACATCGACCTGTGCCGTTCTCTCATCTCTGCTGATATTCCTCTCTACAAACTAAAGAATAAGGTCTTCAGGGAATTCCTTGAATAAAATATACTCAACATACAATCCCGGATGAGTCAACACTTAGGAAGACGTATGCTCCATCCATCTACGATGAGACAATACAGAAGATAAGAGATGAAATTAAAGATAGTTCAATTTGGGTTTCCATTGATGAGACTCCCGACAAAGAAGGTAGACTTGTTGGTAATGTAGTTATCGGTTTGTTAAGTGAACAATATTCTGAACGAATTCTTTTACATTGTGATGTTCTAGAAAAGTGCAATAACAAAACTATAGTTAAACTGTTCAACGAAGCTATGGGTATCCTGTGGCCAAAGGGTATTATGTACGATAATGTGTTATTCTTTATTAGCGATGCTGCCCCTTATATGGTCAAAGCTGGACAAGCATTATCTGTTGTATATCCTAAATTGACTCATTTTACTTGTGTGGCGCATGCATTTCATCGTGTGGCAGAAGTGGTCAGAGACAATTTCCCTAAAGTAGATTTGTTGATTTCATCAGTGAAAAAAGTATTTCTCAAAGCTCCCAGTAGAGTTAACGTGTTGAAAGAAATGTACCCTGAAATTCCATTGCCACCAAAGCCAATTTTAACTAGATGGGGTACATGGCTAGAAGCAGTTGAATATTATGCCGAACATATAGACTCTATTAACAATGTTCTCCTTGCATTGGACTCTGAAGATGCAGTCTCAATTGATACTGCGAAAACAGTTACCTGTGACATAAGTGTGAAGAATGACTTAGCTCACATTCAGCATACATTTTCATGCATCATAAAAACGCTCAAAAGTCTCCAAAATAGGCACCTTTCACTATCTGAAAGTTTTGAAATTATAAATAGTACTGTGGAACAACTGAATCGTGGTAGAGGTAAAGTTGCAGATGCAGTAAGAGCTAAGGTGGACACTGTACTTTCAAAAAACCCTGGATATGAAGAACTACAAAAGGTTGTTGCTGTGATGAGTGGTGAATCAACAGTGAAGATTAACTTGGACTTATCCCCAGCAGACATTGTGAAATTGAATTATGTACCAGTTACTTCTTGTGACGTCGAACGCTCTTTTAGTCAGTATAAATCTATCCTCAGAGACAATAGAAGAAGATTCACTTTTCAGCACTTGAAAGAAATGTTTGTAACCTATTGTTATGGTAACAGACAATAAAAATTGTGTTTTGTTGAAACTACATTGGAAGATAAGGTACGTCCATTATATTTTTTGTTTAGTTTGATTAAAATGTACCAATATTTAACGTACATAGTCATTTTTTTATAATTTTAAGTCCATATTTAATTCCATATTTTGGTAAAAATCCATATTTAATTCCATATTTTGGTAAAAATAACTACATATATATTTACATATTTCATATATTTTTAGTCCATATAAATCCGTTCCCTGCTCATAAGTAATGCCATGTTGGTATTACTTATGGTGTTCAGATCTGTCTTCGGACAGTTGACTAAACAACAACAACAACAACAACCCCCAAATTTATATATTCTGTGGAAATAAAAATTGGTATAGTTAATATTTTTTCACGATTGTGTTTTGTGTTGTATTTATGCCTGCAGCTATTGTTGTTAGGCCTTGAAAGTTAGAATTCCCATACAGGAATATGTTGTTAGGGAAACTATTCTTCATAACATAGAGCTATACTGAAATAGACCCATTACAGAGCACTTATTGTTGCTTAGTTACCATTACAGTGCAGTTTTGCGAAGGCTTTGGAATAATATTGCTCTAAATTTTCAATGCAAAATATATTGCATTTGCAATTTAAAAAATATGGTCGTGCAAAAAATGTTGTACAATACACATTTGTGAAGTGCATTACAAAATCTCGGAAGTTAAAAAACTCGTTCTGCTCGTTTTTTCAAACTTTACCTCGATTTTGCAAAAAGGCCTTCCCAAACTTGTATCGTAATATATCGTACTAATATATTATCTGTACAGCATTAAGTAATTTTATGCTCAACCATGCCGAAATGTAGTAATTATACACCTGGTAGCAGCCCTTTAATGGACCTCATTAAAGTACACCTATTCATTAAAGTGCAGGTGTTCCACCAATCAGAAAATACCATTGTAGCAATATGAAAGCGCAAGTATCGATTATTCTCGGATATGCAATCTAAAGACAACAATAAATCAGTAAATCACCTATATTTGAAATAAAGTCAGTTCTGTTACTATAATAATTAGCGTTAATTGTAAATAATATTCAAATAAATTCAATTTGTCATCTCGTTTTTCAATGTCTAATTCAATTTCAAGGTTATATCAAGATTAATGTTTATTTTACTTTCGAAATTATATCAAGGTCAATGTCGACATTTGTTTCTCGGAAAAAATCAATACTTTCGCGTCTGCGCACATCTCACAATTTACGAGGTATTGCACAAGGTCAGTTCCGCTCCTCAGTCAGATAAGAATAACATGAATACTTATGAATAATTTCAAGTTAGAAATATGGTCGAGCATAAAAAGTCTTATGAAACTTGACTATAATGGTAATTAAGACGCTCGTATGAAAATTATGAAACTCGCTTGCGCTCGTTTCATAAACGTACTCGCGTTTTAATTACTACCATTATAGGCTCGTTGCATAATGTACTATTAATGGTTTTTGGAAACCTAATAGTAGTGTTTAATTTACAAATCTTCTCTATGACGTCATCACTCCCACAACAATAGCGTCAAAAAAAATATATATATATTTTTTTTCCATAAGAATATATTTTTCTAAATACAAGGTTTGGCTGTCTTGAATTTTTCTCAAAAAATCCTTTCATTCAGTCTTAATTGCTACTATGTGTTAATTTTGAAAAATCCTGCATAAACGTTACAGGCAGGTCTATTTCTAAGTTTTTTTGTTTTATTTTACCTCTATGTTAAAATGTGTGTTAATTCCAGTTGAGTCAAATGTTTATTAAAAGAGTGATACTTTTAATAACCTATTGTATGACTACAAAGTTGACTGTTGTCTTAGAGATTTAACTACACATTTTTGCAGCCATACATTGCTGAGTCGCGACAGAATGGTCCCAAACTCGGAGACTCTATTTCTCGGATTCCTCCTCCTGGCACTTAGAAGTAACAGCAGTACTGAATCTCCGAGGACAAATTCGTTATGTGGGTACCTTATTACTCAGATTTAATCCTTATGTTCCCCGTGGGATTTTTTAAATGACAATCCCCGCACTAATTTCTACAGTTACGTTGGGAATTCTCTGTAGCTATATTTCCCCATCAGCGAGGTCAAAGGAGTTGGTAGCAGTGAGGCCCAGAAATAGGTCACGATGACCCAGGACAGACAGAAGTAACAACCATAAAACTTACAGTTCTCCATTCTTCTTTCTAAATTGATAGTTTTCTTTTTATATTTCTCCTCTCCTTTCATCCTTCCTTCCTTTGCTTTTCTTCTTCTTCTTCATACATCACTTACAATACTATTGGTGCGTTATTTGTCTCTTGTGCATTGAATATAATTCAAATACAATATGGCCTATTGCATGTTCTGTCGATCAGATATAGGGTGTTAAAAAGCGTTCAATATTTTGAGAAGTGATAGTACTTACTTACTTACTTACTTACTGGCTTTTAAGGAACTCGGAGGTTCATTGCCGCCCTCACATAAGCCCGCCATTGGTCCCTATCCTGAGCAAGATTAATCCATTCTCTATCATCATATCCCACCTCCCTCAAATCCATTTTAATATTATCCTCCCATCTACGTCTCGGCCTCCCCAAAGGTCTTTTTCCCCTCCGGCCTCCCAACTAACACTCTATATACATTTCTGGATTCACCCATACGTGCTACATGCCCTGCCCATCTCAAACGTCTGGATTTAATGTTCCTAATTATGTTAGGTGAAGAATACAATGCGTGCAGTTCTGCGTTGTGTAACTTTCTCCATTCTCCTGTAACTTCATCCCTCTTAGCCCCAAATATTTTCCTAAGCACCTTATTCTCAAACATCCTTAACCTATGTTCCTCTCTCAAAGTGAGAGTCCAAGTTTCACAACCAGAAAGAAGAACCGGTAATATAACTGTTTTATAAATTCTAACTTTCAGATTTTTTGACAGCAGACTGGATGACAAAATTTTCTCAACCGAATAATAACAGGCATTCCCCATATTTATTTTGTGTTTAATTTCCTCCCAAGTATCATTTATATTTGTTACTGTTGCTGCAAGATATTTGAACTTCTCCACCTCTTCAAAAGATAAATTTCCAAGTGAGAAGTGATAGTATTAACTAAAAAATATAACACAATGACTAATAAACATGGGTCCTAAAGTTAAGATCTTCCTAGGTATGAGTACCCGTTTATCAGATGCTCTATATGATTTCCATTAAGAAAAATGCATTAAATATTCTGAGAGATAACAGTATTAATAAAAAAAGTGTCTCAAATATGGGCCCTAAAATTAAATTTTGTACGAAATAAGGGTTTTGAAATTGGTACTGCAAGAACAGTTTATCTTCTAATGTGAGATCTTTGCTTGTTTTTTATTAGGTATAATATTATCACATCGGAAATGCCGTAAATAAAAGAGTAACTAGATATGCAGTTCTTTGGTATCTGCGTTAAACACCAGAGAGCTTACATTAGAAGATATGTTGTTCCCACAATATCAATTTCGAAGACCTTGCTTCATATAAAATTTAATTCCTGGCCATGTTTATTAAATCTAATTTTTCTTGTTTCTTTTTAATACTACCACCTCTCAGAATATCGAATGCTTCTTTTCAAATTGGAAATCATCTAAGCATCTCCTGTGATGTTGATAAACAAGTACTCATATCTCCGAAGGTATTCATTTTAGAATCCATCCTCGTTTCAACATATTGAATACCTTTATGTTAACACCCTGTATAGTTAAGATAAAATAATGGTGACCCCTTACGGTTAAGGATTATTCTACTTTTAAAACCACGCATTACGAGGAAGTAGTGTAGCAGTTACCATGGCAACTGTATTGCGCGGAATCAAATAAAGTCGAGAGCGATAAAATTGTGAGCATACCTTCTTTCGGAATCAAAATAATATAAACAGTATCAAAATAAAAGAAACAGCCACGGAATAGAGAACATATTCTATACTGTGCAACAGCAGTATAAGTCCCCTCACATTCAGCGAAATAAAGTAAAGCACATATTATTAACCCTTAAATTGGCAAAACTTCATTTCTCACACAGTTTATTAAATCGTGTCGGACTGTAAAGAAAACAACTATCGCTTTGTCCATGTTTTATATGCCGTACAATATTATAGTATTGTGACATTTTAATTTTTCCTACCAATTTTTTTCTATTGTTCTATTAAAATTATAGCCTATAACATATTAACCTGTTATATCCTATAGGATACTTTGCGAATTTTACGGATTAAGTACTAGGGCATTCGAAAAGTAATGGCAACATAGTTACTGTTTCATACTGAATTTATTTAGGTTACTTTTGACATTACATACTTCAAATATAGTCTCCCGCCATGTCAACAATACGTTGACAAATTCTTGGAAGACGGCGGACTCCATCTGCAGCAGCATTTCTGGATATCTCTCTCACTGATGAATCTAAAGCTCTTCTATGTCAACTCTTGATTGAAAGCGAATGCCTCGCCTCACCCAACTTGCAATAGTTCAGTATGGTAGGACTTCTCTACCACAGGCTTCTTGTAATGCCGTAAAGCACTGAGTTGCATTTTTTCTCTTGCAACTTTGATTTTTATGAAGTACCTTTGGGGCTGTATTGTTTACTATAAACCACAAACAGCCACTGTATTTACAAAATATGGCTACTTCGAGACTTTCAATATTGCAAATTTATGAAACAATCGCTGCTCTATTATGTAGGTAGTACAAGATTTCAATGGTCATCGCTAGTAGCACTGATTTGCAGCATTGTTACCATTATTTATCGAATGCCCTGGTATATGAAATAATCGAACCAAAAATAATAACATATTTATGAAGTTCTATAGAGTCTTCAATGAAAGCTGTTTTTTTCTGTCGGAAATCTTTGTCATCTCATATAAAAGAACTTCATCCCTTAAAGAGGGCTTCAGACAAAAATTTGTCCACCATTTCTAACCCTCATTGAATTTCCATATAGTTGAAAGCGTCGAGTTTGGCCGATGAACCATTTATGACTAATTTTTTATGAAAAATATTTATTTATTTATTTATTTATTTATTTATTTATTTATTTATTTATTTATTTTATTTATTTATTTATTTATTTATTTATTTATTTATTTATTTATTTATTTATTTATTTATTTATTTATTTATTTATTTTGATGTAGTTAAGGCCATCAGGCCTTCTCTTCCACACCACCAGAAATACAAATACAATAACAGAAATAAAAAGATAAAAAAAAGAACACTATAAACAAAGTAAAGTCACACAAAAATATACACAGGTTGCAGTCACACAAAATTAAAATGAGTGATTAAGTATCATAATTAATTGTATCCTAACTAATTAACTAACATAAACAAGAAACTTGCCATTTTAATATAGAGTAAAAAACACAAATCAACACTTCTAGCAATACTTAAAAAGCATTAAATAAGACATTCCAGGCCTGAAACTTATCGCAGTCGACATCTACAACTACTTGTAACATTGTTCTACTTTCATAATTCCACCTGTTTATGGCTTTTGTAACACAATACTGCGTGAATTGTTACATATAATAAAATCCCGGCTTGCATACAGCGCCCGTTCTTGCAAGCGCTGCGTTTCCCGTTGATATAGTGTGAAACGTGTACTGTACACTAACAGATATGAAAACAAAACAACATAATATTATTAAATTAAATTTAGAACATAAAACGAATGCTTCAAATGATTACGAAATGCTAAGTTAACACCACATTTTTTTTTTCTTTTCTCTTTTATGCTAGCTAGTTTCTGACATTGCAGAATAGACGGAACACGTTGACGTTTTCTCGTACACAGATTATTATTATTATTATTATTATTATTATTATTATTATTGATTTCAGTAATGCATTTGATGTAGTTCCACATTCTATTCTTTTGTCTAAATTAGATAATATACGACTATCGGTAAGCTACGTAAGCTGGTTTAAAAATTATTTACACGATAGATAATCTAGTGTACGTATTTCGAATACTCTCTTTGATTCATTTATCATTAGTTGTGGTGTGCCCCAGGGCTCAACGTTAGGACCTCTTGTATTTTTAATCTTGACGACATTTGCAAAAGAATAAGTTCTGACTGTCTATTATTCGCTGACGATCTTAAAATTTTTCGAAAAATCAATAGTGTTGCTGACTATCAATTTCTTCAGGATGACATTAACTCTATTACCAATTGGTCAGTTGATAACGGGATGATGATTAATGAATCCAAAACTTACGTAATATCATTTTCAAAAAATTAAAATAAACATATATGAATTATAAAGTGAAGAAAGAGAAATTAAACAGAGTGAATATGATGACTCAGAATTTGGCAAGAGCGTTTCAAAACTGAAGTTATGATGTCAGCAGTAAGTGTCTGTGGTAGTTCAAAAGTCTTCCTGAAGCTTTCAAAGAACTTGGGAATCACACCACGAGCTCCAATAAGAAGATCAATCACCTCAATGTCTTCAAGCTGGTATTTTGCTTTGAAGTAAACAACTGTTGGTAGATAAATGTTGATCTTTTCTTGATTGACATCCTATCGTAGGTCATGACTCACCAATTATAAGAACTCTCGCTCTGAGTTAGTACATCGGAGTTTGCGATGCGAACAAGCCATAAGTCGTGCTAAAGATGTTGTTTTGCTAATTATTCAGAATGAATTGTTGTGTACCATATGAAACTGTTATTCTACCTTTTAAATATACGAGCACATTGACGACTTCGTGTCTCTAGAGTGATGTGTTACGGTTTTGAGGTTATTTTCAAAGATTTAAGTAAGTTTTTTTTTCCGCGTGTGGTGTATAAGGATATCAAAGTTTCACCTAAACTCCGTTATGAAATTAAGGAACACTTCAGAAATCAATCATTAAATGAACTCATCTTTTTCTCAGACGACTTTCGGACCAAGCTGATGTGAATCTTTGCTTCCTAGTCATATTCTTGTTGCATAACACGTTTTCAAGAATCATGTTATTGCACAGCACTTTCTCCTGATGTTAGTACTTACTACATAAACGTCATAGATTGTTTCGTGTGGGTTGAACTTTTCTGAACGGCGCATATTCCGTCTTAGAATCCACCATACTCGGAAGTAAAAAGAGATGTCTTCCTGAAGACTGTGACGTCATTTCATTATTCTTATCGATCTTTTTGTTCCCTTTAT
This sequence comes from Periplaneta americana, assembly GCF_040183065.1. NCBI lineage: Eukaryota > Metazoa > Arthropoda > Insecta > Blattodea > Blattidae > Periplaneta > Periplaneta americana. The sequence continues at coordinate 204,610,904 of NC_091119.1, read as the reverse complement.
TATTTTAGCACTTTTGTTATTTAATAAAGGAGCAGCGACCTGTAAAAAGGCAAATGAGTTCTCTTTTCTTATATATAAAAGTTATTGGGGCTTGCCAATTCTAATTTGAGCATTGATTTAGTAGGCTGACTTGGAAGAAAGGAGGAAAGCCAGGGTTGGCCAGTTTCGTCTCTAGTTAGCAAAACACGGATGTTCGCACGAGATTTAGGAGCTCCAGAACTAAATTAGTAACACTGTAATTAATAGTCTAAGTTTCAAACTTCGTCACCATCATCGTTATCATCAACAACAACAACTCTACATCTTCTGTTGTCTTAGATGAAAACTTGACGTATTTTTGTGAAACCCCACCGCATCATTCCAGTATCTAATAAAACATGGATAAAAATATTGTAAATTTATTTCAACTCAACAATAATAATTCCTTTCTACAATTCACCTTAAACGCTCTCGTCAACAATGGGATTTGCTCTCCGCACAGCAACACAGCTTTCGTTATTGCACTCCACAAACGACAATGACAATTTACTTGGGCGATTACGAACAACAATGAACTGTTAATCTTAACTAATATTTACAAATCAGAACTGTCAGTTCTCAGTTCTTCTAGCTCAGTCACTCAAGTTCACAGTATCTCGAACCACAGACCTTCAGAGACAGTTCACTGTACTCGAACTCAGGTCCCTCCAACTGCGGTCCACTGCACTCGAACTCATGCCTTCGAATGCTGACACAGTTGCGGACGCACACTCGAGTCGAACTCCGGTACACAAGACTGGCTTGCTTGCTCTGGCTTACTCACTGAATGGCTGAATAAACTGAAAACTGCCCAAGTTCGCTCGCGTTTCTTCTCTTATAGCAAAATCATAGTTGCGAGAAATTTCTACGGGTGTGCAGAGATAGCTCTCGAATTATCTGGATATCTCCACTTCGACGGACTTCTGGAAGAGTCGGGAGGGTCCGTCCCCCCTTCACTCCGCACGCAGCAGTTGCGCGCGCACCCTCCCATCGTCGCGTTGACGTAATACACCCCCTCTGCCCTTCCGCATGCAGATGCTCCCCGTACCAGCGTCTCGTCTGCCGCGCGCCCTGTTGGACGCGTATTCGAATCCCGTTGCAGCTGTCACAATATGTTCACTACCCACTGGGTGTTCAGTTCAAAGTGTGTCATGGCTCGCTGTATGCCGTCATGTGGCTAGTCGATGAGCCTAGAGAATTCAATTTTCCTACACTTCCGTAGAGGTGTATTACTTATGTGCCAGAGAAGTTGCCTAGCAAGTACGGCGTTAATTCAGAAAAGTACTTACCGATACGTACGGTAACGCCTTTAATGGCAGGAATGTGAACTGCTTGGGAACACGTACTGAGGTGAGTTTTTTTCTTACTGTCGAGATATGTGGAGAGGGTTAAGACGATTACTTACGTATTTGTTGACATTAACTTCGACGGTCAACATGGACACGGAGCATTTGATTTGTGTTGTGGAATGTTACCGTACGCAACCGATGATAACAAATACCCTGCGTACGACTTGCCGGCGCAAAACACAGTTCGAAAGAGGTTATGGTAGCACACAGACCGTACAGACCGTCATCTGTTGCTACGACGTTCAAGTTATACCGTACACGTTCTCAAGTTCAGATTGAACGCCTTGATTAATAGGCAACTTCTCTGACAGAAAAACTGAAACTCGCTTCAAATCGCTGACTCATCAACAGTGACGTCATGACACACTTTGAAATGAACACCCAGTAGTAGATCTCGCTACAAGCACGCTAGCCTTGGTAGATAGACGTCATCAACACCACAATAACCGCCGTCATCGGTGTCATTACCGTCTTCTGCAATGATTAGGCCTACGTTCTTGATCCTGTTCCAGACTCCATGATTTGAAATCGTTACAACTAATTTTATTCATCTTCGCATTGACCGCAAAATATTTTGATTTACATCGTTCATTCCACATGTTGTTTTACTTATTTAGATACTAATTTCGTAACGCTTCATTTTACAACACTATCTTGATAAACAGTCGATTATTGTAATATCAAGTTACGACATTTGTATCGTACAAAATTTTTATCCGCATTGATAAAAAAATAATGTAAAATTGAATATTATCTAAAGGAAAAAAAAATATGGTCGGCTATATACATTTCCTTTTGTAGCTGATCGATTCATGTACAGGGCCTTGTACAAGAAGCATTTGAAGAATGTTATTATTGTCGGTATTGTTACCGTAACTAGTTAATATAACTTACTTACATACAAATGGCTTTTAAGGAACCCGGAGGTTCATTGCCGCCCTCACATAAGCCCGCCATTGGTCCCTATCCTGAGCAAAATTAATCCAGTCTCTACCATCATATTCCACCTCCCTCAAATCCATTTTAATATTATCCTTCCATCTACGTCTCGGCCTCCCCAAAGATCATTTTCCCTCCGGCCTCCCAACTAACACTCTATATGCATTTCTGGATTCGCCCATACGTTCTACAAGTACTGCCCATCTCAAACGTCTGGATTTAATGTTCCTAATTATGTCAGGTGAAGAATACAATGCGTGCAGTTCTGCGTTGTGTAACTTTCTCAATTCTCCTGTAACTTTATCCCTCTTAGCCACAAATATTTTCCTAAGAACCTAATTCTCAAACACCCTTAATCTCTGTTCCTCTCGCAAAGTGAGAGTCCAAGTTTCACAATCATAAAGAACAACCGGTAATATAACTGTTTTATAAATTCGAACTTTCAGATTTTTTGACAGCAGACTGGATGATAAAAGCTTCTCAACCGAATAATAACAGGCATTTTCCATATTTATTCTGTGTTTAATTTGTTCTCGAGTATCATTTATATTTGTTACTGTTGCTCCAAGATATTTGGATTTTTCCACCTTTTCGAAAGATAAATCTCTAATTTTTACATCCATTTCGTACAATATTCTGGTCACGAGACATAATCATATACGCCCTACTTTTTCTTTTCGGGATTTACTTCCAAACCTATCGCTTTCCTTGGTTCAAGTAAAAGATCTGTGTTTTCCCCATCGTTTGTGGAGTATCTCTTAATATTGCGAATATATTGAATAAGCAGTCGTGGACAGCCGATAAGGGGTTGGTCCTCAAGCTTGAGGGTAGGGCGTAGGGTTAACAACCGACCACCGTAAAAGAACAGCGTGTTACGAAACCATACAATGAGTCAATATAAATATTACAAATATCAGTGTTAATGATATTGAATTAGCAACAAATGCTTGATTTATTAATTGCAACAAAATCGCGACAGAAGTATGAAGAGGGATATGAGGAGTTTGAGCAGTAGTGTAAGAAAAAGAAAGTAGGGAATGTTTCTGAAAAGGTTATGCTGGCATATTTTTCAATGAAAATTGAAAAGGAGAAATCAAGTTCTCTATGGGTTCATTATTCTGTGCTGCGGTGTGCGATCTTATTGAAGGAAAAGGTGAACATCAGTAAGTAGACACAATTGTTAGCTTTTTTAAAGTGATATTTGAGGAGAAAAATTCGCCCCGGCGCCGGGGATCGGACCCGGGTCCTTGGTTCTACGTACCAAGCGCTCTGACCACTGAGCTACGCCGAATTCAATCCACAGTACCGGACCGAACCTTCCTCCTTCAATGTTTCCCTTTGTGGTCTGACTCCATGTTAGGCATATATGTTGACGTATATGTCCAATGTCAACTGTCATTATACTAGGAGCGCACTCAGCTGAGTGACTTGTTTGGCCGGGATTCCGCAGTTACGTGAACAGTAATCTGTATAAATATATGCACTGCAGCTATGAGAATATTATAGATTTATTAATTTGTCCTACAGAATAATATCTGTAATATTGACAATTAATATTCCTCAAATATTAATTGTCAATATTACATATATTATTCTGTAGGACAAATTAATAAATCTATCATATTTTTTAAAGTGGAAAAGTGAATTATGAAAATGTTACCATTAATGTGTATAAGAAATAAATTTTTTACTTTACGACACTCAGTGCGGTAAAGTTGGTCATTACAATACTGGTTTCAGTGTTCTTATGTTTCACTTAGGGGAGAGTCGGGTAGTATTGGACATCGGGTAATATCGGACAGAGCGTTTCTTTTATCTACCACCATATGGTAGTACCTGAATGACATGGTTACGTTTCTCTATGCGACATCACAGAAACGTAACCATGTCAAACAGGTACTATCATCGTGTGGTATATGAAAGAAACTCACTGTCCGATATTACCCGATGTCCTATACTACCCGACTCTCCCCTAACGTTATCAAAGAAGATAAAACCTATTTCATATTCTTTTGATTTTTCTGACGCTCTATTTTACAATTGAGATGCACAATGTACTTTGAAAAAAAAAACTATAACTACGCATTAGACGAAAATGGGTTAAACAGTTTGGCATAATATTGTTCATTTATCTGGAAATAACTATAAATATTGTTTCATGATATAATATCTCCACTTTTATTATTATACACAATATAGGCCCTATAATTCTAGTAAGAGATCACAATTCGAAGGCATATCATAACTTATTGGAAATTCAGTTCATTTCCCACCAGAGACCCTTTAGTTGTATCTCGGAAGCTTTTTATTTATTATAAATATTTAAAATCTTGTACAGAGTATCCTATGCTATGCCCAAGAGACCTGAACTTTCTAACTCATTTAACTATACAGTGTGTCCACAGAAACCCTCTGTGATAACAAACGACTATAATTTCGTAACGGTGTACATTAAGAATTTTAACACTGATGGCATAAGAAATTACGACTGGAATTAATGTTTTGAATATTACAGTAGGTTTAATTGGGGACAAAAACAATAAATGGCAGCAGAAGCGAATAGAAGTTGTTAATATAGGTTTCGCTTGTTAGGGTTTGCCAGTCCTTTGTTATTTTTGCATTATTACATTGTAGCAAATGTTCGTGATCATTTTAACAAACATGCCCGTACAGGGGTTGACAAATCTAGTGTTAAAACTCCATTCTTTTCCTTTAATCTGTATATATTAATAATAATAATAATAATAATAATAATAATAATAATGATTTATTTAACCTGGCAGAGTTAAGGCCATACGGCCTTCTCTAACACTCAACCAGGAGTAAAACTGCGTTACAAAAAACACTACAAATTTACAAAGTACACTACAATTTTACACACAAAACTGAATAAGATAATAATAATACAATGTAAACAACAAGTAAGTAGAAATCAGACATAATATATAACATACAGAAAGAAAGGAAAAATCGTAATAAAATGTGAACAGCAGGTAAAAATAAATGAGACATACAAAGTATAAAAAATAAGACAATTATTGATAATAATAATAATAATAATAATAATAATAATAATGATTTATTTAACCTGGCAGAGTTAAGGCCATACGGCCTTCTCTAACACTCAACCAGGAGTAAAACTGCGTTACAAAAAACACTACAAATTTACAAAGTACACTACAATTTTACACACAAAACTGAATAAGATAATAATAATAAAATGTAAACAACAAGTAAGAAGAAATCAGACATAATATATAACATACAGAAAGAAAGGAAAAAGCATAATAAAATGTGAACAGCAGGTAAAAATAAATGAGACTTATAAAGTATAAAAAATAGGACAATTATTGATGATGATAATAATGATGATAATAATAATAATAATAATAATAATAATAATAATAAAATAGTGCAGTACAAAGCATACAGTGAATACAATATTTTTAAGTACACACAGTAAGGAAAATTATGATTATATATAGCTCAACTTAACACATTATAGATATACCATTATCGGAAAATATGGAAACAAAAAGACAAAATAAGTTAAATATCACTAGAACATAAAAAAATGTGAATACGTGGAAACATGCAATACAACACTTGTTTTAACAGTAAGTCAGTTTGACAACTTGTCATAAGATAATTTTCTAACTTGGATTTGAAAGATTTCAATGTTCGGCAGACCTTGAATTCAGGCGGCAGAGAATTCCAGTGACGAGAAGTAGCAACAGTGAAAGATGAGGAATACAGAGATGATGTGTGAAGTGGAATTTCTAGCGTGTTATCGCGTTGTGATCGAGTATTAATACTGTATTATGATAGCGAGAGAGAGTATGGATATATATATATTTATTGGTCGATTGATTGATTGATTGATTGATTGATTTGCAGTAGAAAACGTTGTAAAATTGGAATACTACTACCACTTGTATAGTGTTGACAATAAGGTGGGCGAGTTCTATTGTAAATTTTTCTCACAGCCTATTATTAGGGATAGACCCATGTGTCCTTACCATGGAACAGTACGTCATCGAGAATCCTAAAAGTAAAAGAAGCCATGCCATGTGTTATTTATCGATCTTAGCCGAACTTGAAGCCTTAACCCTTATCCCTTCGTTGTACTCACTTCCGTACTTATAGAACTTGCGTCTTCGTGAAGAAGCCACAAGTGGCCATAGTTCTGCTTTATACCCACCCCTGAGTAGACAAACAGAAGAAAGAATTCATTTTAAGACGGCACGGGCGAAGAAGTGTCAGTGTTATCAAATAAATCCTCTTTCTTTGTAGCTGTGTTATTTTATTTAGGGCTGGAGGAAATTGGAATACATAATCTCATTTTTCCAATCGCATTTCGCTATATGCTCATTAGCTTTCAACTGTCTCTGCGTAATGTGTGACCAAAGCCTGCTTGACGGCGATAAATGCATTGCATCAATCCGGCGAAAAGTCATTATCTGTCTCTCTTTGTTGTGCACGACTTGAAATATGTCAGTTCATGAGACTTAAGAGGGCGTGAGACATCAGATTGTTTTGCCCTCTCGCTATTGTCTTCAATTTTCTGAGCTTACACTCGTAAAGGCTTTATCTTGAAACGAATAAAATACTCGTAGTTGCCATTCATTTACATTTTTTGTTTTATACTTTGCTGAAGTTGTTTACTTTTTATAAGAGCTGTGATCAGTGGCGTATCTTGCAGGCCTTAACGTGGAAGTTATTCTTGTAGTTTGATTAGGTATTTATTCTCTGGTATCAGAAGAGAATTAGAGATTTGAATTTTTCCTTAACATTGAATAATAGTAACTTCAAAAATTGTACACGATATAAATATAAGGATCTCAACTTCCAGACATCCTATTACTTTACAAACTGACAAACAGACATTTTGGTACAGTACAGATTTTGTCATAGGAAGTCATTCTACCTCACTTCGATTATTGCGACGTTTTGTTCAGTGATCTCAGGATTGATTCCGCTCAGAAACTACAGCGTGTTCATAACGCGTGCGTCCGCTTCATTTGTAATGTTCGATACTATGATCATATCTCACCTTCTTTCAAGAAGTTATCATGGCTTAGGTTACATGAGAGGAGAAATCTGCACTCACTTTCTCTCTTATATCGAATTATACACACTTCATCCCCCTATTATTTATTCGCTCGTTTTCATATCTCTCTCGCTATCATAATATTAATACTCGATCACAACGCGATAACACGCTAGAAATTCCACTTCACACATCATCTCTGTATTCCTCATCTTTCACTGTTGCTACCTCTCGTCACTGGAACTCTCTGCCGCCTGAAGTCAAGGGCTGCCGAACATTGAAATCTTTCAAATCCAAGTTAGAAAATTATCTTATGACGAGTTGTCAAACTAACTTACTATTATGACAAGTGTTGTATTGCATGTTTCCACGTATTCACATCTATTTTTATGTTCTAGTGATATTTAACTTATTTTATATTCTTGTTTTCATATTTTCCGATAATGGTATATCTATAATGTGATAAGTTGAGCTATATATAATCATAATTTTCCTTACTGTGTGTACTTAAAAATATTGTATTCATTGCATGCCTTGTACTGCACTATTTTATTACTATTATTAGTATTATTATTTACTTACTTACTTACAAATGGCTTTTAAGGAATCCGAAGGTTCATTGCCGCCCTCACATAAGCCCGCCAGCGGCCCCTATCCTGTACAGGATTAATCCAGTCTCTATCATCATATCCCACCTCCCTCAAATCCATTTTAATATTATCTTCCCATCTACGTCTCGGCCTCCCTAAAGGTCTTTTTCCCTCCGGTCTCCCAACTAACAATCTATATGCATTTCTGGATTCGCCCATATGTGCTACATGCCCTGCTCATCTCAAACGTCTAGATTTAATGTTCCTAATTATGTCAGGTGAAGAATACAATGCGTGCAGTTCTGCGTTGTGTAACTTTCTCCATTCTCCTGTAACTTCATCCCTCTTAGCCCCAAATACATTCCTAAGCACCTTATTCTCAAACACCCTTAACCTATGTTCCTCTCTCAAAGTGAGAGGCCAAGTTTCACAACGATACAGAAAAGCCGTTAATATAACTGTTTTATAAATTCTAACTTTCAGATTTTTGGACAGCAGACTGGATGATAAGAGCTTCTCAACCGAATAATAACACGCATTTCCCATATTTATTCTGCGTTTAATTTCCTCCCGAGTGTCATTTATATTTGTTACTGTTGCTGCAAGATATATGAAATTTTTCACCTCTTCGAAGGATAAATCTGCAATTTTTATATTTCCATTTCGTACAATATTTGTATTATTATTACTGTATTATTAACATTATTATTATTATTATTATTATTATTATTATTATTATTATTATCAATAATTGTCTTATTTTTTACACTTTGTATGTCTCATTTATTTTGACCTGCTGTTCACATTTTATTATGCTTTTCTCTTTCTTTCTGTATGTTATATATTATGTCTGATTTCTACTTACTTGTTGTTTACATTTTATTATTATTATCTTATTAAGTTTTGTGTGTAAAATTTGTACTTTGTAAATTTGTAGTGTCTTTTGTAACGCAGTTTTATTCCTGGTTGAGTGTTAGAGAAGGCCGTATGGCCTTAAATCTGCCAGGTTAAATAAATTATTATTATTATTATTATTATTATTAATATTATTATTATTATTATTATTATTATTATTATTATTATTATTATTAAAATGACTTTCTGGTATTGCCGCATATGTTCAACAATTTATCTCCCAGATTAGTATTAATTTGTTCATATATTCTTATGAGTACAGGACGGAAAATATTACTACTGAAGTAGTCTCTCTTAGCCCCAAATATTTTTCTAAGCACCTTATCCTCGAACACCCTTGACCTATGTTCCTCTCTCAAAGTGATAGTCCAAGTTTTACAACCATACACAACAACCGGTAATATAACTGTTTCATAAATATAATAAAATTTATGAAAAATATAAATTTCTAATGCTCTTCATTGTGACCCTTTACAGAATGCTAAGGCCGAGGAACTACATAATGTAAATGTGAAAGCGTAACTGAAAATAAAAACATGTAGCAGAGCTGTGTTCAGCAAGAGCAGTGTGTGTAAAATAATCAAGGAACTTAGCTTGATTGGTATTAATGCCAACTGAACATCTGTTCTCGTCAAGCGCGGGACTAAGGACTTTAGAGCGGCAATAACCAGCTTACATTAACACGTTAAACGTCTCTCAGGAGTGCGGGTACGAATTAATGGGGGATTAGAGGGATGCACCGGTCAGTAGCTGCGGCATCCCTTCCGCTAGATTATAAATTGCTATCTGCTTGCCCACTACACAAAACTTGCTTCAATTTTTGAAATAATATTTTTGTGGGTGGCAGCTAAAATACTACAACCGAATATAAATGTTTGTATAACGTATCCAACGCTGATTTCATCTTTAAAAAGTTATGATATCACAATATTATGACATAATAATTTGTGTATATATATAATTTGAACTGGTAATGGAAATTACGGGAAAACGGCTGAACGGATTTTAATGATGACCCCTCATTTTCATGCCTCGCATCCAAATTTTTTCAGAAAAGTAGTACTTTTCAGTGAAATGTCAATTTTCCTACATAATTTTCCTTTTTTCCAAAATCCATCTGTTGTCAGTTTTGAGAATTATTTTATTCAATCACGGCCGATTTGATTGAATTTCAGAACAAAACACACACTACAATAAACAATAGGCTATTACACGAAGGCCATGACCTGCAGGATTGCCGACATATTTAGAGTTCAATTCAATTTGTTATTAAAAACTGATTCTGCAGTGTATAATTTTCTGAGTATAGCTGTGTATTGGATATTCAAATCTACGAAACTTGAGGTGGTTTGATGACATTATTACCATTAGAAATTAAATATTATTATAGTTAATATCATGATGCGTCTATTTTTTCATTAATTGTACATAATATTGATGCTATATTGATGACATGAAAGTGAAACGTTTTGAGGTTATGTAAGTAAATGTAGAGAATATCTTAATTTAGATCTTCATTTCTATAATTTACTGAGTGACTGCTATATATAACTACAAAACTTAAGTAAGATAATAATATTGTTATTAAAAATCAAATATTTTTACACTTATTAACCCAGTGGTGTTGGGTTATTTTCATATACTTAATGGCGGTGTAGTGTAGATATTGATATGTGTCATTGTCTTCAGTATTGGCTCGAGAGAGCACAAAAATTACAGTTGTTAAGGAAAGATCAAAAAGTATTACTTACTGATAAAATAAGAGGCTTAGAAAATTTTGTAGTCTCCAGATAATTTCAGCAGGATCTCTTAGTATGATAAAATGATTTCACGCTCTACATTTCAAGTTCTACATGCAGCAGCTATACGAAAATGCTATTGTTCGAAAGCTTAGCAAACCTGACATTTTTTTTAACTTTTGCCTACAATCCACAATGACCTGAAATAGCTACTGCTATCGTCCTGACATTGATACTTGCGTTTTCGCGTTGAAACTCAAAAACTGAAGTTGGATAGGTTCAAGAGAAAGTATTTGGCCTAAAAAAATCCATTCAGAGGGAGTATGTTTCATTATTATGGAAGCAAATAACTACTAAAAAGACAGTATTCTTCATTGAAAATAAATCTGAAAAATTTTTATTTGAACATCTAACGAACTTAGTTTGCAGCAGTGTTTGCTGCACAAGCCACTAGTATATGTATATATATATATATATATATATATATATATATATATATATATTAGTCAGTTTACAATGCCTTTTGACATTTTCTGACAGCCAAATATTAATTTACAGTCACTGATAAATTTATCGCACTGCAAGATACCACTCCCCTCTATCTCTCCATAGACCTTCTCCTAATTGTCTTCTTTCCATATTTAACTATATTATTTAACTATAGCAATTTTATTTTCCACCTTTGCTTATCTTAATGTTATTAATTTACATTAACGCTTTCGATACTCTTATTGCATCATCTTCAGATGTTAGGATGTTATGTCAACATATGTGATGAAAACCTAGCCTCATTTTGTGTTGTGGGTTATGCAAATGCTTAGAACCTCTCATGATTTCCTAGTCTAGCTAGAGTTGATCGTTGCTGTGAATTAACCTAGTTCAGTGTTTCTAGTTACTTGTTAAGATTCTGTTAATGTTCACTATGAAGGTCCGTGTAGGACAGAGTAAAATTATGTGAGAACAATAATGTAACATGTAAATATATATAAAACAAGTGAAGTATGCACTATAAAACACTATAGACACTATAAAAGCACTTTGAACACATATATGGTTGGCCGTGTTAGCCTGTTGTGTCGTTGAATTGGGCTGCTTCTGCTGATCTTAGTTAAAATCACTGTCTTAATAACGCAATTTTTTGTTCACTGATTTATCTATAGTTTTGGTACTATGTGTTATTGGAGTTTTTGTAGACTTATCACTTTTTTTTAAATTATGTTGTTCTTATAGGCTACTGTGAAAAATCATTGATACAGTTGCTATGTGTCGGTAATTAGACGTATGTGGTACAAGATGATTTTCTGTTGAGTCCGTGAATCTAGTACAGCTGTGCGTGTAATTTTAGCTGTTGTCGAACTGTCCTTGTTTGGTGCTTGGCTGGGATTAGACTGGCCATAGCTTCCAGAATGCCCTTTTTCCATGTTGTCGTAGATCTTCCTCTTTTTCTTCTTCTTGATGGGGTCCAGTCATACGAGATGCCAAACTTGTAAATCACAACACTCCTCAATATTATCCATTCCCTCCCACCGAACATCCTCATATTCATCTTCTTTCACTGTGGCTGTTCCTCGACTTTGGAATTCCCTACCGAGTAATGTCAGGGACTGTCAGACATCAAGCCAATTTAAGAATAGACTAACGAGATATTTTTCTAACAATTCTTGTTAACAATAATAGCTGTGTCAGGTTTCTCAATGTTTAATGTTTATAGGCTATATATCACAGATAAATATCTAAATTATCTCATTATTATTATTATTATTTTTATTATTATTACTACACGGTTAGAGAGTCTAGCCGCGAAACCAGGTGGCCCGGGTTCGATTCCCGGTTAGGGCAAGTTACCTGGTTGAGGTTTTTTCCGGGGTTTTCCCTCAACCCAATATGGGCAAATGCTGGGTAACTTTCGGTGTTGGACTCCGGATTCATTTCACCGGCATTATCACCTTCATCTCATTCAGACGCTAAATAACCTGAGATGTTGATAAAGCGTCGTAAAATAACCTAATAAAATAAAATAAAAATTACTACTACTACTATTATTATTATTATTATTATTATTATTATTATTATTATTATTATAACTATTTCTTACCAATGTTTATTATTGTCACACTAACATTACTTATCCAACTTTCATTATTTACTTTCATGTCGTTTTATGGTCTAGATATTAATGTAATAACTATGTAAGCAATTGTATTCAATTAGAATTAGAGTCTGGCTGGGCGGAAGAGAAGGCCTACTGACCTTAGCTTTGCCAGATTAAATAAATAAATAATTATTATTATTAAATATATTAGCAACTAAAAATATAGTTGTAAAAACTGTAATAAAATTTTCAATGTACGATTTTTCACAGCTAATTACATATTTCGAGGTCACGTTCATTTCAACTACACTCCTTTACGGCTACACTATTTGAGACAATTTCGGAAAAAGTAAACTTATACAAGGGCATTCGAAAAGTAATGGCAACATAGTTACTGTTTACACTAAATTTATTCAGGTTATTTTTGACATTACATACTTCAAATATAGTCTGTTGCCATGTCAACAATACGTTGTCACATTATTAGAAGACAGAGGACTCCATCTGCAGCAGCATTTCTGGATATCTCTGTCACTGATCAATGTAAAGCTCTTCGGATGTCAACTCTTGATTGAAAGCGAATGCCTCGCCTCACCCAACTTGCAATAGGTCAGTATGGTAGGACTTCTCTCCACAGGCTTCTTGTAACGCCCTAAAGCACTGAGTTGCATGTTTTTCTCTTGCAGCTTGGATTTCTATGAAGCAGCTTTAGGGCTGTATTGTTTACTACAAATCAGAAACAGCCACTGTATTTACAAAGTATGGCTACTTCGAGACTTTCAATATTGCAGATTTATGAAACAATCGCTGCTCTATTACGTAGTACAAGATTTCAGAGGTCACCGCTAGGAGCGCTGATTTACAGCATTGTTGCTGTTACTTATTGAATACCTATTATCCAGAAAAGATCAGAAAATTTTCGAAAATAGTACCGTTAGTTTCGGAAAAAGTAATTTCAAATTAGGAAAAAGTAATTTCAAATTCAAAAAACTATTTTATACTACACAGTTAACAAACTTTACAAAGAAATGCGGCCCACAAGATGTAAATTTGGTTCCTTACCGTTTGGTACTTTAACAGCAGCTCTATCTCCCCGTCGGGAACATCCTCCATGTCTTCTACAGTACAAGTTGAAATTAGTTTCATCGACAAAAACAATGTGTTTTTGTTGACCAATAAATCCCAGTAGTTTTTCTACGCATGATGTTCTTCACATCTTATTTTCATCAGAATTTACTCTCTGCGGAATATTGCGCACTTATATTATATTAAACGTCCATGAAGATATTTGGACACTGTCTGTTGTGAAACAAGGATATTCTTTTCTTCCCTCAAACGTTCACATAATTCTTTTAGAGCAATTTGACAATTTTCTTCTATGCACTCAGTGATAAAATGTATATCTTCTTCTGATGGTTTTGAATAACTTTTTCCATCACATCCCTTTTTAGGGATACCACCTTTCCTGAACCAGTCATGTGCAGTTTTGTGATTTACACCATTAGCTGTAGCCACCAGTTTCAAGCCTCACCATTTTTTGCTTCTGCTAGGATACGATTACTACACTTCTCAGATATCTTGTTATATCCACCTCTTCCTTCTCTATTAACTTGTGTGTTTTCTATAATTATTTGCAAACAGAAAATAAATATTTTAATTTCACTACACTCTACGGAAATTTGCTTTAAACACTATGATCTTTACAAACAACACACTGTTTAATTTACTCGTAACCTAGGCGACAAAGGGAATGTGAAAGCTATGCAAACTGAACACAATAGTAATATGCGTCACAAGAGCGGTATATTGAAGTTTTCATGCTCGAGGAAAAATTTGAAAAAGCGAAACAAAGTTGAGCTTTTTTAATTTCCGAGAATTGAAAGAAAACATATCGCTCGTGTATCGTACATTATTTTGTGCGAAGATCGTTTATTACAGACCTGAAAGAGGAATTTCTAATTAGTTGCAATGAAATCTCCATCTTGGTTTCTGCTCAATGACGGCAAATTTGCAAAACAAAAATATCTATCTTCAACATTGTTGCTTTAAAATGTTTTCTGTGTTTACTATACTCCAGCAGGCCGTGATATATGTCTGTCTTTTTTTTCCCCAGTCTATGATGAGTCTGGAATCTTGTTGATTTTTTCACGGCTTCCTTAATGTTACTTGCATCACGAATGCAGTAACTTTAGCGGAGTTGTAGAGTTTACTTAATTTTTGCAAATATTTAAAAACAATAATTAACAGTGCAATATAGGTGAAATTGCAGGGTTAAGTTTCCAATTTATAATTATTACTATATTGAACGTCTGTAAAAATAATATGTTAAAAGCCTAAAGCAGTAAAATCAATATGTCACTTAAGCGGTAAGAAGAGGGAAATTGTTATGTGTGTTAGGTTGGGAATACTGAATGTGGAATTTTAAACTTTCCGCGGATTGGTTTTGTGCGGAAACCAAGCAAATACGCACGATCTAGCAGAAAAAAATATCCCTCAGATGTTTCTTACTAAATGAATACGGTATGCATATTACGACACTATCTATTTTCTAATTTTTTTATTATTCCAAAATTGAGTTTACATTTCCTGATAATTGAATTTACTCTTTCCGAAATATAATCTATCTTCTCAGAAATTAAAGTGAGATATCCCGAATATAACTTTACTTTTTCCCAAAATGAAGTTCAAGAGGTGTAGATCAAACTATCCAGATAGATGACTCTTCAGCCTGGACAAAATTACCATATAAGTAGTTTCGAAATGACAGAGAAAATAAATCTAAAGTCCTGCTTAATACTTCCAAACTATTCTTTACCGTATAGTTATAGAATCTTACAGAATTGAAATGCATGTGGACATGTCTGTTTCTGTGAGTGGGTAAAGTAATGTATTGAAGATTGATCTATGAGATGGTAAATAGATGTGTCACCGACAAATAGAAAAGTAGCCCAAGGAATGGATAAGAAGATGGATGGCTATATGTCTACATAGGTAAATGGAATCATAAAGAATTGGTGACAGATGATGAATAACTGGATAGACGAATACACGATCAAACGATTGGGTGAATAGTAACAAAGTATAAAATATTCAATTTAGGCAATTGCTGACCTTCATCACACACATACAAAACACACAACACAGATAATTTCACTTATGCAACTTCTGTTCCCTATCAATCGCTTCTCAAGAATTAGCAAGCATAATACTTCCCGTCTTCTTCATGCAATATAATTCCCTTATCATTCAACTTTACACAAAGTCATCCAAAGTCCTTCCTGTCTTCTTGATATAGGTTTTTATTACCAATCACCTAAGAATTTACAACCGTTTGTCCTTTGTTATTTTTTTATTTACTTTTTCTCGTGAATTATCATTCAGTAAATGACTACCATTTTACAGTTTTTCTTATAAGTTTGCCATTTCACATCACTCATATTATTTTCTATATTAATTGTCTTAACGACAGTTCAAAATTTTTTAGTTACAGATCTTTAATGAAGATCCTGCAATTTTATCCTACGTAGCCTGGTGAAATTTTTTAAAATAATTTTTTAATAGATTAATTCTCTTTCAGTTGTGGATATTTTATTTGAGATGAGATGATATTTAACTTATTATTTTGATTAAAGTATTTCTGGATTTTGTTATATCATATATCATATATCATATCATATCATATCATATCATATCATATCATATCATATCATCATATCATATCATATCATGATATCATATCATATCATATCATATCATATCATATCATATCATATCATATCATATCATATCATATCATATCATATCATATCATATCATATCATATCTATCTTATCTATACTCTAACCACGACGTAAATACCAGATCACTTATCTGTGGCACGCTAAGTATACCTCTTCATAGAACATCTTGTTATTCATCATCTTTTACAATATCCACCTCGCGTCAATGGAATTCCTTGTCACAAATTATTAGGGGCTGCAAGACAACAAACACCTTTAAGAACAGCTTAAAAGATAACCTTATTAGCATTTCACTCCAATCATACTGATTTAAACTATCACTGACTACATTGTTACTTTTTTCTTTTAGACATCATCCTGATTGTGCTGTATTTTCAAAATTGTCTCATAATAATCTCTTTCTATTATCTAATATTATTTGAAATAAATTAACATTCTATGTATTTTAGTTTAATTCTGCTATACAGTTTATTTCAGTGTTTAATTAATAGTTCATACTATTTTGTTGTTTAATTTGTAAATGACTCTTGTATACATGTAACTCTCATCTAAATCAAATTGTTGAATTCTTTGTAAGTTCATGCATATCTATATACACTTTTTGCTGGTTGAGTGGAAGAGAAGGCCTTACGGCCTTAACTCTGCCAGCTAAAATAAATTATTATTATTATTATTATTATTATTATTATTATTATTATTATCATAATATCATATATCATATCATATGTTTCAAGTTCTAATTTTTAAGTACTTTTGGTTAGAATATAGTTTTGTAAGAGATTTGTAATTATTTTTAATAGAGTACTAAATGGTTTGTCTTCGATTTCCTTGAGGAAAGGACACAAAATTCCCATCTGCTTGTGTGATCTTTGAATAGCATGTATATCAATGTCCATATCAAAACCTGTTGAGTCTCATAGATTTCTTCGCTGTCTAATGTACAGCCACTGACGTACATTTCTGATTGTGAAAGTAAAAAATTGCATTTCATTTTAATTTATCTATCAATTTCTCATAATCTTTTTCAACTTAGTATTCTGTTGAATTTGTTTAGAACTCTTTTGTTTCGCCTTATTTTTATCTGATCTGTTTTTTAAATTTTATTTATACAAGAGTTTTAGCTCCACTTTTTGCGTTTCGTATTATCTACCATACTGTGACATATATATTTAATTAATAAATTAACGTTCGTAAAATCACGACTTTATAATATAATTATTGTGTTAGTGTATTTTCTGTTTTTAGTCAGAAACAGAAAAAAAATACAACTTATGGTTATGTCACTGACTTATTTATTACCAAATTTGCAGCTTCATTTTTTTATTTTTTTATTTATTTTTTTAGTAGTCATGGTACTGATTAGTAACTAAGTGTAAAGTAAATAACACGCTTGCTTCTTTCATCTGTTTCTGCATAAAATGCAGGTAAGATCAATAAAAGTGCTTACAAAATGGGAGATGGAAGATGGACTTTCGTGTATCTTTGGAGCTTACTTTTAACAGAATAAAACACGTTACATGTCAGACTTCTAAATACACATTTAAGCGGAAAATTCTTTTATAAAGAAGAAAAGTAATTTCGTATGAAATTTTCCTTTTTTTAAAGGAATTTCTTCAAGAAAGAAGAGTATCCTCCTAACATGAAAGAAGCTGTAAATAACTTTGATCTCACAAATTATAAGAAGTTCAAGAGAATAACAATACAGCTGTTGCTCGGGTGCTCATTTCTAAATCCTTCAGGCCTTCTTTAAAGGGCAAAGAAAACCTCTAAATGTTGTTTATTCACAGTATGCTCACTACAGTCCTCATCGTCAAGCACAGATAAGCTAAACAATTATTGGTTCTTACATACAGGACGTGCAAGACGCAGCCTCATGCTGTGTGGCAATCTGGGTCCTGATTTCGAATTCTCTCAAGAGACATTATTAATTAATTAATTTAGTGTTCTACCCAACGGCAAATCTTTCACTGCAAACCTAGCTTTCTCCAATTTTTTCTATTTCCTACCTTCCTCTTTTTCTCCTCATATCATCCATAAATTTCAATATCATCTATCATCTGATATCTTCTTCTCCCACGAACTCTTATCCCGTTCACCATTCCTTCCAGTGCATCGCTCAGTAGACAGTTTCTTCTTAGCCAGTGACCCAACCAATTTCTCATCTTCTTCCTGATCAGTTTCTTCACCCACTCTTTCCAACACAGCTTCATTTCTTATTCTGTCTGTCCATTTCACACGTTCCATTCTTCTCAATATCCACATTTGAAATGCTTCTAGTCGCTTCTCTTCACTTCGTCGTAATGTCCATGTTTCTACCCCATACAATGCCACACTCCATACAAAGCACTTCACTAAAACTTAAAAACTTCACTTCACTTATATGCGACAGACTTATGGCAGTAGATTTACTGGCATGTAAAAGAACTCCTGCGGGACAAAATTCCGGCACACTGACGACGCTGATATAATCTCGGCAGTTGCGAGCGTCGTTAAATAAAGCGTAATTTAATAATATAATTCTACGTAGTTTTATAGAAAGTTAGTTGATTTGCTTGTCCCAATTCAGATGTTTATCAATATTATTCCTAAATATTTAACCTATGAAGATTCATTTATAATTGGACAATTAGGCCTACAGCAAATTGCAGAACAAATTAAAATTTTTAAGACCCATTATATTTGTCTTTGGATGATCATTCTATTAATTTCTCTGGAGTAATCAGATTGACATTGTGTGCAGTTAAACCACGCAAATCCACACTACTTGAGTTGCTAGGCCTACAGATATCGAAAAGAAAAAATTAATATTTTTGGACTTAATCAAGTTTTTCCTCTGGGCTTATGACTGAATCCTAATATGATATACTGTGTGGTCTCTGCTTGCTGTGTTGTTATTATTTTACTATTATTATTATCATTATTATTACATTATTATTAGTATTATTATTATTATTATTACATTATTATTAGTATTATTATTATCATTATGGGAAATGCCTGTTATTATTCGGTTGAGAAGCTTTCATCATCCAGTCTGCTGTCAAAAAATCTGAAATTTAGAATTTATAAAACTGTTACATTACCGGTTGTTCTTTATGGTTGTGAAACTTGGACTCTCACTTTGAGAGAGGAACATAGGTTAAGGGTGTTTGAGAATAAGGTGCTAAGGAAAATATTTGGGGCTAAGAGGGATGAAGTTACAGGAGAATGGAGAAAGTTACACAACACAGAACTGCACGCATTGTATTCTTCACCTGACATAATTAGGAACATTAAATCCAGAGATTTGAGATGGGCAGGACATGTAGGCGAATCCAGAAATGCATATAGAGTGTTAGTTGGGAGGCCGGAGGGAAAAAGACCTTTAGGGAGGCCGAGACGTAGATGGGAAGATAATATTAAAATGCATTTGAGGGAGGTGGGATATGATGGTAGAGACTGGATTAATCTTGCTCAGGATAGGGACCAATGGCGAGCTTATGTCTTTTTTTCGCTGAACACGATTTTTTTAGAGCTTTAATCTAACATAAAAACTTCCCGGTTAAGTGGTTCGCACCTCCATTTCGTGACCGAATGGTTGGATTGCAGTCGAATTCGCTATCATTTGCTCCACATGCACTTAAACAGGGCAGATATTGTTCTAGTTTAATTCTAGCTTCAATTTCCTCACAGCTTTGTAAGTCTCGGCATTGGAGTATGCAAAACACGAAGCATTCTTCCCCTCACGGGTTCCCCAGCCTGCAGCCAGTCTGGTGGAACCCACACCTGATCCTTGACTACATCAAAGAGCGGTCAAGCGTGTAACAATCGAAGTAACTTAACTTCAGGTCTTCATCAGCAACAGGCCTGTTTATTACACACCCAATTTGCTTGGACATGTTCTTCTTCTCTGCTTTGTTCTATTTTTCATCAGCGTTCTCTCTCTCTCTCTCTCTCATTGTCGGAGTGCTTGCCTACAGGCTAATAAAATCCGGGCAAAAAAAACTTCAAAAGGCCGACAGTACAAAAGAAATTAGTATTTGTTTTATGTAACAATGGGAAAGGGGCTGAGAATAGAGGAAGGTGAACATGACATCGGAAGGTTTCAGACATGAATGCACTCGCTAATCCTGAAGGTATAATGAGGAAGGGGTAGAGGTTAACATTTTTGATCGTCGTAGAGTGACTAAGCTTTAAAACGTTTGCGGTATATAGTTAAATACCTTTATTACATTTCGCAAATATATCTCTTTCCATACACCTTTTGGATGATCCGGGTTTATTTTCAGACAGTGAGGATGATATTCAAAGATATTTTCATACGCCAAGGAAAAAGCAGAGGCATATTTCATAAAGGTGTAGTCTTGTAAATTACAAGTAAAATCTCTAGTACGAGTAAGTACTGTAATACAAATACCAGAGTTTCTGTTTCACAAAAGTTTTTTACAGTTGTACTTTACTACGCCATACTTACAAATTACCAGCGAAGTTTCGTGATTGTGTTCCACAGAAGTATACTACCAGTACTTTGTATTGTATTGCATTGTATTTATTAACAGTCCATGGTATTCATACATGCTTACAGCTAGAATGTGGAACAAGTCAAAAAACTTAATACTATTATAAAATCTTAATTTATAGTCACAGTCTAGATGAAACATATACAGACGAGATTTACAATTAAGTCTACTAGTACAACACAAAGTTTTAGTATCAATTTCATGAAGTGTTATTGAATGTCATGAATTCACCTACAGAATAGAAGGCGTGAGAAATTAGGTGCTTCTTTAATTTGGCCCTAAATAATATTATGTTTTGAGTTTCATTTTTCATATCGATAGGGAGGCTATTAAAAATTTTTACTGCCATATAACGCACTCCTTTTTGATAGCACGATAGACTTGCTGATGGAGTATGAAAGTCATTTTTGACGTGTATTTATGCTATGAACTGTTGAATTAGTTACAAAGTTTTCACGATTACATACGAGGAAGACTATTAATGAAAAGATATACTGACAAGCCGTGGGCATTATTTGTAGTTTTTTGAAAATAGTCCTACACGATTCCCTAGATTTGGCACCTACTATTATTCTAATTACTCTTTTTTGTAATAGAAATATATTGTTACTATCTGTGTAATTTCCCCAGAATATCATTCCAAAACTCATTACCGAGTGGAAGTATGCAAAGTATATTGATTTTAAGGTATTGATATTTACTGTCTTTTGCATAGATCTAATAGCAAAACAAGCTGAATTTAGTTTGGGGGTAATTTCTTTAATATGATTTTTCCAATTTAACACGTTATCGATTTTTAAGCCAAGAAATTTGGTTGGTGTTGTTTCTAATTGGGATCTATTATTAATTATTGCGCTAGAAATTTGCGACGTTGTATTTTGACAGGATTTAAATTGAATTATGTTAGTTTTGTTACAATTTAATACTAATTTTTTGACTGAGAACCAGTCACTTGTAACTTACCAATGAATTGTAGAGTATTCTGTAACAATGAAAAGTAAGTACTATATACATGCATTAATGTTATTTAAACTTATTTATTTCATAATATTAATCCTCCTATACCATGGAGTCGTATAAGATCACAATAGCGTATTCAAAGTCGCGTGTCTTTTTTGTTATCTTATTTAAAATTTTGGAATACATTGACTTTGTTCCTTTGAGTGTATGTATTCTACTAGCGATGTTTCGTTTTTTATTTTATTTTCATCACTTGAAAATTTAATTAATTTTTAATACACTGAGTGCTATTGGAGTATCAAATTTTTTTATTTTTCATTTTATTTTTTTTATTTTGCTAATAACTTTTAACATAAATATAGTATAGACAGATAAAATTTTAGCTCATCCCTGAAAGTGTAGAACCCGTGCTCAGGGACGGATTCCTGGTTTTAAATTAAGAAGTATATAATAGAATTTGTTTTGTCTACTACACGATAAGAATATATAAATTTAAAATTTCGATTTTTCATTATTTATTAAATCCAAACGCAACTTTTTAAATTTATTACTAGAACTAATAGAATTGACAAGATTAGAATATTTAAATGTAAATTTGTTATATATTCTTGGAGCTAAATTACTACTATGATTAAATACTTTAGTAGTGTTGCATTTTGGTTCAAACAACCTCAAAGAATTCATACCTTTTGTTTCATGACTATGAGAATACAATTCAAATTTATTTCGATTTTAATGTATGAATTTTATTAGTGCAATATAATAAATTTGTCTTATTTTAAGAACCTTAATGTCTAAAAACAGTTTTTGAGATGGAAAATCAATACATTTATGAAGACATATTTTAATTATTTTCTTCTGTAATAAATAAAGAGGATTAAAATTGGTTTTAAATAAGTTACCCAATTCTATAATTTCATACATAAACTACAGATTGAACTAATGTTAAGTATATTGTGTGTAATAAACTTATTGACAAGTAATTCCTCAATGATCCTATATAAAATTGGCTCTCTTTTTGATTATTTAGTTGTCCTAAACAATGAAATATTTTCGAATGTCTATTTTATAAAACACAGAATCTTATTTCTTGTGAACTATCTCCTCTAAGGGATGTGTTGGAGACATGGGTAAACAATTAATTTGCCTTGACAATTGGAAGAACTTCTCCTTCTTCTCTCTCGTAATTGCATTCGAGTGGCCAAAATTTGTATAAGCACTTGTTTTGACATTATTAGATAATATGGTGGAAGGGAAAAAAATTACCTTTTTGTCAGCTTCATCAGAAAGTTTGTTGCTAGAGCAACGTGACTCTGTGGATGGCATCAGCCGCCACCCAATGGTGTGGTGAAGGATGTCTGAGGAGCTTTCACTTTTAAGAACTGTGTGTCAATTGTGAATAAGTAAGTTCTTGATTTTAATTAAAGTGTTGCTACTAGTTTTCGAATAACCCATATAGTTTTGGGAGAAAATTCAATCTCTTTCACATTAGACAAAACGTACTGAACAGCTGGTAATCTCTACAAAGTATCTTTAAGACGACTAAAGAAATCTGGGAGTTCAGATGGCGTGTCTCATCAGATGTTGCAATAACACGTCATTACATAGCAATGTAAACACTCTCATCTATACTAATAATAAATCTATAGCCAAAATTGTTCTGGTAATTTTCGATTTTCCAAAAATAATTGGTGTTAACATGTATAATTAACCATCCTGAAACCGAAAATCGCTTTTTTGAAATTTTTGTTTGTATGTCTGTCTGTCTGTCTGTCTGTCTGTCTGTCTGTCTGTCTGTCTGTCTGGATGTTTGTTACCTTTTCACGCGATAATGGCTGAACCGATTTATATGAAAATTGGAATACAAATTAAGTTCGTTGTAACTTAGATTTTAGGCTATATGGCTTTCAAAATACTTTATTTAAAAAGGGGGTTATAAGAGGGCCTGAATTAAATAAATCGAAATATCTCGCTTATTATTGATTTTTGTGAAAAATATTACATTACAAAAGTTTCTTTAAAAATGATTTCCGATACGTTTCATTCAAAGCAAAATTTTGATGGGACCAAATCACATCAAAAACGGATGTTCTCTGCGCCAAATGACATATTTTAATTATTTGCATGTAATAAAAATTAAGAAACATGTTAAAGGGACACTCAACTATATTTTGCAACTTTTTTCCTATTTGATCAATCTTTTTCAAATTTGGAGAAAAAGTTTAATATACACATGGAAAATAACACGCAAAATTTCAGCTCATTAGATCCAATACTTTTCAAAATAAAAAAATAGTTCAATTTTTAATCAATCATTTAATTATCATTTTTTTTATTCTTTGGCTTTGTGCATTTGACTGTGACTTTTCAATGAATAGGGAAGCATTCTGCGTATTGATTTAGTTCTGTCACGTAAATTAGTGTACAAA
Source organism: Periplaneta americana (assembly GCF_040183065.1). Lineage (NCBI taxonomy): Eukaryota > Metazoa > Arthropoda > Insecta > Blattodea > Blattidae > Periplaneta > Periplaneta americana. Next base: position 204,586,584 of record NC_091119.1, on the reverse strand, counting down.
TTTAATTTTTCATTTCTATGACACTTTTTATCCAATTTTTAAGTTGAGTGTCCCCTTAAAGGAATTATCATTGCACTAAATGAGTGGTCTGTGGACCAAAATGATCGCATTTTAATTATTTAAATACAATTTAAATTAAGTGACATAACGTATTAAACGATTTATCCTTCTATCAAACACGAATGTTCCCTGGACCAGATTTCCTATTTTAATTACGTAATTACTTTATATTTATTTCTAACAAGTGCAGCGGAGCGCACGGGTACGGCTAGTTGAAATATAAGGGGGGACAAAGTTACAAGAAGAGTGGAGGAACAGGAGGTAAACTCGAAGCTTTCAGCTGAACTGCTGCCAGACAGACAAACGATCATTTTCCCAAGCAGTATTAGTCCATGTTGACAATTGAAGCCCTGATCTGATCTTCCTAGTCAGTCACGTGTCTACAGGTACCCAGTTTGAACAACAAACAGATGTAGCGCAGTGTGTTGTGCAGGTCGTCTGTAAAATCAATGACAGACCCTTGTGATCAAACCTGCGTACCGTTAATTCCGAGCGAAATAACGTAAAAAATCATTAATTGCTAGAAATAGGTCGACCTTACAGGTTCATATTTTCAGTTTATGCACTAGAATAGTGACGTATGCATATCGACTTCTACCATAAGAGCAGCAGATTCTATTGTGTTGGTCTGTGTGGTCAAAATGTACAATTCACACAAATATGAACATACCGCTATGTTTGTTTTATTTGCAGACTTCCTTGCATCACCATTAAAAACGTTCGCATTGGAATGCAGTAATAATAGATATAATATTACAGATCAAGAAATGCAAACTCTGTGTCTGAACCACGCTTTCTAATTCGGAGTCGAACAAGGGTTCAGGCATTTCTAAATCCAATACACTACGATTTGTGCTGCAGCAAACTAATAATAATAATAATAATAATAATAATAATAATAATAATAATAATAATAATAATATTGACATAATATTAAACAGGCAGGGTTTGGAATTGAACGGGTTACATCAGCTTCTTGTCTATGCGGATGACGTGAATATGTTAGGAGAAAATACACAAACGATTAGGGAAAACACGGAAATTTTACTTGAAGCAAGTAGAGCGATCGGTTTGGAAGTAAATCCCGAAAAGACAAAGTATATGATTATGTCTCGTGACCAGAATATTGTACGAAATGGAAATATAAAAATTGGAGATTTATCCTTCGAAGAGGTGGAAAAATTCAAATATCTTGGAGCAACAGTAACAAATATAAATGATACTCGGGAGGAAATTAAACGCAGAATAAATATGGGAAATGCGTGTTATTATTCGGTTGAGAAGCTCTTATCATCCAGTCTGCTGTCGAAAAATCTGAAAGTTAGAATTTATAAAACAGTTATATTACCGGTTCTTCTGTATGGTTGTGAAACTTGGACTCTCACTCTGAGAGAGGAACATAGGTTCAGGGTGTTTGAGAATAAGGTGCTAAGGAAAATATTTGGGGCTAAGCGGGATGAAGTTACAGGAGAATGGAGAAAGTTACACAACACAGAACTGCACTCATTGTATTCTTCACCTGACATAATTAGGAACATTAAATCCAGACGTTTGAGATGGGCAGGGCATGTAGCACGTATGGGCGAATCCAGAAATGCATATAGAGTGTTAGTTGGGAGACCGGAGAGAAAAAGACCTTTAGGGAGGCCGAGACGTAGATGGGAGGATAATATTAAAATGGATTTGAGGGAGGTGGGGTATGATGATAGAGACTGGATTAATCTTGCACAGGATAGGGACCGCTGGCGGGCTTATGTGAGGGCGGCAATGAACCTTCGGGTTCCTTAAAAGCCATTTGTAAGTAAGTAATATTAAAGTTAATGTAAGTTTTATAAAATTAATTATATAACAGTATCCTAAATATTGTAATACAAATTTGTGCGAGATCGTGCGTATTTGCTTGGTTTCCGCACAAAACCAATCCGCGGAAAGTCTAAAATTCCACATTCAGTATTCCCAACCTGATACACATAAAAATTTCCCTCTTCTTACCGCTTGTGATATATTGATTTTACTGCTTTAGGCTTTTAACATATTATTTTTTATAGACGTTCAATATAGTAATAATTATAAATTGGAAACTTACCACTGCAATTTCACCTATATTGCACTGTTAATTATTCTTTTTAAATATTTGCAAAAATTAAGTAAACTCTACAACTCCGCTAAAGTTACTGCATTCGTGATGCAAGTAACATTAAGGAAGCCGTGAAAAAATCAACAAGATTCCATAGACTGGGGGAAAAAAAGACAGACGTATATCACGGCCTGCTGGAGTTTAGTAAACACAGAAAATATTTTAAAGCAACAATGTTGAAGATAGATATTTTTGTTTTGCAAATTTGCCGTCATTGAACAGAAACCAAGATGGATATTTCATTGCAACTAATTAGAAATTGCTCTTTCAGGTACGTAATAAACGATTTTCGCACAAAATAATGTACGATACACGAGCGGTATGTTTTCTTTCAATCCTCGGAAATTAAAAAAGCTCAACTACGTTTCGCTTTTTCGAACTTTTCCTCGAACATGAAAACTTCAACATACCGCTCTTGTAACGCATATTACTATTACAGTTTACATTTCAGTACACGACAATATTGGTTTATATGGCAACAAGAATTGTTACTATCGACTTCATAATTTATATTAATTTAGTGCAATTACATCTAAGTCTAACATTTTTTATTGTTACTATCTCGTATTATAGCATTTGGGTATGACGTAAATTACAATTAAAAATTAAACAAAAAATAGGGTTAGCAAAGAATCATAAACATTTCCGCTACATATATTTTTAGTATCACTTGCACTATAATAATTTTATTTATAGTAAATAAACTTACGCACATAGAATACTTCATAAATTTTGAAGAAGGAAGATTTCGTCCAAAGGGCTAGATTCGGGAAGAGTACCTAAAATGCTCTAACAATAATAATAATAATAATAATAATAATAATAGTCCATGTATTGTGGGCCCCTATCACCACGGCATGGCGCGTCCTCAGGTTGCGGATCGAGGAGACGGCCTCCAGATATGGAGGGTAGCTGCGAATATATTGAATAAGCAGTCGTGGACAGTCGATGAGGGGTGATCCTCCAGCTTGGGAGTTGGGCGAAGGGCTAACAACCCATCACCGTAAAAAACAGCTTGTTACGAAACCTAACAGTAAGTCTCGGAATGGGACTGATTCTCCGGCACGACCACAGCAAAGGAAAAAGGTTATAGGATTTGGTAAAAAGAATGGGAGTATAAGGGTACAGCACATCAGTTATTCATAGATTTCAAAAGGGCGTATGACTCGGTTAAGAGAGAAGTTTTATTTAATATTCTTATTGACTTTGGTATTCCCAAGAAACTAGTTCGATTAATTAAAATGTGTCTTAGTGAAACTTACAACAGAGTCCGTATAGGCCAGTATCTAGCCTATCTGATGCTTTTCCAATTCACTGCGGGCTAAAGCAGGGAGATGCACTATCACCTTTACTTTTTAACTTTGCTCTAGAGTATGCCATTAGGGAAGTTCAGATAACACAGAGGGATTGGATTTGAACGGGTTACATCAGCTGCTTGTCTATGCGGATGACGTGAATATGTTAGGGGAAAATCCAGGAAAAATTAGGGAAAACGCGGAAATTCTAGTTGAAGCAAGTAAAGCGATAGGGTTGGAAGTATATCCCGAAAAGACTAAGTATATGATTATGTCTCGTGACCAGAATATTGTACGAAATGGAACTACAAAAATTGGAGATTTATCCTTCGAAGAGGTGGAAAAATTCAAATACAAAATGACACTCGGGAGGAAATTAAAACGCAGAATAAATATGGGAAATGCCTGTTATTATTCGGTTGAGAAGCTTTTGTCATCCAGTCTGCTGTAAAAAAATCTGAAAATTAGAATTTATAAAACAATTATATTACCGGTTGTTCTGTATGGTTGTGAAACTTGGACTTTCACTTTGAGAGAGGAACAGAGATTAAGAGTCTTTGAGAATAAGGTTCTTAGAAAAATATTTGGGGCTAAGAGGGATGAAGTTACAGGAGAATGGAGAAATTTACACAACGCAGAGCTGCACGCATTGTATTCTTCACCTGACATAATTAGGAACATTAAATCCAGACGTTTGAGATGGGCAGGGCACGTAGCACGTATGGGCGAATCCAGAAATGCATATAGAGTGTTAGTTGGGAGGCCGGAGAGAAAAAGACCTTTAGGGAGGCCGAGACGTAGATGGGAAGAAAATATTAAAATGGATTTGAGGGAGGTGGAATATGATGATAGAGAATGGATTAATCTTGGTCAGGATAGGGACCAATGGCGGGCTTATGTGAGGGCGGCAATGAACCTCCGGGTTCCTTAAAAGCCAGTAATTAATAATAATAATAATAATAATAATAATAATAATAATAATAATAATAATAATAGCTCCATGCCAATGTGATACGTGAAACGTTCGAGCGGACCAACTGCCTGCAGTTTGAGAACGTTCGTCGGTTAACTCGAGCTTGACATGCAATTTGGGGCTGATTCGAAGAACCAGGCTATTACTTGAAACAAAACCCAAATGGAATATCGTATAGATGGGCTCTGAAATCCTATTTACAAGCTTTCTTGCTCAACAGATCGGAGAGCGTGGTGTACAGTTACACAGAGAGTTCAATTATCCCACTCTTCAATTGTACTTTGTTCCCGACGCGGTCCGGGCCGTAAACTGCAGGAACTCCCTCTGTGTGTTCTGGACTTGGAGTTTTAATTAACTGTTGAAATAGGAACTTGCCCGGATAACATAAAATCTATACACTGTGATTAACGTGGCATTCGTTGTCGATTGCACCCATCTTTAATAAACCTGCTTACAGCAACGATCCATATTTCCCAGGCAGAAGACATTCGTACCAAGCCATTTCCGATGAATCGCAAAGTCAATTACGCGCAGATCGGAAAGTCATTATCAGGTTGCTAGATTTGTCACAGAATTGGATATGTGAAACAATTGACACAGGGAAATCAAAAAGTCCCTAACTCCAATAAACCAAATTTTACAGGAGAGAGAAAAAACATTATTTCTCTTACTAACTTTAAATATTATACATTCATCTATTAATATTGTGTAAAATTACATTCTTTATCAATTAAATACTTCAAAACCTAAATTTTTACATTATCTTACGCTAAAATTTGAAATAAACACTGCTGGAGTTAGTGGTTTTCTGATTCCACAGTGTATGAATTAAGAAAAGTCAATAAAGATATCAATGCCAATCAATCCGTACTATTATTTTTCTCGCGGCATTCAAATCATTCTAACCTATCTGATGATATCTCCCCCTTTCTTAACTGTAAATGAGCACAAACGCTACTTAGGTATAAATTTTTTTGACATTTTGCATATCCGATTCCCTAACCGTTTCAAACGTATATCATTTTACCTTTTAGGTGTGTTTCCAAATTATATGTAATACGCTCTGTCAAATCTGGCAACCTTTTCATAAGGGAAGCTAATTTTTTTTTTAATTTCCTTATGGAACATTGGAATATACGAGAAAATGGAAGTTTATTATTAAGGGAACCAGGTAGAGATTAGGGGTCAAAAATCCGATTTCTTATTTCGTGTTTTAAAAAAGTACAAAACTTGCTCTTTAAAACAATATAAATACTCTGGGAGGTATTTCTGGAGATAAGCTCTTTAAATAGCTTCTTTAAATTTGACGGTGCATGTAATTCATATATCCTTCTGTTTTTTAAATACAGTGTTCTATAAGCTGACATTTTTCAAACTTAAGTGCATTTTTCTTTGAAACTACTGAATCAATTTACATAAAATTTTTATAGTGTTTTCTGCAGCTTGTGTACTACATAGTAGACCTACGGGTTTAAGAATATCGCACACATAACACAAGAAAAAAACATATACATTGAAAAAAATTGCAAAAAAAATGTTAAATAAAGTTCAATATTTTTTCTGTTTCACTAGGGGTGAAATATTTAATTAAATTTTGATTTAGTACTTACAATACACATTACTAGTAAACTTAAAAAAATATAAGGTATATGAGTGAAGATTGTAGCAAGTAATGTGCACCTGAAGATAGAGGTACATTTAGCAAAATGGGAAAACAGGTTATCAGTTAGGGTCTTTCTTTTGCACTTGGATACGAAACTAATGTGTTGTCTTTTATACCACTGAATTCAGAATGATATATCGTATCACATGACAATTTTTATTTCACTCTGAACACTAAAAGCCTAGAAATATTGAACTAAATTTTTGTACTGAAATTTTTTAATCGCACAGACATCACTACCCATTTCCCTTAAGATTAACATTGCTACATTTTTTTTAAATTTCAAATATATGAGACAGAAAATCACAAATTACCATAAAGTACATCAAGATACACAAATAAAACCACAAACAATATTAAATGTTAACACAGCCTCATTCATGTTACAGATTCTGTTTTTCTCTCACTCTCATGTTTTTCCTGTGCATCTAGATTATAGATTATTCCTGTCCGCAAACAGAGTTTGGTAATTCATCCTACTTTCCTCAGAAATAAACTGCATTAAATTCTGCAAGTCTTTTGCTTTCTTCTTTCAATGGCAATACTGAATTGTACTTTAGTTGACTGGGGAATGATGCATCTGTATTGGGTTTCTGGAAGTTAATCGACTCGATATTGTGCCTTTAATAGTCTTACTTACATCGATTTCATAGATTTTTCTGAAATTCTGAATACCGTATCATATCACTTTACTCAGCTGGTTGAGCGATAGTGTTGCCACCTCCGGGAAATTAAGCTTAGAATGCAAAAACTCTCTTATTCCATGGAGTAAGTGGAGTTCTGACTTCCACGAGTTTTAAAACAGCCCCCAGAATGCAGATGAATGTCGATATCAGTGTATTCTTGCCTTCCACGCATGCGGGACAAACTAAAAAGCACCATCCATCCCATAACTAAATTTTGTCAAAAATTGGAGTTAGTGAGTTTTTGATCTCCGTGTCTCAATTATTGTCAATAGACACTTTGGATTTCACCATAAAATTATAACTGTAATCATCACCAGAATCACCATCTAACGTACCACTACACCACCAACATTAATCACCATCACAATAAATAGGCCTACATCACTAAGGCAACTGTAATCATCACAACCACAGTATAAAAATGCCACAATATTACCACCATTGTGAGCGTCGCCCCACCACTAGCTAGATTTCTAATAGAAGCAGGACTACTGAATTTATTAAATTTGAGATTACATGAAGCGGTCAGCGTATACAAATGGCCCAACCCACAAAATCATATTTCCACTTTACCTATTTGTAACAGTGTTCGAAATACGATACACAAAGGAAACTTGTGTATATTGTATTTTATTTCCAAAATCTATCAGTAGCTTTGCAAATCATTTTTCTCATTAATTTCCTAAATTTTCCATAATTCCCAATCAAACTGTAGACTAGTGAAAACATTGTGTTAATATTCTGCCCAGTTTTGACTAATAATTGTGGCCTCGTTAATGCGCCACGAGAAAATAGAGATTTCCTTAATTCAGTGTACAAAATTCCAGAAAATAAACATTTCTTGGCAGTCATTTTGCCTTCGTATACACGAAAAAGAAAATTTGAAATAAAAAGTCTCGTTATTCCTTACTTGCCCCATATTAGCCTCCGGAAATTACTCTGTTGATGGATATGGTAAAGAGGATTTAATTAAATTTTCTTTCTTCCGAGTTAAAAAATAAGTAGATTGCAAAAAGTAGAAAAAAATTAGTAAAAAAAGAAAACGAAATGGTTAGAAAGGAAATTGTAAGAAACCAGTAACAATGCCCCAAGTTCCATCCCCCTGTATGCGAATCACTTATACATCGTGGAGAGTTAGGGGTTAGAGGACATGTTACACCGAGAGGGTTGGAAACGAAAATGATGGGATAGGGGATGGGGTTCAGTGAGAAGATAATGAAAATCTGCCATGAGAAATGTCTCTTTTATATTCGGCTACTGTTTCTGGAGGGCTGGTATAAACTTAGGTGCACCCTTCGTACCCTCAACCCCCCACCCCGGTTCCGTCATTTCCTCTCTATTCTCCATACCTTAAGATTTTTCGACTCTCACCCCTTCCACCCTTACTTCATCCAAGCAAGAAAATGTTAAAATTTTTCCGGAAACGGAATGAGCACGGACTTTCTTTTAGAATGAAATTGTCTCGGTGTGTGTAAGAAATAGATTTAAGACGTCATTATTAATGTGTCTGTTACACTCGGAATAACAATCTTAGCGCTATGAAATACAGAATAAATTTGTATTCACATGGATAACGTAGTTATACGAAATTGAAAATAAAATTGGGATCTTGCTTCTTTTAAAAATATTCAAGAATTCCTGCGGAAGCACAAAACGGAGGAAAAATTCAATTACAGGAATTCCAGGCTCAAGTACCACCACCACCACCACCACCACCACCACCACCACCACCACCACCACCATTAGGCCTTCTGTATAAATTCCTATGAAATGGACCATCGCCTAATCTTATCTCTAAAGTTACTTACAAGTTTTATAAATTCACTTCTCTTTCTTTTGGTTGCCATGCTAACAGTACCTAAACTGAACTATCAGAGGAGTTATTTTTCATTCCTAGTCCAGTACTCTGATCTCGTACCACAGCGATGGAGTGGTTGCCTTGGTAACCGTTTTAGAGATTCGCACATTCAAAACCGGCCAAGAACAATCGATTTGAAAGGACAATTTCTCTCATGGACCAATACACCAATAAAGTGTAAGAATCTATTGGGTTTAAGCCATCAAAGCCAACTATCAATTACAATTTTCTCGGAAAAAATCTTGTCGCACCTGATTTTCAGATGTTAAATATTTTAATCTGTACTAATAATAAATCTGTAGCCGAAATTTTTCTGGTAATTTTCGATTTTCCAAAAATAATTGGTCCTAACATATATAATTAACCACCCTGAAACCGAAAATCGCTTTTTTTTAATTTTGTTTGTATGTCTGTCTGTATGTTTGTTACCTTTTCATGCGATAATGGCTGAACCGATTTCGATGAAAATTGGAATATAAATTAAGTTCGTTGTAACTTAGGTTATAGGCTATAAGGCATTCAAAATACGTTATTTAAAAGGGGGGTTATAAGGGGGCCTGAATTAAATAAATCGAAATATCTCGCTTATTATTGCTTTTTGTAAAATATGTTACATAGCAAAAGTTTCTTTAAAAATGATTTCTGATACGTTTTATTCTCTGAAAAATTTTGATAGGACTGATATTTAATGAGATAAATGAGTTTTAAAATTAAAATAACTGCCATCTAGGGCGGTGTATTGAAATAAAAAACAAATGACTTCGTCTATAAGGGGCCTTGGACACAACAATCGAAAGCTATGAAACATAGCCTACAGAGAATGTTTCTGTGTTTGTATGAAGTAATATCAGAAGCTAAATTAACCGATTTGTATAATTAATTATTATTTCATCATTGGAAAGTGTAGTTTCTCTGGATGGACATAATGCTATCATGTTATTACAGTAACGTGTGAGTGAATTGAGGACAGGTAAGATTAAAATAGCCTCTTGTGCACAGAAAACTTGATAGGTTATTCTGTATATTCATTTCCTGTATTTCTTATAATAATGTTTATGAACATATTCATTTTAATCTCAGAGAATTAACGAACAACGAGAGTGTATTGATTTAGTATGCAGTTATAGTACGTTAGCTTAGCAATCCATTATTTTATAATTCAAATTTAAACTATGCTCAATTGAATCGTGTTAAAATACATAAAATACATATGCAATAAATGCAATGCAAAAAAAAATTGGGTAATGAGCCAAGCGGATTATGTTGCGCTGTTGTAAAAGTTGTTCCTCCTGAGATTCAAGAGCTCCCATAAGAAATTAAAAACTTTCTAATTCGAGTACATCCGTTATCAACACACTTTTTCATAATATAATATAATATAAACATAATAATAAATCTGTAGCCAAAATTTTTCTGTTAATTTTCGCTTTTCCAAAAATAATTGGTAATAACAATTAAGAAACATGTTAAAGGAATTGTCATTGCGCCAAATGAGTGGTCTCTGGATCAAAATGATCGCATTTTAATATTTTAAATACAATTTAAATTAAGTAACATATTAAACGATTTATCCTTCTATCAAACATGAATGTTCCCTGGATCAAATGTCCTATTTTAATTATGTAATTAATTTATATTTATTTCTAACGGGTGCAGCGGAGCGCACGGGTACGGCTAGTTGTTTTATAAACAAGACAGTAGTTTTTTTTCGCCTCCTTTCATAGATGAAAATATTATCAAAAGGCAAATATTGTAGATTCATGATTGCTATTTGATATGTCAATATTTAAGTTTATTTTCCGTCATCAGTTTTAATATTGACGCATACAAGTTGTTAACTTTTTACTCCAAAAAAATTATCGTGAAAATGCCAATATTTGCCATTGTCAGTCAGAGTTGAAGTCCAAGTTTAAATAATTTACCTAATGTTGCATAATTTATGGACATGATAAAAAATTCATAAAAAATATTATTGTGCAGTTGATTGAATTGTTTACATTTAATAAACAAAACTAAAAATCAAGAACCGTGCATTGCAGAAGTAAACTTGAGGGATTACATCTTAAAGTACCCTAATTTACGTTTTAATAGCATCCTTCATGTTTAAAATTTGAAGTTGCGGTTGTTTTAAAATATTTCGTAAATAATTTCATATTCTATTGAATATTGTGTTAATGTATATTTCCTAACCACTGATTTTAAATTTATATGAGAGAATTGATTATGATTTAATTATGTACTACATTCACTCTATTGGAAATTAAAATTAATTGGAATCTTCTTTTCTGACATTAATTTTATGAACGTATCAATATTATTTTAAAAAATATATTTATTTCTTTATTGTTAATATTAATGCGATAGGCTATCTAATATAATAATAATAATAATAATAATAATAATAATAATAATACTTACTTATTTACTTACTTACTTACTGGCTTTTAAGGAACCCGGAGGTTCATTGCCGCCCTCACATAAGCCCGCCATTGGTCCCTATCCAGAGCAAGATTAATCCAGTCTCTATCATCATATCCCACCTCCCTCAAATCCATTTTAATATTATCTTCCCATCTACGTCTCGTCTTCCCCAAAGGTCTTTTTCCCCTCCGTCCTCCCAACTAACACTCTATATGCATTTCTGGATTCGCCCATACGTGCTACATGCCCTACCCATCTCAAACGTCTGGATTTAATGTTCCTAGTTATGTCAGGCGAAGAATACAATGCGTGCAGTTCTGTGTTGTGTAACTTTTTCCATTCTCCGTGTAACTTCATCCCTCTTAGCCCCAAATATTTTCCTAAGCACCTTATTCTCAAACACTCTTAACCTATGTTCCTCTCTCAACGTGAGAGTTCAAGTTTTATAACCATACAGAACAACCGGTAATATAACTGTTTTATAAATTCTAACTTTCAGATTTTTGGACAGCAGACTGGATGATAAAAGCTTCTCAACCGAATAATAACAGGCATTATCCATATTTATTCTGTGTTTAATTTCCTCCCGAGTATCATTCATATTTATTACTGTTGCTCCCAGGTATTTGAATTTTCCCACCTCTTCAAAAGATAAATTTCCAATTTTTATATTTCCATTAATAATAATAATAATAATAATAATAATAATAATAATAATAATAATAATAATCTCTATGAGACGATGAACTAAGGTCTGTATTCAAGCACGAAGTGGACATTTTGAACAGTTCATCTAACGAAATGTAAACAATGTATCGTACTAATTCCAGCAAACAAGCGTACTGGAGTTCACTATGATCATACTTGCAAGCCCTGCTCTGAAACCAAGCATTTCCGGACCCATGTTGATATAACCATTTTTCTATGCATATGAAGAATTCATACGTGAAGTTTTGCCCACATTTTTTAGTTACACCCTGTATAATGTTATAATTCTCTCCTTTGACGTTCATGCTTCGTACCCCTAAGTAATACTGGATTGGACATGGTTTCATAAACATGAATTGTAGCGGGATTTAACGTTTTATCGACACCATGGTCTTGGTTTTGAATCCCGACTAGTTCATGAATGTTTGTCCGTTTGTTAATATGATGTTCCGAGTTGTCTTTGGTGCAGGTCAGGCGTTGTACAGGGACATCATTTTATTTTTACTAACATTTCTAATATTAACCTGGCTATACCTTTGGATCAACGATTAAGAACCGGAAACACCGTTTACTATCCCTTTCCACGACTAGGAGTTCGATGATACTGGCGTAATATACAAACAAATCACATTACTACGTATAGGATGGAAGAAAAGTAGTTCATCCAGTTACGTCAACTAGGAAATATCGCGATTTTGAGTTTGATAATTTTCGTTAGGTTTTTCTTTAATCAAAATACACTACAGTATTAACAATGAGTGTTTTTACTCACGAACCGAGCTTTCCATGCGGACGTATTCATTATGCAGTGCATATTATACTGTCTACAGCACATTAGCGTACACTATAGAGAATGAAGTTAAATTGAAAAATAAACATAATATGGATATTTAAACACATTTTTGAAAATGGTGGCCGTTCATTTCGATACAGGCTTCAGTTCTAATGTGCATATTATCGCACTATAGACTATTGTACATAATTCCAATTACCAGGTTCGTACTTCGTATCGGTAACTCATATTGAAATAATTCTTATCTTCTCTATAAAACAGACCTTACGTACTGTAACTTCAATCTTCACTTCTGCCCGATCCGAAAAGATAAAATTACTCAGACATGCTATCTACTGTCCGTCCAAGTGGTTACGTCGCAGCGTCTTAGAAAGGGAGGAAATCACGTGACAGTTAATTACTTAACGAGACCATTTTATTTAAGTTATTTTAAACAATTGTATGGGTATAATATTACGTAGACGTCCAATTCCTAACAGAAATTAATGTTCTCAGAAAAGAGCTAAGACAGCCCAGCCACTAGCATTTACAGAGAGGCGAGTAGAAGCAGGTGGGGGAAACCGGGATGCGACGTAGGCAAATGAAAATTGATGCAATATTGAAAGCTCTTTCGTCACTGGAAAACGTGAACATATTTTTGGAACGTACTGTTTACTATGACTGTAAGGCTACTATGACTGTATATGCGGTCTTGGATCTGTGAGGAGGACGGTTGAACTTCATTAGTAGAAGGGATGTGAGTGAAGTACATTAAAAAACACAGGTACAATAAAAATTGAAGTAAAAATAAAATGATGTCCCTGTATAACGTCAAACTCACGTAAATCTCGCTATATGAGGTCGAAAGAACTGAAGAAATGGGTTAAATCTGAAACCCCTGCACACACCCACTCGTGTATGAATATGTAGACTCTGTAAGCAAATTGAATTAATTCTTGTGAATTTGCCTGGCCGGTCGTCACGCCGTGGTTCTCGTCTGTTTATACGAATCAGCCTCCAGAACTCTTAACGCAGTTTCCGTGGATACGCGCCGCTACGTCTGACGTCTCAAGTCCACAGAGCTGCAGGGCTTCCTTTCTACGCTGCTGTGTAAACACATTTCATACAGGATGTTCGAAAGTAACTAAGTACCTTCATAATTCTATTATCAAATTCGTTTCCAATGAAAAAATATTAGTAGTGTATGCAATAGTGAATTATCGGACATAGTAGTACATTATGCAACGAGCCTATAATGGTAGTAATTAAGACGCGAGTATGTTTGTTTATGAAACAAACGCAAGCGAGTTTCATAATTTTCATACGAGCGCCTTAATTACCATTATAGGCAAGTTTTATCTTTATGCTCGACCATATTTCTAACTTGAAATTATTCATAAGTATTCATGTTATAGTTATGTAAGTGAGGAGCGGAACTGACCTGAATTGTGAGATGTGCGCAGACGCGAAAGTATTGATTTTTTCCGAAGCACTAATGTCATTGACCTTGATATAATCTAGAGAATAACATGAACATTAGTCTTTATATAACCTGGAAAGTCCACACCTGTGGAATAACGGTTAGCGCGTCTAGCCGCGAAACCAGGTGGCCCGGGTTCGATTCCTGGTTGGCAAGTTAGCTGGTTGAGGTTTTTTCCGGGGTTTTCCCTCAACCCAATATGAGCAAATGCTGGGTAACTTTCGGTGTTGGACCCCGGACTCATTTCACCGGCATTATCACCTTCATCTCATTCAGACGCTAAATAACCTAAGATGTTGATAAAGCGTCGTAAAATAACCTACGAAATAACCTGGAAATTGATTTAGAATTGAAAAACGAGATGAAAAAATGAATTTATTTGAATACTATTTACAATTAACGCTAATTATTATAGTAACAGAACATAACCTTTTGCGACACTATTGGATTTCCAGCCTCCGTGACGTTTCGCTAGTTGTCTTTAAATTGCATATCCGAGAATAATCGCTACTTGCGGTTTTATAATGCTACAATGGTGATTTTTCATTGGCTGAACAACTGAATTATAATGAATAGGTGTACTATAATAAGGTGCATTAAAGGGCTACTACCAGGTGTATAATTACTACATTTCGGCATGGTCGAGCATAAAATTATTTATGCGATTTTAGACAAATGTAGCAGATAAACAGAAATTTAAAAACACATATATTCATTAATATTTGCAGATGACCTAGTTTTAATAGAATCTACAGAAAATGATCTATGATCTATAATACCCGTACATAATTTAAATATCATTGCAAAAAAAATATAACATGGAAATAAATACAGGAAAAAAAAAAAACAAAGTTGTAGCCTTCTGGAGAAAGTACTCTGTCCCTAGTAAAATATGTTCAGAAGGCACAATAGAAATATTTTACATATTTTGGCTGCAAATTAATATTTGATAATGATAATACCTAAAAATTATAGCAAAAATGAACAGGGTAATGAAACCTTCTCTGGTACAGAAAATAACCATAACACGCCTTTACCAAACCTTTGCAAGACCTGTACTCTGTTATGGTAGTGAAGCATACGCTATTATTATTATTATTATTATTATTATTATTATATACGTAAGCATTAAAAGAAAAATTGAAACAATTTATTGGTATTAGTATTGGGAAGTAATTGATAAATATATAACTACAGTATATAGAATTTCATACCAACAAATAACAAAAGAAATAAATGAGGGTAAAAACTTCAGTGTACGGATTGCTGTGGGAATCTAGGGGGGATATCCCGCTATAACCGAGATCATGTAAGAGTTGGTGCTGGTGGAAGAAAAATCTGATTGCCGCTTGAGGTAGGAGAAATATGAAAGTGGTGATAGTAGAGGAGAATTCTTTAAATTTTGCTGAAAATCAGTTCATAATAAAATTATTTTTAAAATTTCAAAATAATACCTAATTTACAGTAAAGTGCTATATTATTATAACCTTAAATGTTTACCCATGAATTTCATATTCGCAGAAGCATGTATTATAATCTCTGCTTTAAAAACATTTGAATGTGAGCATACAGTAGGATCCAGTTATTTGCATAGGAATTATCTAATGGAATAAATTTCACACTTGTTAAGTAGTTCTTACCGGTAATTTAATTTTACTTTTAAACTCATATTCTTGCCGTGAGATAATTTGACTACAGTCTTTTATATATTGTATAAGGTTTAAAAGGAAAATACGTTGACAGAATACAAAATAAAAACTTGTACGAAATAAAATTTAGAAATGATCCTTTTATTTTAATTTTGTGTTACTACACCATACAGGCATTCCAGTTGTCACGGATGTTACATTTTTACTATTTTCAAACTCTATATTTTTAAAATGAAATGACTTTTGTCAACTTTTATTATTAGAATCAATTAAGAAGATCACTATCATTTTACAGAAAAAAAGTTGTTGGATAAAATATATTACTATTGCAGAAAATAAAGAAAATGTTTCGTTTCGGATGTTACAAGATTTGTGAACTCACTTCACACCTTATTAACAAAAAGTGTAAAACTCAGATCTCTGCCTTAAGCAAAAAGAGATTCATTCTCACAGTGTCCATGCGAAAGCTATGCAAATCTCATGGCATCCAATTAGTTCACCAAAACATAATCGGTAAATATTTTACAGCTGTTTCTGCCATATCACGGATGTTACACACATTTTGTCACGGATGTTACAGATGAGTTAATGCCCTTCATTTTCTTTTTTCAGTTTCAAAACAACTGTGATGTTTATAAGTCAAAATATTCACTTGAACTCTAAGATTAATTGTTATTAACCCAAACTACTGAAAATAATGACAGAGTAAAAAGTTTCTTGATCATGGAACTCTGGAATTAACAGTGCAGGCTCTCAAAATATTTCTTGAACAATAGCTACTTGAAAAACATAAATTAACAGCTGATCTCTCTATGAGTAAGTGCAGCAGACTTTATGGGAACAAAACAGTACCTATTATCCAGCCAAGACCACTTAGATTCAATGCCCCTAAAACTTGTAAAATATTTTCCTTTTTAAAATAAAACATTAGAATATTTCAACGTAGGGTCTTGTCTATGTCTTACACTAACATTAAATAAATATTTTCTTGTCTTCGTTTCTCAAGACTCGACCTGGCACGGATCCCTATATTTAGGCTGTGACATAGTGATAATTAATTAATTCATAGTTTTCTGCCCAACAGCAGGTCTTTCATTGCAAACCCAGCTTTCTCCAATCTTCTCTATTTTCCGCCTCTTCATAATCTTCGCATGTGATTCATATATCTTAAATGATATCCGTTCTTAAATTCCTTTATACCCTTATGTTTTTCTTCTTACTATTTGTTTGTACTTCATTCAGTTTTTCCTTCAAGTAACCTCTCTTTTTATTCCTAAGTGTACGACTTGCTTCCCGTCTTTCATTGAAATAATTATCTCTCTTCTCCTCAACTGGATCCTGTTAGAATTTCAATTTTGCCTGGTTCCTTCTTTCTACTGCCGTGCAACAATCTTCATCAAACCACGGTTTCTTTTTCTTAGTTTCATAATAACCTATGCTCTGCTCAGCTGCAATTTTGATACTATCTCTGATATTTTCCCACACGCTATTAACATCTAATTCTTTCTCAACTTCGTTGGAACTTTCTGAAGTGGCAAACCTATTCGAAATTTCGACCTGATAATGTTGCTTAGTTCCCTCGTCCTTTAATTTCAGACTATTAAATCTACTAATATTTACTTGTTGCTCTACTCGCTTGGCTACTGATAGTCTTTCTCTTAATTCTCCAATTACCAAATAATGGTCAGAATTAGTCTGCCCCCCTGAAAGTTCGAATGTCTATTATAGGTTCGTTCCAACAACAGTCAGGAACCGTCCGTAACCATCGTGAGCATGCGCAGTACAGAAAAAGCGTTCCAACACAATCCGAACCAGTCCTGAACCGGAAACATGTACTGCAGTCGGGCGTTCCAACAAACTTTTGACACGGGTTCGGAACGGTCAGAAATAATAATAATAATAATAATAATAATAATAATAATAATAATAATAATGATGATTTATTTAACCTGGCAGAGTTAAGGCCATACGGCCTTCTCTAACACTCAACCAGGAGTGAAAACTGCGTTACAAAAACACTACAAATTTACAAAGTACACTGCAATTTTACACACAAAACTGAATAAGATAATAATAATAAAATGTAAACAACAAGTAAGAAAAAATCAGACATAATATATAACATACAGAAAGAAAGAAAAAAGTATAATAAAATGTGAACAGCAGGTCAAAAATAAATGAGGCATACAAAGTATAAAAAAATAAGACAATTTTTGATAATAATAATAATAATAATAATAATAGTAATAATAACAATAATAATAACAGGCCTAATAGTAATAATAATACTAATAGTAGTAATAAAATAGTGCAGTACAAAGCATACAATGAATACAATATTTTTAAGTACACACAGTAAGGAAAATTATGATTATATATAGCTCAACTTATCACATTAGAGATATACCGTTATCGGAAAATATGAAAACAAAAATATAAAATAAGTTAAATATCACTAGAACATAAAAAAAATGTAAATACGTGGAAACATGCAAATAGTCAGTGGATTGAGGCATGTACGGAAGAGTACGCGAGACGCGCATGCGCATAAGCTCACCAACGTCTCCTGGATACTGAAGAAAGACATGATCGACTGTCCACATCAATGAGGTTAAGATGAAAAGTGACAGTGCAGACGAATAATAAAACTAGAGATTTAATTTAAATTTTCGCCAAAAAGAAAGGGAATGGGAATTATTTGGGTATTGAAATATTTAATTACAATTTCAACATGCAGCTTTTATTAAAGGTATAATAAATAACTCACGTACATTAATAATTAAAAAAAAGAACTATTTTTAGATGAGAGTCCCCCAGTACACGACATTGAATTATCGGAATTCTTGCCTTCCATATTTTTTGTCATATTTTTATAGAAAATGGTCGAAATTCTATTTTCTGCAATTAGAATTAGCTGCGAAAAGATAATAATAAGCATTCCGTTCTTAGCAAAGATGATCACAGTTATAGCATCTCTGGATTTAGTACATAACGATCCGCGAAAGCGTTCCAACAGCGTCCAGTCCAGTTTGAATCCCACAGCAGATGCCCAACTAGCGCATGCGCATAAGATGGTACAGGAACCGTACACGAACTGATCCATGAACCGCTTGTTGGAACGAAGT
Source organism: Periplaneta americana (assembly GCF_040183065.1). Classification (NCBI taxonomy): domain Eukaryota; kingdom Metazoa; phylum Arthropoda; class Insecta; order Blattodea; family Blattidae; genus Periplaneta; species Periplaneta americana. Next base: position 204,567,757 of record NC_091119.1, on the reverse strand, counting down.
TTATACTAGTATGTCTCCGTTTATCTATCAAGATGTGATCTATTTGGTTGTGTGTCAATCCATCTGGAGAAGTCCAAGTATATTTATGTATATTCTTATGGGGGAATGTTGTACTTTTGACAGTTAAATTTTTGCAAATTAAGCTTTCAGGAATAACCCCCTGTAAAGTTAATTTGAATAATTTCGAGGGAAAAATTGTTCCGGGACCGGGTATCGAACCCGGGACCCTTGGTTAAACGTACCAACGCTCTCCCACTGAGCTACCCGGGAACTCTACCCGACACCGATCCAATTTTTCGCTCTATATCCACAGACCTCAAAGTGGGCTGACAACCGTCAAGCAACCAACATTTGAGTGCACACTAACTCTGTGTGACTTTAAATTGTGGTTTCCTGTTACGTACAGTGACGTGTATTATGCAAATCAAGATTTCAGGTATAACTCCCTGTAAAGTTGATTTGAATAATTTCGAGGGAAAAATTGTTCCGGGACCGGGTATCGAACCCGGGACCTTTGGTTAAACGTACCAGAGCGTTGATACGTACCAGAGCGTTGGTACGCTTAACCAAAGGTCCCGGGTTCGATACCCGGTCCCGGAACAATTTTTCCCTCGAAATTATTCAGTTAAATTTTTTGATGTCGCAAAGTTGACTAACCTAAATGATAAGAATATGAAACGAAAAAGAATAAATAAAGAAGAGAGTTAGCGAACATACTCTAGCTCTTGTTTGGGACAGGGGAGTCGAACCGTGCAATTGCTCTCCAGAGGGGACGTACGTGTGATTGATCGATGCTGGAATTCACCCGGTTGACCGGCTGCACTCTCCACACGGCAGCCATAATCATTCACATAATCCACACCTCAGGGACGCTTTTAGACCGCGAATATGACGCTACAAAACTACCTGTGACTTAACGAAGGCGAGGACGGGGGAATTAGACAGGAAGCAGAGCCTTCTTTCATTGAACCTTACCCAGTGAATAAGATACTGCGTCAACTAGCGTGGAAGCCAAGATAGTAAGCTTGAGAAAATTACTGAACTCCTTCATTTGCATCATCATCAGGGACCGCACTTTGTTCCAGGATGTTACAATATTAAGTATTACTGTAGTTTTTAAGTGGACGACGCAAGCGAAGTACTTGACTGGCGGCTCACGAGACTCTAGTTTTGTATAGCCTAGTGGTACAGAACAAAAGAAGAACCACTTTAACAATCACATTAATATTCACAATTTCCACTATTTACACAATGTACGGTTTTAGGCGTAATAGAACAACTATTGACCAGATATTTTGTATTCGACAGATAATGGAGAAAAAATGGGAGTATAAGGGTACAGTGCATTAGTTATTCATAGATTTCAAAAAGGCGTATGACTCGGTTAACAGAGAAGTTTTATATGATATGCCTACTGAATTTGGTATTCCCAAGAAACTAGTTCGATTAATTAAAATGTGTCTCAGTGAAACGTACAGCAGAGTTCGTATAGGCCAGTTTCTGTCAGATGCTAAAGCAAGGAGATGCACTATCACCTTTACTTTTTAACTTTGTCTAGAGTATGCCATTAGGAAAGTCCAGGATAACAGAGAGGGTTTGGAATTGAACGGGTTACATCAGCTGCTTGTCTATGCGGATGACGTGAATATGTTAGGAGAAAATCGACAAACGATTAGGAAAAATACGGGAATTTTACTTGAAGCAAGTAAAGAGATAGGTTTGGAAGTAAATCCCGAAAAGACAAAGTATATGATTATGTCTCGTGACCAGAATATTGTACAAAATGGAAATATAAAAATTGGAAATTTATCTTTTGAAGAGGTAGAAAAATTCAAATACCTGGGAGCAACAGTAACAAATATAAATGATACTCTGGAGGAAATTAAACACAGAATAAATATGGGAAATGCCTGTTATTATTCGGTTGAAAAGCTTTTATCATCCAGTCTGCTGTCAAAAAATCTGAAAGTTAGAATTTATAAAACAGTTATATTACCGGTTGTTCTTTATGGTTGTGAAACTTGGACTCTCACTTTGAGAGAGGAACATAGGTTAAGGGTGTTTGAGAATAAGATTATAGGAAAATATTTGGGGCTGAGAGGGATGAAGTTACAGGAGAATGGAGAAAGTTACACAACACAAAACTGCACGCATTGTATTCTTCACCTGACATAATTAGGAACATTAAATCGAGACGTTTGAGATGGGCAGGGCACGTAGCACGTATGAGTGAATTCAAAAATGCATATAAAGTGTTAGTTGGAAGGCCGGAGGGAAAAAGACCTTTGGGGAGGCCGAGACGTAGATAGGAGGATAATATTAAAATGGATATGAGGGAGGTGGGATATGTTGATAGAGACTGGATTAATCTTGCTCAATGGCGGGCTTATATGAGGGCGGCAATGAACCTCCGGATTCCTTAAAAGCCAGTAAGTAAGTAAGCAAGTAAGTAAGTACACTATGTACACTAGAACACGCTATTTTTACTATTTACACTATGATAAAGAATGTAGACCTACTTTGATCACATTATTTACACTATTATGTACAGTGTTGGGTATTGTAATGCAAGGTGTTTTATTTCATAATACTGTAGCCTACTTATTTTGTAGATTGTGTGCAATAGAGTAAATAATATTTGATAAAAATAAGCCCTCATTCTTTATGATAGTGTAAATAGTGAAAATAACGTATTTTATTTTGCATAGTGTAAAGGGCTGTCAGATTAGCTAATTTCAAAAGCCGATTGTCAAAAAGATTGATTTTCGTCTCTAAAATATATTTCTTCAAATATTAATTTTGTATTTATTTTTATATATAAATCCCACAAGGGTAGCTGCCCTTCAGTAAGGGTTGCCAAAAACACAGCATACTAAACAAATAAAATAAAAATAAACATTTGCGTTATTACTATTTACGATTATTATTTTCAAATGGAAGCTACTCTTGGGAAAGTACTTTTATTCAATAATTATTAATAATCAAATAGAATATAAGGAAATTTAGGTGTACAGGTGATTACGTAAAATCTGAACAGAATATTTCATTACGTCTATAGCAATAATTTTCAAAATATTTAAAGGAATTCCAAAAGACTTAAAACATCCAACTGAGAATTTTGGAATTGTTCCACTTGCTCCGAACAATAATCCAAATACTTCAATCTGTCCTTGTATATGATAATAATCTCTAAAGTATTGAATTGTAGGGTCATAGATGGTCTCCTTTTCTTCATGTACTGCTACAGGTTGTTCAACTGCAGTTTCTAACGCACGGTGGGATCGATGATAATTGCTCTGTCATTTTTTCTATCAATGGCAATGATAACAACTCGCCGAGAACTTCCATCTTTTGCAAGGGAGTGGACTTCTTGGTGAACCTCGTAGAAAGAAGGAAGACTTTTAGCAATTTTTTCTTCATTATGTTAATCATTCCTTCGATCCAAATTGAAATAGGGTTTCTATTTATCTGGAGGTTCAATAAATAAACATTAGAAGACTTATGTCATGAGAAGACGAATGGACCCACAAACATTGTTACCAAAGGTTTTTCATTATATAACTGCTTTAAAAATAGTTTGTTTCGGTGAAAGTCTATAAATCGATATTTTTCATTACACTTCCTATAAAACTGTAAACTGAAAAACTATTTACAGTGTTGCTATGGATACCTTGGCAGTGCGTGCTTTTGTTATCTTGATGTTTTATTTGTTGATTTCATATCTGCAAAGCCTGTTGGGTTGAACATTGTTTCACCGGCCGGAAATAATGTAATTAGGTCGTATGTCTAACGATTCCCTCGTGCTCGCTGAGTGGCGGCATGGGGGCTTCAGCCCTCTGTCGGCCGGAGCGGGAATACGAAACCGGACGGTAATTGGGTCCTTTGCTGTCCTAACTGAAGCAGTGCCCTTCGCGTTTAAAAAAGAGATCTCCGGGCCCTTTAATTCCATCCCACATCTAACTTTACATCTTATCAATATGGCATGTAGGGTATCTCATAACTTCAAGAATGAATGCAAGGTCTAAAAATAATTTTAAAACGATCATATAAATTATATACCCTTCATATCAATCATTCGTCTTCCAAAGCCGCCTCAAATAAACGCAGGGTCTTTTATTTTCACTTTATTATAATGTCTGATTGAGGTAGCACTGACATAAAATGCATTGTTATTTTGAAATGCCAGAAAGTTTGATTTGACTCTCAATGCAAGAAAATCACAAGCAATCCTAGTGGGATATCAACGTCTATTATGCAACATTACTCCTGCTCTTCCAGTCAAGCTAAACGACACAATAATCCCTTTTGCTTCCTGTGTTAAAAACCTTGGAGTTTCTTTGACACGTATTTAAACTGAAATTATCAAGTAACCCATATTATCAAAAAAGTGCTTTCCATACTACATTCCTTAAACAGCATTCGAAAATTCCTCCCGCTATCACTCAAGAAAATACTAGTGGAAACACTAGTAATGCCCCACTTCGATTATTGTGATTCTCTACTGACTGACCTCAATGTCAACCAGTCGCAAAGATTACAACGTGTTCATAATTCTTGTGTTCGCTTCGTCTGCGATGTCCGTCGCGCTGACCACATTACCCCATCCTTCCAAACTCTAAACTGGCTACGGCTTAACGAACGTAGAAATTTTCATTCTCTTGTTCTCCTTTTCCAAGTCCTTCACACCTCTACACCTACCTACCTTGCCTCCCGTTTCAGTTACCTGTCATCATATCATAATCTCTCCACACGCACGCAAAATAGCCGAATACTAGCCATACTAACACATAAGACATCATCGTATTCATCATCATACACAATCTCGCTTTCGCGCTTGTGGAATACCCTACCCAGTGACATCAGAGACTGTCGGAATTTAGTAGCGTTCAAAAGCAAACTTATTAAGCATTTTCTTACTGCGTAGAGTAGGTTTAATTTTTACTTAGTTAATAAAAAATTTTTCTCTCTTCTTAATTTTTACAATGAACTGTCTAGCTTTTATTAGTCTGTTAATCTTTTAGTACTTTGATTTTTATTGTATTTGTAAATTCAATATTAATTGTAATTATATTTGTAATTGTATTCTTAATATTGTAGTTGCAATAACTGGTAGAGGCGAAGAGAAGGCCTGATGGCCTTATCTCTACCAGGTTAAATAAATAAATAAATAAATAAATAAATAAATAAATAAATAAATAAATAAATAAATAAAATGCATTTTTGAAATTTTTGTTTCTTTGTTTGTTTGTTTGTATTTATGTTTGTTACCTTTTTACTCGACAATTGGTGAATCGATCTCTATGAAAGTTGTTAGGGCCTATAGGCTATAAGGTAAAGTACTTTCTGCTTAGATTTTAAGGTACATAGCATTAAAAATACTTCCTTTAAAAGAGGGGTTATAAGGGGGCCTGAAATAATAAATAAAATATCTCACTTATTATTGACCTTTTAGGAGAATGTTACATACCGGTAACAAATGTTTCTTAAAAAATGTTCCCTGCGAGTTTAATTCCATGAAAAATGTTCATAGTATTCACAATTAACGAGATATTATTTATTTATTTATTCATTTATTTATTTATCTATTTATCTATTTATCCATTTATCCATTTATCCATCCATCTATCTATCTATCTATCTATCTATCTATCTATCTATCTATCTATCTATCTATCTATCTATCTATCTATCTATCTATCTATCTATCTATCTATCTATCTATCTATCTATCTATCTATCTATCTATCTATCTATCTATCTATCTATCTATCTATCTATCTATCTATCTATCTATCTACCTATCTACCTATCCACCTATCCACCTATCCACCTATCCACCTATCCACCTATCTACCTATCTATCTATCTATCTATCTATCTATCTATCTATCTATCTATCTATCTATCTATCTATCTATCTATCTATCTATCTATCTATCTATCTATCTATCTATCTATCTATCTATCTATCTATCTACCTATCTACCTATCCACCTATCCACCTACCCACCTACCCACCCACCCATCCACCCATCCACCCATCCACCCATCCACCCATCCACCCTATCCACCTATCCACCTACCTATCTACCTATCCACCTATCCACCTATCCACCTATCCACCTATCCACCTATCTACCTACCTATCTACCTATCCACCTATCCACCTATCCACCTATCCACCTATCCACCTATCTATCTATCTATCTATCTATCTATCTATCTATCTATCTATCTATCTATCTATCTATCTATCTATCTATCTATCTATCTATCTATCTATCTATCTATCTGTCTGTCTATCTATCTATCTATCTATCTATCTATCTATCTATCTATCTATCTATCTATCTATCTATCTATCTATCTATCTATCTATCTATCTATCTATCTATCTATCTATCTATCTATTTATTTATTTATTTAACACCGCTTGCTCCCTCCTCCAAGACTGGAGTTCGATGATACTGGCGTAAAACACAAATCACTCTACTAGGTATAGGATGGAAGAAAAGTAGTTCATCCATTTACGTAAACTAGGAAATATCGCGATTTTGAGTTTGATCATTTTCATTAGGTTTTTCTTTAATCAAAGTACAGTACTGTATTAAGAATAAGTGATTTTACTCACGAAGTGAGTTATCCATGCGAACGTATTCATTATGCAGTGTATACTGTCTACAGCACATTAGCGTACAATATAGAGAAAGAAGTTAAATTAAAAAATAATCATAATATGAATATTTAAACACAATTTTGAAAATGATGGCCGTTCATTTCGATACAGGTTTCAGTTCTTTTGTGCATATTATCGCACTATAGACTATTGCATCTAATTCCAATTGCCAGTTTCGTCCTTCGTACTAGTAACTCATGTTGAAATAATTCTGTACCTACTCTACGTACTGTGAATTCAATCTTCACTTCTGCCCGATCCGAAAATATAAAATTACTCAGACATGCTATCTACTGTCCGTCCAAGTGGTTATGCCGCAGGATTGTAGAAAGGGAGGAAATCACGTGACAGTTAATTACTTAACGAGGGCCTTTATTTAAGTTAAATTAAACAGCTGTATAATATTACGTAAACGTCCAATTCCTAAGAAAAATTAATGTTTTCAGAAAAGAGCTAAGGTAGCCCAGCTATTCCAGAGGGGCGAGCAGAAGCAGGTGGGGGAAATCGGGATGCGATGTAGGCAAACGGACAGTACCTGTGCGAAAATATGATTCAATATTGAAAGCTCTTTCGTCACTGGAAAACGCGAACATATTTCTGGAACGTACTATACTCAGTAACTCAGTACTGCTTACTATCTGCGGTCTTGGTTCTGTGTGAAGTTGGAACTTCCTTAGTAGAAGGGGTGGAAGTGAAGTACATTCAAAAACTCAGGTACAATAAAAGTTGAAGTAAAAATAAAATGATGTCCCTGTATTTTATGCCAGTATCATGGAACTCCAGTCGTGGAAGGGGGTAGCAAACGGTGTTTCCGGTTCTCAACCGTTAATACAAAGGTATAGTCAGGTTAATATTAGAAATGTTAGTAAAAATAAAATTATGTCTGTACTGTACTATTCTTCCTCATATTTAAGGACAAGATGACTTTAAGATCGGTTTATAATGTAACGTTGTTAAATCTGGATAGAAGTCTGTAGGAAGTTCATAGCACCGTCTGTCTGTAATTACAATGACAAAAAAGAGTCATTTTCTGCTTCGGGGTAAACATATTCTCACAAATTTTCTGTTTACCCGCGTTTTCCTCGTCTGTTTGGCTTCTGCTGTGTTTACAGTTCTTCACAGTAAGGGCCCCAATTCAGCTATTTCGCTGTATTCAATCTGATAAGGGCGACACACAAAGTACACAATGAAATATCAGCCGCGGGGGGGGGGAGGTTATGTGTATGTGCTCTGGCCATTAATCAATTTATCTGAACGACAAATATTCTCAATGGGGAATGTGGAGGCGGCTATTAAAGGTTCCCGGGATCGGATCCCTCTGCGCCCTTCACAAATTAAGCAATGTGTATATTTACACGCGCACTGTATAACGGAAAACACACCATTAACAACAAAAGCAGACAGAGCATGTGAACAATTTTTCACACCACATGTAAATTTAGATTTATATCTGATATCTGCCATGGACAGCGAACCAATAGTCATCGAACCCCACAAATTTCATTTCGAACTTCAGCACGTGTAGGATTTGATGATAAAATGTGTACGCCATGTTGTTGAAATAATTGCTGCCCCAACACACGAATATTAAAAATATAACATTCTCTAAATTCCATATAATATAAAAATGTAGTTAATACCAACAGAAATATTGGCAAGAATGTTTTGGACTCTCCAATAACAGCACGTTGATCTGCGGTACTTCTCTGTGTTGCGCCTAGTTAGAGATTTCCTATCAAAGGTGTATACCCTATCACTAACAAGAGACACCTAATTCCCAACAATCCCCTACCGACTCAAAAGCCAACACTTCGAACCTACTTTCGTAACAACGCAGTTTCTTTCTGGACATGGCAAATTTGGAACTTCCTAGTTAGAGATTTCCTAACAAGGTGTATACCGTATCACTAACAAGAGACACCTACTTCCCAACAATCCCATACCGACTCAAAAGCCAACACTTCGAACCTACTTTCGTAACAACGCAGTTTCTTTCTGGACATGGCAAATTTGGAACTTACCCAGTTAGAGATTTCCTATCAAAGGTGTATGCCGTATCACTAACAAGAGACACCTACTTCCCAACAATCCCCGACCGACTCAAAAGCCATCACTTCAAACCTACTTTCGTAACAACGCAGTTTCTTTGTGGACATGGCAAATTTGGAACTTCCTAGTTAGAGATTTCCTATCAAAGGTGTATGCCGTATCACTAACAAGAGACACCTACTTCCCAACAATCCCCGACCGACTCAAAAGCCATCACTTCAAACCTACTTTCGTAACAACGCAGTTTCTTTCTGGACATGGAAAATTTGGAACTTTCTAGTTAGAGATTTCCTAACAAGGTGTATACCGTATCACTAACAAGAGACACCTACTTCCCAACAATCCATGACCGACTCAAAAGCCATCACTTCAAACCTACTTTCGTAACAACGCAGTTTCTTTCTGGACATGGGAAATTTGGAACTTACTTCGACAGATTCAACATTCCAGCAGACATCGACTCTACATGCTCCTGCCACGAAGACCTTCACAGTTTGAAACACCTTCTATTTGACTGTCCTGTTATTGAAGCAAAGAGATTTCAAATAAAGACACATCTTCTGGACTGCGACTCCGAATACCGGACTCCACTATGTGAAGTGATTAATAGTAATATGCGTTACAAGAGCGGTATGTTGAAGTTTTCATGTTCGAGGAAAAGTTTGAAAAAGCGAAACGTAGTTGAGCTTTTTTAATTTCCGCGAATTGAAAGAAAATATACCGCTCGTGTATCCTACATTATTTTGTGCGAAGATCGTTTATTACATACCTGAAATAGGAGTTTCTAATTCGTTGCAATGAAATCTCCATCTTGGTTTCTGTTCAATGACGGAAAATTTGCAAAACAAAAATATCTATCTTCAACATTGTTGCTATAAATTTTTTCTGTGTTTACTATACTCCAGCAGGCCGTGATATACGTCTGTCTTTTTTTCCCCCAGTCTATGATGAGTCTGGAATCTTGTTGATTTTTTCACAGCTTCCTTAATGTTACTTGCATCACGAATGCAGTAACTTTAGTGGAGTTATAGAGTTTACTTAATTTTTGGAAATATTTAAAAACAATAATTAACAGTGCAATTTAGGTGAAATTGCAGTGCTAACTTTCCAATTTATAATTAGTACTATATTCAACGTCTCTAGAAATAATATGTTAAAAGCCTAAAGCAGTAAAATCAATATGTCACTTAAGCGGTAAGAAGAGGGAAATTGTTGTGTGTGTTAGGTTGGGAATACTGAATGTGGAATTTTAGACTTTCCGCGGATTAGTTTTGTGCGGAAACCAAGCAAATACGCACGATCTCGCACAAAAAACCTTGTTGCTACAGAGAATTTATAGACTTTCTAAACTTTATATTTAAAAGACTGTAGATACACATTTCACCATTATCTGTGTAAAAATAAGTAGTATAGATAAGTAGTATACCGTATAACAAAAGCTAAAACCCTAGCATACCGCTTGGTGATTTAGGGTTCTTTTCCACGGATATTTAATAGTAATATCAAAGGTGTATTGTGATAGTCATGAAATCGTGGCCTATTTTTAAGCCTTATGGAAAACTCGACTGCTACAGAAATATCTTTATCATTTTGCTTGTCTGAAATCACTATGAAATGTTGTTGATCAGAAACTTCAATATTACTCCAGTGTGTTGGAAATTTTAAAAACAGAATTGAAGACCTCTCCAGAAAAGGGATATAATATCAAATTATTAAAATACGTAACTTAGGTGGAAAAAGTAATTTTTAAGCTTTCATTTATAACAATAAATTATTACATCCAATAGGTTACAATTTGTAAAACAGTTATATTGCCGGTTGTTCTTTATGGTTGTGAAACTTGGACTCTCATTTGAGAGAGGAACATAGGTTAAGGGTGTTTGAGAATAATGTGCTTAGGAAAATATTTGGGGCTAAGAGGGATGAAGTTACAGAAGAATGGAGAAAGTTACACAACACAGAACTGCACACATTGTATTCTTCACCTGACATAATTAGGAACATTAAATCCAGACGTTTAAGATGGGCAGGGCATGTAGCACGTATGGGAGAATCCAGAAATGCATATAGAGTGTTAGTTGGGAGGCCGGAGGGAAAAAGACCTTTAGGGAGGCCGAGACGTAGATGAGAAGATAATATTAAAATGGATTTGAGGGAGGTGGGATATGATGATAAAGAATGGATTAATCTTGCTCAGGATAGGGACCAATGGCGGGCTTATGTGAGGACGGCAATGAACCTCCGGGTTCCTCAGAGGCCAGTAAGTAAGTAAGTAATAGTTTTATAAACTAGTATCCTTGTTTAGTCAAATACAGAGCTTCTACAAAAGACCTTTCCGGTTTCGAACACATGCAATTTACGTTCTATGTATCTGAGGTGCATGAAAATAATACCAATGGAAAGAGAAACTCAAAAAGTTTAGTTCCTTATCTTAAAGGAGTTCAATGTGTCCTACCTTGGTAACACTGCTCACATCAAGCCTATATTCACGTTACACGCAGATACACGGATTTTCGATCCCCAAATTCTGGTTATGGTTCTCATCGGGGTTATGTTTGTTCACCTTAGCAGAAAGATGAAAAGTGGCTTAGTCATCATCGTTTTCAATTAAAGTCTGCATACATATGCAGAAATTTCTTCGTAGCACTTTGTAGTCTGGTTTTAGGGCTTGCAGCAACTGTAGTCGGTACGGATGAAATCGCAACCGCTTGCAAAGAATCTTGCCTTAAAAAGGCCCACTGGGTGGATCTGCACCAACTTTGTTCAGTAATACCGTTGCACATTAATAACCGACTGGTTCACATGAAAAAATCAAGCTTTTCTATTCTCTATAGCAGCCATTTCGCCTCAAAAATTATGAGACAGTGTTACCAACTAGGAAAACAATGTCACCACAACTAAACTTTTTTAGTTTCTCTTTCCAATGGTGCTATTGCCATGCACCTCAGATTCATAGAACGTAAATTACGTGTGTTCGAAACCAGAATCTTTTTTAGGCCCCCTGTAGTTATGATAGTAAATATAGGCCTAATATAATATGCCTCTGAAATTACTTTCCTTTCTCCTGAAACATATATTAGGCCTATAGTTTTCTTGGTTACGTCTTTATTCTGGAGAAGTCTTCAATTTAGTTTCCACAGATTTAGGGATTGTTGTTTCTTGTTGTTGTTTAGTCAATTGTCCGAATACAGGTCTGAACCTCACAAGTGATATCAAGAAGGCGCCATTTATCAGGCAACTAGACCAGGAGATAATGGGGTAGGGTGGCGATTTAATAACAAATACAGTTAAGTTTATAAATTAAACTTATGTAGTGGAGTCTCCAAGACAAACGATCATCAAATGTAACATCCAAAACGGTGATCTTGCATGGTGACTACAGGACCAAAGAGCGCGCCTCCTATGGAATCAGTGCCTTTAGTCTTTCACACGAACGAAGATGTAATGGCCAAAACTCTGATATCGAGAGCTAATGATGTTGTATTCCAGGCATGTCAATTGATGCCCACAGGAGCAAGCGCGCGCTTTAGAACCCAGGAGAGCCTGAGCGCTTTACAGCGGAAAGGAAAGAGACAGACGAAAGAGGTGGTATATGCCGCTTGGTCGAGCTATATTCAGGGATGGCCAGCACTGATTCAATAGATAAAGGGAAGAGAACTTTTTAAAACTGTATCCATGTTAATTTTTAGATTTGCCTGAGAAGTATAAGTGCATTATAAGAATGTAAGTTTTAATTTTAATGCTCATTTTTCACAAGTTTGATTTTTTTTATTCAAAAGAAATATTTTCTCAACTTTTCGTATAGAAAAGTGAAATTTTCAGGTATAGGCCTATTTATTTAGTAGCTTTACAGAATGTTTTCATAAATCTAATATACCGTATATACGTATTACTGAAGATAGTGTATTGAAAATTTTGAAAATATTCGCATGGAAATTGTTTGTAAGGAAATGAATTAACAAAGCAACTACTGTTACATCATAAGCAAAAGATACGTGCCCATGTGTTGTAAAAATGTCAGCTCTATAGCTTCAGCACATTTCGAGAAAATAATTTAATATTCTGATGTTAGGAAGTTGCTAACCAATATCACCTTAAAAGCGTAATACGATAAGAGTTTTGTTATGTAATATTAGTTACACTTAAAGCATATATAGCACTTAGGTAACTTTGCTTTGTACTGTAATATTGTTTTGATTATTTTATTGATTACTTTTATTAGGTTAAAGGTACCATCAAAACCAATTCCAACTTATCATGTCATACTCAAACTCTGTTTTTTTTTGGGGGGGGGATATCACTTTCTTTATGATTGATGTATTTCATCCATTTAGTACAATATAGTTGTACTACTATGGAATTTATGTGAATATTTCTTCTTTACTCTTTATTATGTTATTAACGTTTAAACACAAGTGCAATATTAAGAAATTGGTATTAGTACTTTTGTTTTACAGACAATATAGCTAATATTAAACAGAAAGAAGCCATATAAAAATAACGACATAAAATTTCATGTTCCGTTTGAAGTTTGTGCACCACTGTTTTCTTAATCCAACAGGTTGCTTAGTCATATACACAACCCTTCCTCTTTCCATACTTAGCGCTTGCTGCCCGCGCACGACGTCAAGGTCAGAAAACGCGCTTGCTTTGACATCACTGTTGTATTCTATTTAATATGAGGAATACGATACACAGATACCAAGAAAATATTGAACGGCTGAAAGGTTGAAGAAGTTAGTTATCTTGAACACCCGGTATAAAGAAATGTGGTCTTTGCTTATATATGTTTTTCGTTGTATTTTCACGTTATGTAAATGCTGAGGCTTTCCACGACATCGTTTATTCCGTTCCGTGTCGTCTGCCGTGACGAACCAGAGAGCTAAACCCAGTATTAAATTAAAATTTTATAATATGCAAATTTTTTTGTGAAATGCAAATTCTTTTTCCCACCGAAAGACACAAGCTAAAAGGAGAAAACTAGATATTGTCATTTCTCGTGATAAATTATTTTCGCGTGTTTTATAAAACGAAACAATTCTTGTATTAAAAAGGTGTGTGAACATTTACAAAGGCGCCTGGATCGAAGGAAATTGAATATACTGCACAGCATACAGCAAAAACCTGATTACGTAGCAGGCGGGTTTATGCCGCATAAGCCCAATTTTCTTTTCAATTCTATGTATCTGCACAAGTGTGCGCGTTTCTAAAATAAAAAGACTGCATAATAACTTCGTATTAAATGCACAGCGAAATACCTGCTGTTCTACAGCGGTTTGTAACAACGCCAGTGTTGTATCTTGCTTGTTAGGGCACGATAAAGAGAAACAGCTGAATGCTGCTTTAAATTATGAAGAAAATAAAATCATTGTTCTTGGATGTTAACTGAAAAGTAACGGACAAGAGTAGGAGGCGGCGCTGATAGGTTTGTTTGGAAGGAAATTCCACCCTAAAAATTAATGATGAACTTATTTATTTATTTATTTATTTATTTATTTATTTATTTATTTATTTATTTATTTATTTATTTACTCTATTTTCATTTTTCAGTCAGTCATACATTTTATTTCTTTCGTTTTTATTTATTCTTGCATACTTTTTACTCCTTTCTTTTTATTTATTCATTCACTCTTTCTATTTCTTTCGTTTTTATTTATTGTTGTATAGTTTTTATTCCTTTCGTTTTATTTATTCATTCACACTTTTCATTTCTTTCGTTTTATTTATTCATTCACTCTTTTTATTTATTTCGATTTTATTAATTGTTGCATAGTTTTTATTCCTTTCGTTTTATTTATTCATTCACTCTTTTCATTTCTTTCGTTTTATTTATTCATTCATTCACTCTTTTTATTTCTTTCGTTTTTATTAATTGTTGCATAGTTTTTATTCCTTTCGTTTTATTTATTCATTCACTCTTTCTATTTCTTTCGTTTCTATTATTTGTTGCATAGTTTTTATTCTTTTCATTTTATTTATTCATTCACTCTTTTTATTTCTTTCGTTTTTATTAATTGTTGCATAGTTTTTATTCCTTTCGTTTTATTTATTCATTCACTCTTTTCATTTCTTTCGTTTTATTTATTCATTCATTCTTTTTATTTCTTTCGTTTCTATTATTTGTTGCATAGTTTTTTATTCCTTTCGTTTTATTTATTAATTCACTTTTTTATTTCTTTCGTTTTTATTAATTGTTGCATATTTTTTTAATCCTTTCGTTTTATTTATTCATTCACTCTTTTTATTTCTTTCGCTTTTATTAATTGTTGCATAGTTTTTGTGCCTTTCATTTTATTTATTCATTCACTCTTTTCATTTCTTTCGTTTTTATTAATTGTTGCATAGTTTTTATTCCTTTCGTTTTATTTATTCATTCGCTCTTTTTATTTCTTTCGTTTTTATTAATTGTTGCATAGTTTTTATTCCTTTCATTTTATTTATTCATTCACTCTTTTTATTTCTTTCGTTTTTATTCATTGTTGCATAGTTTTTATTCCTTTCATTTTATTTATTCATTCACTCTCTTTATTTCTTTCGTTTTTATTAATTGCTGCATAGTTTTTATTCCTTTCATTTTATTTATTCATTCACTCTTTTTATTTCTTTCGTTTTTATTCATTGTTGCATAGTTATTATTTCTTTCATTTCATTTATCCATTCATACTTTTTATTTCTTTCGTTTTTATTAATTGTTGCATAGTTTTTATTCCTTTCGTTTTATTTATTCATTCGCTCTTTTTATTTCTTTCGTTTTTATTCATTGTTGCATATTTTTTATTCCTTTCATTTTATTTATCGATTCATTCTTTTTATTTCTTTCGTTTTTATTAATTGTTGCATAGTTTTTATTCCTTTCATTTTATTTATTCATTCACTCTTTTTATTTCTTTCGTTTTTATTCATTGTTGCATAGTTTTTATTCCTTTCATTTTATTTATTCATTCACTCTTTTTATTTCTTTCGTTTTTATTAATTGTTGCATACTTTTTATTCCTTTCATTTTATTTATTCATTCACTTTTTTATATTTCGTTCGCTTTTATTAATTGTTGTATAGTTTTTATTCCTTTCATTTTATTTATTCATTCACTCTTTTTATTTCTTTCGTTTTTATTAATTGTTGCATAGTTTTTATTCCTTCATTTTATTTATCCATTCACTCTTTTTATTTCTTTCGTTTTTATTCATTGTTGCATAGTTTTTATTCCTTTCGTTGTATTTATCCATTCACTCTTTTTTATTTCTTTCGTTTTTATTCATTATTGCATAGTTTTATTCCTTTCATTTTATTTATTCATTCACTCTTTTTAATTGTTTCGTTTTTATTAATTGTTGCATAGTTTTTATTCCTTTCGTTTTATTTATTCATTCACTCTTTTTATATCATTCGTGTTTATTAATTCTTGCGTAGTTTTCATTCCTTTTGATTTATTTATTCACCCTTTTTATGTCTTTCCTTTTTATTTATTCTTGCACAGTTTTCATTCCTTTCGTATTATTTATTCATTCATTCTTTTTTATTTCTTTCGCTTTTATTTATTCTTGCATAGTATTTTATTACTTTAGTTCTATTTATTTATTCATTCATTCATTATTTTGTCTTTCCTTTGTATCTGTTCATACATTCATATTTATTCATATATTATGTTTACTTTTTTGTTTTTTATTAATTCGCTCCTTTTATTTATTTATTATTTATTCATTTATTCATTCCATTAATGTTTTGTTTTTACATATTCGTTCTTTTCCTTTTACTTCTTTCGTCTTTCATTTATTTAAGCGTTAATTTTATTATTTTCGTTTTATTTTTTCATTTTCATTTATTCATTCATTTTTTCTTCAGTTTTCATTTATTCATTATTCTTTCCAATTTTTTCGTTATATTCATCCATTCATTCTTCTTATTTCTTCAATTTTTATTTATACAATCATTCTTTTTATCAGTTTCTTTGTTTTCTATTTTTAATCCTTTTTAGTTCTATCGTTCTTACTTACTCACGAATCCTTTTTTATTTCTTTCGTTTTTATTTCTTCATTCATTCATTCCATTTATTTATTTCATTCTTATCTAGCCTATTCATTATTCATTTCTATTTCTTAGGCTTTTACTTATCCATTTATTCGTTTATTGATTTTTTCATCATCCAATTTTTAAATTTATTTATTTTGTATTTATTTATTCATTCACTCCATTTCCACCAATTTATTCAATTATTCATTTATTTTATCTTTTCTTTTCATTTTTTACTTCCTTCTTTCACCATGCAGGCCTATTACTTCGTCCCCTTTTTTGTTTTCCTGTTCCATTTCCTTTACTAAGTTACTTATTAGCTTGTTATTTCTTTCTGTTTCCTTTCGTCCTTGTATTCAGTCTCTTAGTGGTTCCTCCTGTCCTTCAACGTTTTCGATCTCTTTTGTCCCTATCGTCCTCTATTTCTGTCTCTGCCTGAATATCCTTCGAGCATATTACACGATCACTGTAAAATTTATTCAGATGTAAGCAAGCACCTTTCTGTGTTACTTAAAGGAAGCTAAATTCGCAATCCACACAACGCTTGGTTCATGCAGACATAGAGCCACGCTGACTGTTTGTTGTCTGGGCAACCCTTAGCCCAGGTCAACTGGCAGTGCCGCAACCCGTCACACAGCATAGGATTTATAGTGGGACTCGCTCGCAGCTTCATATTTCTTTTATTATTATAGCAGTCTTGAGCCGTTCGTGTAAGGGTCGGCGTGTCGTGAAAGTATAAAATTTGATGCCATATAGCACTCCGCTGTGTCTCACTTGTGATTGGGCCCGGCCCGGCTCCTTGCTAGATTCATTTCCTGTGCCCTGTAATTTCCTGCTAGCCCCTCCTTTAATTCACCTCCCCCCCCCCCATGAGTCTTTCCACAAGTTCACTCATCACCATCGGCCTTCGTTTGAGCCTCCCAGCTCCAACACCACACACATATATAGGTATATAAGTATATAATATATAAGCCCTGTAGTATATACACACATACATAGAGAGAGAAAGAGAGGGCGTCCTCGAGGGTAGAATTCCCGTAGATCCCAGCTTCTCTATTGCATTGGAGACTTGAGGAGGGAGTTTTATATTAACTAATATTTCACTCTTGATGAAAAAGAGCGAAAAAAAAGGAGCAAGAATCACTAAAATCGCGATTACAGAAGAAAATCTCCAAGAAGGATTTTTACTGCTCTCTCCATGCTAGTTCTATGGGATTCGCTAACTCAGTTTTTGCCGCATATAAGTTATTGACTAAGTGTGAGTAGAAAATGGGACGCTATATGAAATCGCGACTAAATCCTTGGCCATGACAGTTACAAGTCGCAGGAGATGGATGCTCTTATCTCTTGAGTTGGTTTACGACCTCGCCGCTGCTGTATAATGTAATGATAACCGCAACTTGTTCTCGGGGGCGTCATCTCGCCTGCTAGCTACCCCTTCTTCTTATGTTGCCTGTCATATATATCTAGCTCTTATTTACGCTTCTTATTCTTCGTTTCCAAGGGCTTCTTATTGCATTTATTATGTTACACATCGTTCTTCATATCCTGCGACCTCTTATTGCATTTCTTCCACTTTTTATTATTTTACTCCACCTCCGGTATCCTATTTTAATTCTTCAGCTTTGTCTTGTTCTTATAACCTGAAATTTTTGTTCTATTTTCTTCTTATTTTCCTCCCAATTCTTATTATAGATTTTTTTCTTTTTTTTTTCGGATTATTGTCAAGTTTTTGTCCTTCTTGATAATAATTTTCGTTAATAATAATATTTATTTATTTATTTAATTATGTATCTATTTATTTATATATATTTATTTATCTATTTATTTTTATTTATTTATCTATTTATTTATTTATCTATTTATTTATCTATTTACTTATTTATCTATTTATTCATTTATCTATTTATTTGTCTATCTATTTATTTATATATTTATCTATTTATTTATTTATCTATTTATTCATTTATCTATTTATTTATCTATCTATTCATTTATCTATATATTCATTTATATAGTTATCTATTTATTTATTTATCTATTTATTTATCTCTTTATTTATCTAGCTATTTATTTATTTATCTATGTATTTATTTATTTATCTATTTATTTATTTACCTATTTATTTATTTACCTATTTATTTATTTATTCATTTATCGATTTATTTATTTATCTATTTATTTATCTATTTATTTATTTATTCAACTATTTATTTATTTCTTTATTTATCTATTTATTTATTTATTCATCTATTTATTTCTTTATTTATTTATTTATTTATCTATGTATTTATTTATTTATTCATCTATTTATCTATCTATTCATTTATTTATCTATTTATTTATCTAATTATTTACTTATTTATCTATTTATTTATCTATTTATTTATTTCTTAATTTATCTATTTATTTGTTTATGTATTTATTTATTTATTTATTTATTTATCTATTCATGTATTTACTTATTAACTTATTAATTTACTTACTTATTAACTTATTAATTTACTTACTTATTAACTTATTTATTTACTGATTAACTTATTTATTTATTTATCTATTTATTTATTTATATTTTTTTTATTTTTTTATTTACTGTAAGTTTTGTCGATATTACTTGACACGAACATAAAATATAATAGGCCTACAACCGGCAATAAAAATTCAACTTACAATATCAAAAAAATAGGCAAAACATCACTGCTAATTTCAACTTAGGCCATGTTTGATGAGTAATTTAAAACCAAGTATAAACGATTAGATAAAACAACACTAGTGTAACAATTCTACTTTCCATAAGTAAAATTTCACAGCGACACAAATCACAACACCTAGTTCTCAGTTAAGTTTAAATAAAAAAAGAAGTATTTGTACAGTTTTAGCATCCATTTTGTCATATACTAAATATCTCTTTGTTTGTCTTGAGGTCCCTGGTTCAAATCCCGGTCGAGACAATTACTAGGTTGAGTTTTTTTCCTCTACCCGGTATTAGCAAATGCTGGGTAACTTTCGGTGCTGGACCCCGGATTCATTTCACCGGCATTATCATCTTCATTTCGTTCAGGCGCTAAATAACCTGCAATATTTATACAGCGTTGTAAAATAACTCATTAAATTAAACAAAAATTGTCGTGAGGTACTGGCTTAGATTTTACTGGCTTTTGTTTTCCTACTACTAGAATCCATGAAGATCTATGAACTTCAAATTACCAACGTCAACTTTGAGAGGAGATTCCTCCTTGCAGCTAAGCATATCCAGTATCTTCTGGCTTCTACTTACACATGTCTGGCCGCGCTTCTAACATACTTAATTAAAACATGTTACTATAGTAACAATATCGCTTTGAAGGTGGAAAAGCTATTCTCCATTTCAGTAACAATAAACAAACGGGATAGCCTAATTAGAAAAGAAAGTAATCCTATTATTTTCTGATTGAATCATTGCAGTGTTTTAAATGACAATGTGCATGAATAATTATTGTAAACAATGTAAAATATCGCATTTTGAAGCATAGCTGAATCGTGAATTGCAGAAACCACACATGTCCATTTGGATGCTTCATTGCACACATACACGTAATATAATCACGTCAAACTTTTTCACCTCTTCAAATACTAACATGAGTCGTCCTTCACACAAGTTCATCGCGTGTACACACTGATTACGAATCCAAAACGACCAACATGAAATTGCCATACTTTAAAAATGTATCAATATGAATGAACATTGCACTCATCTCACACGTACGTAATACAAGTCAAGAATCATCTGGTGAACAATCATACATAGAAGATTCCAACAAAACAAATTGTATTACATATAAAACATACAGTTTTACAACATTGTAAATAGAGTTGGGCCGATTCGTGAACGAATCGTTCATTCGAACGACTAATAATAAATATTCGTAAGAATCGATTCGTGGTATCAACGAATCGCCGTTCAAAAGAATCGTAAGGAATCGTCGTTCTAACGAATAGTAACGAATCGGCATGGTATCGTAACCCACGATTCCATTTACTTGTTTGATGTAACCTGTCAACGGACATTTCCGAACAGTGCCGAATGCTCCCGAGCGAGAGTGAAATCAAAATACTGCATTTGTTAAATGTGAGAAATAATGAACAAGAACCTGAAATTTGCATGATTAAATAGAGATGTAATGCAAAAAATATACTTGATAATAAGATTCAGTTAATAAATTATAATTAAGAAACACTAACTTGAATAATTTTGTAGACTAATGGTGAATGGTTACAGCCAATGAGAAAGAGACAATCCAATGTCTCGCCTCTTATGCCATCTATGCGAGAGATGTAGAACGTTTTTATTCTACCCGTGGTTTGCAAATGAAAGTGTCCTGTAAGTCGTTCGTTGACGAATCGTTGGAATCGCAGACTAGGAAGAATCGTGAACTCGTTGACGATTCAAAAGAATAGTTAGAATCGCAGACTGGAAGAGTCGTAAACGAATCGTTAGAATCGATTCGTAATGTGTGATTGAATCGTTGGAATCGACTTCTGAAAAAGAATCGTGTTGCCCAACTCTAATGGTAAATATTAATTAACTTTGAACTTTAGTTATGCGATTTTTTTTTTTTTTTTCAAGTAACACACCAGGAGAGGTCTTTTGCCTTGTCTGGATTTCACATGAAACGTGAGGAGGCCAGGTTCGAATAATACAAAATCATTTGAATACAAATGTTACATATACACAACAAAAATCATTGGATCAATTGGCTAGTAAAGCTTTTGGACGTCTGTGTGGGCCTATGATGTTATAATTTCCAAGAGCGTTGAGAAGTGTATTTGGATGCCCCTGTAGATATCTGCCGTAGAGATAGTGATGCGTCGGATTATGATGCTTTGGATGGATTAGAGACCCAGGTCCTCATGATGTTTTATTAATTACAACATCAGCAATACTTGCATAAAATTCACGTCAAAACTGTATCACATATACATAAGTATAAACTTTTACATTCTTCATTAACGTTATATCGCCGTTGTTCCTGCAGTAACTCCTACGTGCAAAATATAAAACTTTTCAGTAGGAAGAAAAAACACATTTATTCCTCCTATGGCAGCCGTACATAGGAGACTGTGAATTCTTACATTTTAGAAAGGAAGAAATATAATTACATATAGGAGATTTTATTATTTGCTGTATCACTATTTAATAGTATATACGTTACAAGAGCGGTATGTTGACGTTTTCATGTTCGAGGAAAAGATTGAAAAAGCGAAACGTAGTTGAGCTTTTTTAATTTCCGAGAACATGAAAACAAACATACCGCTCGTGTATCGTTCATTATTTTGTGCGAAGATCTTTATTACATTCCTGAAAGACGAATTTCTAATTAGTTGCAATGAAATCTCCATCTTGGTTTCTGTTTAATGACGGCAACTTCGGAAAACCAAAATATCTTTCTTTAACATTGTTGCTATAAAATGTTTTCTGTGTTTACTATACTCCAGCAGGCCGTGATATACGTCTATCTTCCCCCCCCCCCAGTCTATAAATGCGAACTTAAAACAAACGGTAAGGTTATGTAATGATTTATTTTTCATTTTAATATTTTAACAATATTATTTATATAACATATTGCAGTAATAACATCGGCATCTGCAATCTTGTTGATTTTTTCACGGCTTCCTTAATGTTACTTGTATCAGGAATGCAATAAGTTTCGTGGAGTAGTAGACTTTACTTAATTTTTGCAAATATTTAAAAACAATAATTAACATTGCAATTTAGGTGAAATTGCAGTGGTAAGTTTCCAATTTATAATTATTACTATGTTAAACGTCTCTAAAAATAATATGTTAAAAGCCTGAAGCAGTAAAATGAATGTCGCGCTTAAGCGGTAAGAAGAGGGAAATTGTTATGTGTGTTACGTTGGGAATACTGAATGTGGTATTTCACACTTACCGCGTATTGGTTCTGTGCGGAAAACAAGCAAATACGCACGATCTCGCACAAATTAATTATAATAATAATAATAATCCGTGGCGCTACAGCCCATGAAGGGCCTAGACCGACCAGCCGGCTGCTGGCCTCACGCCCACATGTCAAAGCAGAGGTGGACGATCATCCAACCAGAATGGAGGTATCGTGTGGTTAGCACGATGATCCCCCCAGCCGTTATAGCTGGTATTCGCAACCGGATTTCGCTACCTATCGTAGCTTACAAAGTGCATCACGATGCTGGGTGGGCACCGGTCCCATACACTGGCCGAAATGTCATGAAAAAATTTCTTCCCCTATGAGGACTTGAACCAGCGCGCATTCCGTAACGCGAGTCCTAGGCGGGATGCCTTAGACCACGACGCCACGGCGCGGGACACTATTTAA
This sequence comes from Periplaneta americana, assembly GCF_040183065.1. Lineage (NCBI taxonomy): Eukaryota > Metazoa > Arthropoda > Insecta > Blattodea > Blattidae > Periplaneta > Periplaneta americana. The sequence continues at coordinate 204,544,670 of NC_091119.1, read as the reverse complement.
ATTAATAGAGCAAAAATCTGAAAATCGATAAATATGTCACATAGGAGTTACTGCAGGAACAACGACAGTATACTAATAGTGCTATTCAACAAACACAAAATATGTAACATGAGTTCTATGTATTTTATATTTATATTTTATATTTTTTTTACATATTACTATTTCGGAAAATCAGAAAAACCCATATACAAATCAATCAAATTGAACACATTTGTTACAACGATATTAGACTCTCATTAGATATAACTCATGATTTTAATTATTGTAGTTTATTGCTATATTTATCACAGTGAACTATATTGGACTTAGGTTTTAGATATCGTTGTAACATTTGAATATCTGATGATGCCGTATAGGCGAAAACGTTGATATATTTTCTTGAGTAAGATATATTAGCAAATATTAATTTGCAACAAATTATAAATCATATGATTGAGAAACTTTAAATAAACTTATAATCTTGAACTGATTTATCTGAAAAATCAAAATGAATTGTAAGATTTCATATTCTAGCTGAGAAGCGATGTACGAATACCATGGAATGTAAATAAATACAATACAATAACGTGTATTGTCTTTGACTTTCAACCAATCGCAGATCAGTCAGTGACGTCATATTGTTTTGGCCTAGTAAGTCCTTGGCTTGGAACACATTTAGGACCGAATTCATAGTCAACACTTATCGTAAGGAAACACTTAAGCAGTTGCTTATAATAATTTCCAATTCATAAATCCCACTGAAGTGAACACTTATTCAAATAAGGTAGCTTGTCAGCTTACTCAAGCGTTTCCTCATATGCATTGTAATCAGCTGATTCGGTATACAATAGATGATGATTATGATTTAATTTAGTTTATTGAGTTCTGTAATTAAAATGAAAATGAGTTTCGGCAAGCAAAAGATATATCAGAGATATGGAAAACCCTTTAGAGATGTATAATGATCAACAATTTAAGAGGAGATACCGTTTCGACAAGAACACTGTTGTGGATATTCTGGTGTCTCTCATTTCAATTCACAATACAACCATGAGGCTTACCGATTTCGCCACTGCTGAAAGTACTGGTTGCTTTGAGATTTTATGATACAGCAGCATTTCAGGTAGATTTCAGTGGCATTTTTTTTTCGAAAAGTATTCACGTCCCAACAAAGTGTTATTTGCATTTTTGTTTGTATTCTACTCAAGGAATAAGCTGTTAAAATTTGCGTAATTATATCACTTCCACTTTGTTTACCATAAAAGTAACTGAAAAATAAATAAAAATGATTTACTTACAGGAATATTTCCCGAGTTTGCATTAAACTCAACTGCAATTTTGTTCCATGTCAATTTCTTCCTTTGGAGAGAACAATTATCATTTTTTTTTTTTTTTTTTTTTTTTTTTTTACTTTCGACGATATCTCCGTATTTCATAACTAGTTATCTTAGCTCACTTCTTTCTTTTCTGTAAAATGCTTTCTGGACATCTTGTATAATTTTTAGCTCTATAATATTTACTTCTGTATTTGTGTATGACAATAATGCCGATTTAACAATTTGAAGGCGCTGGAAAACAATCGAATGTAGGACAGGCTCACGTCTAGCCATGTTGCCATATTTCTTTCGATGTCAAGGGCATGCTCAGGGCATATGAATGAGTAGCGTCTCTGCAATACGATCTGAAATAAGTGCTAAGGAAATGCTCATTACTTAAGTGTTTCCTAATTTTATAAGTGACGACTATGAATTCGACCCTTACTGTAATTCTGCCATTTGTTTTCACGTGATACAGAACTGTTAAGAACTACTGTATGTCTCAAAAATTGTTCATGGAGATATAATACCTCCAGTCGATCTCGGATATCTTGAGCATGCAGAAGCTGTATCAAAAGTGAATTATTAAAACAGGCAGGCCTGTACACCTGTACCCGTCCGTGAGGGGATATGGCTTGCACCATAATTCTAGCGAACGCACACGCACTCCGTTGGCACCCCTGCCACAAATAAATCACAGTAGCAAGTTAAAACCCCAATGGATCACGACGTATGATCCCGCATTGTGCAGGGACAATGGTTCGGCGGACTCGGCCCCGCTGTTGCAGGGTTTTGTGTAAAACTCTCCAAAATGCCGAGTGCTGTGTTATTGCGGATAACATCACTGCTTCATATTCGGAATATCCGGTATTCGACCCCTGGGGCACCACTATCTCCACTGCTGGGATTTTTGTGATTTATTTCTAGTTTTCGTACAATTGAACCAGCAGCCTATTTTATCTTTTTGTAGAACAGAAGGGATTTGAGAGCATTTCTTTTCAGGGTAGCTTTTATGCTCGCAGAAATGTGTGTCAATATGTGCAATTCTTCATCATAAATACAGTTTCCTTCAAAAGAATGCGTTTTTGTTAGTAATGCTTTTAGAATTCCTCATCTCGACGGCAGCAAATAATCCGTGCGGGGATATAGGTTATTCAGAGAGCGTTATGTTCCATAATGTAAGACAGGCGACGTAAACATTGCCGGCAGAGAAGGGTAGAACGATAACTGCTAATCAACTAATGACAGAGATATCATTCAACGCTTGTTTTAAAGTTTGGCGGGGTTACAACGCTTCAGACCGCCCAACTTCAAGTCTACCATGGAATGAGGTCACTGCAATTGGGTCAATAGCAATATTATCCTTCACCCTTCCTCCGTTGGCAATGTTTACTTCGCCTGTCAGATATTATGGAACTCAGTATAGTGTTACTGTTGCATACAGAAGTCTTGTAATCCTGTAAAATGTCAATTTCCATATCTGCGAGTAAACAAACTTTCCATCATTCTCCATTGCGAAAAAAGCTGTTTTTAGCATAAATTTTTTCTGTGCACAACAACATTTTCTTAGTAATTGCACAGGTTTTGTTCATATTAATCATCTTCAGCAAAACTGAAACTAACACCACTGCTTACCATCCACACCTGTGGAGTAACGGTCAGCGCGTCTGGCCGCGAAAGCAGGTGGCCCGGGTTCGAATCCCGGTGGGGGCAAGTTACTTGGTTGAGGTTTTTCCGGGGTTTTCCCTCAACCCAATACGAGCAAATGCCGGGTAACTTTCGGTGTTGGACCCCAGACTCATTTCACCGGCATTATCACCTTCATTTCATTCAGACGCTAAATAACCTAGATGTTGATACAGCGTCGTAAAATAACTCAATAAAATAAAAAAACCACTGCTTACCACGTGTTGTTCAGTTTGATTCTTGTTTCTTACTTAACATACAGTGACAATTAATGGAAGCTGGGACTACATGCCTACAAGAAAATTCTGTGCTCTGTCAAGAATACCTGTACTCTGGTCAAAGATATCTGACCTACAATTTTAAGATCATGTAAGCAAACTTTCTAACTACGGGATAAATCAGAACCCCAGATCACATATTAACAGATTCATCAAACTTACAGACTTTGAAGGAAAACAATTTTTATCAGTTTCACTATTCTGCTATCTAGCCACTGTAGAATAAGTCACGTTATAACTGTTATTCGAATTGCATGGAGCAACATTAATCGATTATTATTGAAAAGTCGCATATCTACTTTTTTGACAAATTGAGCTATGACCACCATCATATTCTACTTAGTGTAGCGAACCGTTTGCTGAAGAAAAGGCACAAGTACAGAGACATCACTTTATTTTTACCAACATTTTTAACATTAACCTGGCTATACTCGGAAACACTGTTACCCCCTTCCATTACAGGAGTTTGATGTTACTAGTGCAATATGTAAACACATCATTTTACTAGGTATAGGAGGAGAGAAAAGTAGTGTATCCATTTATGTTGTAGGGAAATACGATATTACGATTTTCAGTTTGATTATCACTTTTACGAAATTTATCAAAATACAGTAGAGTAGTAACATTTTTTTTTTCAAAAACTCAACTTTTCAGGCGGCTATGTTCGTTACGTAATGTCTACTTTATTTAGCATATAGTATAGAGAGTGCATTTAAATTGAGGGAGTCATAAGTAAAGGGCTGTAAGTGCACTTAAGTTACTTTTGAGAAAATGGGGTTTAAATATTTAAGCTTTCGTAAAATCGGTGAAATTTTTATTTAAATTTTAATGTGTGATGCGATTAAAATATCCCTTTGCCACTAAAATTTTAGATACTTTAGCTTACACTGGATGCACTTAACTCATGTTATTACAAATTTCACTAGCATTCCTTTGCTTCTAGCCACCTCAATTCAAAATAAGCTAATCTGAATTTTTAAACAAGTTGCTGAAAATGGTTGCCGTTCATTACAATGCAGGCGTCAATTCTTTTATGCATATTATTAAAAACATTTTGAAGCATATTCTCTGAAATTTAATTTATCGTTTCTTTAATATAATTTATTATTAATATAGGTTCTTTCTTCTATAGAAAACGCAACCATATTTGTGAAACACACTATACACTGCAGTGTTTACTTCAGTGCTTGAAGACTTCGAATGCAACAGCGGCCGTAAGTTTGTGTGTCTGACGGGAGCAAGGACATTAGTGAAGGGGTGGGAGTGAAGTACATTAAAAAATGCAGGTACAATAAAAATGCAAGTAAAAATAAAATGAAGTCCCTGTATGTGCACTCTACCGGGTGTTACAGTGTAGAGAAGTTTCCGCTTAGTATTGAAAGGGCACGTGTCCAGGACATGTGATCTATCAATAACAAACTCTCTTCTTCTCCCATCATTCTTTACATGTACAATATAAAACCCCATGATTCCATTCTTTGTTTACAACAGTTAAAAATAGAGAATAGTTGAATCATTACCAGGCTTCGAGACTTTGGACCCGATACAATAAGTTTACTGTGCATGCACTATAGCTTGTTGACTCGCTGCAGGTAGTGAAAGGTAGAGATGTGTTGAGGTAACAACGTTGCTATTTAGAGTAGAGTACGGTAGTATGGGGAAACACACATATGTACATTCTGAAAGTAATTTACATTACACAATGATAATGTCAAAAGAATGTGAAAAGCATTTATTCTCCTGTCTTTTATAAGCATTTGTGTTTAATTATACACAGTGTTAATGGTGGAAATAAGCATGTAGCAATTTTAATTTTTTCATTTATCCTATTGGTCGTCTTTAGGAAGTGCAGTTACAGTACCGAATTGCAATGTACCTACTACAAGATACAGTACATTGTCAGTGTCTCAAACGTAAATCTTTTTCGGTTATCTGCCAAAGTTTGTACTGTGAAAAGCTGCGCTCTACGTCGCATGACTTGATAGGAGCAAAACGAAAAAACCTAACATCATTGCAGTCTCTAAGAGACAGTCCTTTATTCTGGGGTAACTCTATGTCCACTAATTTGCTGTTTACATTACACAATGTTCCATATCCGTTATTTTTACATAAAATTGATTTCCACTTCTGTTTAACACGTTCAGTAACGGGTGTACTTGATGTCTCATTAATTCTCTGCATCATTTTCTAAATTAATTTGAGGGATTCCGGCATCTCTTGCTCTGACTTTCCTAACCATGTAATAGTTTCAGACACAGTTTGAAAATAGGTTTGTATGAAAACCAAATTATTCGTCAGAACCTTCAAATCCAGAGCGTTTTTCTTTGCGTATTTGTTGGCATCCATTCTACAGTACCTCCACCCACTGTACGCTTTACCACTATACTCAGTACGCCGTTATGCGGATTTCCCACTGAACTGCTCTATTGGATCCGAAGTCTCGAAGCCTGATCATTACGGAAGGGAGTGCCTAAAGATCATAAAATATAGATTAGTTGCTATGGAAACAGCGTATAGCTTACACTAAGGGAGGTACAGAGAAACATTCACGTCATGGTCGTAGGAGGATTTTTCGCTTTATGAAAACAAACGAGGATTTGTTAATATTTGGAACTAATAATAATAATAATAATAATAATAATAATAATAATAATAATAATAATAATAATGTGACAGAATTATTTTCGACGTCAGAAATATATAGTTTGAGAATATTTTCGCCGTTCGCAAAGTATAGCCTGTGTTGCAGTCGCTTGGAAACGCATTGACGAATGCTGGTGTCGTAGCCAGAAGTCGTAACAAGCTTGCGTCGCCACAGAATACCTTGTGTTCTTCGTAACTCCATCGTTTATTTCTCAACTCGCGGCTACGTCATAACTTCCCGCTGAAATATCTCCTCGCATGACAACACGTTCGTCGCATATTTCTGCCTCCTGACGGACGATCGCAGTGGCTGCGTCAGGACAGCTTTATTCTTGGAATAGACGAGATCTTTCAGTTCCTGAATACAGTCCGTAATACAAGGTAAATAAGAACAAATTAAGACAATTACGTATTGGATATTGTAGTTTATGCTTTCACAGTAAAAATTTTACTTTCCCAGTAGTGTATTGGAGCTCCCACGTCTCAGAATTTCTCACAGATTTCATCGTCGATGGAAAGTTAGAGAATTGCGGGCAGTTTCGAAATGTTGAGTGCATTAATTCCAAACCTATGGTAGGAAACTAAAAATACAATATTCCGAAATACTTCACAACTTGTTATAGGCCTATATCCTCCAATCACAATCTAAACACCAGGTCACAGGAGAGCCAAATCCTAGCAATTCCTGCCCATAGAACATCCCACTATTCATCCTCTTTTATTGTCTCAGTCCCCCGTGAATGAAATTCTCTACGTCAGAAGATTAGGGGCTGCCAGACAATAACCACTTTCAGGAAAAGACTAAACGATTTCTTACGGGCGCAGTCAAATTGAAGTTATAATTGTGATTGAGTTTAATAATTTAATTTAATTTAGGTATGACTATCGTTACTATTATTATTATTATTATTATTATTATTATTATTATTATTATTATTATTATTATTATTACATAATTATTTTATTGGTGTTGTGAAGATGAAAAGAATTGCCATTGTATTATATTAATTATATATTATATTGTCTTGTATTGTTGTATTGCATTGCTTTGAATTGTATTGTATTAATTATGTTATATTCATAGCATTGTAGTACTTTTCTATCATACTGGTTGAGTGGAAGAGAAGGCCGAATGGCCTTAACTCTACCAGTTAAAATAAACCATTATTATTAGTATTATTATTATTATTATTATTATTATTATTATTATTATTATTATTATTATTATTATGTAAAGTACAGAAAAGAGAAGTGGCCAGGGTTTTGATGTGATATCTCTTGCATGTAGACAACAAGTTTCGCAAGACTGTCCACATGTGTAAGTCTGTTGGATCACTTAGATTTTCGGAGTATTTGTTCTCAAAGTTGCTCCAATGTATCTCTGTTCTCATTTCCTTACGTCAAAGCGGAACCTTCAATATCATGAGACCGATGACACTCAGTTAGAAAAGTCACTCACATACAGATAGTGAAATAACATCTTCACATGGACCACTTTCCATTTGCTTCGTAATTTACAATTTTATGTTAAATTCCGGATTCTTACATCTGAGTGACATTTCAGTGAAAGTTGCTGAAATTATTAATTCTTGCAGAATGTCTCTACTTCTCTTTATAAAGCTTACAGTCTTATAAAAGAATCCGTGCGACAAAACTTTTTTCTAAGTTGCAGAAAGGAGGCAGTACGCATGATCAGACACACAACGAAACAAAATTAATTTTATTACCTGTATCTTACTTACTGGCTTTTAAGGAAACCGGAGGTTCATTGCCGACCTCACATAAGCCCGCTATTGGGCCCTATCCTGAGCAAGATTAATCCATTCTCTATCATCATATCCCACATCCCTCAAATCCATTTTAATATTATCTTCCTATCTACGTCTCGGCCTCCCTAAAGATCTTTTTCCCTCCGGCCTCCCAACTAACACTTTATATGCATTTCTAGATTCGCCCATACGTGCTACATGTCCTACCCATCTCAAACGTCTGGATAAAATGTTCCTAATCATGTCAGGTGAAGACTACAATGCGTGCAGTTCTGCGTTGTGTAACTTTCTCCATTCTCCTGTAACTTCATCCCTCTTAGCCCCAAATATTTTCCTAAGCACCTTATTCTCAAAGATCCTTAACCTATGTTCCTCTCTCAAAGTGAGAGTCCAAGTTTCACAACCATAAAGAACAACAGGTAATATAACTGTTTTATAAACTCTAACTTTCAGATTTTTTGACAGCAGACTGGATGATAAAAGCTTCTCAACCGAATAATAACAGACATTTCCCATATTTATTCTGTGTTTAATTTCCTCCCGAGTATCATTTATATTTTTTACTGTTGCTCCAAGATATTTGAACTTCTCCACCTCTTCGAAAGATAAGTTTCCAATTTTTATACTCGTATTTCCATTTCGTACGATATTCTCGTCATGAGACATAATCATATACCATGCCTTTTCGGGATTTACTTCCAAACCTATTTCTTTACTTGCTTCCAGTAAAGTTCCCGTGTTTTCCCTAATCGTTTGTGGATTTTCTCCTAACATATTCAAGTCATCCGCATAGACAAGCAGCTGATGTACCTGTATCTATGCGACAAAACTCTTTTCTAAGACTGTACAGTCAGCAGCTCTAAGTAAATGTTTTGTTTCAATTGCTATGCGCCTTTCTCTCTGTCTTCAGTATGAAAGCTTCAAACTTCACAGTTCTGGTTCACCATGCGTTCAACCTGTCTTTCGTACGCTCTTATTGCAAACTGTTCCTAGAATAAGTACATTTTTAAAACCAAATCATATAACTTAATTTTCTATTCCATGTTTTTATTTAAGAGCATAGAACTACTTTTTAAAATATTTTATATGTTTTAGTATGTATCGTTCATACAGATATTTGAATCATATCAAATCTTAAATAGTAACGAATTTTGTAGGCCTAGCTTTCAACAACAAAAGTGCATTATCATCTGTGTATTTTGGTGTAGAAATAGATAGATAATAATAGCTTTTTTCGTCTATAGGTCATTATTATAAAGTGTAACAAAAAGACATTGTTTGTTGATGACGGATATTGTGAAAGCATTGTTTGCCTGAAGCACCGTAACCAAATGAATATGATTCACGGTTTTAAAAATGCATTTCCATTTGTTAATGAACGAGATTGACTGTGAATGTATAAATTGTGGAGGCAAATCGTTTCTCCCTTTCGTAGGAAAATGATGGCCACGCTACCATTTCGCTGTTCAGGACACGGGTTCGATATTCGAGGTATGAATCTCTCACACCTGATACTGTTCGTTCCTCGATGGTAAACCTAATATAAATCGATGTGCAGAAGAGATCTGTGTAAGAACAGGTTTTCTACCCCATCAGCGTTTATCCTGAACTAATTTTTCGAATCTCTTGACATATGAAAAGCAAACAGTCATACTTCTGTCACTTGCAATTATAATTATACCGACTTGAGACAACATAGAAAACTACAATCCTAGGCGGAATTCAAACTATTATAGGTACGGTCCACATCTGTTTTGTACACAACGAAGTGATTGAATTAAATAAAGCATGAATGAATTAAATTGATAATAATAATAATAATAATAATAATAATAATAATAATAATAATAACAATAATAATAATAACAATAATAATAATAATAATAATAATAATTTTTATTGTACATGTTGGTTATACAAATTTTAACACTATATCACTTCGAAATATAAAGTATATATATATATATGTATATATATATATGAATGAGTGAATCATATCATGAATGAATGGATGAGTGAATGAATGTATCTATGAATGGAAGAGTGAATCATATCATGAGTAAATGAATGAGTGAATGAATATATGAATGAATGAATGAGTGAATCATATCATGAATGAATGGATGAGTGAATGAATGTATCAATAAATGGAAGAGTAAATCATATCATGAGTAAATGAATGAGTGAATGAATGTATCAATGAATGAATGAGTGAATCATATGAATGAATGGATGGATGAATGAATGTATCAATGAATGGAAGAGTGAATCATATCATGAGTAAATGAATGAGTGAATGAATGTATCAATGAATGAATGAATGAATAATATCATGAATGAATGGATGAGTGAATGAATGTATCAATGAATGGAAGAGTGAATCATATGAGAAAATGAATGAGTGAATGAATACATGAATGAATGAATGAGTGAATCATATCATGAATGAATGGATGAGTGAATGAATGCATCTATGAATGGATGAGTGAATCATATCATGAATGAATGGACGAGTGATTGAATGTATCTATGAATGGATGAGTGAATCATCTTGAATGAATGGATGAGTGAATGAATGTATCTATGAATCGATGAGTGAATCATATCATGAATGAATGGATGAGTGAATGAATGTATCAATGAATGGAAGAGTGAATCATATCATGAGTAAATGAATGTAATGAATATATGAATGAATGAATGAGTGAATCATATCATGAATGAATGTATCTATGAATGGATGAGTGAATCATCTTGAATGAATGGATGAGTGAATGAATGTATCTATGAATGGATGAGTGAATCATATCATGAATGAATGGATGAGTGAATGAATGTATCAATGAATGAATGAGTGAATCATATCATGAATGAATGGATGAGTGAATCATATCATGAATGAATGAATGAATGAGTGAAGGATAGAATGATGCAGAAGTGAGGCAGTTCATAATCAATTGATTGATATTTAATCAAATAATCTGTGTAGGTTTAACAAGTAAATAAATAGTTGCCTTAATAAATAATAAACTTGTTTTGCTGGCATTACTTATGCTCTAAATTGTTTGAGAATGTGTATGAAAAGATTTATTTTACAGCCTGATTTTCAAAATGAATTCTTCTGAACACGAGACAAATTTGTTTAATTAAATATGTATTCTCTTTGTGTGTTAATTATTTTAAACTTTTTTTTTTACGATTGTATCAAATTGCGATGGCAGAGAACGCATTATATTAAAAATTAGAATGTCGCTTCATGTTCGAACGAATTTTAATTTCAAAATGTATCCTTAATTCCGTGTTAAATTCACAAAGGGAACGGAAAACGTTACTCACACGGGAATAAACATAAAACTTACACATTGAAGCACTTTAACGAGGCGATTCGGCCCCGATAATGTTGTGTTCAATTTCTTTTCACTTCAGAACCAATATCTGTTTGTGCAGCCATGAAATCTGCATTTTAACCATTCAACAATCACAAATTTGATTACCCGTTAATCGAAATGCGTAAATTGTCTGAATTGCAATCATTTCTGACAGAATTTAAACACTGTTACATTTTCCAGTAGGATGGTCGTCAAAGAAACCAGACGACGCATATCGGTGGGGTTGCCACAGTGTGCAGGGGTTGGACGGGTGGATGTGGTGCGTGTTAGCCCCAAATGAGCAAACCTTGTACGCCAGTCGTGCCAACAAATGGAGCGCGCCCCCTGTATGGCCCGCTGACCTGATTTTAGAGGGTTGTCACAACCCATTCACCAAGCATTTAATCAGTATTATGCCACCGTATTTGCGTCCTAATGGACAGATTAATCTTCCCGCATTTCTGTTGCATTCAATTTTGTAGGCGTCGACGTGGCACCGCGAGTCTCATCTGAGGTTCATAGAGATGAATCACTACGCAGGCAAGCTGCTAACGTGTTTATCAGTCAAGGATTATTTGTGTTTGGTACAGGGGTGAAGTTAATTGAAAATCGTCCGCACAATTTTGTTAACTTTTCCATTATTGCATAAGAAGTATGAAGACAAAGTATTATGATGTGTGAGAAAGAAGTCGATTTCGAGATGATGATAATAATAGCAGTAATAATAATAATAATAATAATAATAATAATAATAATAATAATAATAATAACCAATCTCGTGACGAGAATATTGTACGAAATGGAAATATAAAAGTTGCAAATTTATCTTTTGAAGAGGTGGAGAAGTTCAAATATCTTGGAGCAACAGTAACAACTATAAATGATACTCATGAGGAAATTAAACACAGAATAAATATGGGAAATGCCTGTTATTATTCGGTTGAGAAGCTTTTATCATCCAGTCTGCTGTCAAAAAATCTGAAAGTTAGAATTTATAAAACAGTTATATTACCGGTTGTTCTTTATGGTTGTCAAACTTGGACTTTCACTTTGAGAGAGGAACATAGGTTAAAGGTGTTTGAGAATAAGGTGCTCAGGAAAATATTTGGAGCTAAGAGGGATTAAGTTACAGAAGAATGGAGAAAGTTACACAACACAGAACTGCACGCATTGTATTCTTCACCTGACATAATTAGGAACATTAAATCCAGATGTTTGAGATGGGCAGGGCATGTAGCACGTATTGGCGAATCCAGAAATGCATATAGAGTGTTAGTTGGGAGGCCGGAGGGAAAAAGACCTTTAAGGAGGCCGAGACGTAGATGGGAAGATAATATTAAAATGGATTTGAGGGATGTGTGATATGATGATAGAGAATGGATTAATCTTGCTCAGGATAGGGACCAATGGCGGGCTTATGTGAGGGTGGCAATGAACTTCCCGGTTCCTTAAAAGCCAGTAAGTAAGTAAGCATTGTAATACAGAATTATTTTTAAGTTTAACTTGTGTTCGGTGATAAGCATAAGTATTAAATGTTGTATGTCTGTATATATTGTATCGTTATATTACAAAACAACCATTTGAATTACTTACTAACATATTTATTATGAGGCTTATAATTTATTGTGTCAACTTCTCCGGGGCTTTTTGAGACAAACATAAATAACAAAAAGTATGAAGACTCGCCTAGTTAATACTGCTTCATCAATGATTTTAAACAAGTGAGTGCATTCACATGCTCCGAATTAAGTGCCGCTCTACGTTCAGTAACAATGTTTCCTGCATCACTAAACACGAAAAAAACTATTTTTCTGTCAAGCACTTCTCCACGATCGTTCAATTTAAATCCAAACGTTTCACCGAGTTTACCTGTCAAATTCTCATATGACATAATGGAGTTTTAACTTTTCACAAACCGCAGAAAACTGATTTTTTTTTCTTTATCAAACTAAACACACAACCTTCACAGAAACTGCAAAAGTACAGCGGTCGAAACAGAAGACTGTCCCTATTGTAATTGAATTACCAGATTTTAGAAAGAGAAGAAGGTAGTTACACTCTCACTTGCACACAGTGTAGACTTGGCTATTTTATAAGGGATGAGAGGGACGAATCTCAGAAAAGTATGTATTTCATATGCTAGGAAGATGAGCTGATAATAAGGTGGAAGTTTTCTTGGAAAACCATAAAACTTAATAAGGGTTTCGCGTTGTGTTTCAACTTTCAATAGAGGTAGACTAGGTCACTGTCCGCATATCTCCAACTCTTTCTGAAGTGTTTGTGCAAACATTTTCCCTACGCTACCTTGTTTACAGTTAGAAAATGACAGTACTATTGTGTTTTTAAGTAAGGAATTTCCGAGAGAGAAATATTATCGGAATTTTTAGTATGAGTTTGTATTAACAAAATAATAATTAATATTGTGACAGCGACGTGAGATTCGAACTCACGACCAGCGTCCCGCAAGAAAGCAGATCGCGCGGAGCACTTTGGGACGGCGCGCGGCGAGAGAGTGGAGAGGGAGTTTGCGCGCGCATCTTCTGCTTGCCTAGAGAGGCCGAGAAATCCGTCGAAGTGGAAGACTCGCGAATTCGAACTTTCGAGGCTACGTCGCTGTGGTTATAAATTACGGTCGCGAAGGAACGACAGTAGTTTTCAGTTGATTAGTCAGCCAGTCAGTGAGAAAGCCAGAGCAAGCAAGCCAGTCTTGTGTACCGGAGTTCGACTCGAGTGTGCGTCCGCAACTGTATCAGCATCCGAAGGCCTGAGTTCGAGTGCAGTGGACCGCAGTTGGAGGGACCTGAGTTCGAGTGCAGTGGACCGCAGTTGGAGGGACCTGAGTTCGAGTACAGTGAACTGTCTCTGAAGATCTGTGGTTCGAGATACTGTGAACTCGAGTGGCTGAGCTAGAAGAACTGTGAACTGAGAACTGATAGTTCTGATTTGTAAATAGTGCTTTGTAAATATTAGTTAAGATTAACAGTTCATTGTTGTGCGTAATAGTCCAAGTAAATTGACATTGCCGTCAGTGGAGTGCTATAACGAATACTGTGTTGAGTAAAAATCCTATTGTTGACGAGAGAATTTAAGGAGAATTGTAGAAAGGAATTATTGTTGGAAGAATAAAATATATTGTTGAGTGGAAATAAAATCACAATATCAACTACAACCGATTAATTTTAATCTACTCGATTATTCGATCATATACTTTTATCGATTAATCTTACAGCAGAAATTGATCGATTAATCGATTAAATCCCTGAACACTAATAACTACGGAGCATAATAGTGCTTACTTACAAGTGGCTTTTAAGAAATCCGCAGGTTCATTGCCGCCATCACATAAGCCTGCTATCGGTCCCTATCCTATGCAACATTAATCCAGACTCTATCAACATATCCCGTCTCCCTGAAATCCATTTTTATATTATCCTTCTATCTACGTCTCGGCCTCCCCAAAGGTATTTTTCCCTCCGTTCTCCTAACTAACACACTATATACATTTCTAGTAGTAGTAGTAGTAGTAGCAGTAGTAGTAGTAGTAGTAGTAGTAGTAGTAGTAATAATAATAATAATAATATTATTATTATTATTATTATTATTATTATTATTATTACTTACAAATGGCTTTTAAGGAACCCGAAGGTTCATTGCCGCCCTCACATAAGCCCGCCAGCGGTCCCTATCCTGTGCAAGATTAATCCAGTCTCTATCATCATACCCCACCTCCCTCAAATCCATTTTAATATTATCCTCCCATCTACGTCTCGGCCTCCCTAAAGGTCTTTTTCCCTCCGGTCTCCCAACTAACACTCTATATGCATTTCTGGATTCGCCCATACGTGCTACATGCCCTGCCCATCTCAAACGTGTTCCTAATTATGTCAGGTGAAGAATACAATGCGTGCAGTTCTGTGTTGTGTAACTTTCTCCATTCTCCTGTAACTTCATCCCGCTTAGCCCCAAATATTTTCCTTAGCACCTTATTCTCAAACACCCTGAACCTATGTTCCTCTCTCAGAGTGAGAGTCCAAGTTTCACAACCATACAGAAGAACCGGTAATATAACTGTTTTATAAATTCTAACTTTCAGATTTTTGGACAGCAGACTGGATGATAAGAGCTTCTCAACCGAATAATAACACGCATTTCTCATATTTATTCTGCGTTTAATTTCCTCCCGAGTGTCATTTATATTTGTGACTGTTGCTCCAAGATATTTGAATTTTTCCACCTCTTCGAAGGATAAATCTCCAATTTTTATATTTCCATTTCGTACAATATTCTGGTCACGAGACATAATCATATACTTTGTCTTTTCGGGATTTACTTCCAAACCGATCGCTCTACTTGCTTCAAGTAAAATTTCCGTGTTTTCCATAATCGTTTGTGTATTTTCTCCTAACATATTCACGTCATCCGCATAGGCAAGAAGCTGATGTAACCCGTTCAATTCCAAACCCTGCCTGTTATCCTGAACTTTCCTAATGGCATATTCTAGAGCGAAGTTAAAAAGTAAAGGTGATAGTGCATCTCCTTGCTTTAGCCCGCAGTGAATTGGAAAAGCATCAGATAGAAACTGTCCTAAACGGACTCTGCTGTATGTTTCACTGAGACATATTTTAATTAATCGAACTAGTTTCTTGGGAATACCAAATTCAATAAGAATATCATATAATACTTCCCTCTTAACCGAGTCATAAGCCTTTTTGAAATCTATGAATAACTGATGTACTGTACCCTTATACTCCCATTTTTTCTCCATTATCTGTCGAATACAAAAAATCTGATCAATAGTCGATCTATTATTATTATTATTATTATTATTATTATTATTATTATTATTATTATTATGACTACTACTACTACAATAATAAAAGCCAAAACTTTTGCTCAGGAGTGTTCTTGAAAATGTGAAAAATAAAATTATACAAGTTTACATTTCAAAATTTCCCAGTCTAAATAACTATTTATTTAAATTTAACTTGATTGAAACAAAAAAGACGTCAACTTACATATTGGGGACGAAGTATAAACCAGTGTTAGTTATATTTTAGGTTCAAACAGGATATAAAAATTACTACTGTACTTACAAATGCGAATTACAATTTCTCGTATTTTTTAATGTTTCACATCCTATTTCCCGCTTTCATCGTTCGTCCGTCCGCCTATTCATTCATTCATTCATTCATTCATTCATTCATTCATTCATTCATTCATTCATTCATTCATTCATTCATTCATTCATTCATTCATTCATTCTGTGAACAACAGGGCGATCTTTTCTTCAAAAAACCTTCACAACGGTACTTACGTGGCGTCTATCTTCAAAAGTTGATAAAGATAAATGCTGTAGCTTCCAGTTGCTTTCCGCACACCAATCTCTCTTTCTCTTAAAAGATCTCAGAGGGCCCCTGCGTGGAGGTGAAGAGATTAGATTTGACTAATTAGGCCCTCCGAACTTCACTGGAATTCACCGCAGAGGTTAAATATCACTTCTATCAGGGTTTTAGACTCGATCAGAGACCGGGAAAACCCAATTAGCCTTTGCCCCCTTACTTTCACAAATAGCTACTTACATTATATTTCTACAGTTTTTTCAATTGCATATGAACGCAAAAGTTAAAATGCATTATTTCTTGCAATTCCGGAGTTACCCCATCTTTGCTTTTAACCCTTCAAATAATGGAAGTCCTGTATGTAAAAATTTTAACTTAGTACCTTCACGAGTCTTTCGTGGCTCCGACTTAAAGAACGCAGAACTTTACACTCTTTGTCTTTACTCTTTTGAATTCTGCACACTTCAACACCAAATTACCTTTCGTCTCGTTTCTCTTATCTATACTCTAACCACGACGTAAATACCAGATCACTTATCTGTGACACGCTAAGTATACCTCTTCATAGAACATCTTGTTATTCATCATCTTTTACAGTATCCACCTCGCGACAATGAATTTCCCTGTCACAAAGTATTAGGGGCTGCAAGACAATAAACACTTTTAAATACAGCTTAAAAGATAACCTTCTTAGCATTTCACTCCAATCATACTGACTTAAACTATCACTGACTACATTGTTACTCCTTCCTTTAGACATCATCCTGATAGTGCTGTATTTTCAAAATTGTCTCATAATAATCTCTTTTTATTATCTAACATTATTTGAAATATATTAACATTCCATGTATTTTAGCTTAATTCTGCTCCATAGTTTGTATTTCAGTGTTTAATTAATAGTTCATAGTGTTGTTTAATTCGTAAATAACTCTTGTATACATGTATGTATGTCTTTATTCACACTACAATGGGTATATACCCGGTGGCAGTGGTAACTAATTACACTCAATAATGACAATAATAAACTTCAAATTAAAAATAAAATTAACAATAATACTAATATTTAATACTAAGAATAATGTATAATAATAATAATAATAATAATAATAATAATAATAATGACAACAGGGAATATCCTAAATTAAATGAAACGATCACTTAAAATAACATTTGAAATAAATCTAATTTGTATCTTAAACCTAAGTTCGAACTAAAACCCACGAGTATGATATGTTCATATCTGCACAAGTACCTTTCAACATTACACTCATTTCGCTGTCAACTTACTCACTGCACTGGAACTACGAGACATTTCACTGATTCTATCCTGATTTCACTAACACTTCAAAAACATTTCACTGTTCAAATACTTTGCACTGCCACTATAAACTATAAAGCTTCACTGACAGGAACACGTTTCACTTACACAACACACTTCACTGACACAACATAATTCTTCACTGATACAGCACTTCAATAACAACATATCATTTACATCCTTTAAATACTGTGTATAATTACCGTCTATTAGTAAGGTCCTTAAGCCTATTTTTAAATACATTTACATGTAGCTCTTATCTAAATCAAATTGTTGAATTCTTTGTAAGCTCATACATATGTATATATACTTTTTGCTGGTTGAGTGGAAGAGAAGGCCTTACGGCCTTAACTCTGTCAGCTAAAATAAATTATTATTATTATTATTATTATTATTATTATTATTATTATTATTATTATTATTATTATTATTATTATATTTTATTTTCAGGAAATGTTTCCATACGTCCCCCACCGCTGAAGTAACACTTCAGATTCTCCCTTTAAAAATCAATTTTTCTCAGCAGGGTTTGAACCTGAAATATCAGAATCTAGAGGCGAACACGTTAGACACAAAGCACGTCCTATTCTTGGCTGCATAATAATACTAAATATTTACTTAATCTGATTTTCCAGGATAACAAAATATCTGCGGACTGCGTGGCAGTTGTCCATTCCTTCTGCTCTGGGAGCAATTGCCTCTCCCCTGCGGTGCAGCCGCGTCCCCAAGGTGGCTAATAAGCTCTCCGTCTCTCTCTCTCTCTAAGCTTAAAACAATTCGAGGACGAATAATTCAATTTCAACAGAATTCGATTATTCTTGAATTGTGCTAAAAGTTGGCGAGCTGTTGTAAATAGAATTTAAAGCGCGTTGTTCTTATCACTACTTCAGAGGAACATTTGTATCGACGGAAGAGTGGTTAGCGTTCTTGTCAATTAAACAAATTTAATCAGAAATACATTTAAACAAATGATACTTCTTTGTATAACGTCCCTTTAAAAGTTATTACAAATGCTAGCGAGTGAAAAACTGTAGAAGGGTGTGCGTATGGATGGATGGATGAATGGATGGATGTATGGATGGATGGATGGATGGATGGATGGATTTTCGAACGGATAGATGCATGAATCAATTGACGGATGTATGGATAACTAACTTGATGGGAGAAGGATGTATGCAATGTTTGCTATTGGGTGGATGCATGAATCACTTGACGGATGTATGGATAACTAACTTGATGGGAGGATGTATGCAAGGTTTGCGATTGGGTGGATGCGTGAATCAATTGACGGATGTATGGAAAAATAACTTGAATGGAGAAGGATGTATGCATGGTTTGCGATTGGGTGGATGCATGAATCAATTCACGGATGTATGGATAAATAACTTGAACGGAGAAGGATGTATGCATGGTTTGCGATTGGGTGGATGCATGAATCAATTCACGGATGTATGGATAAATAACTTCAACGGAGAAGAATGTATGGATGGGTTTGCGATTGGGTGGATGCATGAATCAATTGACGGATGTATGGATAACTAACTTGATGGGAGAAGGATGTATGCAATGTTTGCTGTTGGGTGGATGCATGAATCAATTGACGGATGTATGGATAACTAACTTGATGGGAGAAGGTTGTATGCAAGGTTTGCTATTGGGTGGATGCATGAATCAATTGACGGATGTATGGAAAAATAACTTGAACGGAGAAGGATGTATGCATGGTTTGCGATTGGGTGGATGCATGAATCAATTCACGGATGTATGGATAACTAACTTGATGGGAGGATTTATGCATGGTTTGCGATTGGGTGGATGCGTGAATTAATTGACGGATGTATGGATAAACAACTTGAACGGAGAAGGATGTATGGATTGTTTCCGATTGGGTGGATGCGTGAATCAATTGACGGATGTATGGATAACTAACTTGATGGGAGAAGGGTGTATGCAAGGTTTGCGATTGGGTGGATGCGTGAATCAATTGACGGATGTATGGATAACTAACTTGATGGGAGAAGGATGTATGCATGGTTTGCGATTGGGTGGATGCATGAATCTATTGACGGATGTATGGATAACTAACTTGATGGGAGAAGGATGTATGCAAGGTTTGCTATTGGGTGGATGCATGAATCACTTGACGGATGTATGGATAACTAACTTGATGGGAGGATGTATGCAAGGTTTGCGATTGGGTGGATGCGTGAATCAATTGACGGATGTATGGATAAACAACTTGAACGGAGAAGGATATATGGATTGTTTCCGATTGGGTGGATGCATGAATCAATTCACGGATGTATGGATAAATAACTTGAACGGAGAAGAATGTATGGATGGGTTTGCGATTGGGTGGATGCATGAATCACTTGACGGATAATTGGATAGGAAATTAATGAATGAATGAATCGTTGGACTGATGTGTGGGCAATGGGATAGATAGTGAACGGATGCAGAACCTGTTATGGATCGTATGTATGTATGATGGATATGAGAATCAGTGGAGTTGTAACTACGACAAATGTCATCCCCCACCCCTCCTCCCTCGTCGATATCGACCAGAAAAGTCTCCATGGTTGTGACTGATGATCGTGTAGTTACCTGCTAGATTACGAAGATCTCGATCCAATTATCACGGGGTTAAGCCCAGAGCAGGGCAGCTGGGTCTCTTGTCTCAAGTAATTAATTTTTAATGACTGCGGGTGTTGCACAGCGTGGTCCCGAGTTCCCAACTGTTGCCCCTGAGATACTTTTCTGCGGAAATGTCTCGATGACTGCGTCTCGCCCCGTGCAACTCATTGTCCTCCCCATTGTTCTTTTCATTACTCCGGGGTTGTTGTGCCGCTTCCTCAAATTTCGAGCGAGCTGTGCATTCTTCACGATCTCTTCTTCGCTGTTTGTGTGGCGGAGGGTTCTTTGTCTAGCTCCGTGATGTGTGTGCCGGACTGACATGAAATATTCATCCGCGGAGACTTGGTGCGGGGGCGGAGGGGTGTGACGTCACCCCCGGGGACGATGAGCGCCGCCGGCAACACCGAGGACTGACATTTAGTACGACGCGGTGCAGGGCCCCTAGGGACGCGGACGACACAACGCTGCTGCGGATGAATACATATCTGCCTTTGTTTTCCCTGGCCCTTCCGAGCTTTTGTTGCCTACAAATTAGGAATTTTTACTTCGCATCTTTCATTTTCTAGATGTTACCTCCGAGCCACTTCTGCCCTAACACATGCTTCCGTAATAATAGAAGCTTGGATTCGCCAGACGGAATACAGATACAGCCTCATAAGGATTCAAGATGCTTTATTGTCATAAAACAACAATGTGTTGTTATGGATGTTGTCATTAGTAGCAATAATTATAACAACACAAAATAATAAATATAAAACTATTTACAGGGGAAACTTGCATGTATACTAAAGTATTCATATAAAAATCTTAAAATACAATTAAAATGCATTTCGGCCATTCGGGATAAACTGGAAATTCCAATGGAAAAGTCTTTTTTCAAAAATATTTGTTTATTTTTAGTGTAAGATATGGAGAAGTTCAAATATCTTGGATCAACAGTAACAAATATAAATGACACCCGAGAGGAAATTAAACACAGAGTAAATATGGGAAATGCGTGTTATTATTCGGTTGAGAAGCTTTTATCATCCGGTCTGCTGTCAAAAAATCTGAAAGTTAGAATTTATAAAACAGTTATATTACCGGTTGTTCTGTATGGCTGTGAAACTTGGACTCTCACTTTGATAGAGGAACATAGGTTAAGAGTGTTTGAGAATAAGGTGCTTAGGAAAATATTTAGGGCTAAGAGGGATGAAGTTACAGGAGAATGAAGAAAGTTACACAACACAGAACTGCACGCATTGTGTTCTTCACCTGACATAATTAGGAACATTAAATCCAGACGTTTGAGATGGGCAGGGCATTTAGCACGTATGGGCGAATACAGAAATGCATATAAAGTGTTAGGCCTCCCTAAAGATATTTTTCCCTCCGACCTCCCAACTAACACTCTATATGCATTTCTGCAATTTAATAGTAATACAGTATTATCAAAATAGACATAGTAGCACCTTTCAAACGAACAGGCTCGTGCTCGGAGATGCAGTAGAGAGAAAAAAGAAGGAAAATCTTAAAACAGGCTCTAGTGTTGTGTCCTAATATTTTAGACTTAAAAAGGCGTTAGAAGGGAATTTCTGTTGGGTTAGTCCGAAAGATGAATTTCATTTTCCTCTCTAAGTAGGTAGTTAATATTAGCATTACTAAAGTGAGGGAATTTTTGTATGACTTTCTTTTCATATCGTGGGCCTAAATTTGCACTGTGTTTTATTCCTCTAGTAGTTTTACACCTTGATTCGTTTAACGTTATTGCGTCCTTCCGTCTGGTACAATAATTATTGTGAGAACACTTTGCAAGATTTTTCCGGTTTCTATGAAAATAATTTAATAACATATTTCAAAACTGTGAAAGTTTAAAATCACACTTAATCCGCCATTACTTTCTGCCATACCTTTTTACGAAATTTTATTATATTTCATTGCTTCAATTTATTTTCTCTCTCTTTTCTAGGTGAGTCGGGAAGTCCTTACGAAGTCATCATTTTGCTCGTATCTGCACTTGTAAGTAAATGCCGAATTATCACTTTTTGCATGAGTTGGAGGAAGTAACCCATTACGCACCTAAATATTGTGTATTTTTTAAAGTTGTTTACGGAGTAAAAACGAAATTTTCATATCTTAGGCCTATTCAGTATATTTTCCGATAGGTTATATTAATTTATTTCTCCTTCACATATATTCATAACAACTTATTCACGTTAATCTCAATTGAAAATACTCGAGAAATTCTGTCCGTGAATTTCAATTTCAGTAAATACAAGACTTCATAGAATTAAAGTGGATAGTAGTAATAAATACTGTGTAAGCAAAACTACACAAAACCTCTCTTGTCGTTAAAACAAACTGAAACGCGTTCAAAACACGATGTAGGCCTATGTAATCTGCTAGATATGTATTTGTTATAGCCGTCGGGGTATTTTAAATCGGTAATACCACGTCAATGAAACAGTCCGAATCAAAAATCTGTAGCATCAACGTGATATCATTCCGATCATGAGCGTTTGTATTGTATTATATTGTATTGTATTTATTAATATTTCATGGTATTCATACATTGCTTACAGCTAGAATATGGAACAAGTCAAAAACTTAATACTATTATAAAATCTTAATTTATAGTCACAGTCTAGATGAAATATATACAGAAGAGATTTACAATATAGTCTATTAATACAACACAAAGTTTTAGTATCAATTGCATGAAGTGTTATTGTATGTCATGAATTCACCTACAAAATAGAAGGCGTGAGAAATTAAGTACTTCTTTAATTTGGCACGAAATAATTTTGTTTTGAGTTTCATTTTTTATATCGATAGGGAGGCTATTAAAAATTTTTACTGCCATATAACGCACTCCTTTTTGGTAGTACGATAGACTAGCCGATAGCACGATAGACTAGCCGATAGCACGATAGACTAACCGATAGCACAATAGACTAGCCGATAGCACGATAGACTAGCCGATAGCACGATAGACTAGCCGATAGAACAATAGACTAGCCGATAGCACGATAGACTAGCCGATAGCACGATAGACTAACCGATAGCACGATAGACTAGCCGATAGCACAATAGACTAGCCGATAGCACGATAGACTAGCCGATAGCACGATAGACTAACCGATAGCACGATAGACTAGCCGATAGCACGATAGACTAGCCGATAGCACAATAGACTAGCCGATAGCACGATAGACTAGCCGATAGCACGATAGACTAGCCGATAGCACGATAGACTAACCGATAGCACGATAGACTAACCGATAGCACGATAGACTAGCCGATAGCACGATAGACTAGCCGATAGCACAATAGACTAGCCGATAGCACGATAGACTAGCCGATAGCACGATAGACTAGCCGATAGCACGATAGACTAACCGATAGCACGATAGACTAGCCGATAGCACAATAGACTAGCCGATAGCACGATAGTCTAGCCGATAGCACGATAGACTAGCCGATAGCACGATAGACTAGCCGATAGCACAATAGACTAGCCGATAGCACGATAGACTAGCCTGAAGCTGCAGCAAAATTGTAAAAGAGAAAAAAAAAAGAAATGAAAATAAAAGTCAGGTCACTATAAATTGCTTTATCTACTCGCATGAAAAAGGTGTTAGGAGTTTTCACTACATGTCCATAATCATTAATATGATATATGTGTTCAGGCATTACCTCTTCCATCTTTTGGTGGTGATGCAAGTCTACTGGAGTTCATCGTTTTTGTATGAAGTTTGTTGTGGTAGGCATTTCCACTTATGTTCAAATTTAAACTATAATATTTTTTAAACTTCTGTACGAACTAATATAAATTAGTCCGCCGTTTCACTAAAAAGAAGAGGCAAGTATTTTGGTAATATCTGAACGTGGATATTAGCATTGCTTGATAGTTCAGGGTGGAAGTGAAATAACTCTGAAGATTTTCAGAGTGAATAGCTCATGTTTTATTAAAAAAAGTGTAATGTACAGGAGTGGTAAAAAAAACCGTACCGACGGAATAATCGAAGTCCCCGAAATGAGCCATTG
The DNA here is from genome assembly GCF_040183065.1 of Periplaneta americana. NCBI lineage: Eukaryota > Metazoa > Arthropoda > Insecta > Blattodea > Blattidae > Periplaneta > Periplaneta americana. The sequence continues at coordinate 204,520,314 of NC_091119.1, read as the reverse complement.
CGCATGCCACGTCCGCATTCACAAGATAGCGAGTAATCTATTGAAATTGTTGTAGTTTCGACTGCTGACGTAGCCCATTTCGAAACCCATTAGAAAATAAGCTGGTAAAATTCATGTTCTGGGAATAATAAGTTAATTAAGTAGTAAAATATCGCTGCAATCGAAAAGTATTGGGAATAAATATGAATAAGGAACAAAAAAAAAAGTTTCCTTCCCAGACAGGATTCGAACCACGAAAGTCTTAGTTACGAGTCTATCGTGGCTCTGGAGTGAACAAGGCTCTGAAATCAGCTACAAGGGTCGGTCCGAGTTTTTTTGCCACTACTGTATTATATTGGTGGAAAGTTCTTAGTTTTCTCAGAAAAAAAAGTTTTTCCCAAATGTTTAACTCCCTCTTATTCTGTAACTATTTCGAATAGGATCGTGACTTTTGTCCATATTGATAGAAAATCTAATAAATAATAATTTATCCCTCTGGCGTATTTCAATGGCGTGGACAGTTTTCGTGTAATTTCAAGCTACTGAACGTTGCAAACACATTGCAACATCGTAGCGAGGTAGACCTGAGCTCGTTGACCTCTCACATCTTTATTACTATAAAAAGATTACTGTGTTAGCGAAGATGTTGCCGTACTGCTGAAACTTCCAACTTAATTTTATAAGTAACCGTGAATTTAATCACAAAACGTAATACAGGTTTTCTATTCCTTTAAGTGTACCCTATCGACCCCTTCAATCTGTAGATTTATTTCACTTCCATTCTGTATATTCAGTTGGTGTAACAACCTTATATCACTTCCATCTGGTCATGGTAATTCAGTACAATCTCTACAGAAGTACTGCCTGTGAGAATTCAGACATTTGTGTGGTTTATGTTGGTATCATTGCTCTTCAAGTCGTTATCTGTTTATACTATATTACGTTCAGGATGTGTTTAGAACGGAAGTAAACAAAAGAAATAAGTTAAAAACACGGTTTACAAGGTTCTATTTAAGTCATATTTCTTGAGGATAAAGGACTAACAAAATATGTGACATTATAACAAATAATTTTACCAGCAAAGGGTAGACAAACAGTTGATCACTACTGTATTTGGTATATCACGAATATATTTTTTAAATAACTTATTAAAGTTAATAAAAATATGATATTAAAATGGCCTATTCTGTAGTCAATTGTCTTTTATTGACGTCATCCAATCACGTCTTCTTCCGTTTTAAAAGAGGTCATATTGTTATTGAAATATTAAATAAATCCCACTGAAAATAACACTATTAATTCTAAAATATACGTATTGTTTTTTAATATAAAATACATGCCTTATTTCTTTCTAATTTTTATAAAAATATTAATAATTTATTCATACACATTTGGTTTATGGTTTTAACTCACTTTTACAGAAATATGGAAGACGTTAGAGAAGTGATATTGGGGGATTTTGTAGAGAAAACGTCAATAGATTCATTCATTCATTCATTCATTCATTCATTTTATTCCATAGATCTTACATGAGCAATGAAGCTTTAAGATCTGGAACAAGTCAACATTTTACAATATTACAATTACAATTTTTACAAATTTTTATAGTTTTACAATTTAGTAATTTTGTACAACAATTTTTACAATTTTGTGCTTTTTTTTGGCTAGATGTAGTGAGATAAGGTGAGGTCCGAGGATTCGCCAAAATATTCCCCAGCATTTGCCTTTTGGTGGGGGAAACCTCGGAAAAACCCAACCAGGTAATCAAATCAAAGGGGGTAATCAAATCAAAGGGGTTGATGCCAAGGACTCGCCATAGACCATCCGGCTTCAGTCCCACGGCTGGGGAAAACCTCGGAAGAAACCAAAGACCAAAGGGGGATCCAACCCAAGCCCGAACGCAGCTCCGGATCAGCAGCCCAGCGAGTCTGCTGACTGAGCTACATCGATGGCTCTACTAAAAGTATACAATACATAGCCAATCAGATTATTAAATTTACAAACGCAAACGACCATTCATAAGTTGAGCTATGTGTATAATACAAAACAAGTTAATTAAATTTAAGGCAAAAACAATTCAACCAGTTGTGATATACAGAAATTGATAATACATATCATGCAAACTACTTCAAATTACAAACACAAACAATTTATCAGTAGAGCTATATAGATTACTATTCAATTTAAAGCATATACAATTCATCGGCCAAAACTATACAAATATATACAATACAAAGTAGCATACTTTCATTAAGCTATACAAATTTGTGCAATTAATATCAAGTAGATTAATTCAATTTATAATCATAAACAATTCATCAGTTGAGCTATGCATATTACCATTCAATTTACAGTAGGTCTATATACAATTCATCAGTAGAGCTACACAACACTAGATGTGACATTTATTGGTTTGTTGTGTAACATGGACGGTTTGGCCGTAATTTCATTGATTTTTTTTTCAAGCGGTTTTGACATAAAAGTGCTTTTTCCGAGTGAGCTACTCCACTAGATAGGCGGTAGGCCTATAGCGGGGAGATAATTGGGTGATAAATGCGAAGTGATCAAGGATTATTGAGGATTGGGAAGGAGACGGTTCGTGTTAATTGAAATTGATAATATCCCAGCATTCACCTGGAGGAACTTGAGAAACTGCGAAATACCTAAGTCAGGATAGTCTGCCCCTGGGATGCAACCACGGACCTTCCGAATGAAAGCTGGGAAAAACTATTAAACTGCCATGTTCGATGTGAAGTTTTTGCTGAAAATAAATTCAGAAATATCTCTCTGAACTGCGGATCAATTTTCGTAAACCACCCTGTATACTACTATTGTTCAGATTTTTTGTAGTCGACAGATATTGGAGAAAAAATGGGAGTATAAGGGTACAGTACATCAGTTATTTATACATTTCAAAAAGGCGTATGACTCGGTTAAGAGAGAAGTTTTATATAATATTCTTATTGAATTTGGTATTCCCAAGAAACTAGTTCGATTAATTAAAATGTGTCTTAGTCAGTTTCTATCTGATGCTTTTCCAATTCACTGCGGGCTAAAGCAGGGAGATGCACTATCACCTTTACTTTTTAACTTCGCTCTAGAATATGCCATTAGGAAAGTTCAGGATAACACAGAGGGTTTGGAATTGAACGGGTTACATCAGCTTCTTGTCTATGCGTATGACGTGAATATGTTAGGAGAAAATCCACAAACGATTAGGGAAAACGCGGAAATTCTACTTGAAGCAAGTAAAGAGATAGGGTTGGAAGTAAATCCCGAAAAGACTAAGTATAAGATTATGTCTCGTGACCAGAATATTGTACGAAATGGAACTATAAAAGTTGGAGATTTATCCTTCGAAGAGGTGGAAAAATTCAAATATCTTGGAGCAACAGTAACAAATGTAAATGACACTCGGGAGGAAATTAAACGCAGAATAAATATGGGAAATGCCTGTTATTATTCGGTTGAGAAGCTTTTATCATCTAGTCTGCTGTCAAAAAATCTGAAAGTTAGAATTTATGAAACAGTTATATTACCGGTTGTTCTGTATGGCTGTGAGACTTGGACTCTCACTTTGAGAGAGGAACAGAGAGTGAGGGTTTTTGAGAATAAGGTTCTTAGGAAAAAGTTTGATGCTAAGAGGGATGAAGTTACAGGAGAATGGAGAAAGTTACACAACACAGAACTGCACGCATTGTATTCTTCACCTGACATAATTAGGAACATTAAATCCAGACGTTTGAAATCGGCAGGGCATGTAGCACGTATGGGAGAATCCAGAAATGCATATAGAGTGTTAGTTGGGAGGCCTGAGGGAAAAAGACCTTTGGGGAGGCCGTGACGTAGATGGGAATATAATATTAAAATGGATTTGAGGGAGGTGGAATATGATGGTAGAGACTGGATTAATCTTGCTCAGGATAGGGACCAATGGCGGGCTTATGTGAGGGCGGCAATGAACCTCCGGGTTCCTTAAAAGCCAGTAAGTAAGTACCCTGTATACTTCCACAAGAAATTCTATAGTAAATATACAGCATTATGTTCTCATTTGAAAGAAAATTTTTGTTGTTTTTTCCCGTGTTGAGATACGTTGTAACTCTTGTTTATAACACATACATTAACAACATAACACATTTTAATTTTTAATATTTTAGTTTGTAGACCTGGGCATGATTTTCGCTTCTGGTACCCATTTTGCGAATTAAAGTTTTAAAAGGTCGCGTTGAACTTTAATATTTTCATAAGTAGAAGCTACTGCACGAAAAATTAACAATACGATGCTAATATTAGATAATAGAATTTGTATGTACTGGAATTAAAAAAGAACCATGTTAAAAGTTCAAAGACTGCTTCATACTGGTTGTAATCCCACAGCCACTGTCCCGTGTGCCCTTTTAAGCAATATAATAACAAATTTCATGTTTGCAACCTTCCGTTTCCTAAAAAAAAAGTCGCTTCAGAATTTCACTACCTTAATGAACTGAATTCATAAATTTGGAAGCCCTGCTTTTAGTATGTTCACATAGTGGAACTTTTCTATTTAAAAATGCACAAATCTTTCGCCAGAATTAACTCGACGCGTACCAAAAGGCAAGTTTTAATTAAAAGGTATGTAAATGGTAAATACAGCAACAAACAAACCGGATCAGAAAACGAAGACCTTCCAACTGACTTTAAATACACATTCCATTCCGTTAACTACAGCAGGAAGCGATAGTGGTGGGGCGAAAAGAGGTTCATTTAGCTACATCCACGTCGGCTAATATTCACTTTAGACCGGGGTAATAAGTTACTGTACGGAGCCAACAAATCAGCAAGCCAGAGCATTTTCGTGATTAAATTTTAATTACCTTGTTCTAAACACACACGTACGCACGCACGCACGCACAAACCCCGTATTTTATATAGGCAGACCTTGCAGTCACATGGAAGGTTCTGCTACCTTAATGAGTTCTTTGCAACGCCTTCCTCCACCCTTTACCCCATTTCCACCCCCGTTTTGAGATAGGTAGCCTAGCTAATGAACAGCTTGTAATTAGCGAAATCTGCGCCCATGCTATTGTGTTGTCTGTTCGTGGAGCTTCTGTTAACGCAATTTTCGCTCCCGGGGCGACAGGATCATCCTCCAAGTGTTTTACGACATCTTTCAACTGTGCTTTGCGAATTTACGCTTCGGGTTCGATGTCTGTACTCGTGCCATGTGCCAGCATTGTCGCGCTCTTACCCGTGCCTTTACGTAGGAGGGATTTCTGGGGCAGAGAAAATAGACTTGACTCTACCTGTCGACTGTCCTAGAGGAAAGCGATTCCATTAGGTTATCACAGCTTGTTTTTCGGAAGTATAGAAGGGTATCCGACAGCGTGGAAAACTCTCCTTCCACCAGTAAAGGCATAGATCCTAACCTCATTCTGATCTGTGAACATCCTGTGACGTAACAGAATCTTTCTTTCTGGTGCACTAGTTTCTTCAAGTGCTACGCCTATATATCTACTACACGCACGACGCTTCTTTATTCTCCTTTCGAAGGCCTAGCGTAGCTAAAGTTCAGTTTATAACAGCATAGACCTATTTCTTTGGGCATATTTGAATTTGTAAACTAATGATAACCGCTAGTTGTATTTTAATGAATTAAAGCAATACATCCATACATACATACATACATACATAATAATAATAATAATAATAATAATAATAATAATAATAATGTTTTATTTTCGCTGGCAGAGTTAAGGCCATAAGGCCTTCTCTTCCACTCAACCAGCCTTAATCAATACAATACATAAATTTAAATTACAAATATTTTCACTACACTTAAAAGGTTCTCCAGCAATAATCTTCACTACACATTTATTTAAATTTAGATAAATCTATAAGGTAAAGTAGTAACTTAATTTATGAGCTAATTTAATTCAATGAATTATAATTAATTTAATATTTGAGATAGCTAGTAAAATGATGAAAATTAATTTAATATAACCTTACTAGGACTATGTTACAGGGAGAATATATATATATATATATATATATATATATATATATATATATATATATATATATATATATTTCTATTTCTATAATGAGAATATTAATGTAATTGCCATTAGAGGTTTTGTAAATCTATTTAGAGAAATTAAAGATAATAATAATAAGAATGGACAGATGTTAGTTTCATTATAAGTAACAAATATTAATCAGCAATTCACCTGTTAAGTAAGAATTTATGTAATTTTGACCTAAATGAAGCTATTGTCCAACATGCATACATACATACATACATACAGTCCACATCTGTGGAGTAACAGTCAGCACGTCTGACCGTGAAACCAGGTGGCCCGGGTTCGAATCCCGGTCGGGGCAAGTTACCTGGTTGAGGTTTTTTCCGGGGTTTTCCCTCAACCCAATACGAGCAAATGCTGGGTAACTTTCGGTGCTGGACCCCGGACTCATTTCACCGGCATTATCACCTTTATTTCATTCAGACGCTAAATAACCTAGATGTTGATACAGCGTCGTAAAATAACCCAATAAAATAAAAATACATACATACATACATACATACATACATACATACATACATACATACATACATACATACATCTTTGGCGAAATTTATGTACGCCTATCTATTATGATGTATGTACAGGGTGATTCCGTAAATGCAAAATTTAAACAGGAATTATGGGATGCTCCACAGAACATTTTCAGATAGGAAACTTGGGTCTACGAAGTCAGATTAAAGAGATATGAGCTTAAATATGTCTATCGCTATCGCTTATTGTTTTCCATATTATTTACATTTATCATTTACATTTGTTTACACTTATTAATTACAATTATTTATAGTAATGTTATTTACATTTATTTACCTTTTTAAATTCTTTTCTTACAATATACAAATCAGAATTAACAAAGCAGAATTTTGTACCTCACAAGAGATGCACGAAATGCCGTTCACCTACATTATTTACAAATAGACAATCCATTATGTTTTGTTTGTCGTCCACAAGGTGGTTCTCTCTATCGTATTTACACTTCCGCATTCAAAACAAGATGATATGAATCAACGGCATATCCTTTTATACTATTTCAAGAGTTAATCACAATACCTAATTTAATAATGTAAATATTTGTACGTAACGATTATTTTTTGCCCCCATAAAAATTAATTTCCTGGGATAATACAAGCAGTCAAATGCATGGCCTAAATCAGGTTGGGCCTGTCTGTGCTAACATAGGAGTCCCTACCTCAAGTTGAACCTAAGAACTCAGGGAACAATGCTAGCAGTCTCTCAGGTGGAGAAACAGCAAAAAATTATTGATGCTGTATCTCAGTTGATGAATAGAGATATGAATATTCTTTAACAGCATAATTTGACATCCAGTAATTATTAATTATAATTTGTAAGCAATAAAAATAAGAAATAATGTGTTGCATTAAAAATAAAATAAATGCTTTTAGTAATTATTAATCCCAAGTAATAGAAGAAGTGAAAATAGAAATAAATTAGAAACTATGTATATCCAGTTTCAAATATCAATAAATTAATAAATGTATTATACAACCTTGTACCATAACAAAAACTATGATTTGACCCAGATGTTATTTTACACACCTCGTTTATAGTAACGGATAGCAGGAGAGTGAGAAAGAACCTTATAAAACATATTCCTCCTAATAAAAGCCACAATTTTAGTGGCCTTTGATCTTCTTGGAAACTCCAATAATTCCATTTGTTGCTTCATATTCTCCAGACTACATTTGGCAGGAATGTGCCCAGGCCCTTTGCATTACCTGCCCTCCAAACCGTGACAGCTGCTGTATGAAAACTCCCACTGTGTTTGCAACTCTTTGAAGTAGCTGCCGAGTTTTGACGAATCAGTGATGTTTTATCTGTAAACTTGACGTCAATAGCGTGCAAGTATCCGAAGCTCCATACACGCCAGTCCAATAATTTCGCAGTAATTTGTGATTCGGTTGATTAATTGGTTATTCAGTGACACTTTGTGAGTTATTGCTGTGCATAAAATTCGATTGAGTGATTGGTCGATCTGTAATTTAATGAAACTGCACAACCTCCCATAAAGCCAAACTTAATTAAAGACAGTAGCATAAAACTATATCTATTTACGTGCCATTTAAGGTGCCTGTAATTGTTACAATCCCTATGGCATGCGTTAATATTTTTGTTTTAAATTTAGGCTGACATTTAAATATCAACATGTTACAATAATAGCCTGGCCATGGTTCACCAGCGATGAATGTGTAGATTTAAAGCTGTGTGGTAGTTACGGACATAGGTTTGAATCCTGCTTAGGACATGGCTACTTGTACAGTTACCCAAAGAAATATTGGGCCGTTGAAATATTCAAGACACTGCGCATGATCGTAGACTCAGAGCACAGATAACGCGTGTTTGATTTATTTAAATTCACTCTATTTGCTTTATTCTTTATTTTTATTTTTATTTTATTGGGTTATTTTACGACGCTCTATCACATCTCTGGTTATTTAGCGTCTGAATGAGATCAAGGTGATAATGCCGGTGAAATGAGTCCGGGGTCCAGCACCGAAAGTTACCCAGCATTTGCTCATATTGAGTTGAGGGGAAAACCCCGGAAAAAACCTCAATCAGGTAACTTGCCCCGACCGGGGTTCGAACCCGGGCCACCTGGTTTCGCGGCCAGACGCGCTGACCGTCACTCCAAAGGTGTGGACGGTTTATTGTTGGAACTAGTTCCGAAACTCACTTGAAAAACTGCCAAAAAATGTAAGATGTTGTAAATATGCTAATAGATAAATATATACATTTGTAACAAATATATTTATTAACGCTTAATATTTGTTTTCAAAATATTGAAAGAGTTGTTTGAACCTGATGGCTTTATCTCCATCAGAGTGAATAAATAAATAAATAAATAAATAAATAAGTAAATAAATAAATGAATAAATAAGTAATTAAATAAATAAATAAGTAAATAAGTGAATAAATAAGTAAGTGAATAAATAAGTAAATAAATAAATAAGTAAATAAATAAATAAGTAAATAAATAAATAAGTAAATAAATAAATAAGTAAATAAATAAATAAGGAAATAAATAAGTAAGTAAATAAATAAATGACTGAATGAACAAGTAAATAAATTAATTAATTAAGAAATGACGAATGAATGAATGAATAATAAATAAATTAATTAACAAATGACTGAATGAGTGAATAAGTAAATAAAAAATGGAATGAATGAATGAATGACTGAATGAATAAGTAAATAAATAAATTAATTAATTAATAAATGACTAATGAACGAATGAATAATAAATAAATCAATTAGCAAATGACTGAATGAGTGAGTAAGTAAATAAAAAATTGAATGAATGAATGAATGAATGAATGAATGAATGAATGGATGAATGAATGAATGACTGAATGAATAAGTAAATAAATTAATTAATTAATAAATGACGAATGAACGAATGAATAATAAATAAATCAATTAGCAAATGACTGAATGAGTGAGTAAGTAAATAAAAAATTGAATGAATGAATGACTGAATGAATAAGTAAATAAATAAATTAATTAATAAATGACGAATGAACGAATGAATAAAAATAAATCAATTAGCAAATGACTGAATGAGTGAGTAAGTAAATAAAAAATTGAATGAATGAATGAATGAATGAATGAATGAATGAATGAATGAATAAATAAATTAATTAATTAATTAATTAATGACGAATGAACGAATGAATAATAAATAAATAAATCAATTAGCAAATGACTGAATGAGTGAGTAAGTAAATAAAAAATTGAATGAATGAATGAATGACTGAATGAATAAGTAAATAAATAAATTAATTAATAAATGACGAATGAACGAATGAATAATAAATAAATCAATTAGCAAATGAATGAATGAGTAAGTAAATAAAAAATTGAATGAATGAATGAATGAATGAATGAATGAATGAATGAATGACTGAATGAATAAGTAAATAAATGAATGAATGAATAAATGACTGGATAAGTAAATAAATAAATGACTAAATGAATGAATAAGTAAATAAATGAATGAATGAATGAATAAATGACTGGATAAGTAAATAAATAAATGACTAAATGAATGAATAAGTAAATGAATGAATGAATGAATAAATGACTGGATAAGTAAATAAATAAATGACTAAATGAATGAATAAGTAAATAAATGAATTAATGAATAAATGACTGGATAAGTAAATAAATAAATGACTAAATGAATGAATAAGTAAATAAATGAATGAATGAATGACAATAAATAAGTAAATAAATAATAAATAAATAACTATGAATAAGTAAATAAATAAATGACAATGAATGAATGAATGCATAAGTAAATAAATAAAGAAATACAGTAATGTAATATCTTCATTTTGTACAAGAAACTCGAGAAAAACATCGTTAGAACAGTTTCGAAATTGCCGCCATATTGTGCTCTTTATTTCAAATAAAGACGTAGTCCTGTTAATGTTTTTCTAAAAATATAATGACCTACTCCATGTGCATCATTTTCGGATAAATCTGATCATAGATATTGAACGTGTACAAATTCAGACACGTAATGTTGGAGAAATCACCGTACATAACCAGACGCTACCCCCAAAACACAAATTTGTGGGTACATGTACTGCTGAAAACATATATTTCTGGGTAAAAATCTTTAAATTGAATTTTTAGCAGCTTCGTAATAATAATATTTAATCTTTCTCAACTATGTGAAGTTTTCAAAGACAATGGACGTTAAATAGTAACATTTAAGATGCTTCACAACAAAATTGTTTACATAAATTTAAATTTACACTATAGCTATTAAATTACTTACAAATAATTCTGTGATGTTTGGTCAGAACGTAACTCCAAAAATGACCTTTACTTAGCTGAAAGCGGAGCCGTACATATAAAAAAACGGTTCTCTTTCGTTTGGTATAGTCATGATACCTCCATCTAATGTCATGTTCTTTTCATTCATATTTGTATGTATAGGAAAGTGAAAATAAAAATGATTGTATTTCAAAACAAGTTTTTTGGAGTTATCATGTTTTGACCGGATACCACAGAATTAAGATTATAAAAATTTGTAGTAAAATAAGAAGATAAAAGATTTTTTAAAATAGAATAAAAATAAAATTAATGAAAATCAATTGTATTTTAAATTGAGTACAAGTGTTGCTGTAAAATATGCAGAAAACCCTTCAAAGCTAGGAAGAAAATTTCCTTTATGGTTATTGCTGGAGCTCCAAACGTCAAGAATTACTTACTTACTTACTTACTTACTTACTTACTTACTTACTTACTTACTTACTTACTTACTTACTTACTTACTTACTTACTTACTTACTTACTTACTGGCTTTTAAGGAACCCGGAGGTTCATTGCCGTCCTCACATAAGCCCGCCATTGGTCCCTATCCTGAGCAAGATTAATCCATTCTCTATCATCATATCCCACCTCCCTCAAATCCATTTTAATATTATTTCCCATCTACGTCTCAGCCTCCCTAAAGGTATTTTTCCCTCCGGCCTTCCAACTAACACTCTATATGCATTTCTGCATCCGCCCATGCGTGCTACATCCCCTGCCAATCTCGAACGTCTGGATTTAATGTTCCTAATTATGTCAGGTGAAGAATACAATGCGTGCAGTTCTGTGTTGTGTAACTTTCTCCATTCGTCAGGAAGACTTAAAGAAGTAAAAGTGTCTAGATCTATATAGACAGGCGGAAGACTGGAAATCATTATTCAGACATCAAGGATGCTGCAAAAATTCTTTTCGCGGAAATATCAGTATTAGTAGTATTAGTATTTATTTATTTAACCTGGTAGAGATGAGGCCGTCAGGCCTTCTCTGCCCCTCTACGAGGAGATTCCAACTATAATATGAAGAAAAAAATAACAATTAGTATGAAATTTATAATTACAATTACAAATAACATTACAAATAGTATTAAATTTACAATTACAATTACAATAAAATCAAAGTACGAAAAGATTACCTGACTAATTAAAGCTAGATAATTTATCATAGAGAAACAAAGAATATTTTATATTTACTATTACAAATTAAATCTAGAATAACAAAATTGTATAGCGATTAAATTACTGAATATTAAAATATTTTGTGATAGATTAAAGAAACTATTTACAAGAAATCAATTACTGACCAAGTGCCTAGTAAGTTTTCGTTTGAATTCAGTTTTATTTCGACAGTCCCTGATGCTAGCAGGTAGCGAATTCCAGAGTCTTGGCAGGGCTATTGTGAAAGAAGATGAGTATGAGGAGGTGCGATGGGATGGTATTGTTAGTATTGTTTCATGGCGAGAGCGTGTGTTCAGATTATGGTGGGAAAAAAGGTAAGTGAAGCGAGACGACAGGTACGAAGGAATAGAAGAGTTCAAGATTTCGAAGAGAAAGAGAAGTGAATGTAAATTTCTTTTCTTATCTAGTTTAAGCCAACCTATTGCTTCCAGGGATGGGCTAATATGATCACATTTACGAACATTGCTTACAAAACGTACACACAAATTATGAGCGCGTTGAAGTTTCGTTTTGTTGTCGCTGGAGAGGTCAGTCAGTAAAATGTCAGCATAGTCGAAATAGGGAAATACAAGTGTCTGCACAAGGGACTTTTTTAAGCAAGAGGGGAGATGAACATTTATCCTTTTTAACACATGGATAATAGAATATACTTTTCTGGAAGCCTATATTTTTTTTTCGCATACAGTACTTTCTCTGGATGGCTCAAATAATGAGAAAGTGAAATACAGCCCGACCAGTAAGCAATAAGACAAGGAAACGGTTTCTTCTTCTCGATACGAGGAATGTTACACAGGGACTGAGTTGACTGCTGATGTAACCGGAAAAAAAACTATTTCAAATTAAAGTCTGATCCTTACCTCGCCCAGGGTTGGCGGGGGTGGGAAAGGAGAGAGCAAGAGAGGTAAAACTTCTCTCATTAGACACCACTTGTTCCCGTGGAGGGTTTCAGGAGAGGTAGGACAAACAGTAGTGAAGGGTATCAGGAGGGCCGCAAGGGATTCATTTAGAAAGCACCGGAATTAAACAAAAATACATATGGAGAACTAACCAGTGCTAGTTCCCTCCACTCATAAGCAGAAAAGGTTTACACATTATACGCTGCAAAACAGGTCGCAGCTTTATTATCAGGAGCTCACAAAGGGGAAGCGACCTAAATGATACTGCAAAAGAATTAACATCGCTATGCTTGGCGACAGGGATTCGCACCTCTTTTGAAACATTAATGTGCAGTAATTTCACGTTGTATAGAGCGACCAAGATATGCAATTTAAATTACAGAGCGCAAGAAGGCAGCCCGACATCATTAATGTATACAATTTCAACTTCTGTACAAGCCCGCTATTCAATTATCAACAGCAAGCGTTGAAAAAAGGGACTAACAGAAAGCGAAATATGAGTGCAGATCAAATTATGGTTTTTATACAGTATGGAGATTCTTGCATTCATAACAGTTGCTACAGAGTAGTCTGAAAAAATTGAAACAGTATGGGCCATATTTATAGACATTCTTAGCGCGAGCTTCCGGTGGATGATCAGCGAACTAACGTTTTTCGTATTCATAAACCAGTGTTAGACCCGTAACACACTTGCAGACTTTTCGCCAGTGAGAAATGTGTTGCGAGAAAATTCAAAGATTGATAACATGGATTCAAATGGACGTCCACACATTGGAAGAGATTCTCGCTCAAGGCAAAAACCTCGCGCGAGTTTCTCGCTGGAATCGGTAGCTCAGCGAATTTTCTTGACACATTTATCAAAGATGTTTGACATTTATACTCTTTATGACTGTTGAATGTAGAAAAAGATATCACAGGTGGCGATGAATTGTATTGTTTTTATTTGAAAATGAGGAAAGATGGCTGATAATTGCAGTCAGAAACTTATCGAACTTGTACGATGTCACCCGTAGGCCTATTTGTATGATACACGGGATGAAAACTATGAAAACACGGAACTTAAAGAAGAAATCTGGAGACAAATATCAGATTATCTGAAAATACATAGGGCTATATTTTATTTTGATGAGATTTAATAGTATTAATTAAACATTTGAAATAATGTATCTATATGTCTTAACAGTTTACATAATTTTAATCACAACATAGCAAAGAATCCTCTATCATATTATGAATGGCAAAAAACTGTGGTCCATTCAACCTGAAATAACGACTAAACGTATCATCATTCAAATCGAAACCAGTGTCCAAAACTCGCCCTTATTTTCGTAAGATGCAATGTGATTTTCAGATATTTCTGGCTTTAATTTTAGGCCTACTTTTTCTTTTCATTAACAAAATATGTTCATGCAACTCCATTTCCTCATCACCTGAATACTCAGATTCGAAAAATCGAAAAATCGAAGGAGAATTGGGAGGAAAATTTAAAAGGTACGCAAAACGCGTCCTTGCAAGGGGTCGGGGGCTGTACAAAACTAAATATGTGAGCTCCAAGCCTGTTGGCCACTAGTCTCACTCCGGGTTACGCTGCTCCCCTGAGGGAGCTCTAGAAAATTTTGAAGGGGAAGCCGAAATTGGACGTAACCTCTTAGGTACCACATACGCGGGGGGGGGGGGGACTGACTTTGATCAATTGATCACGGAACGGGGCGAGGAGGAGTTGGCTGGTGTTTGCCGTTAGAATAGCAAGACGCCGTCATCTGTTATTCGATGACAAAGCACGTGAAGGCCGTCGGAAGAAGCGCCGTGAAATCTAATCTGCAATTTGAGAGTTCCCTGTCCTTTCAATTTTCGACTTATTCAGTGACCTCGTATATTTAATAGACTATTTATATTATCCGAACTAGGGCATACATCGTTTATAATAAGAGTGGAATATATATGGGGAAGGGCATATAGGTCCGTGGCCCATTTCTTATAGGGCTCATCCCGACATTTGTCTTACGCCTGAGGAAAACCACGGAATACCTTAGGCGAGATGAGTTGTCTCATGTATAAGAGACTAGCCAATTTGGCTATTATACTCAGATTCAACATAGCGTTCGTACGTAATTTGTAAAGTACGACAATATACTTAGAGGTTATACATTTAAGTACGACAATATACGTAAATACATAACCTATAATATTTCCCCCAACTAGTGATTACTATAATCAGAAAAATGCTTTCTGCATGAAGGCAGTGCATAGATGATCATAGCGAGGTGTGATCCTCGCCAAGTGTGTGGAGGAAGGCTCTTCGCCTCTTTCTCGCAACACATTTCTCGCTGGCGAAAACTCTGCAAGTGTGTTACGGACCTTAGCGATGTGATGTGATATGAACCCTGTACAAGTAATCACTCGATAGCCGGGACTAGTTTAGCATGCTCGTAGCTCGGGCTAGCGAAATGTCTATGCATAGCACCCTATCTATTTGTATCTCATCGTTGTTCTCGTGTACGTTCGTTTAGAGTTTGCTTGCCAAATGTCAGCCTAGGAAGAGCCAATTTTATAACACTAATTTCACCGCTTCGATCTATACGTTAGGAAAATTACATTATGCATGATTTGTGATACCATATTCTGAGGTGCCACGTGACATATGGGGTGAAAAATTTTACTGGTGATAGGGACGTTGTTTTGAAACTAAAAGTCTATTAGAATTTTTCGAAATTCTCAAGTTTAAATTTAAAATAACGGAGTTTTCAGAACAGATAATAAAATTTGGAGTTCTTCAGAAACACACAAAACGCATCACAAACATAAGAACACAATAAATACATCACACAAACATACGGAAATAAAGACACGTACAAGATTGCATAGTCTTTCAAGCAATTAAAATGCAACATTGCATACAGAACACAGAACACACTACAAAAACACCTCAACACCCAAATAAATACAACCTAAAGGTGTATACAAAATATCATGCAATAGTTGTAATGACTTCTACATTGGACAAACTGGAAGATCTTTTCAAAGGCATTACAAGGAACTAGCCATAACCAAACCACACAACAATTCAACCTACACAGAACACATCAGTAACTCCAACCACAATTACACCAACATAAAAATGGACGTGAAAAAATATCTATCTATCTATCTATCTATCTATCTATCTATCTATCTATCTATCTATCTATCTATCTATCTATCTATCTATCTATCTATCTATCTATCTATCTATCTATCTATCTATCTATCTATCTACCTACCTACCTACCTACCTACCTACCTACCTACCTACCTACCTACCTACCTACCTACCTACCTACCTACCTACCTACCTACCTACCTACCTACCTACCTACCTACCTACCTACCTACCTACCTACCTACCTACCTACCTACCTACCTACCTACCTACCTACCTACCTACCTTATCTTATCTTATCTTATCTTATCTTATCTTATCTTATCTTATCTTATCTTATCTTATCTTATCTTTATCTATCTATCTATCTATCTATCTATCTATCTATCTATCTATCTATCTATCTATCTATCTATCTATCTATCTATCTATCTATCTATCTATCTATCTATCTATCTATCTATCTATCTATCTATCTATCCATCCATCCATCCATCCATCCATCCATCCATCCATCCATCCATCCATCCATCCATCCATCCATCCATCCATCCATCCATCCATCCATCCATCTATCTATCTATCTATCTATGTATTTATTTGTTTATTCTTGTGGTGTTAAGACCATCAGGCCTTTTCTTACATTCTTCTTACCGGGTGTCGCAAAACTCCGTAAATTAAATTTAAGGGATGTGAAGAAAATGAAAAAGAAATAACATATGGGTTCTGGAAATGAGAAAAGTACAGTTCGTAAGGATAAAGAATTTTTGTTCATTCACAAGCGGAATTGTGGATTGTGTGTCGTTGCCAAGACAATAAGTTTTGTTACGTCCTGTGTCGTGGAGTTCGGACACTAATTCTCATTTCGTGAACAAGTTCTGCAGTTCTGTTCAGTCCAATTTAGAGGCGGAGAATAGAGAGCAAACACAATGACAGGTTTATTCTGTGCTTCGATTCAATTCTCAAATTCCCATTACAGCATCATTATTGTTTTGTGATTGGCAGAATTATTTCCTTTCATTCATTGGGGATGGTTGCTATGACTGTTGGAAAAAAATTAGCAACGAAGGAGACTGGAATTTCTCATATACATTTTCACATATCAAAAGTAAATTTGTTTATCAAGTATCTTGTGATATCACGTTAATAATTTTTCATAGATAATTGTTATTAAAAATATACGTACGTACTTAATAATAGTACATTATGCAACGAGCCTATAATGAAGGTAATTAAGAAGTGAGTATGGATATTTATGAAACGAGTTTCATACGACTTTTTATGCTCGACCATATTTCTAACTTGATATTATTAATTTTATTGTATCTGACCTGGAGCAATGTTCCGTATGTTATGAGATGTGCGCAGACGCGAAAGTATTGATTTTTTCCGAGGAACAGATGTGCACAGTGACCTTGCTAGGCCATAAGAACCTACAGGGATAACATTGAAATAAAAGTAGACATTGAAAAACGAGATGACAAATTGTATTTATTTGAATATTATTTACAATTAACGCTAATTATTATAGTAACAGAACATAACCTTCTGCGACAGTATTGGATTTCCAGCCTCCGTGACTTTTCGCTAATTCTCTTTCGATTGCATATCCGAGAATAATCGATACTTGCGGTTTTATAACGGTAGAAATCTGACCTGTCATTGGCTGAACAGTTGTAACCTGAGTCGTCATTGGCTGAAAGACCTGACCTTTAATGAGTAGGTGTACTTTAATGACATGCATTAAAGGTCTGCTACCAGGTGTATAATTACTACATTTCGGCATGGTCGAGCATAAAATCATTTAATAGGTCGCACATAACAGTCATTCTCTGTAACCCTAGATAGGATTTTAAAAAATTGAGATATAGCCTACAGGCCTATAGAGGGTGAACTGTAAATAATATCATTAATTTCAGAGGATAGAGCGTCAGCACGCAGAGCTGAAAATCCGGGTTCAAATTCCGGTGCCGGAGAGAATTTTTCTCCGTTCCACTCACATCCTTCATCAAAAGAAAATTCAACCTGATATCTAGAAAATCACTAAAATTCACAAGCATTATATACAGTTGTAATAGGAGGGAAATTGTTAGATTACACCCTTGGGGTATTAAGTAAGCTGCTCCAGATTTCAGTGGAACTCACCCCACAGCAAGTAACGTTCAAGGTTGTGCTATTCTGATTTCTGTATTCATTAACTGCATATTTATACTTGACTATCTCTGTCAGTGATGGGCTGCAGACTGAAGCCTGTAGTGGCTGTTGGCTTTAATTAAAACGCTGATTTAATATTCTGAACAGTATAGCGGCATGATTTAAAGCTCAATTTAATTGTGCCATTTCACTATTTAACTTCCAGTTTTCATACATATGCAGGTTACAGCAGGAAGTAGTAACGATTCCGTTTGATGTACTGAACATTAGGACACTGTGTACTGTATAATATACTGAAGAGTACAGGCGGCGATCTATCTTGTATCGTAGGCCTATGGAATTTTCAACTTTCAAATTGGTTGTATTTTAATTTATATTCATATTTTCCAAACCTAAAAACTCATTAATTGAATATAACGGATTTTAAACTAGCCATTTATTAAATCTTGATTTAAAAGAAACTGTATTTAATAATTTTAAGTTATGAGGCAGTTCTAGTGAAGTGACTATTTTGAGACTTTCTGAACCTGAAATTAAAACACCAAAAAAGTAAGTAAATAAATAAATTACACACCAATAAAATAGTCAAATCTACAAACAAGTGTCGACAAGGGGCTTGATCTTCGAAGTTTTCTAAAATTAGAATTACCTTTTTCTGCAATATAAAATTTCTTTCATTTTATTACTCCCACCCCACACGGTAATTCCATATCTATTTATTTATTTATTTATTCATTTATTTATTTATTTATTTAACCTGGTAGAGAGAAGGCCGTTTGCGTTTGTATTGAATTTTATTTCGACAGTCCCTGATGCTAGCAGGTAACGAAGTCTTGGCAGGGCTATTGTGAAAGAGGATGAGTATGAGGAGGTGCGATGGGATGGTATTGTTAGTATTGTTTCATGGCGAGAGCGTGTGTTCAGATTATGGTGGGAAGAAAGTTAAGTGAAGCGAGACGACAGGTACGAAGGAATAGAAGAGTTCAAGATTTCGAAGAGAAAGAGAAGTGAATGTAAATTTCTTTTCTTATCTAGTTTAAGCCAACCTATTGCTTCCAGGGATGGGGTAATATGATCATATTTACGAACATTGCTTACAAAACGTACACACAAATTATGAGCACGTTGAAGTTTCGTTTTGTTGTCGCTGGAGAGGTCAGTCAGTAAAATGTCAGCATAGTCGAAATAGGGAAATACAAGGGTCTGCATAAGGGACTTTTTTAAGCAAGAGGGGAGATGAACATTTATCCTTTTTAGCACATGGATAATATAATATCGAAGTGGGGCATCACTAGTGTTTGCACTAACATTTTTTTCATGGAGTGATATGGATTGCAATTTTATACATTTCTATTGAAATAAAAATACCTGCTCTTGGTCAGAACATAATGAATGAATGAATGAATGAATGAATGATGAATGAATGAACATCTTGCAAAGACCTGAAACTTTTATATTGTTTTATATCACTTTCTTACTTGTTTACATGTCCGAGGACATATCTCACGGCTTTCCTATCCTAAATAGAACCAAAACACGATAGCACCGATATCTGGGAATAAGATAAACGAGGTGAGATCAATTCATTACTTTACAATGGAAGGAAAGAAAGCGATTCTATTTTCGGAGCGTTGTTTCATACTCAAAAGGAAGCTAATACAGACTGTTTCTCGAGGCCTTTAGACGGACGTTTATTGTTTTAAAAGCTGCGCTGTTATCCGAGTGGTGCGAAGCAATGAAGCTTGATGTGTGTTTCCGTTGCGATGATTTTCACGATTAATGCTAAACGTCAGTGCCATCTACCGGAAAATTGTGGCATGTATCATACCGGCGTGTTCTCAAGGGAACTGTTACATTCGGCGCACAGGTAACCGTCATATTGTTGAGTTATAAACGCGCCCACTGATATATCAATGCGTTAAACGGAAGATAATTGACACAAATTGCTCACTAGGACATGCAAAGAGATAATCGGAGATCCCTGCGGACATTGCAGCCAACCTGGGATAAAATTACGGCCTCGTTGTACATGAATAACGTCTCCATTCACGTGTGGCCAAGATACCATCATGTACTAGTGAGTAATTAAATACGTTACCTCAATTTATTCTATATGAATTATGTAAACTTTTAGAATATAGATTGTTATTCTATGAGCAAATTTTCCGAATGAATTGACTTCTTCGCAGGGAGAAACGGAGATCTCTTCAGCACTCACTGTGTCATTCCAGGCAAACTGGAAAATCTAATGAAATAGTAATATACGTTACAAGAGCGGTATGTTGACGTTTTCATGGTCGAGGTAAAGATTGAAAAAGCGAAACGTAGTTGAGCTTTTTTAATTTCCGAGAACATGAAAACAAACATACCGCTCTTGTATCGTACATTATTTTGTGCGAAGATCGTTTATTACATGCCTGAAAGAGGAATTTCTAATTAGTTGCAATGAAATCTCCATCTTGGTTTCTGTTTAATGACGGCAACTTCGGAAAACCAAAATATCTTTCTTCAACATTGTTGCTATAAAATGTTTTCTGTGTTTACTATACTCTAGCAGGCCGTGATATACGTCTGTCTTCCCCCCCCCCCACAGTCTATAAATGCGAACTTGAAACAAACGGTAAGGTTATGTAATGATTTATTTTTCATTTTAATATTTTAACAATATTATTTATATAACATATTGCAGTAATAACATCGGCATCTGGAATCTTTTTGATTTTTTCACGGCTTCCTTAATGTTACTTGCATTACAAATGCAGTAACTTTAGTGGAGTTGTAGAGTTTACTTAATTTTTTAAAATATTTAAAAACAATAATTAACAGTGCAATTTAGGTGAAATTGCAGTGGTAAGTTTCAAATTTATAATTATTACTATGTTAAACGTCTCTAAAAATAATATGTTAAAAGCCTAAAGCAGTAAAATGAATATGGTGCTTAAGCGGTAAGAAGAGGGAAATTGTTATGTGTGTTACGTTGGGAATACTGAATGTGGTATTTCACACTTACCGCGTATTGGTTTTGTGCGGAAAGCAAGCAAATACGCACGATCTCGCACAAAAGTATTTTTCAGAAATATTTGTTTATTATTAGTGTAAGACATAGATAAACTTTTATTGATTTTGTGAAAGCTTTTGATAAAGTCCGAAGAGACCTTTTATTGGACATATTACAAGATAAAAATATTCCAAATTTGCTATTACAAAATATAATACAAATCTACACAGACAGCAAAATAAGTGTCAAAATAAATAACTGTATATCCGAAAGAAAATTAGTTAATAATGGAGTTCGACAAGGTTGTCCACTATCACCAACTTTATTTAATATTTATATAAATGAAATTATTTTAAAATGGAACCAAATCTACACATCAGGAATCAAAATAACCAGTGCTCTAACATTAAATACCTTACTCTATGCCGATGATCAAGTCATAATTTCCAATTCAGAGGATAATTTACAAAGAGGATTGTATACATTAAATAAAATATTAAAAGATTTTGGGATGGAAATTTCAGCACAAAAATCAAAAGTAATGGATTTTTAGGACAAGACCCAGTCAGAAGTAAGATAATACACAATAACCAATGCCTCGAACAAGTGCAAAATTTCAATTATCTGGGTTGTGAAATATCTTATCAAAATGAAAAAGATGTGAACAAGAAAATTACCAAATTTACACAAATTCTAGGAATAATAAACAATACAAACAAGCTAAATTAGTACAAAAATCTACAGGAAGAAAAATATATAATACACTAGCATTACTCTCCCTTTTATACGGAAGCGAGATTTGGACACTAAAGAAAAAAGACATGAACAGAATCAAAGCAACGGAAATGAAATTTTTCAGGAGGACAGCAGGATATACTCTTTTAGACCGAAAAAGGAATGAAGAAATTTTAGAACAATTAGAAGTAGAGTCAGTGGAAGAAAAAATCAGCAGATACAAATTCAATTGGTTAGATCATGTAAGAAGAATGGAAAATTCAAGAATCCCAAAAATTATGATGCAGTATAAACCTAGAGGACATCGTCGACCAGGAAGACCTTTTAGAAGACTGCTAGATGGGGCCGAAACAGGTCTACAGAGGCCTAGTTCGTGAAGGATGATGATGATGATGATGACATAGATAAGGCTCTAAAATTAAATATTCTAATGTTTTATTTTCAAAAGGAAAATATTTTACAAAGGTTCATGGACTTTGAATCTAAGTGGTTTTGACTAGGTAATAGGCACTGTTTTGTTCTCAAAAAGTTTGCAGCACTTACTCATAGAGAGGTCAGCTGTTAATGTATGTTGTTCAAGTAACTATTGTTGAAGAAATATTTTGAGAGTCAGCACTGTTAATTCCAGAGTTCCAGGATCAAGGAACTTTTTACTCTGTACTATATTCTTTCTGCCATTTATTTTCAGTTCTTTGGGTTAATAACAATTAATCACAGAGTTCAAGTAAATATTTTGACTTAGAAATGTCACAGTTGTTTTGAAGCTTGAAAAATGAAGGACATTAACTCATCTGTAACATCCGTGACAAAATTTGTATAACATCTGTGGCATGGAAGAAACAGCTATAAAATATTTACCGATTATGTTTTTGTGAATTAATTGGATGCCTTGAGATTTGCATAGCTTCCTCATGGACACCATGAGAATGAATCTCTTTATGCTTGAGGCAGAGACCTATGTATGTTTTACACTTTTTGTTAATAAGGTGTGAAGTGAGTTACAAATCTTGCAACATCCGTGATGGAATCTTTTCTTTATTTTCTGCAATAATAATACATGTTACTCAACTACTTTTTTTCTGTAAAATAACACTGATAACCCAAATTGATTCTAATAATAGAAGTTAACAAAAGTCATTTCAGTTTAAATATATGGTCTTTGTTTTGTTTCCATTTATCTTCATTCTATTTTGCTTACAGCTGAAATTTAGCTCCAGTAGCATATTCCTTAGTAGCGTCCCTTCTTTTGCTAACAACGCCATATCTTCATCGAACCTTAAACATTATAAAATAGAAAAAAAAATAATAAAATAAACGAGAGAATTGGTTTGAACGTTGGACATTTAATTTTAAAGCAGTGTACGGTTAGTTTGAGCTACGGTCACACAAAAAAAAAAATACATATATATATATATATTTCTTTGCAAAATACAGTGTTGCCACATTGTGAAATTCATCATTTTTCGGAAGAAAACTTGTCAGTAATATTTACATTTCTAATTTGATCCTGGATTAACACGATGTAACCCGTGCGAGCGAATTTTATGACATTCTGTGTATACATATTATAATCCTTCCCAATGTTATTTTGCTACTTACGAAAACTGACATGTAAATGTCAAATGTACGTCAGTGATTTATAGTAAGACCCAAAATAGGTGCCTCCAATTACATTCTAAACTTTTTAGATGTTCTTTCAATGGATTACACACGGAAGAAAAATAAAAAAGGTAGACGTATGAAGTATAAACGAGACAGTAGAGCAAGTGGACAGCTTCAAATACTTGGAGTGTAATATAAGTAGTAACATGAGCTGCTGCCAGGAAGTCAAAAGGAGGAGAGCAAAGGCAAAGGAAGCTTTTAATAGAAAAGGGAGCATCTTCTGCGGACCTCTGGAAAAAAGAACTAAGGAAGAGACTAGTGAAGTGTTTTCTGTGGAGTGTGGCATTGTATGGGGCAGAAACATGGACATTACGATGGAGTAAAGAGTAGCGACTAGAAGCATTTGAAATGTGGATATGGAGAAGAATGGAATGTGTGAAATGGACAACAGAATATGAAATGAAGCTGTGTTGGAAAGAGTGGGTGAAGAAAGAATGATGCTGAAACTGATCCAGAAGAGAGAAAGGAATTGGCTGGGTCACTGGCTGAGAAGAAACTGCCTGGTGGAGGATGCACTGGAAGGAATGGTGAACGAGAGAAAATTCCGGAGCTGAAGAAGATATCAGGTGACAGATACATTAAGATACATCATTGGACGGAAACTAAGAGTAAAGCGGAAAATAAAAAACATTGGAGAATGCTGGGTTTGTAGTGAAGGACCTATGCTTCAGCAGAACCTCATGAATTAATTAATTTCATTATCTGTCTATAATTAAGGAATTATTTCTGTGTTACATCACATTCCTTCATAAATTCGTAATAAATTGTTGTTTATCCATTTCCTGTCATTTTATTACTTGTTATTTGCAATGATAAACTATACAGTAAACATTACAATACAATAGCTATTAAGATATTCTATGTTCTGTAGTATTGGCAATTGTGCAATTAAAATTCTTCGGACGAAATTTTGCCACTAACATTTTCGTCTTCATTTTCATCCAGTATTCACACGATGTAACTAGTGTGCGCGAATTTTGGAACAATCTGTATAAAGAAAGCCCGTAATAAAAAAACAAGTGAAGACATTTTAAGCTTCCATAGCAACAGTAGCCAGTTGAGCAAGGTCCATATTATGAAATTGTCCTTACCTTTTATTTTTAAACTAGCCGTACCCTTGCGCTCCGCTGCACCCGTTAGAAATAAATATAAAGTAATTACATAATTAAAATAGGACATTTGATCCAGGGAACATTCGTGTTTGATAGAAGGATAAATCGTTTAATATGTTAATTTAAATTGTATTTAAAATATTAAAATGCGATCATTTTGATCCAGAGACCACTCATTTGGTGCAATGGCAATTCCTTTAACATGTTTCTTAATTGTTATTACCAGTTATTTTTGGAAAAGCGAAAATTAACAGAAAAATTTTGGCTACAGATTTATTATTATATTTATATTATATTATATTATGAAAAAGTGTGTTGATAACGGATGTACTCGAATTAGAAAGTTTTTAATTTGTTGTGGGAGCTCTTGAATCTCAGGAGGAACAACTTTTACAACAGCGCAACATAATCTGCTTGGCTCATTACCCAATTTTTTTGCATTGCATTTATTGCATATGTATTTTATGTATTTTAACACGATTCAATTGAGCATAGTTAAAATCTGAATTATAAAATAATGGATTGCTAAGCTAACGTACTATTATTGCATACTAAATCAATACACTCTCGTTGTTCGTTAATTCTCTGAGATAAAAATGAATATATTCATAAACATTATTATAAGAAATACAGGAAATGAATATACAGAATAACCTATCAAGTTTTCTGTGCATAAGAAGCTATTTTAATCTTACTGTCCTCAATTCACTCACAAGTTACTGTAATAACATTATAGCATTATGTCCATCCAGAGAAACTACACTTTCCAATGATGAAATAATAATTAATTATACAAATCGGTTAATCTTACAAACACAGAAACATTGTCTGTAGGCTATGTTTCATAGCTTTCGATTGTTGTGTCCAAGGCCCCTTATAGACGAAGTCATTTGTTTTTTATTTCAATACATCGCCTTAGATGGCAGTTATTTTAATTTTAAGACTCATTTATCTCATTAAATATCAGTCCTATCAAAATTTTTCAAAGAATAAAACTTATCAGAAATCATTTTTAAAGAAACTTTTGTTATGTAACATATTTCACAAAAATCAATAATAAGCGAGATATTTCGATTTATTTAATTCAGGCCCCCTTATAACCCCCTTTTAAATAACGTATTTTGAATGCCATATAGCATATAATCTAAGTTACAACGAACTTAATTTATATTCCAATTTTCATCGTAATCGGTTCAGCCATTATCGCGTGAAAAGGTAACAAACACACAGACAGACAGACATACAAACAAAAATTTCAAAAAAGCGATTTTTCGGTTTCAGGGTGGTTAATTATATATGTTAGGACCAATTATTTTTGGAAAATCGAAAATTACCAGAAAAATTTCGGCTACAGATTTATTGTTAGTAGAGATATTGTTTACAGTACTTTAATCAGTGACATTTTGTTGAAACTTAAAATGCGCTCGTATTTGTTCAGTTGTTTAATAAATAATATTCCTTCCGTCTAGATCAGGGATGGGCATACATTTGCATGAGGGCCAATTGAGTAAGTAATTATTTCTGACTGGCTGAAATGCTTTTATTCGTTAAATTTTTCTTCGAAATTCGTTCTTTTTAGTTCGTTATTTAACGACGCTGTATCAACTACGAGGTTATTTATCGTCGATGAGATTGGTGATAGTGATATGGTATTTGGCGAGATGACGCCGAGGATTCACCATAGATTTACCTTACGGTTGGGGAAAACCTCTGAAAAAAACCAACCAGGTAATCAGCCCAAGCGGGGATTGAACCCGCGCCCAAGCGCAACTTCAGACCGGATGGCAAGCGCTTTAACCGACTGAACCACGCCGGTGGCTACAAATTCGTGTTAAAAAATCTAAAAAAAATCGCATAATATATTATTATGAACTGATGAATTTGCAGGAACTGGTGAAATTATTTTAAGTTATCAGAGATCTCCTGTACAAAGGTCACTATGCCTACAGACTCTGTACGCTGGCATGATCAATAAGTTGCAGACATAACGAAATCGTATCCAGTAATTGCACTTCTGAGCTCAGAATGATATTTGTCCGTGGATGTGTTTACTTCAGCCAACTTAATAAGCTACTCTCTTTGTGTGCTTCCCCTCCCTTACAAAGATATCAACTCTAATGCATACCAGTAGTGTAGGTAAAGAAGCTTTTGTTTTCTTTCTCTTTTAAGTTTCTACTTCTTTTTTTTACCTTACCTACCTACAAGTCTTATCACAGATCCTACTCCACAGGATGCTAATGAGGTATGCGACGTGCAAGGGAAATCTTCCCCTATTTGAACTAAAAATGTTTTTTTTTATCCAACTTTTGTCGAAAAAGAAGGTTAAGCTTAACTTTCTTGAAATTATTCTTTTTCCTTTCTCTTTCACAAATGTTAAAAAGTTACAAGGCAAATATTACATAACTACCCGTATTAAAGATTTACTTACACAGAAATATTATTTAAGCTAATTATTTTTTAATGGTATGCTTGGAAAAATTAATTAATTTGTATCTGTGTAGTGACAGCTAGGTAGCTCAGTTAACTGGTTACGGACTATAGGGAACCGGCTTCAATTGCGGGTGTGGCGAGAATTGTTTTTCATTGCCAAACTTCCATAATAGCCTCGAATTTCACCTAGACTCCTATTAAATTGTGTACCGGTTTTTTTTCTGGATTTAAAATGGTGAGATGCTAATCACACCATCTAATCGGTCCACACCTGTGGAGTAACAGTCAGCGCGTCTGGCCGCGAAACCAGGTGGTCCGGGTTCGAATCCCGGTCGGGGCAAGTTACCTGGTTGAGGTTTTTTCCGGGGTTTTCCCTCAACCCAATACCAACAAATGTCGGGTAACTTTCGGTCTGGACCCCGGACTCATTTCACCGGCATTATCACCTTCATTTTCATTCAGACGCTAAATAACCTAGATGTTGATACAGCGTCGTAAAATAATCCAATTAAAAAAACATCTAATCCTAGTGCCGATGTCACGAATGCGTAGAACTCTACCTCCAGGCACTTTCATGCCGTCTGAATTTAATTTAATTCTGTTTCAATTCACTTCTTCGGCTGTTTTGTTTCTTTCCAGCTGTACTTCTGTACGAATTTACACTTTTTAACAAGGATGATTAAGTATATCTAATTTATTTAAATAATATTCTATCATATTTACAATAAAGTCATATGTACAGAGTGAGTCAGCCAGGACTAGACCGGCGTCAGCGGAAAGTCGTATGCGTAGTAACCGCTGCGCTATCGCAGTGATCAGACAGACCTCTTGCTCTCTTACGTTTCGTGTTTAGTTACGTAAACACGTTCACACAGTGAGGGTGCAGATAAATACCGTATACAGTATTTAGAGTGCAGTAATGTGTTGGAAAGAGTTGAGGAGTTCTGGGATACATTTTGGTTGAATTTCTTGAACCTGGACAGACCATAAATGCTGCCCACTCTATTCACACAGTTTTGAAGCTCCGTCGTGCATTGCGCGAGAAACGCCCTGGAAAGAAGATCATCCTGCAACACGATAACGCGTGGTCTCATGCTGATCGTGTCACCATGGAGGAAATCACAACATTTGGGTGGGAATCTCTTCCGCAATCTCCCTACAGTCCCGACTTGTCACCCTCTGACTTACATCTTTTCGGTTCTGTAAAGGAGCAGCTGCGAGACGCTGGAGGACACCCGGAAAGCAGTAAGTTACGTCAGTGTTTTCGGGAAGATGAAACGGACTTCTACAGCAAGGGAATTTTCAGACTAATAGAACGGCGGGAAAAATGTGTGCAATGAAATGGAGACTCTGTTGAAAAGTGGCAGAAAAGTCTGTAGATTAAGATGATGTACCTGGCTTGTCTAAAAAATAAAAATTAAGATTTATAACAATGGGTTACTCATGACTTTCAGTATAACCCTCGTATAAAAACAATAAAGAAATAATTTAATCAGTGAGGCTAGTTTCGAAATAGTATGTATGTATTTATTCACACTGCAAATGGGTATATACCCGGTGGCAGTGGTAACTAATTACACTCAATAATGACAATTAAAAATAAACACAACTAATAAAAAACAATAATTAATAATAAAAACAATAATTAATAATAATAATAATAATAATAATAATAATAACAAGGAGTATCCTAAATTAAATGAAGTATGGTCACTTAAAATAACATTTAAAGTAAATCTAATGTGTATCTTAACCCTAAGTTCGAACTAAGACCCACTAGTGTGACAGGTTCATACCTGCACAAGTACCTTTCGACACTACACTTATTTCGCTGTCAACTCACTCACTGCACTGATTCTACCTGATTTCACTAACACTTCTAACCATTTCACTGTTAAAATACTTTGCACAGCCACTTCACTGACACCAACACACTTCACTTACACAATAGACTTCACTGACACTACACACGTCACAGACACAACACACTTCCTCACCGATAGAACACTTCAAATAACAAGATATCAATGAAACCCTTTAAATAGTGTGTATAATATACTACCGTCTATTAGTAAAGTCCTTAAGCCTATTTTTAAATACATTTTTGGTTATTGGTAAAGCCTTTAGTAAGTCTGCAGGTAAAGCTTTCCAGTCCCTGATAGTACGATTGAGAAAAGAAAACTTTCCAGTGTCCGTCCTCTGTCTTCTTTCCCTTAATTTATATGAGTGGTAGTTCCTTGAAGAGTAATTTGGCGGCTGCAACCTATTTTCTATTTCTCTCCAGGCAGGCTCACCTCTATATGTTTTGAACATTGCGTATAATCGAATTCGCGTTCTCCGGTCCGTGAGTGTGTCCCATTTTAATGGTGAATTATTACGACAACACTTGAGAGCCCCTTTTTTAATCTTTTCCAGTGTCTTAATATGTTCTAATCTGTAAGGATCCCAACATGCAGTACCATATTCCATTACTGGACGAACTAGTGATTTATATGCAATCTCTTTGGATTTATCGGAGCCTTTCCTTAGTACCCTCATCACAAAGTGTAACGCCCTCCATGCCTTTCCCGCTGTGTCAGTAACGTGTTTTGACAATTTCTAAAATAAATTCAAATTTGTATATAGCTATTTCATGTTGACAGGAACTTTTTTACTAAAATGCAAGGAAGAAGCTTAGTAAGATCACTTATGACTTAACGAAGTGCCTTGTACATAAACATCCCTGTGTCCATTACATGAATAGAGAAGTTGGTTTGCTTTATTTCTGTGGCCGGGAGGAAAAAGGTCTTAAGTAGAAATTTTATACTTTGCAGGAGAGCAGGAGAAAGATTGTAATTGGTGTCAATTATAGAGTACTTTTAATTAAGATGTTTTTCCTGGATATTATTTGTTTATATTTCTTCTAAAATAGGTAATGTTGCTCATTTAACAATTTTCTTGATTATTTCCAAAAATAGCCGCACTTAAGCCCTTTTAAGACTACAACCCAAACTGAGAAGAAGGGACTATTTAAACATAAGACCTTTTTCATGTCAAAATAAATGGGAAATGTAAATTATTAGGAATGCAAAATGGGTCTTAAACAATTATAGGACTGCTTACCTGGTGCTTAAAGTTTTAAAAGGAAAGGGCATCAGTATGTGATAAAATGGCTAAAATACAAGTTAGACCTTTTTAATAGGGAAGCATGGGAAGTAAACATGTGATGGTTTGTAAGGAATAAAGTATTAAATACTCTTAAGTCCTTTATTCTGTGTGTGCTCGATTCAGAAAGTACTTAGGACATTTGGTAACGCTCTCTAAATCCAGTGAGGAGTCTTATTTGACTTTAGCCGTTTTACCAGATTGTAGAGAATTGTTTCCGCTTTCAGAATATATAAAAACCTCACTTTCACAAAAAATTGACTTAAGACCTTTTTCCTCCCGGCCACAGATTTTATTTTGTTGCTACATGTACGATAGTAATATTGTACAGGGACATCATTTTATTTTTACTAACATTTTAATATTAACCTGGCTATACCTTTGGATTAATGATTGAGACCCGAAAACACCGTTTGCTACCTCCTTCCACGACTGGAGTTCGATGATACTGGCGTAAAATACAAACAAATCACTTTACTAGGTACAGGAGGGAAGAAAAATAGTTCATCCATTTACGTAAAGTAGGAAATATCGCGATTTTGAGTGTGATAATTTTAATTAGGTTTTGTTTAATCAAAATACAGTACAGTATTAACAATAAGTGTTTTTACTCACGAACTGAGCTTTCCATGCGAACGTATTCATTATGCAGTGTATATTATACTGTCTACAGCACATTAACGTACACTATAGAAAATGAAGTTAAATTGAAAAATAATCATAATATGGATATTTAAACACATTTTTGAAAATGGTGGCCGTTCATTTCGATACAGGCTTCAATTCTTTTGTGCCTATTATCGCACTATAGACTATTGCATCTAATTCCATTTGCCAGTTTCGTCCTTCGTACTAGTAACTCATGTTGAAATAATTCTGTACCTACTCTATAAAAGAGTACCTTACGTACTGTAAATTCAATCTTCACTTCTGCCCCACCCGCACAGATAAAATTACTCAGGCATGCTATCTACTGTCCGTCCAAGTGGTTATGTCGCAGGATCGTAAAGGGGGGAGGGAATCACGTGATAGTTAATTACTTAACGAGGCCCTTTTATTTAAGATATTTTAAACAGTTGCATAATATTACGTAAACGTCCAATTAATTCCTAACAGAAATTAATGTTTTCAGAAAAGAGCTAAGACAGCCCAGCCACTAGTCTTTACAGTGGAGCGAGCAGAAGCAGGTGGGGGAAATCGGGATGCGACGTAGGCAAACGGACGACAGTACCTGTGCGAAAATATGATTCAATATTGGAAGTTTTCGTCACTGGAAAACGCGAACATATTTCTGAAACGTACTATAATCACTAACTCAGTACTGCGGCCTTGGTTCTGTGTGAAGGACAGTTGGAACTTCGTTAGTAGAAGGGGTGGGAGTGAAGTACATTAAAAAACTCAGGTACAATAAAAGTTGAAGTAAAAATAAAATGATGTCCCTGTATATTATTTCTTCGTCCGTTCCAAAATATATTTATGCAGCTGCAAGCTTAGCGAGACAAATTCCTGCTACGAATTGGAGCTGTTAGTGTTGCGTTGTGTGTGATCGTGTTGTGTGCACTACCAGGCTACATGATCCAGGTACTCTCCATATTTCATACTACTTCGTTACACAGATCATAAAACACGTCTGTGAGAGAAACTCTATCCAGTCGTACAACACTGCTATGTAACCCAGAACACCAAAACGTTGTACATAACCATTTGTGTCTCTGAACCGTATCGTTCATCATATAAAAGTTTTATTATATTACCTATGTGGTTACATACGACATCAAGTTCCAGAACTTAGAGGTAATTCTCTCACAGATGTCTTCTAGTAACGCTGTTACTGTGCAGGTTCCAAAGTTTTAAGCCACGCGTCTGCAGATTAATTATTTCAAGATGTTCCCGCCTCTCACCTCCCCTCCACGTCCTTTAAAGCATAAAAATAAAACTTGAAATATAATGGATCATTAACTTTTAGTAGCTGTTTTAATAATTACTATCGGCAAACGTTCCTGATGTGTACAGCATTAGATTAAGTAAATACTTCTGATGTGAAAAATGGTAACAGAGACTTTATAATCCATATAATTTGCCTGAAACTTTTAATGTATGTTGTTCGTAATATTATGAGCATCGTTGAACTTGTAAAAGTGTTTCGATTTCATTTCATTTCTGTCTTCATACTCCCCGCACTTAAATTCAACAAGGCGCAGCCTTCTCGTTAACTACTTCATAATCGCTTCCTCATTCCACGAGGCCTAGTCTAGAGACAACAATGCAATTGATGTATGTATGCATGTATGTATGTATTGTATGTATTTATTTACACTGCAAGTGGGCATGCACCCGGTGGCAGTGGTATACACAATATAAACAATACACAATAAAGAAATGATAAGCAATATTTACAATACACAATACAATTATACAATACACAATAGGTCTACAATTTTATTCACAATACAATAAGAATACACAATATAATTTAACATAATAATAATAAAACATAAATAAAATACCTAATTTTACATTACAACCTACATTATTATGTACAGGCCCTACATAAGTTTCAATAGTCTTTCACTTTACTCTCATCTCATTCCCTGTAGTGGCACTATGACGCATTTCACTGACACTTTAGCACACATTTCACTGACACTATAGAACACATTTCACTGACACTATAGAACTCATTTCATTGACGCTATAAATTATCACTGATCGGAACTGTTCACTGCACTGTAAAACCATAACTTCACTGACACCTCGCTTCACTGATACAACGGTTCAAATAAGTCAAATAATTACACCCTTATGCATACTGTACTTATAAACAGAACTACATTTAAACTAAACATTTCTAGTCTAAGACTCTCTTACACGCTATTTTTAAATAATTTACAATTCAAACCAAGGTAGTAACTCGTCAGGCTAAATAAATACATGTCACCTTAAAAAATTAAATGTTAAATGTCGCCTTAATTTTAATTTGCACTTTATACACAACTTTTAAAATTATTCTTCAATCTCCTTAAGGAAGGACAGCCCTCAAAGATCGCTGCACGTAGGTCATTCCAATCATTTATAGTTCTATTTAAAAATGAGAATTTACCTACATCCGTTTTCTGTTTCCTACATTTGATTTTAAAATCATGATCGTTCCTACGATAGTACGTTGGCTTTTGTAACCGAGCCGTTATGTCTACCCATGCTTTCTGACCTAGATGTGCTCTATACAATGCTCTATACAATGATGATAGTCGAAACGATTCAAACATCAATATGACGCTAATGAGTTGTCTGAAATTTTAATGAATATTACATCATTACAGAGAATTGAATTCATTTGGAAATTGATGTCACAGTTAAGTACTTTACAACAGACTATGTTCAATAACTACCTTTTTATGAGCTTGGTTGAAATTATAAGGAAGTTCGGGATTTGAAATAAAATTTTGATATTTCTCTTCGTTTCTGCTTTCATACCCGCATTTAAATTCAACAAAGCGGAGCCTTCTCGTTAACTACTTCATAATCGTTTCCTCATTCCACGCGGCCTAGTCTGCAGACAACAATGCAATTGATAGTCGAAACGATTCACACATCAGTATTACGCCAGTGGGTTGTTTAAAATTTTAATGAATAATAATATATCAGAAAATTGGATTCGTTTCGAAATAATTAGTGTCATAGTTAAGTACCGGTATTTTACGCATTTATTTTGTGAAACATATCTGATTAAAATATATTGACGTAGGCCTATAAATGAAATGGTTGATGAAACATAAAGTGAAGCTGTTGCCAATACATTAAATTCTGCAAAAAAACAAAAATACAATTTTCACGTTGATCGCATTCCTTTACAATTTATTCGGATAGCTTTTCTTTGCAACTTAAGGGGAGGCAGAGGTGAAATTTTCGAACAAAACTAAAGAAAAAATTAAGATTTGGTTTTTTCCATTTTTATTATCTTTATTTTGATATTGAGATGTTAGTTTTTGATTTTGTTGATGAAACATCAAGTGAAGCTATTACCAATACATTAAATTCTGCAAAAAAAAAAAAAAAAACAAACATACAATTTTCACGTTGATCGCATTTCTTTACAATTTATTCGGATAGCTTTTCTCTGCAACTTAACAACACTTTCGCAGTGGCGAAGTTAATGTTTAAAGAGTAAGTAAACAGAAAGTAGTATATTACTATACAATCAATTAAGAAAATTTTATTTCTCTTGCTAAGGGGTTTTAAAATGTCACTAAATTATAACTGAGCAAATTTGCAATACAAAAGTTTCATTAATTTTTTTTCTCTGGAAATTGTTAAAAGCAGTTAAATCTAGCTGCGCTCAATATTGGCAATTGAAGCGCGGGAAAGTCTGAATATTCCTTGTTGTTGAGATATTCCTCCCTTGCGAAGTGGAGGGGTTTGCTAGAAATTTCTTCTGCCATCATTTCCCCTCCCCTCCCAATCCCTCTGCCAAAGCCATGACTGTTAAAGAGGCAAGCGAAATTTTTCTTCGCCCGTAGATCCTCATTACACTGTTCGAGAGCATTATGTCGTTGACATGTGCTACCATCTATCGGTCGATGAGCGAAGAACCAAGTACGAATAGTTGTTCATTTTCTCAACTACACCAGTTACTGCGGAGAAATTTATTGTAATTTTAATAATTTTTAAACGTGAGAATAGATATTTATGTTAGGAGAAAATCCACAAACGATTAGGGAAAACACGGAAATTTTACTTGAAGCAAGTAAAGCGATCGGTTTGGAAATAAATCCCGAAAAGACAAAGTATATGATTATGTCTCGTGACCAGAATATTGCACGAAATGGAAATATAAAAATTGGAGATTTATCCTTCAAAGAGGTGGAAAAATTCAAATATCTTGGAGCAACAGTAACAAATATAAATGACATTCGGGAGGAAATTAAGCACAGAATAAATATGGGAAATGCCTGTTATTATTCGGTTGAGAAGCTTTTGTCATCCAGTCTTCTTTCAAAAAAATCTGAAATTTAGAATTCATGAAACAATTATATTACCGGTTGTTCTGTATGGTTATGAAACTTATCCTCTTACTTTGAGAGAGGAACAGAGGTTAAGTGTGTCTGAGAATAAAGTTCTTAGAAAAATATTTGGGGCTAAGAGGGATGAAGTTACAGGAGAATGGAGAAAGTTACACAACGCAGAACTGCACGCATTGTATTCTTCACCTGACATAATTAGGAACATTAAATCCAGACGTTTGAGATGGGCAGGGCATGTAGCACGTATGGGCGAATTCAGAAATGCATATAGAGTGTTAGTTGGGAGGCAGGAGGTAAAAATACCTTTGGGGAAGCCGAGACGTAGATGGGAGGATAATATTAAAATGGATTTGAGGGAGGTGGGATATGATAATAGAGGCTGGATTAATCTTGCACAGGATAGGGACCGATGGCGGGCTTATGTGAGGGCGGCAATGAACCTCCGGGTTCCTTAAAAGCCATAAGTAAGTAAGAGGATAGGTATTTTTGGTAAGGCATTGTCTCAATTGCCTACAACTCGCTTCGCCTGTGCATTTTGGCCATGTGCACTATTACCTCGAAGTAAGACACAATAATTAATTCATGAGAAGGAAGCTAAAATATGCATTTAAAAGAACATTGACAGGAATTAACTCTTTCAAAATTCTTAATAGGAAATAATCGTTCTTGGGTATGACATTTTCTATGTGAGTTTTCCATTTATCCAGAAACCTATTAATTTTACAACCACCTTAGATTCAGTGTCATTCCTAAGACTAAATAACATTGTCTCAATATTTTCTTCTTCTTCTTCTTCTTCTTCTTCACTTCATGGTATAGGCAGCTACCTGCTTGTTCTGTCTTGATAGGTCTAGCAGCCATCTCTTTCTTGGTCTGCTTACAGATCGGTTTCCCTTAGGTTCATATTCCTATATTTGTTTATTCAATCTTATATCTGTCATTCTTTTTAAATGTTATTTCCATTGTCGTTTATACTCTTTTAATCTCTCATTAATGTTAAAAATTTGTAATTATTCTCTTATGTCTTCGTTTTTACATGATCTAGCCTGAGTTTTGTTAATATTTTAATTTTAAACCATATACTAAAAACCATACTTCAATGTAATTGTGTTACCCATACAAAATCAATATTAATATCGTTCAGAACCTTAGTTTCACCTGAAAATATAATTGCAGCTGGTACATCATTGAATATTTGGAGCTAAGGGGGATGAAATTACAGGAGGATGGAGAAAGTTACATATACAACTCAAAACTGACTCATTGTATTCTTCACCTGACATAATTAGGAACATTAAATCCAGACGTTTGAGATGGGCAGGGTATGCAGCACGTATGGACGAATCCAGAAATGCATATAGAGTGTTAGTTGGGAGACCGGAGGGAAATAGACCTTTGGGGAGACCGAGACGTAGATGGGAGGATAATATTAAAATGGATTTGAGGGAGGTGGGATATGATGATAGAGACTGGATTAATCTTGCACAGGATAGGGACCGATGGCGGGCTTATGTGAGAGCGGCAATGAACCTGCGGGTTCTTTAAAAGCCATTTGTAAGTAAGTTGTAAGTAAGGTAGATCACTGACAGCAACAATAAAGAGAAACGAGCCCAAAATTGTTTACTTCTCAAAAGAAACGTTTGCAAACCCTTCTAAGAACACCCAATTTTGGAGAATTTCGAGATGTTGAACATTGGGTTTGTAACTGAAGATATTCTATCATTGCCGTGACTATAAAACCAAAAGTGAAATCCGGAGAATTCTTTCGTCATTTGTCAGAAAATCTAGTGAAAGTTATATCTTATTTCCAAATCCTATAGAGAAATTGTAGGCCTATTTATATTTGCTTGTACAGGGACATCATTTTATTTTTACTTCAATTTTTATTGTACCTGAGTTTTTTAATGTACTTCACTCCCACCCCTTCTGCTAATGAAGTTCAACCCTCCTCCACACAGATCCAAGACCGCATATACAGTCATAGTAGCCTTACGGTCATAGTAAACAGTACGTTCCAAAAATATGTTCGCGTTTTCCAGTGACGAAAGAGCTTTCAATATTGCATAATTTTCCATTTGCCCACGTCGCATCCCGGTTTCCCCCACCTGCTTCTATTCGCCTCTCTGTAAATTCTAGTGGCTGGGCTGTCTTAGCTCTTTTCTGAGAACATTAATTTCTGTTAGGAATTGGACGTCTACGTAATATTATACCCATACAATAATTTAAATAAAAGGGCCTCGTTAAGTAATTAACTGTCACGTGATTTCCTCCCTTTTTACGACGCTACGACGTAACCACTTGGACGGACAGTAGATAGCATGTCTGAGTAATTTTATCTTTTCGGATCGGGCAGAAGTGAAGATTGAATTTACAGTACGTAAGATCTCTTTTATAGAGTAAGTACAGAATTATTTGAACATAAGTTACTGATACGAAGTACGAACCTGGTAATTGGAATTACGTACAGTAGTGTATAGTGCGATAATATACAAAAAAGAAGTGAAGTCTGTATCGAAATGAACGGCCACCATTTTCAAAAATGTGTTTAAATATCCATATTATGATTATTTTTCAATTTAATTTCATTCTCTATAGTGTACGCTAATGTGCTGTAGACAGTATAATATACACTGCATAATGAATACGTCTACATGGACAGCTCAGTTCGTGTGTAAAAACACTCATTGTTAATACAGTACTGTACTTTGATTAAACAAAAACCTAATGAAACTTATCAAACTCAAAATCGCGATATTTCCTAGTTTACGTAAATGGATGAACTACTTTTCTTCTCTCCTATACCTAGTAAAGTGATTTGTTTGTATATTACGCCAGTATCATCGAACTCCAGTCGTGGAAGGGGGTATCAAACGGTGTTTCCGGTTCTTAATCGTTGATCCAAAGGTATAGCCAGGTTAATATTAGAAATGTTAGTAAAAATAAAATGATGTCCCTGTACATTTTGCTGTTATGATTGTTTCCGTAATCTATAGATGCGTTGAAAGACATAATTGCAATGTTTGCTTATATCTATGTATTCTCTCTACTTTCGTTGCCATGTGTATTCATTTTATTTTTAATAACTTTCGCTATCCTTTATACATACACCAGAAATGTCTCTTAGACATACCCATGTAACTCATTTGAAGCAGTTTCAACGCTTGTTTGCAGTCATAAAGAGTTATAAACTTCTTGGAATATAAAGATATCTTGATAACTGTAACAGAGACATTACTCGAATGCCTCCAGGGGGATCGCACTCGTATTCATGTCGAGAGGAAGCTGCCACTTGTATCGTACACAACAGGTCTCCACTTCGCGAGGACGCACCGGGTCTCGTTTACGTCTGGAATAAAGGCAGCAAGTAAAAGTTTTACAGTAGGAGAGATGAGGCATCAGCGTCCAAACAACGGCGAAGTGGTTCCCTTAAATAATTTCTCGTCCAGTTCCTCTAGTTTTATTTCTCCTCCTGCAAAATTCAAATCAACCAGGGAACTAAGACACCGCATCGTGAAGAGCTGTGCTGGCATCTAGGAGCAGCTTACATACTTATAAATTCGTCAGATATGACTTAGTGGCGATGCAAAGCCGTAAAAGAATGTTCTGCTGTCACGAAACTTTAAAATAATGATGTAAACAAGGAAGATTCGTATTCTAGATATGTTCTCTCTGAAGAGATCCTCAAAGCACGGTCATTCGTGTGTCTTTTGTGGGTTGTATCTAATAATTTAGAATCATACTCACTCGCACATCTCTACTGAATTCATTAAAAATACAAATTATTATCCATCTATCTATCTATCTATCTATCTATCTATCTATCTATCTATCTATCTATCTATCTATCTATCTATCTATCTATCTATCTATCTATCTATCTATCTATCTATCTATCTATCTATCTATCTATCTATCTATCTATCTATCTATCTATCTATCTATCTATCTATCTATCTATCTATCTATCTATCTATCTATCTATCTATCTATCTATCTATCTATCTATCTATCTATCTATCTATCTATCTATCTATCTATCTATCTATCTATCTATCTATCTATCTATCTATCTATCTATCTATCTATCTATCTATCTATCTATCTATCTATCTATCTATCTATCTATCTATCTATCTATCTATCTATCTATCTATCTATCTATCTATCTATCTATCTATCTATCTATCTATCTATCTATCTATCTATCTATCTATCTATCTATCTATCTATCTATCTATCTATCTATC
Organism: Periplaneta americana; assembly: GCF_040183065.1. Lineage (NCBI taxonomy): Eukaryota > Metazoa > Arthropoda > Insecta > Blattodea > Blattidae > Periplaneta > Periplaneta americana. Next base: position 204,480,724 of record NC_091119.1, on the reverse strand, counting down.
TATATGTCTGTCTGTCTGTCTGTCTGTCTGTCTGTCCGTCCGTCCGTCCGTCCGTCCGTCCGTCCGTCCGTCCGTCCGTCCATCCATCCATCCATCCATCCATCCATCCATCCATCCATCCATCCATCCATCCATCTATCCATCTATCTATCTATCTATCTATCTATCTATCTATCTATCTATCTATCTATCTATCTATCTATCTATCTATCTATCTATTTATTTATATCCTGTTTTGTTGGATATTTTGCATTGAAATTACTTGTTGAGAAACATAGAAAATTTAATCTAGAAATACATATGACATTCATTGACTTTAAGAAGGCTTTTGATAAAGTTAATCGGAATAAATTACTTCAGATTTTGGCAGATGATCAAGTACCTCAACAGATTATACAAAATCTTTATAACATATATAAAACAACCATCATAGCAATTCGAAGCAACAATAGACTTTCACCATGACGACCCATTTATAGTGGAGTACGACAAGGCTGTGGTCTTTCACCACTTCTGTTCAATATATATATATATATATATATATATATATATATATATATATAACAGAATCGTTCAAGATTGGCGACAGACACGCCACGGATTTATTCCAATTAATCGAAATTTGCAGCTTGATGCTTTACTTTTCGCTGACGATCTAGTTCTCATAGCATCAACTGAAGATTTACAATATTCAGTACACAATTTGAATATGGTCAGTGAAAAATATAACATGGAAATTAATATTGAAAAAACGAAAATCATGTCATTTTGTGGGAAATTCCCTGTACCAAGTAAAATCTTTTTGAATAATAAAATAATAAAATAAATACCTTCACTTACTTTGGCTATACGCTATCACCTTATGAGGAAGTAGATATTGCTGAAAAAATATGTAAATATAATAAAACAATGGGGATCATTAATAAAATCATGAAACCTTCACTAGTACAAAGACACACAAGAATAGGCTTGTATAAAACCTTAGCACAGCCAGTATTAAGCTATGGTAGTGAAGCGTGGACTGTGAAGAATAAAGATGTCAGTAGAATAACAGCAAGTGTGATGAGGTTTATGAGAGCAACAGCTGGATATACTCGCTGGGATCATAAAAAATGAGGACATAATACAAGAACTTCAAATAGAACCCATTATACAGTTCATCAGCAAATATCAACTTCAGTGGAAGGGTCATCTCGAACGAATGGATCGATGTAGAATTCCAAAAGCACTGTTTCATTACCATCCGCATGGCAAAAGAACTCTAGGTCGTCCGAAGAACACAAAAAATACATCACACTAACATACGAAAACAAAAACACACACAAGATTGCAACGTCATTCAAGAAATTAAATTACAACATCGCATACAGAACAAATAACACTCTACAAAAACATCTCAACACACAAACAACACAAACAAACAAATACAACCACACAGGCGTATACAAATTCAAATGTAACATCTGCAACAACTTCTACATAGGACAGACAGGCAGATCATTTCAAACACGTTACAAAGAACACATCACAGCCATAACAAAATTACAAAACACCTCCACATATGCAGAACACATTACAAATGCCAACCACACCTACAGAGACATCAACACAGACATGAAAATACTGCACATCCAACCAAAAAGCCAGAAACTAAACACACTAGAACAATATGAAATATACAGACACACAAAAACACACCCCAATGAAATTCTCAACACACAACTCAATTTCAGAATACACACACTCTTTGACTCCACATTACACCACACAAACACACCCTCACAGGAAACAAAACAAGAGGCGCCAAGACCAACAACGACCAATTCTGAGGATGACCCATAATAAGTCGAAACATGTAAACCAGGTACGATAGAATTTAACGCAATAAAGTCATATAATACCTATTCCGAAGTGATACAGTGTTAAAAGTTGTGTAATCAAGATGTATAATAATTATGTATAATAATAAGATGTATAATTTGTTTGAAGAAACGTTTCGATTATCCAAATAAATTAATTTATTCTGAATTTAATGTATTTAATATTGAACAAATTTATAAGCATACGCTGTTAAAATTTTATCTTAAAAAAATCGTAATAAGTTTGTATTACAGACACATAATTATGACACAAGACGAAATATTAATTCTACATTAGTAGAACCTAAATGTCTCACATCTGCTGGTCTAAAGCATAGCATAAATTTTGGCCCTCGGTTGTACAATGCTTTAACTAAATTACACCCAGAACTTCTAACATGTAACCCACTAACATATAACAAGAAAATTAGAAACGTGTTAATATCTTCAATTTGATTAAATAAATTTATAGCCTATGTGTATGAATTAATCAACCTATATTATATTTGTATTCTATAATTTTGAAATATATATTAGTCCTACTTTTTACGTGCGATATTATTCTTCTATAGTGTTAATATTATATTATATAATTCCATTTCCGCTGTAATTATATTTTAGTTCCTATTTTATTTTACTTATTTATTTATATTATTATTTTTTATTTTAATATTATATCTGAACTGCGACCGAGCACGAGCGCTGCTCATTCGGTCTCAAATTTTGTTAATACTACTGTATCTTCTTTTTATATTGCTTGTATTATTTTATTTGTATTTCTCTTTGTTTGTTTTGTAATTATATTTCTTTATTCTGTATATTTGAAATAAATAAATAAAATAAGTGAGACATAAATAATATTTATAGGAACAGAGTAGCAAAACATTATGGTTTGATGAAAAAGAAGTTAATTTCACCGTATGGAATCAAGACCTTTGCCCTTTCAATTATAATTGATTTGCTTCGTAGACTCTGTTATTATTTTCATATTTTGTTATCATTGATAACATACTGTCCTGAATGCATTACAATCGGGCTACAACAGTCGTTGGTCGAGACGATGGATAGTTTATAGTATGAAAGTTTCTGAGTTAGTTTAAACAATAGTTGCAGGGTAGGCCTAATTCTTCAATTAAGAAAATTGCATTCGCTGCAAGGGAAATATCAAACCCAATAATACTAATGCATCGCTATGGTAAATTCACATGCTGCAAACAGAACAGTCGTATTTTCATTTCACATACAAAACATCGTTTCCAGGCATTCAATTATTCCCGTTGAACTGTGTAAAACTGCAAACATAGTGGAAAACGTAATTTAATCGAATCATTTCATATTCAGTTCCTACGTACAAACAACGAAATACTAACACAGTACACAACCCGGCGAACATGCAGAGAATTGAGAAATGGTGACTTTCAGTACAGCTTCTTTTTTGCACCATCTTAACCTTACACTTCGTTAATTAATGCAATTCAATTAATAATTCAATACATGTAATTTTCATTTGTAATTTTGTAATGCAAATTTTCCTCTGTAATTTCTCCTGCCTGTTAATGACACAACCTCGTTTCACATCTTATTTAGAGATCGCAATATCGAACTTCCTTCTAAGTATTTTATTTTTGTTCCTTTTACTATCACCACTCTCATATTCTGAAAACAGTTCTTCACTAAATCCTTAAAATTGTCAGGACAAAATAAATAGGGTTTCTGAGAGGATATTATATGGCAAAATTAAGAACGGATTAGAAAGGGCGATGGAATTTGCGAGGAATAAAAGTGCTAAGAAGAGAGTGCAAGAAAGTCAGGGGTGGAAAAACTGATAGAATAAGAATAGCGAAGAAAGTGTCAGAAGAAAATGTAAGAGTGTAGTAAGATAGACAAAGTAACAATGTAGGTTATTAAAGAGATTTAAAGCGAACGAACATCTTAACATAGTAGAAGTCAAAGAGAGAGAGAAATTGGAAGTGTAATTAAGTGAATTAGATAATTCATGTGAAATGATATTCGGGAGGAAATTAAACACAGAATAAATATGGGAAATGCCTGTTATTATTCGGTTGCGAAGCTTTTATCATCCAGTCTGCTGTCAAAAAATCTGAAAGTTAGAATTTATAAAACAGTTATATTACCGGTTGTTCTTTATGGCTGTGAAACTTGGACTCTCACTTTGAGAGAGGAACATAGGTTAAGGGTGTTTGAGAATAAGGTGCTTAGGAAAATATTTGGTGCTAAGAGGGATGAAGTTACAGGAGAATGGAGAAAGTTACACAACGCAGAGCTGCACGCATTGTATTATTCACCTGTCATAATTAGGAACATTAAATGCAGACGTTTGAGATGGGCAAGGCATGTAGCACGTATGGGCGAATCCAGAAATGCATATAGAGTGTTAGTTGGGAGGCCGGAGGGAAAAAGACCTTTGGGGAGGCCGATACGTAGATGGGAAGATAATATCAAAATGGATTTGAGGGAGGTGGGATATGATGATAGAGACTGGATTAATCTTGCTCAGTATAGGGACCAATGGCGGGCTTATGTGAGGGCGGCAATGAACCTCCGGGTTCCTTAAAAGCCAGTAAGTAAGTAAGTAAGTAAGGAGAGGAGCGAGGACGAAGAGAAAAGTATATAGATAAATAGAGGATAGAATAGTAGGGAAATAGTAAGTGCCTTAAGTGTTGTAAAATACAGAAAATTAAAATGTAGACAAATTATTGAGGAGAAAATACCTGAGAAGGAATGAATAAGAGTAGGTGGATTTGAGGACCGAGAATAAAAAAAAGAATGAAAATAATTAAGGAAAGGAATACACAATAATTATTAATAAGAAAGGGAGACAGTCTAGGTATGGGAGAGAATAGATAGCATTTGAGTTGAAACAGAAGAATCGGTAATATTCAGGAAATCTTGGCAAATGAATATATTAACGTAAAAGGATGGCATGTGGGTATATATTTATTTTATTTATTTGAATATACATTTTCTTGAACCCTATTTTACCCGAAAGTACATTAGGGTTATAGTTATAGCCTGAGTTTATATTATTATAATGAAAATTCATTTGACGTGGATAACTCAGTCTTGCTACTTAAAATTGACACATATCTACTACAATAATTTGAATTATTTACAGGTTCTTAAATTAATTACATATAAAATTACATTGACGTGGGTAACCCAGTCTTGCTACTTAAAATTAACACATATATACTACAATAATTTGAATTGTTTACAGGTTCTTAAATTAATTACATATAAAATTACATTGACGTGGGTAACCCAGTCTTGCTACTTAAAATTAACACATATATACTACAATAATTTGAATTGTTTACAGGTTCTTAAATTAATTACATATAAAATTACATTGACGTGAGTAAACCAGTCTTGCTACTTAAAATTAACACATATATACTACAATAATTTGAATTGTTTACAGGTTCTTAAATTAATTACATATAAAATTACATTGACGTGGGTTACCCAGTCTTGCTACTTAAAATTAACACATATATACTACAATAATTTGAATTGTTTACAAGTTCTTAAATTAATTACATATAAAATTACATTGACGTGGGTAACTCAGTCTTGCTACTTAAAATTAACACATATATACTACAATAATTTGAATTGTTTACAGGTACTTAAATTAATTACATATAAAATTACATTGACGTGGGTAACCCAGTCTCGCTACTTAAAATTAACACATATATACTACAATAATTTGAATTGTTTACAGGTTCTTAAATTAATTACATATAAAATTACATTGACGTGGGTTACCCAGTCTTGCTACTTAAAATTAACACATATATACTACAATAATTTGAATTGTTTACAAGTTCTTAAATTAATTACATATAAAATTACATTGACGTGGGTAACTCAGTCTTGCTACTTAAAATTAACACATATATACTACAATAATTTGAATTGTTTACAGGTACTTAAATTAATTACATATAAAATTACATTGACGTGGGTAACCCAGTCTCGCTACTTAAAATTAACACATATATACTACAATAATTTGAATTGTTTACAGGTACTTAAATTAATTACATATAAAATTACATTGACGTGGGTAACCCAGTCTTGCTACTTAAAATTAACACATATATACTACAATAATTTGAATTATTTACAGGTTCTTAAATTAATTACATATAGACTTACATTGACGTGGGTTACCCAGTCTTGCTATTTACAATTAACAATTATATATACTAGAATAATTTGAATTATTTACAAGTTCTTAAATATATTACATATAAAATTACAAAACTCTTTATAGCAGCACGTTTTTGTGAATAAATTGAATAATGGTTTGTCATATATTATATTACAAAAATGTAAATGTCCGACCAAAATAAATCTTTTGTTTTCGAACACTGGACAATGAAACAGAAGGTGATCCACAGTCTGCTCTTCCTCACAGATACATAAATAGCCATTGTCCTTATGCAATATAAATCGTTCTAGGTAAGCCCCAAATTTCCCATGACCCGATAAAAATTGTGTTAATATAAAATCTGGTATAATTTGGTTTCTATTTAAGCGGGTGTCGACGCTGGGAAAGAAGATTTCTCTCGTGACTGAACCCTTTGTACTGCACAGCCACTGATTGTTCCACCTATTTATTATGTGCTGTGGGTATATATTAGAGTGATAGTGGATCGAAAAGGAAAAATGTAAATGCCCACCATAACTATGAACTCAAGAGTCCCCTACAAGAATGATGGATGTCATTTGGAATACATTTTGCAGGAGAAGCAATTGAAAGTTTGAAATGCTTAGCGCTCAAAGCTTAACTGTGATTTTCCAATCATTACTGAAGATTGACTATCAGTGTTAATGCCATATAACTCTGTATGTACATTCTATATGTCTTAAGCTATGCATTGACAGTCTTGGTTCATTTTCGACAAGAAAGTGACATCCATCATTCTTGCAGTGGACTCTTCAATTGTAAAGCTGGCTGACAAGCAAATATCAGTATCAGCATAAAAATCCTTTAAATAGGCCTAGATATTGAACGGAGAAGTTGATACAGGATGTCCTACTTAATATTTATATTCCACATCATTTAATTTTTCACTAATTTTCCTTTCGCGTTGATAATTATCATTTCAAAATAAAATGGAACATGGAACTTTATATTTAAAATAGCCTACATTGTTATTACTGGAATTACTGTAACGCTGGTTTCAGAGTTCCAGGAAATTGAAATATCTTCCTAAGTAAAAATCTCTCTCTCCCTGCCTCCCTCGTTCTGTTTTCTCATCGTGTTTCTTTTGCTGGAACTTTTCACATCTCCTGCAGCTCTGGGTTGTCTCCATAAATCACATGCGGGATATGTCTCCCTCATCCTAAGCCTCAACCACACGCCTGAGGTTTGAAGCCACGCCTTCTCACGAACAAAGTTACATCTCGTCATTCTTAAAATCGGAATTTTACTTCCATATCGGAAAGACATCTGCATTTGTTCCCCAGATTGTGTTTTAACAAACCCGTGTTCTCCACGATGTTTTAGTGATTAGCAGAGACGAGAATTCCATGCAAATGCATGTTTTTATAGGAACACAGGACATAGCTCGAACTTAGTACTTATCCGTTTCATTACTTTCCGGTTCCAAATATGTGTACTTTTTCCGTGCATGTTTGCATGTTTTGGCGTTTTTGGGGATAAAACATGCATAGTGCTTATTTAAGCAATTTTTAGCTTAATCATAGATATAATATAGGCCTACATTATATTCAGTTTAAATGTACGCTTTAATTGTTTTGAGTGGACAACTCAGTTTCTCGATTTTTATGACCCTCATTTTAGCTTCAGGAATCAGGATTGAAAGAGGAAAAGAAAAAAAAACTAAATGGCAGAAGAAGGGCGGCCGGGTAGCTCAGTTGGTAGAGCAGCTGGCTACGGACTGAAAGGCCCGGGGTTCGATCCCAGGTGGTGACAGGATTTTTTCTCGTTGCCAAACTTTCAGAACGGCCCCGAGGTTCACTCAGCCTCCTATAAAATTGAGTACCGGGTCTTTCCCAGAGCGTGGTGCCGACCACACCACCTCATTCTAGTGCCGAGGTCATGGAAAGCATGGGGCTCTACCTCCATGCCCCCTAAGTGCCTTCATGGCATGTTACGGGGATACCTTTACCTTTTAAATGGCAGAAGAAGGTTGGTTGAAGTTTGCACCCATAACTTCTTGCGATGTAAAGAGATCATTCTCTGCCTACAAAAACATATTGACTGACAAGCGCAGGAACCTCACGGGAACCAATTTAGAAATGTTGTTAGTTGTTAACTGTCCAAAAGAAAAAATGAAGTGAAATAAATTTGAAACAAAAATGAAAGTGCATAATATAATGTATTTTTCGCTTGATCGTGGATGTTTCATAGTTTGATAGTGCAAGAATGCATACATATTTTGGGATTTTATAATGCATGAAATTCTCGTCTCAAGTGATTACCATGTTAGACGTTGTATCGGACATTTCTATGTTCGCATGGAATGCCTCAAATATAGCAACTAGATTGGAAATGAGGATGAGAACAATGTTAGTTAGGAAAATTAATTTTTGGGTTATATTTCAGAGAAAACAGAAAATTACATAATGAAAATATACTTAAGATTTCTACAAACGACGAAAACTAAGCCTGATTGGATAAAAAAAATATGAAAATAACGTAAGCAGTTTAGGGCTAAATTGGTTATAGCAAGAAATTGGTGCAATTGATATAAATTTGATAGGTAAAATTATAATAGAGAGGAATAATGAGACAGGACACGTTTAGCAGTTTAAATGGTTTAAAATCGTAAAGAGATTACAAAGAAATGAAAATCATATTGGGACAAGAAGAATATACTAGGGCATTGGAAAAGTAATGGCAACATAGTTACTGTTTAACACTATAGTAATATACGTTACAAGAGCGGTATGTTGACGTTTTCATGGTCGAGGAAAAGATTGAAAAAGCGAAACGTAGTTGAGCTTTTTTAATTTCCGAGAACATGAAAACAAACATACCGCTCGTGTATCGTACATTATTTTGTGCGAAGATCGTTTATTACATATCTGAAAGACGAATTTCTAATTAGTTGCAGTGAAATCTCCATGTTGGTTTCTGTTTAATGACGGCAACTTCGGAACACCAAATATCTTTCTTCAACATTGTTGCTATGAAATGTTTTCTGTATTTACTATACTCCAGCAGGCCGTGATATACGTCTGTCTTTTTTTTCCCCCCAGTCTATAAATGCGAACTTAAAACAAACGGTAAGGTTATGTAATGATTTATTTTTCATTTTAATATTTTAACAATATTATTTATATAACATATTGCAGTAATAACATCGGCATCTGGAATCTTGTTGATTTTTTCACGGCTTCCTTAATGTTACTTGTATCAGGAATGCAATAAGTTTCGTGGAGTAGTAGACTTTACTTACTTTTTGAAAATATTTAAAAACAATAATTAACATTGCAATTTAGGTGAAATTGCAGTGGTAAGTTTCCAATTTATAATTATTACTATGTTAAACGTCTCTAAAAATAATATGTTAAAAGCCTAAAGCAGTAAAATGAATGTCGCGCTTAAGCGGTAAGAAGAGGGAAATTGTTATGTGTGTTACGTTGGGAATACTGAATGTGGTATTTCACACTTACCGCGTATTGGTTCTGTGCGGAAAACAAGCAAATACGCACGATCTCGCACAAAAGTTATTTAGACTACTTTTGACATTACATACTTTAAATATAGTCTGTTGCCATGGCAACAATACGTCGTCAAATTCTTGGATATCTCTGTCACTGATCAATCTGAAGCTCTTCGGATGTCAACTCTTGATTGAAAGCGAATGCCTCGCCTCACCCAACTTGCAATAGTTCAGTATGGTAGGACTTCTCTCCACAGGCTTCTTGTAATGCCCTAAAGCACCGAGTTGCATGTTTTTCTCTTGCAACTTGGATTTTTATGAAGCACCTTTGTTCGTACCTTTAAGGCTGTATTGTTTACCACAAATCAGAAACAGACACTGTATTTACAAAATATAGCTACTTGGACGATTTCAATATTGTAAAATTTTTAAAACAATCGCTGCTCTCCTACGTAGTACAAGATTTCAATGGTCACCGCTAGGAGCACTGATTTACAGCATTGTTGCCATTATTTATCTAATGCTCTAGTACAAAAGTTAACAACAGGGAAGAAAAGATGGGACCAGCATGGTGGAGATCGGGAATTTGGAGATTAAAAATAGAAGAGGAGATGTAGAAAAAATTTATATGTCCTTTATGTAATCAAAAAGAAGACACGATACACATTCTATTACCTTGCCCAGAAAATGAAAGAAGAAGAATATTTATTGAGAGGCCATTACTGAAACGAAATGTAGAAATAGCATGTAGGACGTCATATAGAACAGTCAACGGAAGAAAATTGAGAAAACTCGGAAAATTGTTTTATGTAATAAAGTAAAAATGGGAAGGGAAAATCTAAGATATAAATATATGTATAAAAATATGAAATAGTAATTAAAGGGAAAGAGTTTTTGTTAAGAAATAACTAGAATGATTGTACGTACTGTAATGTGGAACATATAGTAATAGTTATTAATAGTAAAATGTAGTTAAGGGTGGTTCTTGGAAAACAGAAATGTAACAGTACCACCATTAACGAATGATATACAGATTTTTATAATAATGATGACAGTAAATATACATACAATATGCAATGTAGGGCCTACATTTCCGTGTTCGAAACCTGTCAAGGACAATATGACTTATTTTTTACTTTTATAAGTAATGGGGCCCGAAGGCTAGCACCGCAACCTAGACTTATTGTTCTTACACTTCTTTTTGTGGGAATCGTTGCTGAAGTCCAAAAAATAGTATCTTTCATGACTCAGATATGGTGTCATCTTTCGATTTTAGCCATCCGCTAGAGCGAACTTTCACTCCCCGAGTAGCATACTGCACTTCTAGAGCCAATGTACAATGACGTTCAAAGATATCTTCCCCCTACTAATCAATAGTGATTGATAGAGACCACAGAATTTCGTATCTATTATCTGTGGCACGCTAAGTATACCTCTTCATAGAACATCTTGTTATTCATCATCTTTTACAATATCCACCTCGCGTCAATGGAATTCCTTGTCACAAAGTATTAGGGGCTGCAAGACAATAAACACCTTTAAGAACAGCTTAAAAGATAACCTTATTAGCATTTCTCTCCAATCATACTGATTTAAACTATCATTGACTACATTGTTACTTTTTTCTTTAGACATCATCCTGATAGTGCTGTATTTTCAAAATTGTCTCATAATAATCTCTTTCTATTATCTAATATTATTTGAAATATACTACCATTCTATGTATTTTAGCTTAATTCTGCTGCACAGTTTATTTCAGCGTTTAATTAATAGTTCATAGTATTTTGTTGTTTAATTCGTAAATAACTCTTGTATACATGTACCTCTCATCTAAATCAAATTGTTGAATTCTTTGTAAGTTCATGCATATGCATATATACTTTTTGCTGGTTGAGTGGAAGAGAAGGCCTTACGGCCTTAACTCTGCCAGCTAAAACAAAATTATTATTATTATTATTATTATTATTATTATTATTATTATTATTATTATTATTATTATTAATTCCGAAAAAAATCATATCTCCCTGTTTACTCGCACATTCAAAATCTACATGTATTAAAATATTAATCTCGGATACAAGACGAACCTCACTAGCAAATTTTTAGCTCTGGATTAACTGTCGACGTTGGACACATCTTCACAACTGAATGACTTTCTCCATTAGGAGAGCAATAACTCCAGAGAACAGAGATACAAATGTGTTCGGATATTAAGGATAGGTTTCAGACATCTTTAAAGTTGTTGTCTGCTCCCGGACTACTGCTACCCACGGGGATGCTGTCAGTCAGAACGTAAAACTACCCCTCTGATCACATTCACTACCCTAATGCTCCAAGCATCCCTCCTTGTCTGCCTAATCAAAAATATTCTATCATAGCCTTAAAATTCACTGAGATCCACATTCGCCGTTGTTGTATTGATATCGGAAGAAGAATCTGAAATTCACACTAAAAATTGAGTTTCTTGTTAGCAGTAAAAGGCGGCTCACTATCATAAAGATAAAACTGTTCTCACAAAATGGTGTCTTAAGGAATGCAGATGTGAGATCGGAAATTGAATATTTAATATATTTCATGAGATCAGAGAACATAAAGTTGGAGGGATCATGTGCGGTACTGTTGGTACGACTGGTCGTATCCTGGATGTATCGGAGTTGAAGAGTCCACGGAAAGAACAAGTCAAGTCACTTCCCCCCTCCCTATCTACTAGCTCATAAAGTGAGCTATCTTTCTAATAAATCGGAATGACAAAAAACCTGCTTGTAACATGGTAACTTAAACTAAACGAGATGTAAACTAATGATCAGGCTTCGAGACTTCGGACCCGATAGAGCAGTTCAGTGGGAAATCCGCATAACGGCGTACTGAGTATAGTGGTAAAACGTACAGTGGGTGGGGTACTGTAGAATGAATGTCAACAAATACGTATAGAAAAATGCCCTGGATTTGAAGGTTCTGACGAATAATTTGGTTTTCATACAAACCTATTTTCAAACTGTGTCTGAAACCATTACACTGTTAGAAAACTCAGAGCAAGAGATGCCGGAATCCCTCAAATTAATTTAGAAAATGACACAGAGAATCAATGAGACATCAAGTACACCGGTTACTGAACGTGTAAAACAGAAGTGGAAATCAATTTTAAGTAAAAATAACGGATATGGAACATTGTGTATTATAAACAGCAAATTAGTGGACATAGAGTCACCCGAGAATAAAGGACTGTCTCTTAGAGACTGCAATGATGTTAGGTTTTTTCGTTTTGCTCCTATCACGTCATGCGACGTAGACCACAGAAGGCCAGCGCTATACCGACTGCGCTACCCAGGCCGACGATTTTTTAAATTAATGTTTATTTTATTTTAGTCTTAGATTGAAAATGAATGAAATAACATCGAAACTACTCAATGAGGTAAAATAACACAATAATTTATGATGTTAATACAGTGAAGTTGGTACCTATTTATTTATGTATTTATTTATTTACTTATTTTTATTTATTGATATATTTATTTATCTATTTATTTATCTATTTTGTTTATTTTTAATTAATTAATTTATTTTATTTATTTATTTATGTATTTATGTATTTAATTATTTACCTATTTATTTATATATTTATTTATCCACTTATTTATCTATCTAGTTATTTATTTATTTATCCATTTATTTATTTTATTTATTTATTTATCTATTTATTTATTTATCCATTTATTTATCTATTTATTTATCTATCTATTTATCTATCTATTTGTTTATTTATTTATCTATTAATTTAATTTATTTATTTATTTATGTATTTATTTATTTATTTATTTATTTATTTATTTATCTATCTATTTATTTATCCATTTATTTAATTTATTTAATTTATTTATTTACCTATCTATCTATCTATCTATCTATCTATCTATCTATCTATCTATCTATCTATCTATCTATCTATCTATCTATCTATCTATCTATCTATCTATCTATCTATCTATCTATCTATCTATCTATCTATCTATCTATCTATCTATCTATCTATCTATCTATCTATCTATCTATCTATCTATCTATCTATCTATCTATCTATCTATCTATCTATCTATCTATCTATCTATCTATCTATCTATCTATCTATCTATCTATCTATCTATCTATCTATCTATCTATCTATCTATCTATCTATCTATCTATCTATCTATCTATCTATCTATCTATCTATCTATCTATCTATCTATCTATCTATCTATCTATCTATACATTTATTTATATATCCATTTATTTATATATTTATTTATCCATTTATTTACTTATCCATCTATTTATTTATTTATCCATTTATTTATTCAATTTATTTATTTATCAATTTATTTATTTATTTAATTATTTATCTATGTATTTATTTATTTATCTATATATTTATTTATTTATGTATCCATTTATTTATCTATTTATTTATTTATCTATTTATCTATCTATCTATTTATCTATCTATCTATTTGTTTATTTATTTATATATATATATATTTATTTATTTATTAAATCGACTATTCTAGTTTCAATATTAATTTTTTGTCGTTATCATACTCAACTAATCGTGGCTGAGGTGTGTGATTCTTCACAAATCTCTGTTCATTCATCAAGGAATAATAATAGGAAATTGTTTTAGAAATATGACGTGAAAGCAACGCCGCAAATGCCCGCAACATTAATGCGCGTCCAGCCAGCCACATTTGCACGTCATAATGACTGCGCTGGTCGTGTAGGTGTTGGCCTGGTTGCTCATTACTTGCCGTCGTTAAACCTGGCTCGGATTCAACCGCAGAGTAAGGAAAACAGGAAAGTGAGCCTTATTTTCTGAGTCGTTTTCTTTGTTCTGTCCATGCTGTGTTTTCTGACTAATTTCTTCTCCCCTTACAAAACAAAGTACACGAAAGAAGTTAGTCCTAGCATCTAAGAAGATTAACTTGCGTAAATCATGAACATCCTGCAATTCTAATTGCTTGGCAGAGGCTTAAAAATAAGAAACGGAAGTTAGAACGTATTTTTCTTTTACTAGCTTTTCTGCATCTCTTGTAAAGCGCTACCAACATTATCGTCATTAGACGTCGGATTTAGGCTAAAAGCATATATTTTTCCTATAAGAACAAACTAAAATTAATTAAATATATTCTAGATTGTTATGAAGTATGAACGTTTCAAAGCAGTTTTATGGGCTTGAAATACCTATTGTGACCTACTTTAAGGCATTTATGGTGCCTAAAAATGTATATTACTATATCGTTAATGTGTGCAGCAATGAAAGAAAGTTATGAATATCATAGAGTGGGTTTTGTACAAAGATCTTTGTTGTAGGAACGGAGAATTGCTGCAAAGTGACTGATTTTGTTCAAATCTGAAGACAGAGTATATGATTATGTCTCGTGACGAGAATATTGTACGAAATGGAAATATAAAAATTGGAAATTTATCTTTTGAAGAGGTGGAGAAGTTCAAATATATTGGAGCAACAGTAACAAATATAAATGATACTCGGGAGGAAATGAAACACAGAATAAATATGGGAAATGCCTGTTATTATTCGGTTGAGAAGATTTTATCATCCAGTCTGCTGTCAAAAAATCTGAAAGTTAGAATTTATAAAACAATTATATTACCGATTGTTCTTTATGGTTGTGAAACTTGGACTCTCGCTTTAAGAGAAGAACATAGGATAAGGGTGTTTCAGAATAAGGTGCTTAGGAAAATATTTGGGGCTAAGAGGGATGAAGTTACAGGAGAATGGAGAAAGTTACACAACACAGAACTGCACGCATTCCATTCTTCACCTGACATAATTAAGAACATTAAATCCAGACGTTTGAGATGTGCAGGGCATGTAGCACGTATGGGCGAATCCAGAAATTCATACAGAGTGTTAGTTGGGAGGCCAGAGAGAAAAAGACCTTTAGGAAGGCCTAGACGTAGATGGGAAGATAATATTAAAATGGATTTGAGGGAGGTGGGCTATGATGGTAGAGAATGGATTAATCTTGCTCAGGATAGGGACCAATGGCGGGCTTATGTGAGGGCGGCAATGAACTTCCGGTTCCTTAAAGGCCAGTAAGTAAGTGAGCAATTTAAATATCTTACTTAATTTTAATATAATACGCCCTATTATTTTCTTTTTATTATTTACTTATTATTCCCGAAATAGTCTTTTTTTGTCTTGTACGGAGGAGGGACCTGAAGGCTTGCACTGCAGCCTGAGGCTTATTGTGCTTACAATTCCTATTCTGTGAATGATTGGGTAGCCGAACGGCCGCGCTCTTGCACAAGTACAGCACGCTGATGATATGTGAATTAATGATGGCGAAATGAGTCCGAGGTCCAACGCCTAAAGTTATCCAGCAACTCTGCTTCAGTTTGTTGAGGGAAAACCCCAGAATAAACCTCAACTAGGTAACTTGTCCCTACCAGGATTTAAATCCGAGCCCACTTGTTTCACGGTCAGACGTGCTAACCCTTAGTCCACAGGAGTGGACTCAGCGAAATAGTCTTACTGAAATGAAGAGTCCAATGCAAGAATGATAGAATGATGGATGTAACTTTCTTGTCGAAAATGAAGCAAGACTGTCAATGCATAGCTTAAGACATATAGAATGTACGTACAGAGTTATATGGCATTAAAACTGATAGTCATTGTCCAGTAATGATCGGAAAATCACAGTTAAGCTTTGAGCGCTAAGCATTTCAAACTTTCAATTGATTCTCCTGCAAAATGTATTCCAAATGACATCCATCATTCTTGCAGTGGACTCTTCAAATATTATTCATCTGTATGGATAATTCACTATCGAATTATCGACATGATTTGCGATAATTTCGTTGTTTCGATAAGACTTTTTTTTTTGTCTGCAGCTGTAATTTTCAGAATAAATTTAAAAATTTGAAACTAAGTCTCATTCCAACACTATTAAATCTTCACCTTTCATTACATCATGTTGCTTGAACTTAAGAACATTTCTCGTATTATTGTCGCCCTTCGGATTGGAAAGGGTAACTACACGAAAGGGAGAGTCGCCCAACACAGGGCGTGGAGCGTGTGATCCATTAAGATACATAACATTTACGAGACTACATGGGGGGGGGGGAGAAGAATTGGACGATGTTCTGGTCGTGACCCCTTTTACGCATGTGCGTAGCTGTCCATTAGCTGTACGCTTGTATTTAAGCTGTTAAGGTCTTTTTACCAAAATTGTTCCAAAATGTATTAAGGAAATTGCATTCTTCCACATCCCCAAGTGTTTCCCTTCTTAGCGTCTTAACATAGAAATTCTGCTCATCAGAACCGACATGGTACAGATAAGGTATTGTATAGAGCAGCGGTTCCCAAAGTGTGCTCCGCGGAGCCCTTGGGGCTCCGCAAGTAAGTCACAGGGGCTCCGACCGCGAATAACAAAAATTTCTGTTTCCATCTAGTCTCTAGTGCGAAAAACATAAACCACTTCCATCAAGCGAAAGTAGTTTGATTTCTTCTTGCTAGATAGAAGCAGCAATAATAGATCTACTATAGTCATTAGTCATCAACCAATGCTCAGTCAAAGGGGGATAACAACAGCTGTAACCTTACTTTCGAAGAATTCTTTGGGATTGAGTTCAGAATATACTACACATGATCCTGTTTCAGAGTTTACGATGCCTAGTGTAGAGGTACAAAAAAGGAAGTAAAACAACGAAAATATTGTGATTCATATTTGGATATGGGATTCACTGAGTTTGCTGATGGACGTCCACAGCGTGTGATATGCAACAAAGTTTTGCCCAATAGTTCTATGCTCCCTGACAAGCTTAGACAGCATTTCGAAACTCATCCTGACTTCACAAATAAAACTGCAGACTACTTCAAAAGAAAATGTGACGAACTCCATGCGGTTTAGACAAAAATTTTATCTCGTGTAAAGACAAATAACTATAAAGCACTGGAAACGTCGTACTTGGTTAGTCATGACCTGGGTCTTACTGGTAAACATCACACCCTTGCCGGAATTCTTATAAAACCACTGTTAGTGAAGGTAGTGAAGTGCATGGTGGACGAAAGAACTGCAAACTTGATCTCCAGTGTGCCATTATCAAATAACACTGTGCGTAATGGGATCCATGATCCATCAAATGATGTTAAAAATACCATAATTTCCCGTACCAATGAAACTAAATTTTTGCTACAACTTCACGAATCCACGAACGTTGCCGGATTAGCTGTTTGAGCAGTACGAATTTTCAGATTCTTTTTTCATGAAGATATTTTGTTCTGCAAGCCATTGCCATTCTCTACAAGCGGTTCTGATTTCTTTTCTCCTGATAGATGTCTTCATTGAAACTCGATACCGGTACTATGGTATTATTATGATGTACTGAAGTACGTACATCATAATAATATTATGAATGCGTAAATAATCACTTAGTGATTCAAGACGGCGCTCATCCCGTCGGATTTCGGCCACTTAGTCACTCGTAATGAGTGCACCTCTGTACATAGTGCGTTGGACATTGTGCCACTGTCACATATTCTGTGACACAGTACATGAGGGTAGGCCACCAAAGGGAAAACTGAGAGATAGAGCTTAAACTGAGGGAATTCGATCTTGCATCGGAACTGGAATTCGGTGTGACTTAGTGGATAAAGTTTCAGCACGTAGAGCTGAAAACCCGGGTTCGAATCCTGGTGCCGAAGAGAATTTTTCTCTGTTCTATCCATCCTTCAACGATACCATGGAACAATAGCATTAATGTATGCACAGATGGCGCAAAGCCCATGATAGATCCTGTTGCTGGCGATGTTACAAGGATCAAGAAAGTTAAAAAAATTTCACAAGTAGTCATTGTGTACTACACCGACACGCCCTTGCAACGAAAAAAAAATACCATCGTTATTAAGGCATGTACTAGACAACGTCGTCTAAATTTTCAACTTTGTTAAGGCACGATCTTTGCAAGTAAGCTACTCAAAATTCCGTATGACGATATGGAAAGTATATGCAAGTCATTGTTATTAATCATTTATTAAACATGATTGTCGCTTGATAAGCGTTGTCTTCAGTTTTGAATGACCAAAAGAGTTTGCTAGCAGATTATTTGAATCATCAGAAATCGTTGTGCAAATTATGTTACTTAGCACACATTTTGTAAAAAAATAACGAATTCAGCACATCCATACAAGGGAAACAGAAGACTATTTTCAATTTTAATGGCAAAATTGCCGCACTGAAGAAAAAGATAACGTTCTACATGGAAAGAGTCTAGAATAATAATCTGGCATGTTTCTCTTTGACTTCAAACTTTACAGAAGAAAATAACACAACAATGAATAACTCATTCATATCAGTAATACAAGAGCACCATGATAATTTGCTTCAAAATATGAATTCGTACTTTCCAAGGGAAACTCAGGAATCGATTCGAAACAAATATGAGAGGATTGTAGATCCATTTTCAGTGAAGTCAAAACCATCAGCCCTAACTGCGATAGAATATGAGTTCCTTACGGACATGGTTTCGGGCAGACACTGTCAGACATCATTTAAAAGCAAACCACTTCCCGAATTTTGGGTTGTTAGGAGAGGATCTTTCGATATTAAGATCAAAAGCTAATTGTTCTTACTGTCTTTTGTACGTACCAAAGGCCTGTTCGAAGTACACGGCTGCAAAAACAAAATATCGAGCTCGTTGGACGCAGAAGACGATATGCATCTTCAACTCACTCCTATGACACAGGACATTGACAAACTCTGTCGCAAGAAACATGCACATTCTTCACATTAATTCGGGTGTAAATGTAACATTGTAACATTTTTTAAGTATCTTATCTACGGTACTAGTTATAATTATCATTTTGTACATTTAAATAATATTGTCTCCAGTTATTTTTACTATTGTTTCATTTATTAATATAATATATAATATATATATACTGTATACATATATATATATACTGTATACATATATATCTTATTATTTATACTTCCGTATACATATTGTTTGTAGTATGCTTCATAGAACATATACAGATAGAACTAAACACTAAAATCTTCTTGGGGCTCCACGAGAAACTTTTGCATCAAAAAGGGCTCCGTGGCTGAAAAAGTTTGGGAACCACTGGTATAGAGGATTCCACGTTAAGAAAAAAAGCATTGAGCATATGGGACTATTCTACTTCTCCCTTCAATCTGCACAATTATTTGCTATAATTTCGAACATGCAGCCTATAATGAGAAAGAACTGTGTTATCTTCTTGACTATTACACTTTTACTACGGCATACTACTTTCGACCAATAAAACGGTAAGAAAGGACGTGTTTCAACCAATCATGGCTGTTTATCGCAACAATTTTATCACTTCAATAGCAGTTGCTTATTTTTATCACTTCCCTAGCATTTGCTTGTTTCTATCACTTTCTTGCATTTGTTTCTTTGTTTGCCAACATTTCAAACTGCAGTTTTTTACGGTACTATGAAACATGCTTGCGATCGTCATTTCTTTACCGCATAGTCAACAGAAAATGGCGGCTCCGTTCAAACGTTTTGGTGAAGCTAACATTAGTGAAATAGAATTTCAGTAAGTCATTTTTAATTGTATTAGAGTACTTTATTTCTTCTAATCTTTATACACCTTTCCAGCAACAACAAAACGAAAGTTCAACGTGCTCATAATTTGTGTGTACGTTTTGTAAGCAATGTTCGTAAATATGAGCATATTACCCCATCCCTGGAAACAATAGGTTGGCTTAAACTAGATAAGAAAAGAAATTTACATTCACTCCTCTTTCTCTTCGAAATCTTGAACTCTTCTATTCCTTCGTACCTGTCGTCTCGCTTCACTTACCTTTCTTCCCACCATAATCTGAACACACGCTCTCGTCATGAAACAATACTAACAATACCATCCCATCGCACCTCCTCATACTCATCCTCTTTCACAACAGCCCTGCCAAGACTCTGGAATTCGCTACCTGCTAGCATCAGGGACTGTCGAAATAAAATTGAATTCAAACGAAAACTTACTAGGCACTTGGTCAGTAATTGAGACACGTTCAGACATGGTTTCTTGTAAATAGTTCTCTTAATCTAACACAAAATATTTCAATATCCGGTAATTTCATCACTACAAAATTTTGTTATTCTAGGTTTAATTTGTAATTCAGTAAATATAAAAATATTCTTTGTTCTTAACTTCTATGATAAAATGTCTAGCTTTCATTAATCAGGTAATCTTGTCGTACTTTTTTTTATTGTAATTGTAATTGTAAATTTAATATTAATTGTAATTGTATTCTTAACATTGTAGTTGTAATCCCCTGGTAGAGGGGCAGAGAAGGCCTGACGGCCTTATCTCTACCAGGTTAAATAAATACTAATAAAAAGGTAAAGGTATCCCAGTAACATGCCATCAAGGCACTTGGGGGGCATGTAGGTAGAGTCCCATGCTTTCCATGACCTCGACACTAGAATGAGGTGGTGTGGTCGGCACCACGCTCTGACCGCCTTTTACCCCCGGGAAAGACCCGGTACTCAATTTTATAGGAGGCTGAGTGAACCTCGGGGCCGTTCTGAAAGTTTGGCAATGAGAAAAAATTCTGTCACCACCCGGGATCGAACCCCGGATCTTCCAGTCCGTAGCCAGCTGAAATAAATACTAATACTAACACTAATACTAATACTAATACTAATATACTTTCTTCTAATCGTGTAATAGTCAATTAAATCCTACTCGAGTTTTGATTTTCTCTACATAAGTCAAAACCTCTAGTGATATTATTATTGATAATATTTGCTTTTTTTCAGAAATGTCGAATATTTTAGTCTTATACCTCGTTTATAAGCACCTTCCCGATTATGGATCTAAAATTCTTAATTTCGAACATCTGAAGCATTTGTTTTTTGGCGAATGTGCTTATATTAGTTTACACAAAAAACTAGTTACTGTTTTTAATAATCTCACAGTCATTTTGTTGGTTTTGAAAACATAGGCGTATCTTACTTTGTTGTGTATTTGCGAACGTAATGGTATCTGGCGTTTTTATTGGATTAGGCAGTCTTGGATGACAGTCGTGCCGGAGTGGGTAACGTGAGCAGTATTTTAGTGTATGTCAGTCGTAAAATTCTCGTCTTCTTGTTGGCGAGGGCTTGTGGGATTCCCGCCAGATGTCCTCCTCAGCAGATCCGCAAGAAGCAAGTAACACGGCACATACATTTTTCCTCTCCCTTGAGCCAAGATAAGCGGCGAGCAATTAGTCATCTGCAGCGTGGGGTGTTGGTTCGCTCCCCGTGGCTGTAAGTAAACATTTACAGTCTGCTTCTTTATTGCAGAAAGCCTGCGAGGCTGTGAAAATATTGATTGAGAGATTTTCACAGGTGCGCCTAATATCAAGGAGTTCGCGAGTGAATTATACACTAGCGGCGTGTTTGAGAAATACTCTTCCCGGATAAAATAATAAATAAAAAGAATATGAAATAATTTGATTGCTTTTAAGATATTTAAGTGCCTAACGTAATATATTTCATTGACGGGCGTGACCTTGGCCCCCTGCGATATGAAATTCTTTTATAAACATTTGACAATAGCTGTAGATATTATGATTAGTGAAACAGCAAAATGAAACAAATATTTGAGGTTATAACATTTTATTCTTAAGTAGGCACTTTCATTTAGTGAATTATCGACTCTTGTGAGTGTTACCTGAACCACGGGCTTGCCCAACACAAGTTATAATTCGCGGTACACCGGGGATCGAACCTGGTTTCACAGGATTGTAAGTCAGCGCTCTAGCTTCTAGACTAAACGAATTAATATATAAATCAGTAAGTAAATAAATAGATAATAAATAAGTAAATAAATAAATAGTTAAAATATAAGTAAATAACTAAATGAATAGGCCTATATAAAAAGTAAATAATTAAAGATAAATAAATAAATGAGTAAATAAATAAATTAATGCAATTAAATAAGTAACTAACTAAATACGTAGATAAGTAGGCTACATAAGCATATAAACATAATAGCCTACGTAAAAAATCATTAAATGAATGAGTAAATAAATGGAAATAAGTAAATAAGTATATAATAAAGGAAGAAAGAAACAATAAATATGTAAATAAATAGATAATATATAAGTTAATAAAGAAATAAATAAATGAATAAATAAATAAATAATATATAAGTGAATAAATAAATGAATAAATAAATCAATAAATGAATAAATAAATAAATCAATAAATAAATAAAGAAAGAAAAAAATAAATGAATAAATAAATAAATAATATATAAGTGAATAAATAAATAAACAAATAAATAAATAATATATAAGTGAATAAATAAATAAATAAATAATATATAAGTGAATAAATAAATAAAGGCACCGGTGTAGCTAAGTCGGCTAAGGCACTTGCGTTCCGATCCGGAGTTGCGCTCTGGCGAGGGTTCGATTCCCGCTTTGGCTGATTACCTGGTTGGGCTTTTTCCGAGTTTATCCCCAACCGTAAGGCAGATGTCACGTAATCTATGTCGAATCCTCGGCCTCATCTAGCCAAATATCATCTCGTTATCACAAATTCCATGGACGCTAATTTTTTTAGTTGCTTATTTTACGACGCTTTATCAACAACTTGGGTTATTTAGCATCTGAATGAGATGAAGGTGATAATGCCGGTGAAATGAGTCCGAGGTCCAACACCGAAATTTACCCGGCATTTGATCATATTGGGTTGAGGGAAAACCCCGGAAAAAACCTCAACCAGGTAACTTGCCCTGACCGGGAATCGAATCCGGACCACCTGGTTTCGCGGCTAGACGCGCTAACCGTTACTCCACAGGTATGGACTCGACGCTAAATAACCTGGTAATTGATACAGCGTCGTTAAAACCAAGTAAAAATTTAAAAAAATTAAAACGTAAATAAATCAGTAAATGAATGAGTAAATAAATATAGGTATAATAAAGCAATACGTAAAAAGATATATAATAAAGAAATAAGTAGGGCTAAATAATAAATACGTAAATAAATAAATGATAAATACGTAAATAAGTGAGTAAATAAATACGTAAATAAATAAGTAGATAAAGAAATGCAAATCTAGTCTTTCAGGTGAAGCTCCCTGTAAAGCAGATTTGAATAATTTCAAGGGAAAAATTGTTCCGGGGCCGGAACAATTTTTCCCTTGAAATTATTCAAATCTGCTTTACAGGGAGCTTCACCTGAAAGACTAGATTTGCATAATATATACGTCATTGTGCACGTTAACAGAAAACCACAATTTCCAAGCCACACAGAGATTGTGTGCACTCGTTGTGGGTCTCTGGCGTTTCGTCAGCCCACGCGAGTTGTGTGGATATAAAAAAGGGAAAAGTTGAGACGGTGTCGGGTGGAGTTCCCGGGTAGCTCAGTGGTAGAGTGCTGGTACGTTCAACCAGAGGTCCCGTGATCGATACCCGGCCCCGGAACAATTTTTCCCTTGAAATTATTCAGATAAAGAAATGTCAATAATTCTGCTAATTCGTTCTGATAATAGTTTAATTTAATTTTAACGACGTCTAACCGGGAGGAAAGTGAATCTCTGGATCTCGTGCCGTAAGTTCACGGCAGATGAAGGAACCCTGTCCCCAAGAAAGGCTCCGGGCGAAATGTTTCACTCTCGTCAATATTTGGAAATAGTAGAGTGGTCCATGCGCAGGTTTCTGTCCTCGTAATCCATACCCTGCCATTGTGTGCACACATGCCACTCTGTTCCCAATACTGAAAGATCATTGTCTCTTCTAGAAGAGGAATCGTGCTGATGAGTGCTGAGGAGTTTCTGGGCTTCCGCATCTCGGTCGTTAAACTTTGTTCGATGCTGTAGCTCCAATATTTCTGCTTTGTATCACTTAGTCACTAATTGACGTATTCTAATTATTGAACGGGTGGCTTGTATGAGACACACCCTAATATGTCAAGGACACGTGGCGGTGAACCCCAGTATGTCAAAGACACGTGTCCAACCGAGTATAAGGGTTATAATGTGACACACAACTAAGCCTACTACAAACCTTTATTGACATTTCTGACGGAAATCAGTTAGGCAATTACAAGAGATCTTCCTCAAGTCATGCCTGTACAGTTAGGCCTATATTAAACTTATTAAATTCTAGTAAAAAGGACATATTTTTATTTTATTCAATTATTTATTTACGTATTTACTCACAACTTACAAATGGCTTTCAGGGAACCCGGAGGTTCATTGCAGCCCTCACATAAGCCCGTCATCATTCATTCATTCATTCATTCATTCATTCATTCATTCATTCATTCATTCATTCATTCATTCATTCATTCATTCATTCATTCATTCATTCATTCATTCATTTTATTCTATAGATCTTACATGAGCAATGAAGCTTTAAGATGTGGAACAAGTCAAAATTTTGCAATATTACAATTACAATTTTTACAAATGTTTATAGTTTTACAATTTAGTAATTTTCTACAATTTTGTGCAATTTTTTACAATATTTTGGCGAGATGTAGTGAGATGAGGTGAGGTCCGAGGATTCGCCAAAATATTACCCGGCATTTGCCTTTTAATTGGGGAAAACCTCGGAAAAACCCAACCAGGTAATCAAATCAAATGGGTTGATGCCGAGGACTCGCCATAGACCATCCGGCTTCAGTCCCACGGCTGAGGAAAACCTCGGAAGAAACCATTCATTGAGACCAAAGGGGGATCCAACCCAAGCCCGAACGCAGCTCCGGATCAGCAGCCCAGCCAATCAGATTATTAAATTTACAAACGCAAACGATCATTCATCAGTTGAGCTATATGTATAATACAAAACAAGTAAGTTAATTAAATTTAAGGCGTAAACAATTCAACCAGTTGTGATATACAGAAATTGATAATACCTATCTTGCAAACTACTTCAAATTACAAACAAACAATTTATCAATAGAGCTATATAGATTACTATTTAATTTAAAGCATAGGGCCTATACAATTCATCGACCAAAACTATACAAACATATACAATACAAAGTAGCATCCCTATCCTGAGCAAGATTAATTCAATCTCTGCCGTCATATCCCACCTCCCTCAAATATATTTTAATATTATCCCCTCATCTACGTCTCGGCCTACCCAAAGGTCTTTTTCCCTCCGGCCTCCCAACTAACACTCTATATACATTTCAGGATTCTCCCATACGTGCTACTTGCCCTGCCCATCTCAAACGTCTGGATTTAATGTTCCTAATTATGTCAGGTGAATAATACAATGCGTGCAGTTCTGTGTTGTGTAACTTCCTCCATTCTCCTGTAACTTCATTCCTCTTAGCCCCAAATATTTTCCTAAGCACCTTATTCTCAAACACCCTTAACCTATGTTCCTCTTTCAAAGTGAGAGTCCAAGTTTCACAACCATACAGAACAACCGGTAATATAACTGTTTTATAAATTCTAACTTGCATATTTTTTGACAGCACACTAGATGACAAAAGCTTGTCATCCGAATAATAACAGGCATTTCCCATATTTATTCTGCGTTTAATTTCCTCCTGAGTGTCATTTATATTTGTTACTGTTGCTCCAAGATATTTGAATTTTTCCACCTCTTCGAAGGATAAATCCAGTGTAAGTAAATAAAGTCTCTGACATGTCACGAAGTAAATTGATGTGCCCGAGTGTAGTTCCCCGGTCAGTATTCCGACGGACAGACATATTTCAATTATAATAGTCATAAGTTTGAAGCCCTTCTGTAAATACCCTTAGTACAGGGAAATATTCACTGATGTCCAGTCAGCTCTAGAAAGTTCAATCGAGTGCGACAGGAAGTTAAAGAGAAGCGCTCGACAGCAGAGCCACTTCACAGCAGCGGCAGATGTACGCAACAAAATACTTTGTGTGTAATGGGTCACAGAAGCTAGATTTTCAGGTGAGTTACAGATCTGAAACACAGAAAGGAAAGACTTATATGCGTCTGAATTGAGACTGTTAACAAACCGCTTTTATGCCCGAGCTTTGAGATTTAAAACCTGCACGGTTCATTTGTGAGCTCCAAAGGTACTTGAGCCAGCTGCTCCCTACAATGAGCCAAGATTTTTCCTTCTATTGCAGACCCGAAGTGCGATGTGGTGTATTGTGAGTCAATTTTCCTCGGTAATAAATGGCGCGGGGATTGAACATAAAGCTGCACTCCCTCAGACATCGACTTCAAGCAGCGTGACACATTTTGTGTCGAAAGGAACTCCATACAGCGTTTGAATTTTTGTTAAAATACCGCAAAGGTTCGACCGATGCCAGGAGAAAATGATTCTACCTTTCCTTGAATTGTCCATATTCAAGTACTCCAACGACAGCTGATACAAGTCTACTGTATAGAAATTTGATCCGAACAAATTAAACTTTTCCTTCTGCAAAGGAATTTTTAAATGTTACATTTGTTGGGATCAAATTTCTGCACATTTAAAGGACAAAACTAAAATTTCTTCAATAATTTACTATCATAATACACTGCTCTCTTAAATTGACTGATCATATTGCGATATAAATCAACGGCTTTCTCAAAACACGCTATAAAATATTTAATATAAAACAATTTTTATCTCGAAAAGGAAGCTAAAAGAAGCAAAATTGTATTAACAGTTTCTTTTTGAAATATCTCAAAGAATAACCGCCTGAAATTAATGACATTGTTTACCATTCCTTCTGGAGCATTTTTGAGTAGGCACTTTCTTCTTAGCTAGTGACCCAGACAATTTTTTTTTTTTTTCTGATCAGTATTCTTTCTTCACCCAGTCTTTCTAGCATAGCCTCATTTCTTATTCTGTCCATTCTTATCCATATCTCAAATGTTTCTACTAGTTTTTCTTTTCACTTCGTCGTAATGTCCATGTTTCTGCTCCATACAATGCCACACTACACATAAAACACTTCACTAGTCTTCCTTAGTTATTTTTTCAGAGGTCCGCAGAAAATGCTCTTTTAACACAACATGTAACATAGCATAACATAAAATAACATAACATAACGTATAGGTACATGTGCATATACATACATATTTTCTGAATAGGACTTTTATTTACTAGTTTAAATTTCTACGACTGTTTTTGATATTGTGACAGGGCTAAGCCGATGAAGAATGGTGTTTCTTGGGATTTATACGCCCACACTGACTACTAAAGAGTCCTGAAAACATTTATAGAAGCATAGTATGTTCACTTTGAGCATAGGTTTAATGTCATGCTTTATTTAATACTAGCCGTACCCGTGCGCTCCGCTGCACCCGTTAGAATAAAATATAAAGTAATTACATAATTAAAATAGGACGTTTGATCCAGGGAACATTCGTGTTTGATAGAAGGATAAATCGTTTAATATGTTACTTAATTTAAATTGCATCCAAATAATTAAAATGCGATCATTTCGGTCTAGAGACACTCATTTGGTGCAATGACAATTCCTTTAACCTGTTTCTTAATTTTTATTATATGCAACCATAGCTTAATGAAGATTGACATCATTTAGATTTAATGTGTATATTTTATTTTACTTGTTATAGGTTTCCATTGAATTATGGTAATAACTTAATTTTAACCCTTGTTTTCTACGTATTCAGTAAATGGCGCTTGGCCCACTATGGTACTGAACCCTACAAATAACTTAAATTATATTATATAATATTACATATTATATTATATTACTAGCCGTACCCGTGCGCTCCGCTGCACCCGTTAGAAATAAATATAAAGTAATTACATAATTAAAATAAGACGTTTGATCCAGGGAACATTCGTGTTTGATAGAAGGATAAATCGTTTGATATGTTACTCAATTTAAATTGTATTTAAATAATTAAAATGCGATCAATTTGGTCCAGAGACACTCATTTGGTGCAATGATAATTCCTTTAACATGTTTCTTAATTGTTATTACATGCAACCATAGTTTAATGGAGATTGACATAGGCTATCATTTAGTTTTAATGTGTATAGGCTACTTTATATTACTTGCTACATGTTTCAGAAATTACTGTAATAACATTGTAGAATTATATCCATCTAGAGAAACTACACTTTCCAATGATGAAATAATAATTAAACAATTAATTAGCTTCCGATATTACTTCATACAAACACAGAAACATTCTCTTAGGTTATGCTTAATAGCTTTCGATTGTTGTTGTCCAAGGTCCCTTATAGACGAAGTCATTTGTTTTTATTTCAGTACAGCGCCTTAGATGGCGTTGTTATTGTAATTTTAAAACTCATTTTTCTCATTAAATATCGGTCCTATCAAAATTTTGTATGGAATGAAACTAATCGGAAATTATTTTTAAAGAAACTTCTATTATGTAATATTTTTCACGAAGATTAATAATAAGCGAGATATGTCTATTTATTTAATTCAGGCCCCCTTATAATCCCCCTTTTAAATAAAGTATTTTGTATGCCATATAGCCTAAAATCTAAGTTACAACGAACTTAATTTATATTCCAATTTTCATATAAATCGGTTTAGCCATTATCGCGTGAAAAGGTAACAAACATCCAGAGAGACAGACAGACAAACAAAAATTTCAAAAAAGCTATTTTCGGTTTCAGGGTGGTTAATTATATATGTTAGGACCAATTATTTTTGGAAAATCGAAAATTACCAGAAAAATTTCGGCTACAGATTTATTATTAGTATAGATTTTATCCATATCGTATAGAGAGGGATTCGTGTGACTTATCGTCACATACGGAGCTTATTTCCGAAGATATTCTGAGCAAAAATTGTCACATAAACATTTGTCCTAATCTCAATATTTTCAAAGTTACATTAATTTGAAGTTGTTAGTAAAATACCTTTTTTCTTTAGTTTTAAGGCAGGCCTGCACAACCCGTAAGTAGGGGAAATATGACGTCAGCCTCACTCCACTTCTATTGGGGATGATCGACTTCCGCGTAGAGTTGTTCACATTCTCTGTCCGTGCAAGGTCCATCAGTGGCGGCACAGTAATTTTCAAAAAGAATTGTAATAAATTCATTGAATTTATAATGCGTAATCTCGTTTCAAGTTTTACAATTATGCTAGATTTCCTGTCGGTAGTTTCTTTGAGATTTCTTTGCACCTAACCTGTTTTAGATTTTCGAAAACTTTCCTCCTATCATCACATACGGAAACAGAAATTTATAGCATTTAAGTAATGAACCTTGAAAGTCACTTAATTTCAATTCAAAATGAACACAACGAGTGACGTCCTTAATTTAACAGTATATAAATAAATAATCAATATACAGTTCGTAATAATGAACTTACCCGAAAGTTTGTGCATTCCACAATTCTTAATATGGGCTTTGTTGAAATGTGGTTTAATATTGAAATGACGAGTAGAAATAAATTGCGTGGGACACAGTAAACAAGCAAATCTTTCGTCTTCAACAACAAAATAATCATATTCCCATTTCCTTTGGAAGTAGTATTCCTTCAAGGGTTTAGATTTTGCCATGTTTCAGTTCTCTTTAAACTGCAGTACGCGGATTGCGTATTTATTTATTTATTTATTTATTTATTTATTTATTTATTTATTTATTTATTTATTTATTTTATTACTTACTTGCTTGCTTACTTACGTACTTATTTATTTATTTATTTATTTATTTATTTATTTATTTATTTATTTATTTATTTATTTATTTACTTATTTATTAATTAATGTATTTATTTGTTTATTTCTTTATGTATTTATTTGTTTATTCCCTGGTCGCTCTACAGGCACAACCCACTGTAGGCACTACAGTGAATATGAAACTTTACCACATGTGCTTGGGAGTTGCCCACAGGGAGAAGTACTCGGAATAAAACGTCACAACATCATATGTTCTATGATCGCAGATGCACTTCGATCCAATAATCTAGACGTTCATGAGGAAGTTCATTGTATTGCTGATGGTGGAAGCAATCGTAGGGTCGATATAATAGCAATAAATAGAAATAAACAGACAGCCGAAATAATTGATTCAACCATCAGATTTGAAATCTCAGCCACTCAACCTTCTGAAGTGAACGAAGAGAAAAAGAAAATCTACGAGCCCATGATTCAGTACCTATCGGCGAAATACAACATTGAAAAAATCACAGTTACCGGTCTCTTCTTCGGAGCGAGAGGCACCATCCCGAAAGCCTTTGTAAAGTGGAGGGAAAAATACAAGCTGACGAGAGATCTTCAAGATGCCATTGTCACCACCATAATAAAATTTTCTGTAGCGATATTTCGTCAGCATCTTTATGGTGTACATTCAATTTAAATTACACTTGGTTCTATTTTTCTTATGTCTTATTCACTTTTGTCTGAAACCTGTTTATATAATTTTTCATTTTAAATTTTATTGTGAGCTATTCTGTGTTGCAGGGCAAACCCAAAATATTGGATCAGACCGATAAATTTAAATTTAAATGGGACGAGCAGTTGAAAATCCAAACGGTTATGGGTAGACATCCACTTTTCTTTGGATGCCCCTGTACTACTATCTCAAGGCGCTTCAATAATTTGGGAGTGTTGTTTTCTGAAAGTACTATGAATGTTGGATGGACACGGTGTGGGACTCTCTTAACGTGTAGTCAGCACGCAGCTGACATTACATTGTCAATACTGATAAACATTTGTACGCGGATTTTCATCTCTTGTTATTTCCTTATACGCGACGTTGAAACTGCGCCTTAACCACTGCGTGCTGCACCGACATGACGTTGCTGCAGCTGGTAGGATGTGTGTATGTATGTATGTATTATTCCTGACTCGCGGATCATAATGCAGACATGGAAACAGAAAGTGGAGTGCCGTAAACATGACCGTTCTCCAATTCATGTGAGAGCCATAAACACTCCTTGAATAAGAAAGGAAATCTTCTCTTGGGGGCCTTTAATGTTGTCTGAACAAAGAGGACCACAAAACGATCACAAAGGAAAGCCTTCCTTCCTAGGAAGTTCATCCATGCTCTCCAGAAGAAGGCATTGATCGAGCAATTGTGGAGAACCTTCCTCATTGACAGATCACAATAGTGGCAGCGCCAGGTGCCCGCGTGTTCGACTGCAGGTATTGAAGTGCGTTGCTATGCCGACTGCCATGGTTAGGTACGAAATCTGCAACACATTTATGACTTGAGTGTTGGAGTTATTTATTTATTTATGCCTATAAAAGGCAAAGCCCCAATTACAATAGACAGTACAGATATTCGTTTACAAAAAAAAAAAAAAAAAAAAAAAAAAACAGATAACATGAAAAAAGAGATGAAACAAATACAAGTGTAAATACAGGGACATCATTATATTTTTACTTCAATTTTTTTTTATTGTACCTGAGTTTTGAAATGTACTTCACTCCCACCCCTTCAACTAGTAAACTTCCAGCCGTTCACGACACAGAGCCGAGGGCGCGTAAGTAGTACTGAGTTACTGAGTATAGTACGTCTCAGAAATAGCCTATGTTCGCATTTTCCAGTGACGAAAGAGCTTTCAATATTGAATCATATTTTCGTACGGGTACTGTCGTCCGTTTCCGTATGTCGCATCCCGGTTTCCCCCACCTGCTTCTGTTCGGCCCTTTGTAAAGTCTAGTAGCTGGGCTATCTTAGCTCTTTTCTGAAAACATTAAATTCTGTTAGGAATTGGACGTCTACGTAATATTATTCAAGTGTTTAAAATAACTTAAATAAAAGGGCCTCCTTAATTAATTAACTGTCACGTGATTTCCCCCCCCCTTTCTACAACCCTGCGACAAAACCACTTGAACGGACAGTAGATAGCATTTCTGAGTGATTTTATCTTTTCGGATCGGGCAGAAGTGAAGATTGAATTTACAGTACGTAAGGTACTCTTTTATAGAGTAGGTACAGAATTATTTCAACATGAGTTACTCGTACGAAGGACGAAACTGGTAATTGGAATTAGGTACAATAGTCTATAGTGCGATAATATGCACAAAAGAACTGAAGCCTGTATCGAAATGAACGGCCACCATTTTCTAAAATGTGTTTAAATATCCATATTATGATTATTTTTCAATTTAACTTCATTCTCTATATTGTACGCTAATGTGCTGTAACAGTACAATATACACTGCATAATTAATACTTCCGAATGGATAGCTCAATTCATGTGTAAAACACTAAGTGTTAATACAGTACTATATTTTGATTAAACAAAACCTAATGAAAATTATCAAACTCAAAATTGCGATATTTCCTAGTTTACATAAATGGATGAACTATTTTTCTTCCCTCCTATACCTAGTGTAAAGTGATTTGTGTTTTACGCCAGTATCATCGAACTCCGTCGTGGAAAGGGTAGCAAACGGTGTTTCCTGTTTCAATCGTTAATAGAAAGGTACAGACAGGTTAATATTAAAAATGTTAGTAAAAATAAAATGATGTCCCTGTACAAATTAAAATGCAAAATGAAAAAAGGGAAGAAAAAAAAAGAACAGACAAATAGATACTACCTAAATAAGAGACACAGATATAGATATAAATGAAAAATACAAAATAAAATAAATGAAAAATAGTTAAATATAGATATCATAGCCAAAAATGTAAAATGTAGCTATAATTGGCAAATTACAGAGTAACAAATAGCAATATTATATAAAATAAACTACCTTCAGTATATTAGTAAAAAAAAATTGTATTCCATGTAAGAAATGCAGAAATCTAGATCCCATGTTTTACATAATTCATTGAAATTTGAACACATTTTTAACACTGGTGAATTTTTATATGCTGAAGTGTTTTGTTTTTTGTAATATAACAATTGACGATTTCTTAAACGTGATGTTCTAGCGTTAAGCTGGATTTGTGATAATATTTCGCTGTTATCCAGTAGACCGTTGAATATTTTATACAATAAAAGTTGCTTAGCAAGTAATCTACGACTGGCAAGAGACATTAACTTAAATTCAGCAAGTTGATTGTTGTAAGAAATTTTGTTATGGAGGGCTGAAGAATGATATTTTCTAAAATACAGATATCTAGAGAATCGTTTTTGAATTTTTTCAATTTGATTACTATGTGATTTGCAAGTGGGTGACCAAATTACAGAGGCATATTCCAATTTAGCGTGAACGTGACAATTAAAAAGGAGTGTCAAAGTCGAAGTGTTCTGTAAAGTTTTTGAATTTCTAGTAATAAAACCCAGATTTTTGAAAGCATTATTTGTTATATTAAATATGTGATTATGAAAAGTCAAATTATGATTAATAGTTACACCGAGATCTTTTACACAATACATTCGTTGTAATGGTTCATCGTTCAATGTATAATTACCTCTTAAATAAGATGTAGTCCTTGTATAAGTCATAAGTTGTAAGAATACGATGGCAGTGCCGTCTATTGACATTTGTGCAAGTCTCTACTCTTGCTCAGACGGTAGTGTTTCCGACTACAAATCCAGGTGTTCCGGCTTCGATACCCGACAAGAAATGTGTCTTGTAATTCGTTAAGAAATGGCCTTAGGCCACACTACCCAATAATCCGTCGCTTGTGAATGACTAGGGTTACTTTGATAGCTATATAAATTTGTTCAGACTTAAAATGAAGAACAACAAACCTATATTTCCATTTTGTAAAATGGTCTTTTAGATCAAACATGGGCATCGTGCCTCACTTGAGAATTAGTGCCTCACTGACCTTCACAGAGCTTATCGCTCTGAGTGACATCATCTTCACAGTCCCCGTTCCTCCCTCACGTAGCTCCTAGGCGTGGGCAGGTTCTATATCAGTTTCATAAACAATATCAGTGGTGGCATAATGGCATTATCAAAGCATTGTGTACGCGTTAGAAAACGATTATTTCATGAGAAATGGGAGGAAGAGTTTTTTTGCTGTTTAGAAGGGGAGAACATACGATGTATGTTATGCTCGAAAATCCTATTAGGCATTAATAAATTTAATATACAACGACATTACTCCTTATGTCATTAAGAACATGCTGAATTAGAAGGTAAGACAAATTAAATGTTATTTTTCGTACTATTCCGAAGAAAATTTATGATCTTAACATTTGCATAGTATACTAAATACGACATTATACCTTAAACACGCTGCATTAAAAGGTAGGAGGAATTAAATGTTGTTTGAACGTATTATTTCCAAAAGAAATTTATAAAAGAAGAATATCAAATGTGCGTAGAAAACGAAATATAATTTTCTGAAATTATTTTAGGTCGAGAACGTGCAAATCTGTTAAGTAATCTTGAGAAACGCCAGAATATTCAAGAAAATAAACGTAGACAACGTGATGGAATATTATTGGCTAGTTACGCAATTTCTCGCCTGTGATTTAAATCAATTCAGCGACGGAGAAAGAGTAAAGAGGTTTATGATTAAAGCTGCCGAATTAATTTGCCAAATTGAATAAAAGTTCTCGAGTCTCTCATGTTAACCAAGCGCTTTCCTAATAATTCGCCACTGACCGCCTTAGCGATTACGATAAGGTGACGCAGGTCACAGCAGTTTATATTTCCCATCCTACTCTGCAGTCTCCTCTCCTAGTAAACAAACTATTTCAAATCGAGTGCCTCACGTAACCGAAAATTGTGCCCATGTATGATTTAGGCCGTGCTAACCACACTACCCAATAATCCGTCGCTTATCAATGGCTAGGTTTACTTTGATAATTATAGAAATTTGTTCAGATTTAAAATGAAGAACAACAAACCTATACTTCCATTTTGTAAAATGATCTTTTAGAAGTTTCAAAATAACTATGAGCTGTATTTGATATGGAACATGGTTTATACAGTTAGTGAGAAAAAATATACAGTACTTCCATTTCAAAATCTCCTAGTCCAAATAACTATTTAAATTGAATTCAATTTAAACAAAAAATATGTCAATTTAGATACTAGGCGAGGGGGGAGTCTGAAACCAGGATTAATTTTAGATTTTACCTATACACCTCATTCATTTATTTCACATCTTTTGTTTTATACTGTTGCCTGGCAATCTAGATTGTTGTTACTGTTGATTAGAGCTGAAGCTACAAATGCTATTGAACATTTCTTGTAATAGTTGTGTGATATTATATAATTTAAGAAATGGACAGCGATATTAAATTTCAATTTTAGTTTTGAATATAATCAGAAAATGCGAGTATATATATGTACATAATACAAAATTATTTTGTGCGAGATCGTGTGTATTTGCTTGGTTTCCGCACAAAACTAATCCGCGGAAAGTCCACACTCAGTATTCCCAACCTAACACACATAACAATTTCCCTCTTCTTACCGCTTAAGTGACATATTGATTTTACTGCTTTAGGCTTTTAACATATTATTTTTAGAGACGTTCAATATAGTAATAATTATAAATTGGAAACTTACCACTGCAATTTCACCTAAATTTCACTGTTAATTATTGTTTTTAAATATTTGCAAAAATTAAGTAAACTCTACAACTCCACTAAAGTTACTGCATTCGTGATGCAAGTAACATTAAGGAAGCCGTGAAAAAATCAACAAGATTCCATAGACTGGGGGAAAAAAAGACAGACGTATATTACAGCCTGCTGGAGTATAGTAAACACAGAAAACATTTTAAAGCAACAATGTTGAAGATAGATATTTTTGTTTTGCAAATTTGCCGTCATTGAACAGAAACCAAGATGGATATTTCATTGCAACTAATTAGAAATTCCTCTTTCAGGTATGTAATAAACGATCTTCGCACAAAATAATGTACGATACACGAGCGGTATGTTTTCTTTTAATTCTCGGAAATTAAAAAAGCTCAACTACGTTTCGCTTTTTCAAACTTTTCCTCGAACATGAAAACTTCAACATACCGCTCTTGTAATGCATATTACTATTACGTTATATCACATCTTGCTGCGTTTTTAGACTTGCCATAAGGTCATCTGATGTTGCTTTACGAAATCTAACTCAGTTGTAGACATCTTAAGTTGAAAGTCTACCTCAACATTAAGTTTATTTCTATATTTCTTCTTCAAGAAAACCAGAGCAGAAAAAAGTATTTTCACATAAGAATGCTGATGTGAATGGCATTGAGTGCAGCATTGCAATTCAGGAAACATCGGAATATATAGGTGGTGCATGGAACCAAGATTGCAACAGGGACGTTGTAGAAAACACGATTTTTATTTATTTATTTATTTATTTATTTATTTATTTATTTATTTATTTATTTATTTATTTATTTATTTATTTATTTATTTATTTATTTATTCTGGTGTAGTTTAGGCCATCATGCATTCTCTTCCAAAACACCAGGAATACAAATACAATAATAGAAATAAACAGAAAAAAATACACTATATACAAAGTAAAGCTACACAAAAAATAAAGAGAGAGAGGAAAAAAAACTATAAACAAAGTAAAGCCACACAAAAATATACACAGGTTGCAGTCACACAAACTTTAAATGAGTGATTAAATAATTAATTGTATACTAGCTAATTAACTAAAAATAAACAAGAAACTTGCAATTTTAATCTAGATCAGAAAAGAAAAAGAAAAAAAAACACAAATCAATACTTCTAGCAATACCTAAAAACATTAACTAAGACAAAATTTTCCAATTTAATTTTGAATTGTGATAAAGTCCGGCAGTCCCTGACGTCATTAGGTAACGAATTCCAGAGGCGAGGTATTTCTACAGTATAGGAAGATGAGTATAAAGACGTTCTATGATGAGGGATAGAAAGCTCCGATAAGCTCGAATCGGAAAATAATTCTAATAATTCTAACAGCCCCTCTTCTTTTTATGGACAAACTATTATTTGTCACTACGAAGAGATGTTTAATACAAATTTTTTTCACACTGCTAAGTTTTTAGTGCGTAGTTGCACACGGTATTCTGGCAGTTCTTATTGCACTTAAATTCCCAGTCTAGATGTACGATCTACAATGTAAGTTCTGCAGGTTTGCACACTGTATTACAACAGAACTGAATTTACGTTCAGTTCTTCTTGGTTCTACAGCCGGGTTCCAGCCTTGACCGCCCCAACGATACTTTCCATGTCCTTCGATCTAACACCTTTGTTTTCCATCCTCTAACACCTGCTGCTATTATATCCTTCTCCACTTCATCCAGCCATCTTAGCTGAGGTCTCCCTACGTTTCTGGTGCCAAAAGGTATCGTGAGAATCAATTTCTTGCAAGGATCATTTTCATCCTTCCTACAGATATGGCCCAGCCACCTGACTCTCCTAGCTTTAATTTCTCTGCAAACATCTAGTTCTTTAAAAAGTTGGTATAATTCATAGTTATATCTTTTCCTCCAACTGCCCTCATTATTTACTGGTCCATATATCGTCCTCAGAACCTTTCTCTCAAATATACTCAGCCTACAATTGTCGGCACTGCCAACTGCCCAGGTTTCAGATCCATACAGCAAGACTGGTTTTATTAATGTTTTATATAATTTGCACTTACAAAGTTTCATAGAAGTCAAAGATTTTTTTTATTGCGGACATTACACAGAATTTTTGTTTGTATGCATCTGAAGTCTGGCGGCCGGGTAGCTCAGTTGGTAGAGCAGTTGGCTACGGACTGAAAGGTCCGGGATTCGATCCCAGGTGGTGACAGGATTTTTTCTCGTTGCCAAACTTTCAGAACGGCCCAGAGGTTCACTCAGCCTCCTATAAAATTGAGTACCGGGTCTTTCCCGGGGGTAAAAGGCGGTCAGAGCGTGGTGCCGAGGTCTTGGAAAGCATGGGGCTCTACCTCCATGCCCCCCTAGAGCCTTCATGGCATGTTACGGGGATACCTTTTACCTTTATAATTTGCTCTTAGTGCTGAGGCTGATATGTGATCTTAACTGTTTTTGGAGTCCATAATAGCACCTGTTTGCTGTAAGGAGTCTATGTTGGATTTCTGCACTCCCATTATTATCTGAGGTGACTAGTGAATCTAGGTACTTAAATTCGGTGACTTATTCAAACTTGTATCCTCCTACTTCAAGATACTCCATTTCTGAGGGATTTATTGATACCTCCATATACTTGGTTTTACCCTCATTTACTTTGAGGCCCATTTGCTGGAATTTACGTTCAGTGTTTCGTGTAATTCGATGGGATAAGAAAGGTTGGAAAGAGCATCTCTCAACAATCAGTACTGTAACTCAGAAAGGCAGAAACGTTCTCAAAAGAAGAAATGATTCACAAGTCGAAGCGTACTAAACAACATTCTGTTAGATCAACTCAGTTCGATAACGACTTCTGAGAGTTCGCAGTAGGAGGTAGTTCCTAATGCTGGAAGGGGAATAAGAAAACCTCTGTGAATGTTAAAACTGACAGATGGTATAGGCAGTGTTTATTTTTAAAAGCTAGAAAAATGGTGACCTCCATTTAGTGCTGTTTATGTGCAAAATCGATTCAGTGCAATTCCAGACCGTCTAGACACATCTGTTCCCAGGTACTGTAGAGCACGAGGGACGAAAGAAGAAACTGGAAGGAGGGGAGAAAAAAGGCCAGCAAATGCTTTCAGGGTGTGTGTTTTCAATCCACATCATTTCCTTGAATTATACAATACTTGGGTTACAATTCCTCCGAGGGTAGCGTTAATTCCATTCCACCCCGGGGACTTGGTCCAACGTTTTTATTTTTCTTGTCCCCCCCCCCCAGATCCGGTCCTTCGCCATTGACGAATAGAACTCTGATTGAAAATGCTGGGACAGGGTGTCCGGGGGGAGGGACGGTTGTGGTGACCTTTGTGGCATGACTTTGAGTCAGCCCCGCAGACGGCTGTCAACCCCAATGGATGCGATCATGGCGGCACAATGCATGCCAAGATGGAGATTCTTCTGCCACTAATTCAGTATGTTTGATTGCGGACAGCTGGGTGCCTGGAATTGATTGGGAGTGAGTGAGTCGACTCACTGGTTACGTGAGTGTGCTTGGCAGCCAGTGAATGACTGTTATCCACTCCCTATTTTGAATGCTCAGGTAGCTGTCTGTATTGATTCGTCGGTCTTTGAGAACAGAAACCCCCAAGAAGCCATTGCAACCTACTTATCAACATAGGCCGTATCACAAGTGCTGATCGTTTTCTGGCTATTTGATTAAGGGAACACGTGTGTGAAAATTCTAATTTCTACCATTTTAAATTAAAGTGTTTATTTTTTGCACTCACTCCTTGGAGTATGAATATGGCCCAATTGTATAAAACTCCCTGACTAAAGATCAACTTTGATCGAAGATCGAAAAGTGAACCGAGTTCAGACACTTCTTCTATTGTATAAAACTTTTCTGCGATCAAATTACCTTGGTTCAAATGCAATCTAAGTTCACGTGAAAAGGATTTGGCAACATCGCATAAACAGGTGAAATACGTGATGCGCGGTCAGGATTGTTCAGTGTTGCCAATCTAGAGACTTTAACTCTTTTTCAACAACAATTTCTTTTAACTTTTATATTGCTTAAATAGGGATTTAGTGACCTTTTTAGCACCCCATAGTGACAAAATTTAATCTTTCTTTGTTGATAATGAGAAATCTAGCGACTTTACAACTACTTTTTGGAGACTTTCCGTATTACACTCTGTTGGAGACACTGGTTTTTTGTGCAATGTAAATAATGGCGGACAATAAGAAGAAGGTTGACTGTTCTCCGAGTTGTTGTCATGTTATGGTGTTTGATACTGCTAAACATAATAAAGCTTTATAAAACGACAATTTTCGTTTAGTAATACAGTTAATTGAACATTTATGAACGTACCTATCATATCCATTAATAATTAATGGTTGTCATAAACATAATATAATTATAGGTTATGTTATTTGATACTGCTGAAAACGATACATCCTTATAAAATATAAGATTGTTTGTGTATTAAGGCAAAAAATTGAAAGAAATATGTATAAATGTACCTATCATATCTATTAATATTAATAATAATGGATATTTTATTTGCACAATCTGCCACTCGTATATTTCAAACAGAAAAGAAATAACTGAACTTGGATCATCTAACTTAATCGGAGAAATTTCTTCAGTCAAAGTTGGCTTTAGTTTGAGACAAATTAATCTCAGATTAGACTTTATACAACACAAAATTCCAAGTTCAGCTGAAACAAGGATCAATTTAACCTCTGATCTAAGATTAAATGGTTTATACAATCGGGCCTATATGTTACAAAGTTTCATTTCTTGTCAGTTAAGTACTGTAGTTTTTTAGTTGTGATGAAGTTAATATGAAATTCTTATCTTCGAGTGCGTTGTAGGTGGGTAAGTAAAAGACCTAAGTCCTTTAAAGGGAACCCGGTAAATTGAGGCCACATTTCCACAATGCAGTTCGTGCTTACCTGAATACGAAGATGTCTGATCGTTGGATAGGACGTGCTGGAGTGAGGGACAGATGTTTCATGACATGGCCACCAAGGTCACCCGATATGACTGCATGTGACTTTTTTCTACGGGGGTAACTAAAGGACCGTGTGTTTGTACCGCCTTTGCCACGTGATTTAGAGGAACTAAAAACCAGAATTCGAGAAGCTGCCGCCACGGTCACAGAGGATATGTTGAAAAGGGTATGGGAAGAGTTTGATTATCGTTTGGACATCTGCCGAGTCACTCGTGGTTCACACATTGAATCTCTGTAAGGTGTAAACAGAACTTTGAGAGTTTGACTTTAAACTGACGTGTGTTTGAAAGTGCTATCATTTGTAGTTTTTGTGTAATAAAATATTGAAAGTGTTACCGGACTTTTGATATGCTCTGTATTTCAATTATGGCAATAATATTTTTGTAGCATCAAACTTAAGCTGGGGTTTTGTAATAGTACCTTAGTTCATGAGTTTTATTTGTTTTCATAAGTGTGTATTTTTTATTTAAAAAAGTGATAGGTTTATTAATATTCTAGTAACACTTTTTCTGTTTAATATATTTAAAAATGGTTGGTTAAAGTATGTAAAGCACATTAGTAAATAAGTGCTGAAAATCTGAGCCTTCTGTGTCTAATAGTTATAGAAAAAAGATACATTCCTGACAAAAAATAAATAATGGTGAAAAATTAAGAAAAGTAGA
Source organism: Periplaneta americana (assembly GCF_040183065.1). NCBI lineage: Eukaryota > Metazoa > Arthropoda > Insecta > Blattodea > Blattidae > Periplaneta > Periplaneta americana. The sequence goes on along the minus strand of NC_091119.1, from coordinate 204,439,185 downwards.
TTTTTTGTTTTTATGCTTGTATTTATATTTAAATCTTTCAATTTCATATATTGTATATTGCAATAGAGAAAAAAAGAATGTGTTTGTTATATATACAGTATTTTCTTTCATATGGATACCTAATTCATATATTTCTCTATTAAATGAGACTTTGATGTTAGGAGAAAATCCACAAACTATTAGGGAAAACACGGGAATTTTACTTGAACCGAGTAAAGAAATATACAAAGTATATGATTATGTCTCGTGACCAGAACATAGTACGAAATGGAAATATAAAATTGGAAATTTATCCTTTGTAAAGGTGGAAAAATTCAAATATCTTGAAGCAACAGTAACAAATATAAATGACACTCGGGAGGAAATTAAACGCAGAATAAATATGGGAAATACCTGTTATTATTCGGTTGAGAAACTTTTGTCATCCAGTCTGCACTCAAAAATCTGAAAGTTAGAATTTGGAATAAAGTGCTTAGGAGAATATTTGGCACTAAGAGGGATGAAGTTACAGGAGAGTGAAAAAAGTTACACAATGCAGAACTGCACGCATTGTATTTTTCATCTGACTTTAAATCCAGACGTTTGAGATGTTAGGGCATGTAGCACGTATGGGTGAATCTAGAAATGTATATTTTTTATTTATTTTTTTTATTTTTTTAACTTGCTAGCTAGTGAGTACAAATTACATTTATAAAACAAAAATGTTTCTAGCCACTACCGTAAGAGCCAGGCTCGTGTACGGTGTGGTCTTAGTGAATAATATAACATAAAATTTGCAAGGACACTTTACTAAATACAGTAAGTAACTTAATTCAAACCAATAAATACAACACAAGAGCAAGAATAAAGAAATAGAGAAAAAGAGAGAAAAATACACATTTAATATAAATTGACAATCTGACAGAAGCCAGTGATATTCAATAAAAATATGAATATAGTCGACAGAAATAAAAGGTAAATACATTTGTTAATATTATATTTCATGAATAATTTTACAAATTTCTTTTTTAAAAGCTTCAATTTTAAAATATTTCAAATTTGGAAAATGGAGTGCATATAGAGTGTTAGTTATAAACCTGAGGGAAAAAGACCTTTGAGAAGGCCGACGTATATGGTAGGATGATATTAAAATGGATTTGAGGGAGGTGGGATATGATGGTAGGGTCTGGATTAATGTTGCTCAGGATAGGGACCAATGCCGGGCTTATGTGAGGGGCGGCAATGAATCTCCGGGTTCTTTAAAAGCCAGTAAGTAAGTAAGTAAGTAAAATTATTTCGAGACCGTAGGTGGAAAAGTAATTATCTTATGAGAATAAAACATGAGATTATCGGTTATCTACAAAATCTGACAGAATTGTAACAGATTGAACGAAGTCTATAATATCGTGAACACGTTTCTCGTAATGTAAGTTGTAGCAAATAATGAAATGTATTTTATGAACTTGGTTATGGTATTTGAAAAGTTATATTCCGTGAGGCATGCTGTGGAGTCAGTATCTTGGGGAATTAATCTAGTGGCAATATCTGCGGACTTCAAAGGGCAGGCAGCAGCTGTACAGTCCTAATAATTGCAGGCTGACCCTAAAGAACCCTACGCTAGGCTGACCCTCGATACAGGCAAGTGATTAAACCAATTTTAGTGCCGCCATTAAGGCTAAGTTGTCTCATTATCACGCGGGGATTAAAGACGCCTCCTGCGAGTCGCTTTAAATTGCCTTGAACCTCCGGCCGCCGCGTTCTTTACGAGTTCTGCAATTAACACCCGCATTCAGCGAATTGTGTAGGATCCGTGTTGTTGCTGCACCACTCAATCCTTGCCCATGCCAAATTGAATTCCATAGCAGGATGTTTCATAACTGCGCTGGACCACATCGAAAGTTGTCGGTGTACAGCGGGGCGAACATAATAATATTTTGAGGAGCCAAAATCATAAAGTGACTGCAGTTTTTTGTGTTAGGAACCAGAAACTTGCAACAGATCACTTTGTACTTGCACAATACTTTTCGATTGCAGCGATATTTTACCACTTAATTAACTTATTATTCCCAGAACATGAATTTTACCAGCAATCGAAAAGTATATGGGAATAAATTTGAATAAGGAACAAAAAAAAGTTTTCTTCCCAGGCAGGATTCGAACCACGAAAGTCTTAGTTACCAGTCTATCGTGCTCTGGAGTGAACAAGGCTCTGAAATCAGCTACCAGGGTCGGTCCGGTATTTTTTGCCACTACAGCAGAGTCCGTATAGGCCAGTTTCTATATGATACTTTTCCAATTCACTGCGGACTAAAGCAGGGAGATGCACTATCACCTTTACTTTTTAACTTTGCTCTAGAATATGTCATTAGGAAAGTCCAGGATAACACAGAGGGTTTGGAATTGAACGGGTTACATCAGCTGCTTGTCTATGCGGATGACGTGAATATGTTAGGAGAAAATACACAAATGATTAGGGAAAACACGGAAATTTTACTTGAAGCAAGTAGAGCGATCGGCTTGGAAGTAAATCCCGAAAAGACAAAGTATATGATTATGTCTCGTGACCAGAATATTGTAGGAAATGGAAATATAAAAATTGGAGATTTATCCTTCGAAGAGGTGGAAAAATTCAAATATCTTGGAGCAACAGTAACAAATATAAATGACACTCGGGAGGAAATTAAACACAGAATAAATATGGGAAATGCGTGTTATTATTCGGTTGAGAAGGTCTTATCATCCAGTCTGCTGTCGAAAAATCTGAAAGTTAGAATTTATAAAACAGTTATATTGCCGGTTGTTCTGTATGGCTGTGAAACTTGGACTCTCACTTTGAGAGAGGAACAGAGATTGAGGGTTTTTGAGAATAAGGTTCCTAGGAAAATATTTGGGGCTAAGAGGGATGAAGTTACAGGAGACTGGAGAAAGTTACACAACACAGAGCTGCACGCATTGTATCCTTCACCTGACATAATTAGGAACATTAAATCCAGACGTTTGAGATGGGCAGGGCATGTAGCACGTATGGGCGAATCCAGAAATGCATATAGAGTATTAGTTGGGAGGCCAGAGGGGAAAAGACCTTTGGGGAGGCCGAGACGTAGATGGGAAGATAATATTAAAATGGATTTGAGGGAGGTGGGATATGATGGTAGGGACTGGATTAATCTTGCTCAGGATAGGGACCAATGGCGGGCTTATGTGAGGGCGGCAATGAACTTCCGGGTTCCTTAAAAGCCAGTAAGTAAGTAAGTAAGTAAGTAAGTAACTGTACAATTTCTACAGGTTTCTCTATCACTGAAGGGAAGCTAATATTGTTAATACAAGAGTAGCCTATCTTTAAACAATTTTTATTAATTTCATATCATTATAATAATTTCAGACATTATTTATGTGGTTTAGTTGCAGAGAATTTTATGGGAATAATAATGAAATTCAGATAACTTATAAATAAATAATACATATTCAATATGAAACAGAATTTAAATATAACTAACGTTTTAAGGTAAGTACTATGATGTGAGAAGAATATCAGATTGTTACTAGGGCAATCTGGTAATTAAAATTTATTCTACTGCAATTCATAAAAATATAGCCAAGAGCTAGAATTGCCTTGACAAAAAGTCTTTCCTTACATATTATCAAAAAAAACACTAAGTTATAAAGTATCACAATTGCAAGGTAATATTAGAACAGAGTTCAGAATAATATTTGCGTAATTCATTTTTTGCCACAGTTCCATAAATACAATATTATTGTAGAAATAAAGATGGACATAACCTTATTATAGGCGTAAGGTACTACAATGAAAACAGCTTGTATATACGTCGTCACTTTTATGACATCACTTTTACATTAGTACGTCACGGTGTTGTAGGCAACATAATTTTGTGGAACACAAAGATACAATTCATACTTTACAATAACTTTCAACTGTTCTAATTCTAATTTTAATTTATTTACAATTTACATTTGAAATGATACATATGAATTAATGCCCGAAATGAGCATATGCTCGTGCTCGGGTACAGTCCAGTAGTCTGCATAAATTTTACAGAGATCAATAATGTTGATGATAGAAATAACAGTAACAATAATAATAATAATAATAATAATAATAATAATAATAATAATAATAGAATAACCGTGACGGAGATGGTACAAAGTTAGTAATACAAATTAATTCATTAATAATAATAATAATAATAATAATAATAATAATAATAATAATAATAATAGGCTAATAATAATAATAATAAAACAAAAATATTTACAATAATAAAATAAATACTAAGGCAGATAAAATAAAATATAAAACCACTTAGCGAGAGTTAACACAACTTAAATAATCGTATAGGTAATAGCCAGGAAAAAATTGACGAACTCGAAAATCAACAGAAAAGTTCGTTGTATCGCAGACGACAGCAACCGCCGTATTGACATTGTGTTGTGCATTATTGGTAGTAGGGGGGAGCCGAAAGTCTACGTAACTGCCGTTCTCTTTGAATCTTCTCATACAATCATGGGAAGTTAATGCTGAAAAACAAAATGTCTACGAGTCAAACTGTTCATTATTACCAGGATAAATACAAAATAATATTGAAATATATTAATCAAGTTTCAGTTATAGATCTCCCCTTTTGTGCAAGAGGTATCATATCAAAATAGTTTATGAATGGCAGGGAAAATATAAATTTCAAGAACTCTCTAGTGACAAGAGATAGTGACAAGTACAATCAAGTGTATCTGTGGCTAAGAAATCATTTATTGCAGATATAGCCTACACTGTTATTAATTAAGAAAATGATCTATTTATATTTATTACAATGTTATATCTTATAGGCTACATGTATCAGATAAATAATATAAATATTAGTAACATATAATGCTAGTAACACTTAAAATAATAATAAAATTTATCAAATATCATACAAACATTTTCGCTTTATAGGCCTATTTAAACTTAAGAATTGTAACTTGTAATGTTTTATTATACTGTACCATACTTTTGTGGAATAGACCAATGAGAGAAGAAATAGGAGATCCGAAGGAATTGTGTCTACAGCAGCAACTGATGACGAATACTTGTAACACGAAGTACGTAGGAAGAGAGAAGTAATCAGTTTTATTATTTTGTTGATGACGTTTGTATGCGTATCATTCCATAAATTCTTTAATGCAAATCCGTTGTTCGTTACTTTAGAACTGGTCGTTACTGCATGCACAATAATGAATAATGACTGAAAGATGCTAAAATGAATTTCCAGTTTAAAGTGACGTGAAGGAAATTGATACGGACGTGCGAAGCGGAAATGAAGAAAGAAACAAAAGCAGACAGACAGATGGGCAGGAAGTAACATAGATGGACAAGCAAGTCGGCCGTGAGGGGCCTGGATGAGCAGGGACAGAAAGTAATAACCTGAGACGACCTTTGCTGGTGTTGAGTTAAACTTATTTAAAATTCTCTTCAATTGACTAAATGAGCTATTCCATCTCAAATCGACCGAAATATAGAGAAAATTGACCTTACAATTTCTATATACAATGAAACTTTTTTTTTGTACGTAGAGAATTGTGATACAATGCTTTGTGTAAAGTTTGAGGCATCAGAACTTCATAGTGTTTAAATTAAAAATATTTAAATTTGTCGTATTTTCATAAAATTAGCAACTTTAAACTGTTGTAGCTCCGAAACCCTTTCACCCAATGATCAAAATCATGGTTTATTTTGATGCTGAGAAATTAAAGTTTATATTGACATATAAACAGATTTTCTTACTTTTTATGGAAATGGAGAAATTTAGATTTTTCCTTGTTAAGACGCCTTTGGCTAGGAAAAAATATTTTAAAAATATATAGTTAGATTCCGCATTGAAAGTACAAATAAACACATATTTTTTACTGATGGCACGTTGATAATAAAGTATTGAAAATATCAAATAAAGAAAATAAATAGTACGCGCGTGAACTAACCAGCTGACTGTGAGGCGGGAGCTACGGAGACAAGCAAGGCCAGGAGACAAACACGTGATGTGTCGTCTAGCAGCGCATGGCTGTGCTAGCTTTATCACAGGTTTTCATAAAGACAGGAGTAAAATGACGCTCAATACTCGCTTATCTTCAGCTCTCTGCCAGTGCGTGGGGTACTGCGCCGTTCAAGTCCAGGCGTGTGAAAATAATCTATTTAATACCCTCGAAACTTATTGCCGAGCCACTAAGCAAAGAATGCCGAATCCCTCTTAATAATGCAAGGTTTTTTCTCAATATTTTTTTACATTCTTACAAATGGCCTAAAAGCAAGTAAAATCAGATTATCTGTCTTTCTGTGTACAATAAAAATAAGGATTACTCCTTAACATAACCTACCAAATGTCAGCTTCAAAATGAGCTCTCGTTCAATGTTCTGCAGTAAATGGTTCCAGAGTTCTGAGCGCTGAAAGAGGCTTGTTTTTATAAAATATGCTAAATTTGTCGCTCAATAATACGAAAACCGTTTGACTTTCGATAGTATATTTTTGAAAATGCACTCTCCTCAGCACCTTGTATAAGTAGGGAAAAAATTAGATTATAAAAGAAATGCGAGGTTTTTTACTGATCAATTTCATATGGAATAGCCCAAATACAGATATCAGAGTCCTTCGGGAGCTGGCGACTGGCTTTATTCTTGGTACAGATGTCATTTAAGTCTCTTGCCTCCTGAAAACCAAACAGACCTGAATAGCAACCAGCCCACCTTCGCTCTTCTTCTTCTTCTTTTTTTTTATTAACGAGTAGGAAATGACTTGACAATTGGGGGACTATAAAGGGACCTGAGGTGGTTGCTATGAGCAAGGGCCGTCCCTACGGTGGTGGTCTTTTTTACTTCGTGGGGAGGGGAAGCACTGGAAGTCCTGTCTGTCCATGTAGTAAGTAATTATGGGCCAGTCATTCAGAAGGACGGCGTTGCAACGAATAGATCCCGGGGTCTAAATTGAATCTCGCTGACGGACTACCCCCCTCCCTTCTTCTGCTCTTTCTCTTTCTGTGGTTTGGCGCTGCTGAATGGCCGAAGAGAATGCGAAGTGTTTGGGGACTTCTGCCAACCCCTCCTCTCACCCTTACCAACAAGCGACAATTGCTATTTTATTTTCCGGAAGAAGGGCCTATATCTACACCACATCTGTCAGTCATAATTCCTAACGTAAGTTTCAGGTAGACTTCGTACCATGACGGTGTCTGATCACGTTAATGTCGGATGAAGAAGCCTTGGAATGACAGTGATATACCGTACTGTCCTCGAAAAAGAAAACTTTTACATAATAATTTATTCATTTATTCCCTTATATTTAATGTGCTGTACAACAGCTAGAGGCCAATTACAGTTCAGCACAAACAATATAACAAAAACATCAGCAATAATTTACAATAAAAATACAAAGAAATAATTAAATTAATGGCAATTAATTAAAATGATAATTACAAATGAAATAATGGAATCATAAATGAAGAATGGAATCATATAAAATAGTATTACAAAGATATACAAGATTATAATACAACGACAATAATGACAATGAATGGACGGGATAAAATGGATGACTAAACTACATAGCATAATGAGATAAAAGTAATTGTATTTGAAAATGTAAGGATGGAATCAAGTAAATTAATAAATAACAAAATGATATAAAAGTTAGCGAGAATAATATTAAAATACATATTTAAACAAAAGATATAAATGGAAACTGATATAAAACTTCGAAATATATACTACAAATTAAATGGATCCAAGTTTAATCCATGCAAATTAGCATATTTTATACATCTGCAGACCGGAGAGAGAGATTTAGAATTTCTGTTGTAAAACTTTTATGATATCTTAAACCCTTAGCAGCAATACGAAGACTGATATTGCTTAGGAAAGATTCACAATCAATATCACCCTTAAGAACTTTACAAAACGATAAGTAATCAAGATCTTGACGTCTGGCAAATGAACTACAGCAATTAAAATATTTGCAGTTAATCTCATATTTATAGTCATCAGAATTAGGTAAAAATCTATAAGAACAAAGGGAAATAAATTTTCTTTGAATATTCTCAAGCTTAGCCGAGTCAGTGGAAGTAATAGAGTTCCATACAACAGATGCATATTCAAGCTTGGATCTGATCAATGTATAGTATAAAATTAATAAACACATATGAGTAGAAAAAGAATAAGTTATAGACCTAATTAGACCAAGCATTCTTAATGAATGGGTATAAAATATTACACATGATCATGGAAATATAATTTAGAATCAAGTAAGACACCAAGATCTCTAATACTATCTTTCATAGTAATTATGACATTATTAAGAGTATAATTAAATTTTTGGGAGGTTGTTTTACTTGTGAAAGAAATAGCAAAAGTTTTGGATTGATTAATTTTCATTACGTTTACAACAGTCCAAAGTGCAATTGAATTGATATCCTTTTGAAGAATTTGACAATCAGCCAAACTACTAATTTTGAGAAAGATTTTGAGATCATCCGCAAATAAAAGAAAGCTAGAACTTATTCTTTTGCTTATGTCATTTATAAATAATAAAAATAAGAGAGGCCCCAAAGTAGATCCTTGAGGGACTCCACATAAACTATTAAATGGATCCGAGAGAGAATTACCTAGTCTAACACATGATTGTCTATCTGTTGAATAGTTTTCAAACCAATTCACGTACTTCGTGGAGAGACCAAAATTACTTAATTTGTTTAATAAAATTTTGTGAGGAACAACATCAAATGCTTTGCTAAAATCAAAATAAATTGAGTCAATTTGACCTTGAGTTTCGACAACAGGCATAATGATAATAATAATGATAATGATAATAATAATAATAATAATAATAATAATAATAATAATAATAATAATAATGGTACACTTTTGGTTGGCACTCCCGATGAAGCAAAAGCTTGTGACCGAGAGTGGAGTTTACATTAAATAATTAAAAAGTAATATTACAAGTTTCAGCCTGTTAAAATAGTTATTCTATTGTTTAAGTTAAATAATGAAATATATGTAAGCAAAAATAAAGTGGTGAATATCAAAATAATGATACAAGAAATGTTCCAAAACGTATATATATTAGGTCGGCCTATGTAAAAAATGAAAGATATGACTTGAGTTACTTATAAAAAAAATTCTACATAATTAAAAATATTCACTGTCATGGAAACGATGGATTACGTGTTTACTGAGATCACAAAAGTACACTTCGACCTTGTAACTGTGTTCAGATAATAATTGACAAAAGACCACATCAATAATAGTAATAAAATGTTGAACATATCCGATGACATAGACGATGTGTGCAACATGAAATGAAAAATAAAACATTCTTACTGATATTAACACACATCTACTATAACATCATATTAGAAATAATGTGAAATGAATGGCACCGTCCGATAATACACATTTCCAAAAAAAAAAAAAGTTCAATGGATGTGATATAATAAACCTAACAACATAATAGTTGAAAACAACATTTTTACAGTACACTAACTTAAGTAAAAAAAACTACATTTAACTATTAATAAAATAAGTTAAAATTAACAACATAGGATCGGTTCATATTATAAGCATTAAATAAAGACATAATACATGACAATTACTTCAGAAATGGGAAAGGTGACAAAGTGCATAAGATTTGCTGATGATACGGCGTTGTTAGCAGAAGAGACGATACTAAGGGATATGCTACTGGAGCTAAATGACAGCTGTGAGCAGTATGGGATGAAGATAAATGCCAACAAGACGAAGACCATGGTTATCGGAAGAAAAATAAAGAAGGTAAACGTGCGATTTCAAAATGAGGCAGTAGAGTGAGTGGACAGCTTCAAATACTTGGGGTGTACTATAAGCAGTAACATGAGCTGCTGCCAGGAAGTCAAAAGGAGGATAGCAATGGCAATAGAGAAAGGAGCATCTTCTGCTGACCTTTGGAAAAAGAACTAAGGAAGAGAATAGTGAAGTGTTTTGTGTGGAGTGTGGTATTTTATGGGGCAGAAACATGGACATTACGACGAAGTGAAGAGAATCGAATAGAAGTAGGTAGTGGATGTGGAGAAAAACGGAGCGTGTGAAGTAGACAGACAGAATAAGAAATGAAGCTGTCTTGGAAAGAGTGCGTGAAGAAAGAATGATGCTGAAACTGGTCAGGAACAGAAAAAGGAATTGGCTGGGTCACTGGTTGAGAAAAACCGCCTACTGAAGGATGCAATGGAAGGAATGGTGAACGGGGGAAGAGTTCGGGGCAGAAGAAGATATCAGATGATAGACGACATTAGATGTAGGCTATGGATCATATGCGGAGACTAAGAGAAAGGCGGAAAATAGGGGAAAAATTGGAGAATTCTGGGTTTGCAGTGAAGGCCCTGCCCTTTGCCAAAAAACTGTGAATGAATTAATAGTCTGCAGGACAATTATAGTTGTAAAATAATCTGCTGTATATATTTTTATTTGCATTCCAAATACTGGAATTTCAGTATCATTCCCACCCCTGATGGTCTTATTGCCAGCCAAGTTTGTCTTTCTATTGCTCATGTGTGTTAAAGTAGGCCTATGTCGGACTATTGCTTATGATGATAGAACGGCAGACCTTAGCAGTTGTAGGCCTATGCAGCAGATAGTTCAGAAAACGTTTCCGGAATAGTCGATGATAATAGGCCTATATTGTAGTTTATGGAAGTTTCCTTTTTTTTTACAAAATACTTTCACTTTTATTAGCCAGCTCTCTGCATTTAGAGTCCTAGTCGTTTGAAGATTTTGTGTGTAGTAGGATATAAGTTAAATTGGGTAATTGGTTTTCTTTCCTTAATAGGTAATGATACGTTTCTAGTAGACGGTTTTCTCCTTCTTTTTCTTCTTCTCTTCTTCTGATGATGATTATGATTAATAATAATAATAATAATAATAATAATAATAATAATAATAATCATTATTATTATTATTATTATTATTATTATTATTATTATTATTATTATATCAGATATTAAATACTTCGTTGACTGACTCGAGATTGTGAAAGGAAGATTCATAAAAACGTTTAAACTTATTTGTGTAGGAACAGTAGACATACTGAACTGCTGCATCAGCTCCCAGTGCCTCTGTATCAAGATGAAATTGAAAATGTTTGTACTTAAGTATGGAAATAATGTAACTGCAGGCTTACGTTTTGTCCTCATGTGTCACACTCTCGGAACGGTCAAGAAAATTCTTCAGCTGCCAGAGACTTGAAGCCGGTGGTCAACCCTCAGTCTGTTTTCTGAAAGGAAAAAAAAAAAAATAGAACGGCGCCATTGCCTTCCCCAACTCACCCCTCATCACTCACTTCCTGACCAGTTTTACAGGTACCTAAATTAAAAGTAGGTTTTAGGACTTTAATTAACTTTACAGCAGAAATGTTTTAACACCACTTCACATGTTATCTAAAATTATAGGCCAATTACAGAAAGTGTTTCTTTACTTTAGAAGAAAATGTGTGTTCTTTAGTGATGATTTTCAAGAAAAACATTTTCGTTGCAGACACAAAAACAGGTCATTTTTATCGTCAAGAGTGGAAGTATAAAATTTAAGATAGGCCCTAACGATAAAGTTAAACAAGGCATTAGGAATGTGCGTCCCTGTGCCTGAAGCGTCAGCGTTTCAAGCCTCAAATACGGAGGGAGCACTCAGTCAGATTTTAGCAGCCATGTCTCTTCCACAGCAATTGTTTGGTTGAAGAATTTTTTTGCTTTGGTTTTCCGTAATGCTGACCATCTAAACAAAGGAGCCCATTAATTACGAATAGTCCTATTACAGCGGAGTGGAAGGCTCACTAGGACGATGACAATAATAATAATAATAATAATAATAATAATAATAATAATAATAATAATAATAATAATAAATTATTGTCATTACTATTATTATTATTATTATTCGCATTATAAAATGTGTTCATAATAGGAAAAATATTATATTTACTGGTTATGGATGTACAAACCGCTTAATTGAATCGACATAGATAAAAAGTTCAAAGAACAGACTTCAAAAACAAAATGCATTTTGACAGAAGAAACGCTGATTTCAAATTAAAATGAGGGAAAAGCAAAATAAAGATATAGACGATGTAAGAGATGAAGCAAAATGAGTAGCATGAGGTGAAAATATGAGGAAAAGGATAAGGTGAACAAAACGAGAAGAAGTTTGATTGAAGGAAATGGGAAGAAAGATTCAACTGAAGAAGAAAATGAAAATATGGATTGAGCTAAAGAAGAAAATGAGATTAAGGATTGAGCTGAAGAAGAAAATGTGAATAAGGATTGAGCTGAAGAAAAAACGAGATTAAGGATTGAGCTGAAGAAAAAATTAGATTAAGGATTGAGCTGAATAAGAAAATGAGATTAAGGATTGAGCTGAAGAAAAAGTGAGATTAAGGATTGAGCTGAAGAAGAAAATGGGATTAAGGATTGAGCTGAATAAGAAAATGAGATTAAGGATTGAGCTGAAGAAGAAAATATGAATAAGGATTGAGCTGAAGAAGAAAATGAGATTAAGGATTGAGCTGAAGAAGAAAATGAGATTAAGGATTGAGCTGAAGAAGAAAATGAGATTAAGGATTGAGCTGAAGAAGAAAATGAGATTAAGGATTGAGCTGAAGAAGAAAATGAGATTAAGGATTGAGCTGAAGAAGAAAATGAGATTAAGGATTGAGCTGAAGAAGAAAATGAGATTAAGGATTGAGCTGAAGAAGAAAATATGAATAAGGATTGAGCTGAAGAAGAAAATGAGATTAAGGATTGAGCTGAAGAAGAAAATGAGATTAAGGATTGAGCTGAAGAAGAAAATATGAATAAGGATTGAGCTGAAGAAGAAAATGAGATTAAGGATTGAACTGAAGAAGAAAATGAGATTAAGGATTGAGCTGAAGAAGAAAATGAGATTAAGGATTGAGCTGAAGAAGAAAATGAGATTAAGGATTGAGCTGAAGAAGAAAATTAAAATAAGGATTGAGCTGAAGAAGAAAATAAGAAGAAAGATTGGGCTGAAGAAGAAAATGTGAATAACTATTGAACTGAAGAAGAAAATGAAAATGAGAATAAGCATTGAACTGAAGAAGAAAATGAAAATGAGAATAAGAATTGAACTGAAGAAGAAAATGAAAATGAGAATAAGTATTGAACTGAAGAAGAAAATGAAAATGAGAATAAGTATTGAACTGAAGAAGAAAATGAAAATGAGAATAAGTATTGAACTGAAGAAGAAAATGAAAATGAGAATAAGTATTGAACTGAAGAAGAAAATGAAAATGAGAATAAGTATTGAACTGAAGAAGAAAATGAAAATGAGAATAAGTATTGAACTGAAGAAGAAAATGAAAATGAGAATAAGTATTGAACTGAAGAAGAAAATGAAAATGAGAATAAGTATTGAACTGAAGAAGAAAATGAAAATGAGAATAAGTATTGAACTGAAGAAGAAAATGACGACAAGGATTGAGCTGCAGAGGATTGAGGTGAAGAAATGGGGAGAGAATTGAAATGAAGAAGAAACTGAGATGAAGGATTGAGGTGAATAAGAAGATTAAAAGTATGAGGAAGAATTAAGGACAAGGATTAGGTGGAGAATAAAGTGAGAGAATTTGTGTGAAATGTACAAAACGTATGGGAAACAATTGAGAACTAGAATGAGGTTTGAGAGGATTAAGATATAAAAAAATTATAAGTAGGCCTTTGAAGAGAAGAAATGATTACAAGAAGACCATAAATGAAGAGAATAATGGATAGAATACAGATGTGGAGAATGAAATCAACAGGAAAGATGACGAAATGATTGGGACGGCAAAGAGAAAAGATATGAGACGAAAAGAGATATGAATAAAAAAACATGCTTAGAAACTTCAGAAGAGGAAGAAAAGAAACAAAAATCTTATAGAGATTCCGAAGGAATCAGGCTAGAGAAGAAATGGAAGAGATATAGTGGAGAGAGAGGAAAATAGAAAACGAAGAGATTAAGGGGAGAGGATGGTATTTTTTTGGTGAAAAATGAGTAAATTAAAAAAAAAATCTTTAAAATACGTTGTGATGTGTGGAATCCATAGCATAATATTTTGTGGGTATTTGTGGCCTTATCGGATTTTGAGTCGCCATTTTTAAACTTCCGCGTTATGGATTTTTAAATGACTCGACCACTTTTATTGTTGTTTCTGGTAAATTAAATTTTCAAAAAAAAAAAAAAAAATCTTTAAAATACCCTGTGATATGTGTGGAATGCATTTCATAACATTTTGTGGGTATTTGTGCCCTTATCGGATGTTGAGACGTCATTTTTAAACTTCCTGCGCTATGGATTTTTAAATCACACTCCCTCTTTTATCGGTTTCCAGTAACTTCATTTTTTTTTTTTGCTACATTGCCAACAAAAATGAATATAATTTCTGAACTATTAAAGATACATGCATGAAATTTAGAACACACATTCTTTAGACTATTAGGAAACTTTTCTCTGTAACAGAATTTTGTTAATTGATTTCATTCAGAAAATACGTCCGTTTGTTCGCAAGAAAGGAAATCAGAAAATTGTTATTAAATTTTAATTGTTTATTTTACAAACGTAGTCCACACCTGTGGAGTAACGGTTAGCACGGCTGGCCGCGAAACCAGGTGGCCCGGGTTCGAATCTCGGTCGGGGCAAGTTACCTGGTTGAGGTTTTTTCCGGGGTTTCCCCTCAACCAAATATGAGCAAATGCTGGGTAACTTTCGGTGTTGGACCCCGACTCATTTCACCGGCATTATCACCTTCATATCATTCAGACGCTAAATAACCTAAGATGTTGATACAGCGTCGTAAAATAACCTACTAAAAATTTACAAACGTAGGGACAAATATGAAAATTCTGTTACAGTCAGTTTGTAGAACATGCTTTTGCAAATACATTGTAAAAAAAAAAAGTTTGAATCTATGTTTAAAAACGGCTTAGATACACCGGTTTTAGTACAATCCTGCATTGGGTATATTTTTTTTTTCAAATTTGGGCCCCCAAATATTTTTTTTTTTTTCAAAATATTTATATTCGGTTGAGTTCCTACAGTTATGAGCTCTCTACATATAAAGAATTAATATTTTACACCAAATAGGAAAAAAGTTTTTAAAAATACCATCCTCTCCCCTTAAATAAATACACGAAGAGATAATATGAAAATAAAAAGAGAAGTCTGGAGAGCGAATGAAGAAGGAAAGAATGCGAGGAGAAAATGAAGAGATAAAGACAAGCTGGGTGAGAAAAGGGGAAGTAGGGGGTGTGAAAGGAGATATTGCAGATGAAAATGAGGTTGAAGAAAGATAATTTCTAAATCGTGCTTTCCGAAGTACTTGCAATTTATTCAAGTGTGGATAAGTCGAATCCAGCTGGATTTATTGTGGCTCTCCGCTGTTATGTCTGATGCTATATGGCCGTAATTTCGCTGGAACAAACATGGCGCACACGATGTAGTTTAGAGTGCACAGTAAATTTAGCAGTACTTGAGTGCAGCAAATTACAGCTGAAATAATGCATCTTCCCTTATTTATTATCAAAAAAGACGTCCATTTTTATCTGGCTGCAATATTGCATTAACGTTGTTTAAATCATACCTCGAAAAGCGGAAGGGGCAAGCTTTATGTGGCAGTGCAACGAACAATATCCGCAACACACATTTCACAGTTTAAAAGAGTTGTATGCAATTTGTCACAATCATAGCTCCACCCTCGCCCCCCACCCTTCTAGGAGAGCGGGGTGCCCACAATACTGTAACACTTGTTCTGTCTGGTATCGTGCCAATCTCCAATCTCTCTTTGCTTTTCTTTTCTCTCGATATTTCTTATTGTTTCTCCACTAGAAGAATGCAAACCGCTGCTATCATTTGTCTTCCCCATACATAGCTATCACATTAGTAAACTGTGCTTTCGAATTCTCGGAAAATCCCTATTGGCCAGCTCTCAAGTGCATACTTCCTCAGATATTTTGTTCATGGTAAAGTGGATCTGTAGTGTTAGGTAATATTGCCTGGTGGCCAAAAATCCTGCTACAGCTGAAGTATCCTACATATTCTTTTTGAGGATAGTAACAAATTATTTCTCAAATTTGAAGAGTTCAGATCGTGAAATTTGAAAGTGGGGAAAAAAAAAAAAAAAACGTTGTACAATGTGTTTATTGCAACATCATAATAGTACATTATGCAACGAGCCTATAATGAAGGTAATTAAGAAGTGAGTATGAATATTTATGAAACGAGCGCAGGCGAGTTTCATAATTTTCATACGAGCTTCTTAATTACCATTATAGGCCAGTTTCATACGACTTTTTATGCTCGACCATATTTCTAACTTGATATTATTAATTTTTTAGCAATGTCCCGTAGGTTGTTAGATGTGCGCAGACGCGAAAGTATTGATTTTTTCCGAGGAACAGATGTGCACATTGACCTTGCTAGGCCATAAGAACCTACAGAGATAATATTGAAATTAAATTAGACATTGAAAAACGAGATGACAAATTGAATTTATTTGCATATTATTTACAATTAACGCTAATTGTTATAGTAACAGAACATAACCTTCTGCGACAGTATTGGATTTCCAGCCTCCGTGACTTTTCGCTAATTCTCTTTCGATTGCATATCCGAGAATAATCGATACTTCCGGTTTTATAACGGTAGAAAGCTGACCTGTCATTGGCTAAACAGTTGTAACCTGAGTCGTCATTGGCTGAAAGACCTGACCTTTAATGAGTAGGTGTACTTTAATGACATGCATTAAAGGTCTGTTACCAGGTGTATAATTACTACATTTCGGCATGGTCGAGCATAAATGTACATTCGATATTACCGTCTCTGTACCATAGGAAACTTATGGTATGTACGTTACGAAACTTGTTCATTATGGCGTTGATTAGGCCTATTTTCCGTAGATAATCTGTGCATTCTCGTCTTCGTTTATATATATATATATATATATATATATATATATATATATATATATATATATAAAGTTATTCTGTGTTTGGTTATTTTGTTCGAGTTAGGCCATTTATTGTCCACGTTGTGAAATATCTTCTGTTTCGGTTGTAATTACTTCGTAATTGAGTCAATAAAATTGTATCAAACAGTTTTATTAATTTAAAATTGTGTACAGCAGTCCGTATAGGTCAATTTTGTCAGAGGCGTTTCCAATTCACTGTGAGCTAAAGCAAGGAGATGCACTATCACCTTTACTTTTTAACTTTGCTCTAGAATATATCATTAGGAAAGTCCAGGATAACAGAGAGGGTTTGGAATTGAACGGGTTACATCAGCTGCTTATCTATGCGGATGACGTGAATATGTTAGGAGAAAATCCACAAACGATTAGGGAAACACGGGAATTTTACTTGAAGCAAGTAAAGAGATAGGTTTTGAAGTAAATCCCGAAAAGACAAAGTATATGATTATGTCTCGTAACCAGAATATTGTACGAAATGGAAATATAAAAATTGGAAATTTATCTTTTGAAGAGGTGGAAAAATTCAAATAACTGGGAGCAACAGTAACAAATATAAATAATACTCGGGAGGAAATTAAACACAAAATAAATATGGGAAATGCCTGTTATTATTCTTTTGAGACTCGTTTATCATCCAGTCTGCTGTCAAAAAATCTGAAAGTTAGAATTTAGGCCTATAAAACAGTTATATTACCGGTTGTTCTTTATGGTTGTGAAACGTGGACTCTCACTTTCAGAGAGGAACATAGGTTAAGGGTGTTTTTAGAATAAGGTGCTTAGGAAAATATTTTGGGCTAAGAGGGATGAAGTTACAGGAGAATGGAGAAAGTTACACAACACAGAACTGCACGCATTGTATTCTTCATCTGACATAATTAGGAACATTAAATCCAGATGGGTAGGGCATGTAGCACGTATGGACGAATTCAGAAATGCATATAGAGTGTTAGTTGGGAGGCCGGAGGGAAAAAGACGTTTAGGGAGGCCAAGACGTAGATGGGAAGATAATATTGAAATGGATTTTAGAGAGGTGGGATATAAAGATAATAATAATAATAATAATAATAATAATAATAATAATAATGATTTATTTTAGCTGGCAGAGTTAAGGCCGTAAGGCCTTCTCTTCCACACAACCAGCAAAAAGTGTATATACATATGCATGAACTTACAAAGAATCCAACAATTTGATTTAGATGAGAGTTACATGTATACAAAAGTTATTTACAAATTAAACAACAAAATACTATGAACTATTAATTAAACACTGAAATAAACTGTGTAGCAGAATTAAACTAAAATACATAGAATGTTAATATATTTCAAATAATATTAGATAATAGAAAGAGATTATTACGAGACAATTAAAATACAGCACAATCAGGATGATGTCTGAAGAAAAAAGTAACAATGTAGTCAGTGATAGTTTAAATCAGTATGATTGGAGTGAAATGCTAATAAGGTTATTTTTAAGCTGTTTTTAAAGGTGTTTATTGTCTTGCAGCCCCTAATACTTTGTGACAAGGAATTCCATTGACGCGAGGTGGATATTGTAAAAGATGATGAATAACAAGATGTTCTATGAAGAGGTATACTTAGCGTGCCACAGATAAGTGATGTGGTATTTACCTCGTGGTTAGAGTATAGATAAGAGAAACGAGACGAAAGGTAATTTGGTGTTGAAGTGTGCAGAATTCGAAAGAGTAAAGACAAAGAGTGTAAAGTTCTACGTTCTTTAAGTCGGAGCCACGAGAGACTTGCGAAGGACGGTGATAGAGAATTGATTAATCTTGCTCAGGATAGGGACCGATGGCGGGCTTATGTGAGGGCGGCAATGAACCTCCGGGTTCCTTAAAAGCCAGTAAGTATTATTTTTATTATTATTATTATTATTATTATTATTATTATTATTATTATTATTATTATTGTTTTGCGATATTTTAGAATGTCTCGATTTATAGACATTTATAGGAAATAAGACAGGAACAGAGACGCTAGTCTGATCTCTTGAAATTGTAAAAAAGAGATTTGAAGCCGATCGCGGCGTCTGTACGTGTGTGAGCAGAGCAGGGGTTGGTTGGGGGCGTGTCTTAAGTGCCAGATTTTCGAAAGTTACACCGTCATGCGACGGAAAAGTTTAAGAAGACCTAACTCTTCTAATGTACCTGACATCATATGTGCTTTGGGGAAACTTGGTTGACTCCCCACCCCCTGTTCCGTCTCCAGATCGAACGGCATTAACACTAGAGAGTCTCGAGAGGGTGGGATGGGTGTTCACAAGTTACTACTACACTAGAAGGTGGAGATGTGGTAGTTGGCATCAATGGTTGGAATAGAGAGAGACGGAGCAAAGGGGTGTTGGGAAAGTAACATTTTACGATCTCCATAACTTGCGTGTAACTCCTCTAGATGTTGCTTATCTCCAACACTGAAGCAGGGGAGACCGCGCCGTCTCGCTCTCTCCACGTGTGTACATTCGTTGAATGGAGACGAGATTTCCCTCCTCTCGCAGCCACCAGCCGGGTGGGTTTCGTAATGTTTGTTGGTCATTAGAGGGAACTCGTCACTCCGCAGTGTATTACTTGGTAATACTATATCGTGGTGTTTAAAAAATTACCCCGGAAGCTCGGGAGAAAAGAGGAAGCAGGGTAATCTGTATTATTTGGACACACTGCGTATACTTGTACGACGCCCAACTGTGAGCTAATGTGAACCAACCTCATAAAGAAGCGGGGACATCCAACTGGCTGGAAATACGCTCCCCAGGCCGTGTAATCACAGATATGGCACTAATGTCTGCCCCAGAATTGATTGCGTTTTAGTATTTGAATTCTAGATAGGTTTTATTTTCAGCTGTTGAGATTTCTTTTCTGAAAGAGTTACTTTAAAAAGTGATTAGGCCTGCTTGAAAACAATTTGGTACACTAATTATTAGGGCTAGGATTTTGATGAAATTGCATCTTTTTTCTAGTAAGCCAGAAACATAGCTGCTTTAGTACTGTGCTCCAACCACGAGAAAATCTCTGCCGGATGAGATGAAAGGGAGTAATGCTATGAATGAATGTTGATGTCATAAGATCACACACGTGGGTGCTCATATCTCTATTGGCTCGCTGTCACAGCACAAACAATAACATTGATACATATATGTTTATACTACCCTAGTTACAAAATTAGATCACTGTTAATCTCCTGGTCTTTTAATCTCTCCATACAGGAAATAACAAATGCAGGAGAGTGCATGGTTTTTAAACAGACGTTATAACGATAATATTATATCTACTTTCGGTGTTGCACCCCGGACTCATTTCACCGGCATTATCACCTTCATCTCATTCAGACGCTAAATAACCTAAGCTGTTGATAAAGCGTCGTAAAATAACCTACTTAAAAAAACAAGGATCACAATAAGGACCACGATAAGGATCATGACAAAAACAGCAAGGACCATGGTAAAGACCACGACAAAGCCAACAAGGATCACTATAAGTACCATAACAAAGACAACAAGGATCACAATAAGGACCACGATAAGGATCATGACAAAAACAACAAGGACCATGGTAAAGACCACGACAAAGCCAATAAGGATCACTATAAGTACCATAACAAAGACAACAAGGATCACAATAAGGACCACGATAAGGATCATGACAAAAACAACAAGGACCATGGTAAAGACCACGACAAAGACAACAAGGATCACTATAAGTACCATAACAAAGACAACAAGGATCACAATAAGGACTACGATAAGAATAAAGTTAAGAACCACAACAAGCGTCTAAATGTTGAGAGATATTCAACACCCTTAGCGTGCATAGGCTACAGGTAATACTAACGAATATGTGAGTGAGTGAGTGAGTGAGTGATTGAGTGAGTGATTGAGTGAGTGAGTGAGTGAGCGAGTGATTGAGTGAGTGAGTGAGTAAGTGAGTGAGTGAGTGATTGGGTGAGTGAGTGATTGAGTGAGTGACTGAGTGATTGAGTGAGTGAGTGAGAGAGTGAGTGAGTGAACGAGTAATTGAGTGAGTGATTGAGTGAGTGAGTGAGTAAGTGAGTGAGTGAATGAGTGAGTGAATGAATGAGTGATTGAGTGAGTGATTGAGTGAGTGACTGAGTGATTGAGTGACTGAGTGATTGAGTGAGTGAGTGAGTGATTGAGTGAGTGAGTGATTAAGTGAGTGATTGAGTGAGTGAGTGATTGAGTGAGTGAGTGAGTGATTGAGTGAGTGAGTGAGCGAGTGATTGAGTGAGTGAGTGAGTAAGTGAGTGAGTGAGTGATTGAGTGAGTGAGTGAGTGATTGAGTGAGTGACTGAGTGATTGAGTGAGTGAGTGAGTGAGTGAGTGAGTGAGTGAGTGAGTGATTGAGTGAGTGATTGAGTGAGTGAGCGAGTGAGTGAGTGATTGAGTGAGTGAGTGAGTGATTGAGTGAGTGAGTGATTGAGTGATTGAGTGAGTGACTGAGTGATTGAGTGAGTGAGTGAGTGAGAGAGTGAGTGAGCGAGTGATTGAGTGAGTGATTGAGTGAGTGATTGAGTGAGTGAGTAAGTGAGTGAGTGAATGAGTGAGTGAATGAATGAGTGATTGAGTGAGTGAGTGATTGAGTGATTGAGTGAGTGACTGAGTGAGTGAATCATAGAAAGCAAAGGCCTCCTAATAATAATAATTTAATAATAATTTATTTATTTAATCTGGCAGAGCTAAGGCCAGTAGGCCTTCTCTTCCGCCTAGCCAGACTCTAATAGGATGTTATACATAATTTAGTGGGACACACAATAACTTTGAGTTGTAATTTGTAATGTAGGCCTATGCTTTCATGCAGTAGGGCATAGATTAATTAATTTTGAAAATTAATGTATGTAAATATGTTTAATTTAATGACTAGAACCTTATTATTGCTTGTTCTCTGGAACACGTACGGTATTTCATTACATCGATTGATCGATGGGTGGAATGATTTGCACGCTGTGTTGTATTTGATTATTCTTGAAACTTGAATATTTATGATCTTTTTAATGCGTTAGCCTCATGTTCAGCTTTCCCCCACTTGAGTAGATATTTATTGTTAATTCCTCAATTTGATCTCAGAGGTTACGGTGGGATCAGCGTCCTTTAAAACTGTGAACGTTGATGCAATGCGCTGTACTGGGAATGATTGATTGCCCCTAATGCAGGCCTAATGTACTGTGCAGAGACGCGACAATTTCTGGCAGAGTTAATTCCCAACCTGTGGGCACCGCTTTGTTTAATGCGAACTTGTTCTTGTTTACCTCCAGCGTTGCCTCATTTTGCGGTAGTCAGAAAGTCATTAGTGTTTGTTGGGGAAACTTTAACTTATCTAAGTTTCCAGTTAACCACAAACTTCGCACAAGTTAATATTTGTTCTTCGCGAGTCTTATCACAGACTCTCGCCGGACTTAAATTTTTGTCGCTCCGGTAACAATATCGTGCAGATTAAAGAAAAAAAAGTCCTTTAGGACTAATATTTGAGATTCTTCTTCTTCGGAAGGCTTCGGGCTTATGAATTAGCACCAAACATGAAGATTGTCTTAGGTTCGAGGTCACGGAGATGGCTTTGATATTTGACCGTAGAGTACGCAATGCTTAAAGATTGGGTGATCACAAGCATAAACTTTTTGAACGACACTGTTCCAATTTATGATGTTGTTCTGCCCATCCCATCGGGTTCACATAAAATCCTGTTTTTTTTAAATTAATCTCAGGTGTAATTTAAAATGTGTACTGTTTTTCTGTGTAATCGGTGAACAAAAGTTTAAACTCACACTCTTTCAAATAAACCATTACTATATGGACTCGTGTGACATTTCACGACTATTATGAAAATCATCAGGACTCATAATCTGTATTTAAATATCAGTACAATGATTATTATTATTATTGTTGCTTAAGAAATTAATAATGGCTTTATTCTATATTTATGTATCAGTCCAATGATTATTATTGTTGCTTAAGATATTAATTATGGCTTTAGTCTATATTTATGTATCAGTCCAATGATTATTATTGTTGCTTAAGATATTAATTATGGCTTTACTCTATATTTATGTATCAGTCCAATGATTATTATTGTTGCTTAAGATATTAATAATGGCTTTATTCTATATTTATGTATCAGTCCAATGATTATTATTGTTGCTTAAGATATTAATTATGGCTTTAGTCTATATTTATGTATCAGTCCAATGATTATTATTGTTGCTTAAGATATTAATTATGGCTTTAGTCTATATTTATGTATCAGTCCAATGATTATTATTGTTGCTTAAGATATTAATTATGGCTTTAGTCTATATTTATGTATCAGTCCAATGATTATTATTGTTGCTTAAGATATTAATAATGGCTTTATTCTATATTTATGTATCAGTCCAATGATTATTATTGTTGCGTAAGATAATAACTGTTGTATTTAACCTTGCAGAGTTAAGGTCATATAATGTTCTCTAACATTCAAGCACGGGCCTGTTTCATGAAAGTTAATAGTCTTGTAATACCAGTATTTGACTTGTTATCTTGACTAGTTTTACAAGATTGTGTTCATAAAAATACTGCTTTACATTACAAGTAACACGGTACATCGACTAATGTGACAAGTAGTCTATTTTCAAGCCAGTGTACAAGTGTCTTGCTTCTTCAATAGGCCTAACTGCTTCCTGTAAGAAGTAGAGATAATATTGGTGAAAGCGTTCTGATATGTTGGGCATTATAGGATACAATGAGGGATACAACAAAATAAATAAAAAAAAATAAAATAAAAGTCACTACAGTATCTAAAATAACCTCTGATTGAGGTTCTGGCTGATATGTACATCTATTATCAGGCAGTTTATCTCACTTGACGATATGTGTCAGAGGAAGAACAATTGTTTGTATACATCTGAAGTCTGACTAGTGTAATATGTAGCTAATCAGCGATGTATGCAAAGGAGGGGGAAAGGAACTGACCACCCTACTTCATTATCTCCTTGGCATAGTTGCCTCATAAGTGGTGCTTTGTTGGTATCACTTGTGAGGTTCAGACCATCTTCGAACAGTTGACTAAACAACAACAATATCTAAATCCAGATAATACGAGGAAACATACACCAATTGTCATAATAGTGAGTTAGTTTGGCAACTCGTCATTAAGTAATTTTCTAACTTGGATTTGAAAGATTTCAAGGTTCGCAGCCCTATACTTCAGGCGGCAGAGAGTTCCAGTAAGGAGAGTTCCATTCGGTCTCCGATTTTTTTTTTTAATTATAAAAATATATATTGAATATTCTTAAGGATTCAATCCAAATATTACACATCTTGATTACACAACTTTTAACACTGTATCACTTCGGAATATGTATGGTAAGAACTTTCTTGTGTTAACTATTATTAACGTACCTTGTTAACATGTTTCGACCTATTTTCGGTCATCTTCGGAACTGGTCGTTGTTGGTCTTGGCACCTCTTGTTTCCTGTGTGGGTGCGTTCGTAGTGTAGAATCAAAGAGTGTATGTATTTTGAAATTGAGTTGTGTGTTGAGAATATCGTTGGGGTGTGTTTTCGTGTGTCTGTAACTATATTTCATATTGTTCTAGTGTGTTGAGTTTCTGGCTTTTTGGTTGGATGTGCAGTATTTTCATGTCTGTGTTGATGTCTCTGTATGTGTGGTTAGCATTTGTGATGTGTTCTGCATATGTGGAGGTGTTTTGTAATTTTGTTATGGCTGTAATGTGTTCTTTGTAACGTGTTTGAAATGATCTGTCTGTCTGTCCTATGTAGAAGTTGTTGCAGGTGTTACATTTGAGTTTGTATATGCCTGTGTGGTTGTATTTGTTTGTTTGTGTTGTTTGTGTGTTGAGATGATTTTGTAGAGTGTTATTTGTTCTGTATGTGATGTTGTAGTTTAATTTCTTGAATGAGGTTGCAATTTTGTGTGTGTTTTTGTTTTCATACGTTAGTGTGATGTATTTTTTGTGTTCTTGTGTTTGTGTTCTATTCTTCTGTTTTTTTGTGGTTTTTTTTTTGTCTTACGTATTATGTTGTCTATTATGTTGGGGTTGTATCCAAATATTACATTACCATTTATATTTTGGCCATTAATGATTCTGTTGGGTTTGCATTTCTCTGGATGTTTTACTAAACAATTCCCGTATTTAATCATTTTTGTCTTTGTTAATTATTCTGTAGTGCTTTTATTCTGGATCTTTATTGTCACCCTCATTGAGGGCAGATTATTTTGTTAAGAAATAAAACATAGTGAAGGATGAGGAATACAAAGATGATGTGTGGAGTGGAATTTCTAGCGTGTTATGATCAAGTTTTGATTTTATGATTTAATATGAAAATGGGCGATAAATAAAATAAGGTATGCACTAATTAAAGTTTGGATTATTAAATATAAGGGAAAAAGGTTGTAAACATTGTTCAGTTTCATTATTTTTATCTCATTACACACAGTATTTACTGAAAGGGTAGCGAGTTTCGCTTTTCTTTTCTTTTTGAAAATGCAAAACTCCGCATTTAATGGATGAAGTTAAAGTAAAGAATTTTTTGTACTCTTGCAACAGCTTTAGTAACGGCATTAAGAACTTGAAAAGCAAGGAAGTACACGGTAATGCAGCCAACATTTAAGCTTGCAGTTGAGTTTCTTTAGAAAGAGAACACGAATAATTATATAAAAATAAGAACACAGGAGGAGTAATTAACATTTCACGAGGCATGAGAGAATAGGGGATATTTATTCGAAGCTTGTGAGAATTCAAAGATGAAGCAGGCGAACAACTAGGGAGGTCTGTCGACCGTCCAGCCACTGGAAATAGTTTCAGTTGCAATTGTCATTGTTTTCTTTCGCGATGCTGGACGTGACAAAATGAGTACTTTTATTCTTTACGTAAAAATAAACCTTATGAAGATGATAACTTGTGCTTATGACGAAAAAAGAAATTAATTATCCTTTTTGAATAAAGAGTACATGGTGCTTATTCATTGCTTGTGATCTCTGCATACAGATAATAATAAATCTAGCCTACATACATTTTAAAGCTGTACTGGATTATGTAAAAAATATAGGCCCTATTCTATAAAGAGCGGTTAAAGTTGTATTTAAAGTACATTCAGAAAAAAATGTACATATATAATATTACTTTTTCTTCAGCTTGTGAATAATGAATGTATTGTTTGTTACATTATGAATAGACAGATACCAGGTGGCAATGTTGGTACAATACAAAAGTGAATAGGCACAATTTACACAAAAATAAATACAAAACACAAAAATAACACGCCAATAATAATAAAAAAAAAACAATGCAAGTGAAACTTATATCGATCTTTCAAATTCTACATATTATTCCCTGCTTAGAAATGTTTTGCAGAAACAAATATAATCATTCACGAAAAATGAAGTGGTTCTTATCATTTTCGTAAATTTTACAGCTTGTAGACTTTTATTGTGGATTTAATTTCAACATTGCACTTAACACTCAATATTAGACATCTTCATACACAGATTAGCTTATATGCAGAGAATTTTTTTTAAGAATTATGCGAATTCATTATTATATCTGTGGTGTTCGGGTAAAGGGGTATAAGTCATTTTTTTGTCCAGGTGGAATTTTGTTCCCCAGATGAACACAAAAGTTAAATTATACAAGTGGGTGTGCAAAAATCAAAGAATAGAAGCAGTTGATGTGTTTTATTTGTGTAGAAAATTATTTGTAATAAGGGTTCCAAGTTTAATTTTCATTTATCTCCGGACTCATTTTTATGACTTATCTCCCTTTACCCAAACACCACAGATATATACATTCTATTCTGTGTTGTTCTATTCTATTCTATTTTATTCTATTCTCTTATACTTTATTTTGTTCTTTTCTATTCTATTCTGTTTTGTTTTGTTCTATTCTATGTTACTCTATTTCATTCTACACTACTCTATCCAATTCTATTCTGTTCATTTTGTTTTCTGTATTAATAATAATAATAATAATAATAATAATAATAATAATAATAATAATAATAATAATAATAATAATCATACCTAAATATAATTAAATTATTAAACTCGATCATGATTATAACTATAACTTCAATTTGACTGCGCCCGTAAGTGGTTATTGTCTGGCAGCCCCTAATCTTGTGAGGTAGAGAATTCCATTCACGGGGGACTGAGACAGTAAAAGAGGATGAATAGTGGGATGTTCTATTCTAATCTATTCCATTCTATTCTATTCCACTCTATTTTCTTCTACTCTATTCTATTTGTTCTATTTTATTCTGTTCTATTCTATTCTACTCTATTCCATTCTGTTCTATTCCATTATATCTGCAGTGCTCGGGAAAAGTGACACAAGTCAGTTTCCACAAACCTCTTTTGATAATTTATTCACAACTTACACTGGTTTATGTCGATTTGATTTTTTTTTGTATGAATTATTGTAATGGGAGGAATACTTATGTAATTTTTTTTCCAAGCGAGCAGATGTTCCGTAAGTTGTCAATAAATTATCAAAAAGGTGTTTGTGGAAACTGACTTGTGTCACTTTTCCCGAGCACTGCAGAATATTCTATTCTATTCCGTTCTATTCCATTCTATTCTATTCTACTATGTCTCATTCTGCTCTATTCTACTCTATTCCATTCTGTTCTATTTTATTCTGTTTTGTTCTATTCTATTCTACTTTATTTCATCCTATTTTATTCCATTCTACTCTATCCCATTATATTCTAGTCTATTCTATTCTACTATATTGCATTATATTCTATTCTATTCCATTGTATTCTGTTCTATTTTATTCTGTTTTATTCTATTCTGCAATATTCTACTCTATTCTATTATATTCTATTCTAGTCTAGTCTGTTCTACTCTATTGCATTATATTCTACTCTGTTCCATAGTATTCCATTCTATTCTATTTCATTCTACTTTATTATATTCTATTCTACTCTATTGCATTATATTCTACTCTGTTCCATTGTATTCCATTCTATTCTATTTCATTCTACTTTATTATATTCTATTCTACTCTATTGCATTATATTCTACTCTGTTCCATAGTATTCCATTCTATTCTATTTCATTCTACTTTATTATATTCTATTCTACTCTATTGCATTATATTCTACTCTGTTCCATTGTATTCCATTCTATTCTATTTCATTCTACTTTATTATATTCTATTCTAGTCTATTGCATTATATTCTACTCTGTTCCATTGTATTCCATTCTATTCTATTTCATTCTACTTTATTATATTCTATTCTAGTCTATTGCATTATATTCTACTCTGTTCCATTGTATTCCATTCTATTCTATTTCATTCTACTCTATTATATTCTATTCTAGTCTATTCTATTCTACTCTATTGCATTATATTCTACTCTGTTCCATTGTATTCCATTCTATTCTATTTCATTCTACTTTATTATATTCTATTCTAGTCTATTGCATTATATTCTACTCTGTTCCATTGTATTCCATTCTATTCTATTTCATTCTACTTTATTATATTCTATTCTACTCTATTGCATTATATTCTACTCTGTTCCATTGTATTCCATTCTATTCTATTTCATTCTACTCTATTATATTCTATTCTACTCTATTGCATTATATTCTACTCTGTTCCATTGTATTCCATTCTATTCTATTTCATTCTACTTTATTATATTCTATTCTACTCTATTGCATTATATTCTACTCTGTTCCATTGTATTCCATTCTATTCTATTTCATTCTACTTTATTATATTCTATTCTACTCTATTGCATTATATTCTACTCTGTTCCATTGTATTCCATTCTATTCTATTTCATTCTACTTTATTATATTCTATTCTACTCTATTGCATTATATTGTACTCTGTTCCATTGTATTCCATTCTATTCTATTTCATTCTACTTTATTATATTCTATTCTAGTCTATTGCATTATATTCTACTCTGTTCCATTGTATTCCATTCTATTCTATTTCATTCTACTCTATTATATTCTATTCTACTCTATTGCATTATATTCTACTCTGTTCCATTGTATTCCATTCTATTCTATTTCATTCTACTTTATTATATTCTATTCTAGTCTATTGCATCATATTCTACTCTGTTCCATTGTATTCCATTCTATTCTATTTCATTCTACTTTATTATATTCTATTCTACTCTATTGCATTATATTCTACTCTGTTCCATTGTATTCCATTCTATTCTATTTCATTCTACTTTATTATATTCTATTCTAGTCTATTGCATTATATTCTACTCTGTTCCATTGTATTCCATTCTATTCTATTTCATTCTACTTTATTATATCCTATTCTACTCTATTGCATTATATTCTACTTTGTTCCATTGTATTCCATTCTATTCTATTTCATTCTACTTTATTATATTCTATTCTAGTCTATTGCATTATATTCTACTCTGTTCCATTGTATTCCATTCTATTCTATTTCATTCTACTTTATTATATTCTATTCTACTCTATTGCATTATATTCTACTCTGTTCCATTGTATTCCATTCTATTCTATTTCATTCTACTTTATTATATTCTATTCTAGTCTATTGCATTATATTCTACTCTGTTCCATTGTATTCCATTCTATTCTATTTCATTCTACTTTATTATATCCTATTCTAGTCTATTGCATTATATTCTACTCTGTTCCATTGTATTCCATTCTATTCTATTTCATTCTACTTTATTATATTCTATTCTACTCTATTGCATTATATTCTACTCTGTTCCATTGTATTCCATTCTATTCTATTTCATTCTACTTTATTATATTCTATTCTACTCTATTGCATTATATTCTAGTCTGTTCCATTGTATTCCATTCTATTCTATTTCATTCTACTTTATTATATTCTATTCTACTCTATTGCATTATATTCTACTCTGTTCCATTGTATTCCATTCTATTCTATTTCATTCTACTCTATTATATTCTATTCTAGTCTATTCTATTCTACTCTACTGCATTATATTCTACTCTGTTCCATTGTATTCCATTCTATTCTATTTCATTCTACTCTATTATATTTTATTCTAGTCTATTCTATTCTACTCTATTGCATTATATTCTATTCTATTTTATTCTGTTTTGTTCTATTCTATTCTGCAATACTCTAATCTATTTCATTCTACTCTATTTTATTCCATGCTATTTTATTCCATTCTATCCTGTTCATGCATATAACGATAGGGTACGCAGGCAGGTCCAGATGACACTTTATTCAGTTATATCTTCATATCTCACATGATCTCCTCTGTCTTCCTCTCTCAACTCAGAGCCTTGTACAGAATAAGTTACAAGTGGAAGAATCTCGCAGACATTCCTCGCGGGAAGGTGCAGGAGATGCTAGGTCGACCTTGTTATGCAGGCAGCTGCTTACTGACGAGGAGTCAAGTGCCGTGTTCCAGAACACTGGCTGGCCTGGCCTGCCGTGTTCTCCACCAGTAATAATCCTCCATCCCCTCGTCTTCCCACAGGGGCGTTTTATAACACACCCTGTGCTGCTGAGTACACTTCTCTGCCTACATATATATTTTTATCCATACAATTTTTTCTCTTCTGCGTCCATCTTTTCCACTCTGACCTCTTGAGTATTTTTTTTTTTTGTTTTCTTTCTTACCCCGTCTCCCTCGTCCTGAAACATCCTTCCCATATATATTTCTTCCTCCTCTGTAAACTTGGAGAAGTGTTTTTGTTTCTCTTCCCCTCATGTTTCGCTAGAAACGTCTCCGACGTATGATCCACGGTTGAGCTATGACAATGCGATCCCCTCTGTATACCCCATTCATGATTACCCTTGAAAATCGACGAGGCAGTTTTGAATCCTTGGTTCGTAGTAGACAGGTAACCTGTATTCACCTCGTAAAAGAATGCAGTCGACGCCTTCCACTTCTCAGTTAGGTGGGTGTACAATCTTTCTAGGAATGAATGTTGCTAAAAATATTTTTCCGCTTGTCTCTTCCACAGAATATGTTCTTTCACCACTATGGCACAGGTTACAGACATGATGTATTTTCTCTTCTCTCCCACAGGCCTACGTTATCATTATCGAAGCAACATGTATTACGAAGAGTTGTGTTGTATTTTATTGTATTTATTAACATTTCATGGAATTCATACATTGCTTACAGCTAGAATATGGAACAAGTAAAAAAACTTAATACTATTATAAAGTCTTAATTTATAGTCACAGTCTAGATGAAATATATACAGACGAGATTTACAATATAGTCTACTAGTACAACACAAAGTTTTAGTATCAATTTTATGAAGTGTTATTGAATGTCATGAATTAACCTACAGAATAGAAGGCTTGAGAAATTAGGTACTCTTTAATTTGGCCCTAAATAATTTTATGTTTTGAGTTTCATTTTTTATATCGATAGGGAGGCTATTAAAAATTTTTACTGCCATATAACGCACTCCTTTTTGATAGCACGATAGACTTGCCGATGGAGTATGAAAGTCATTTTTTTAACGAGTATTTATGCCATGAACTGTTGAATTAGATACAAAGTTTTCACGATTACATACGAGGAAGATTATTAATGAAAATATATACTGACAAGACATGGGCATTATTTGTAGTTTTTTGAAAACTATACGATTCCCTAGATTTGGCACCTACTATTATTCTAATTACTTTTTTTTGTAATAGAAATACACTGTTACTATCTGTGGAATTTCCCCAGAATATTATTCCAAAACTCATTACCGAGTGGAAGTATGTAAAGTATATTGTTTTCAAGGTATAGGTATTTACTATCTTTTGCATAGATCTAATAGCAAAACAAGCTGAATTTAGTTTGGGGGTAATTTCTTTAATATGATTTTTCCAATTTAACACATCGATTTTTAAGCCAAGAAATTTGGTTGTTGTTTCTAATTATTGCGCTAGAAATGTGCGAGGTTGAATTTGGATAGGATTTAAATTGAATTATGTTAGTTTTATTACAATTAAATACCAATTTATTGACTGAGAACCAGTCACATATTTTGAAGAGAATTTCCTCTATTGAAGATTGGAATGTGTTGGAGTTATTGGCTGTAATTACTATACTTGTGTCATTTGCAAATAATATGGGGTGACCTACATCTTTTATTAGGGGGGGGGCAACATCATTTATAAACACTAGAAAAAGTAGGGGACCTAATATTGATCCTTGAGGAATTCCATTATTAATAGTTCCCCATGTCGATGCAGATTTCATAGTTGTATTGATTTCAACTTTCTGTTTCCTATCTATGAGATATGAGTGAAACCATTGGTGTGCAACACCTTTAATTTCGTAATAATCTAATTTATCTAGCAGCATTTTATCATTTATACAGTGTCGGTACTCGAAAGACTTACTTTAGACCACCATCCCATCGCACCTCCTCATACTCATCCTCTTTCACAATAGCCCTGCCAAGACTCTGGAGTCCACACCTGTGGAGTAACGGTTAGCACGTCTGGCCGCGAAACCAGGTGGCCCGGGTTCGATTCCCGGTCGGGGCAAGTTACCTGGTTGAGGTTTTTTTCCGGGGTTTTCCCTCAACCCAATATGAGCAAATGCTGGGTAACTTTCGGTGTTGGACCCCGGACTCATTTCACCGGCATTATCACTTTCATCTCATTCAGACGCTAAATAACCTAAGATGTTGACAAAGCGTCGTAAAATAACCTACTAAAAAAAAAAAGACTCTGGAATTCGTTACCTGCTAGCATCAGAGACTGTCGAAATAAAATTCAATTGAAACGCAAACTTACTAGGCACTTGGTCAGTAATTGAGACTCGTTCAGACATGGTTTCTTGTAAATAGTTCTCTTAATCTATCACAAAATATTTCAATATCCGGTAATTTCATCACTATAGAATTTTGTTATTGTAGGTTTAATTTCTAATTCAGTAAATACAAAAATATTATTTGTTCTTAACTTGTATGATGAAATGTCTAGCTTTCATTAACCAGGTATTCTTGTCGTACTTTAATTTTACTGTAATTGTAATTGTAAATTTAATATTAATTGTAATTTTATTGTTCATGTTATAGTTGTACAGCGTGTTCACAATATCTGCGTTCGTTTCGTTTGTAACATTAGAAAATTCAGTCATGTAACACCGTCATTAGAATTGTTGTCTTGGAGTCCACTTAAAGAAAGAAGATTCTTCAACTCTCTCTTATTACTATTTAAAATCATCCACCCTCTTACCTAGCATCTCGTTTTGTTTACCTTTCACTACCTCGAACCCAGAACATGTACCTTCTCTCTATTCCTCTGAACAGAACATCCTTCTAATCATCATCTTTCAGCATATCTATTCCACGCCTCTGGAATTCTCTCCCTGACCATGTCAGAGACTGTCGAACAATATCAAAATTCAAATTTAAATTAAAAAATCACATTCTAGTTCATGGAATTGCTTGTTGAACACCTGTCAGGTTGCGCAACTTCACCTTAACCCATGACATATAGTAAATATTGTAACTATGCTGTTGTAAAATTGACAATTAATATGTAATGTATTTATTATTATTATTATTATTATTATTATTATTATTATTATTATTATTATTATTATCATTATCAGTTATCAGTTATCACTATCTCTCTTTTCTTTCTTTTTTCTTGTATTAGCTCGATGAGAGCTGTATAGTGTTCTTTTGACTCTGTTGACCCTCTACAGGGCTTTAACTTAATATGTATTATTTTCATCAGTGTTTGTATTTCTTTTTTGTATTTATATGTGCTATCTGGTAGGATGGAAGAAAAGGCCTTATGGTCTTAATCCTGTCAGATTAAATAAATAAATTATTTAATTGTAATCCCCTGGTAGAGGGGCAGAGAAGGCCTGATGGCCTTATCTCTACCAGGTTAAATAAATAAATACTAATACTAATACTACTACTACTACTACTACTACTACTACGATGCGAGCTACTTCGATATCT
The DNA here is from genome assembly GCF_040183065.1 of Periplaneta americana. Lineage (NCBI taxonomy): Eukaryota > Metazoa > Arthropoda > Insecta > Blattodea > Blattidae > Periplaneta > Periplaneta americana. The sequence goes on along the minus strand of NC_091119.1, from coordinate 204,405,230 downwards.
TGTTGCGTACCATAAGAATTCCAGTGTTATGAAATAAACTCCACGTTAATCAAAGGCCAAGTAAATTCCCGTCTCGCAGTTCATTCGTCGATCTTCCTGCAACGAACAGCGGAAGGAAAAGCCAGTCTTGGTAATCTGGTGTTTTCTGCGGCTGCAAAGTCTTTGCTTGCCCTTCCCAACGGTTTGTCTCCTTTCTGTTTACTCACTTTTCTTCTGGTGTGTTTCATTTTCTCTTGATTGATTCCCTTGGGTGGAAGAGACAAAGAGGGAGAATTGCGACAACCTCCCAACCCACCCTTCGCTAACCACGGCGCAGGAAGTAGATTCTGTCCAAGTGGAGGTCGGTTCCATCTTATTCTGTATCGGCTGCCGAGTTCCTCAGCAGAAAGAAGAGAGGAATATAAGTGAAGTGTAAACACACTCTCCTCACGCACCGAGTCGTGGAGAAAGCGATTAGTATTGTGTGAGCTCCATGTGATGGAAGTAAATATGAGGACGGCCCTGTTTGCTATAAGCACAACTTGAAGATGGTTTTGCCTAGTTATTCTTTTTATTAATACCAATATTAGGAATAACTCTGAGGCATCTGTGATTAATTGCCCCTCTCACTTCTTCTTCTTCTTTTTTATTCTTCTTCTTCCTCTTCCTCTTCTTCTTCTTCTTCTCTTTCTTCTCCCTCTTCTCCTTCTTCTTCTTCTCCTTCTTCTCCCTCTTCTCCTTCTTCTTCCTCTTCTCCTTCTTCTTCTTCCTCCTCCTCCTCTTCTTCCTATTCTTCTTCTTCTTCTCCTTCTTCCTCTTCTCCTCCTTCTCCTTCTCCTTCTTCTTTTTCTTCTTCTCCTTCTTCTTCTTCTTCTTCTTCCTCTTCTTCTTCTTCCTCTTCTCCTTCTTCTCCCTCTCCCTCTTCTTCTTCTTCTCCCTCTTCTTCCTCTTCTCCTACTTCTTCTTTTTCTTCTTTCTCTTCTCCTTCTCCTTCTTCTTCTTTTTCTTTTTCTTCCTCCTCTTCTTCTTCTTCCTCTTCTCCTTCTTCTTCTTCTCCTTCTTCTCCCTCTTCTCCTTCTTCTCCCTCTTCTCCTTCTTTTTCTTCCTCCTCCTCTTCTTCTTCTTCTCCTTCTTCCTCTTCTCCTCCTTCTCCTTCTTCTTTTTCTTCTTCTCCTTCTTCTTCTTCTTCTTCTTCCTCTTCTTCTTCTTCCTCTTCTTCTCCTTCTTCTCCCTCTCCCTCTTCTTCTTCTTCTTCTTCTCCCTCTTCTTCCTCTTCTCCTACTTCTTCTTCTTTTTCTTCTTCTCTTCTTCTTCTTCTTTCTCTTCTCCTTCTCCTTCTTCTTATTTTTCTTTTTCTTCCTCCTCTTCTTCTTCTTCCTCTTCTCCTTCTTCTTCTTCTCCTTCTTCTCCCTCTTCTCCTTCTTCTCCCTCTTCTCCTTCTTTTTCTTCCTCCTCCTCCTCTTCTTCTTCTTCTCCTTCTTCCTCTTCTTCTTCTTCTTCTTTTTCTTCTTCTTCTTCCTCTTCTCCTTCTTCTTCCTCTTCTTCTTCTTCTTCTTCTCCTTCTTCTCCCTCTTCTCCTTCTTCCTCTTCCTCCTCCTCTTCTCCCTCATCTTCCTCTTCTCCTTCTCCTCCTTCTTTTTCTTCTTCCTCTTCTTCTTCTTCCTCTTCTCCTTCTTCTTCTTTTTCTTCTTCTTCTCCTTCTTCCTCTTCTCCTCCTTCTCCTTCTCCTTCTTCTTTTTCTTCTTCTCCTTCTTCTTCTTCTTCTTCCTCTTCTTCTTCCTCTTCTTCTCCTTCTTCTCCCTCTCCCTCTTCTTCTTCTCCCTCTTCTTCCTCTTCTCCTACTTCTTCTTCTTTTTCTTCTTCTCTTCTTCTTCTTCTTTCTCTTCTCCTTCTCCTTCTTCTTCTTTTTCTTTTTCTTCCTCCTCTTCTTCTTCTTCCTCTTCTCCTTCTTCTTCTTCTCCTTCTTCTCCCTCTTCTCCTTCTTCTCCCTCTTCTCCTTCTTTTTCTTCCTCCTCCTCCTCTTCTTCTTCTTCTTCTTTTTCTTCTTCTTCTTCCTCTTCTCCTTCTTCTTCCTCTTCTTCTTCTTCTTCTTCTTCTTCTTCTTCTCCTTCTTCTCCCTCTTCTCCTTCGTCCTCTTCCTCCTCCTCTTCTCCCTCATCTTCCTCTTCTCCTTCTCCTCCTTCTTTTTCTTCTTCCTCTTCTTCTTCTTCCTCTTCTCCTTCTTCTTCTTTTTCTTCTTCTTCTCCTTCTTCCTCTTCTTCTTCTTCTTCTTCTTCTTCTTCTCCCTCTTCTCCTTCTTCCACTTCTCCTTCTTCTTCTTTTTCTTCTTCAATAACAACATTATACAACTGCTGGTTGTTTGATATGTTCTATAATAGATTTTATGTACTCTACATCAAAACCAATTCCGGTCTATTTTAACCATTTATATGGACAATGAAATAACAAAAAATATTTGTGCGAGCTCGTGTGTATTTGCTTGGTTTCCACACAAAACCAATCCGCGGAAAGTCTAAAATTCCACTTTCAGTATTCCCAACCCAACACACATAACAATGTCCCTCTTCTTACCGCTTAAGCGCGACATTCATTTTACTGCTTTAGGCTTTTAACTTATTATTCTAGAGACATTCAATATAGTAATAATTATAAATTGGAAACTTACCACTGCAATTTCACCTAAATTACACTGTTAATTATTGTTTTTAAATATTTGCAAAAATTAAGTAAACTCTACAACTCCACTAAAGTTACTGCATTCGTGATGCAAGTAACATTAAGGAAGCCGTGAAAAAATCAACAAACTTGCCGATGTTATTACTGCAATATGTTATATAAATAATATTGTTAAAATATTAAAATGAAAAATAAATCATTACATAACCTTACCGTTTGTTTTAAGTTCGCATTTATAGACTGGGGGAAAAAAAAAGACAGACGTATATCACGGCCTGCTGGAGTATAGTAAACACAGAAAACATTTTAAAGCAACAATGTTGAAGATAGATATATTTGTTTTGCAAATTTGCCGTCATTGAACAGAAACCAAGATGGAGATTTCATTGCAACTAATTAGAAATTCCTCTTTCAGGTATGTAATAAACGATCTTCGCACAAAATAATGTACGATACACGAGCGGTATATTTTCTTTCAATTCTCGGAAATTAAAAAAGCTCAACTACGTTTCGCTTTTTCAAACTTTTCCTCGAACATGAAAACTTCAACATACCGCTCTGGTAACGCATATTATTATTTTATGAACAATGTAGTGATTAGAAATTCTAGTATTACGCAAAATTTTGTTTGGCTCACCCATATTGAAAACTTTTATAATGTGCTGTGCATTGAAATTGTTTCTGTATTCATATTATGCTGTATCCTTTGGGCAACCCTTTTCTCTGGGGAGATAACTTATGGTTATACTGTATATTGTTTCAAGTTTATTTATGTATTTATCTTGTAATGACTAATAGTTTTGTAACTGCTACCGAAATCGAGAACTGTTTATTCTGTTCTCAGATTTATTGAAATGATATAATCAATGTTTTTCATTATTCGTATTAGGGCTATTACCTTTAGGCTATAGATTATTTTATTTATATTTCATCTCATCCTGTATTTATTTGTAATTAATTGTATTTCTTCTGTGAGAAATCCGATACTGTTCTTCTGGAGTCTATTATAATAATGATGATGATGACGATTCATTCATTCATTTAGTGTTCTGCCCAAGGGCAGGTCTTTCACTGCAAACCCAGCTTTCTCCTATATTCCTATTTTCTGCCTTTCTTTTTTTCTCTGCATATGTTCCATATATCTTAATGTTGTCTATCATCTGGTATCTTCTTCTGCCTGGAACTCTTCTCCCGTTCACCATTCCTTCCAGTGCATCCTTCAGTAAGCAGTTACAGTGACCCAATCAATTCCTTTTCCTCTTCACGATCAGTTTCAGCATCATCATGTTTGTAGTTTTTCTTGGGAAAGATAAATACGGTAGCTTCCCATTGCTGTCCGCACAACACTCTCTATTTGGCATCTTAAAAAGATCCCAGGGTGCCCCTGCGTAGAGGTGAGGAGAGTGGATTTGACTAATTAGGCCCTCCGGACTTCACCGAAATTCACCACAAGTGTTAACCATCAGCTATATCAGGGTTTTTGACTCGATCAGAGTCCGGGAAATCCCAATTAGTCTTTGCCCCCCATGATGATGATATTACATTTAAAATGAATCTCTCAGATTATTTTTCTCCAGACTCCAAATTATTTTGTGCTTAATAATATATTAGGTCTATTACAATGCACCTCTTAGATTATTTTATTCCAGCCTCCAAATTATTTTGTACGTAATAATATATTATGTCTATTTAAAATGCATCTCTCAGATTATTTTTCTCTAATCTTCAAATTATTTTGTGCTTAATAATATATTAGGTCTATTTAAAATGCATCTCTCAGATTATTTTTCTCTAATCTCCAAATTATTTTGTGTTTAATAATATATTAGATCTATTTAAAATGCATCTCTCAGATTATTTTTCTCTAATCTTCAAATTATTTTGTGCTTAATAATATATTAGGTCTATTTAAAATGCATCTCTCAGATTATTTTTCTCTAATCTCCAAATTATTTTGTGTTTAATAATATATTAGATCTATTTAAAATGCATCTCTCAGATTATTTTATTCCAGCCTCCAAATTATTTAGTGCTTAATAATATATTATGTCTATTTAAAATGCATCTCTCGGATTATTTTATTCCAGCCTCCAAATTATTTAGTGCTTAATAATATATTATGTCTATTTAAAATGCATCTCTCGGATTATTTTATTCCAGCCTCCAAATTATTTAGTGCTTAATAATATATTAGCTCTATTTAAAATGCTTCTCTTAGATTATTTTATTCCAGCCTCCAAATTATTTAGTGCTTAATAATATATTAGATCTATTTAAAATGCATCTCTCAGATTATTTTATTCCAGCCTCCAAATTATTTAGTGCTTAATAATATATTAGATCTATTTAAAATGCATCTCTCAGATTATTTTTCTCTAATCTTCAAATTATTTAGTGCTTAATAATATATTAGGTCTATTTAAAATGCTTCTCTTAGATTATTTTTCGCTAATCTCCAAGTTATTTAGTGCTTAATAATATATTAGGTCTATTTAAAATGCATATCTCAGATTATTTTATTCCAGCCTCCAAATTATTTAGTGCTTAATAATATATTATGTCTATTTAAAATGCATCTCTCGGATTATTTTATTCCAGCCTCCAAATTATTTAGTGCTTAATAATATATTAGGTCTATTTAAAATGCTTCTCTCGGATTATTTTATTCCAGCCTCCAAATTATTTAGTGCTTAATAATATATTAGCTCTATTTAAAATGCATCTCTCAGATTATTTTTCTCTAATCTTCAAATTATTTAGTGCTTAATAATATATTAGGTCTATTTAAAATGCATGTCTCAGATTATTTTATTCCAGCCTCCAAATTATTTAGTGCTTAATAATATATTAGCTCTATTTAAAATGCATCTCTCAGATTATTTTTCTCTAATCTTCAAATTATTTAGTGCTTAATAATATATTAGGTCTATTTAAAATGCATCTCTCAGATTATTTTTCTCTAATCTTCAAATTATTTAGTGCTTAATAATATATTAGCTCTATTTAAAATGCATCTCTCAGATTATTTTTCTCTAATCTTCAAATTATTTAGTGCTTAATAATATATTAGGTCTATTTAAAATGCATCTCTCAGATTATTTTTGTCTAATCTTCAAATTATTTAGTGCTTAATAATATATTAGGTCTATTTAAAATGCATTTCCCAGATTATTTTATTCCAGCCTCCAAATTATTTAGTGCTTAATAATATATTATGTCTATTTAAAATGCATCTCTCGGATTATTTTATTCCAGCCTCCAAATTATTTAGTTCTTAATAATATATTAGGTCTATTTAAAATGCATGTCTCAGATTATTTTATTCCAGCCTCCAAATTATTTAGTGCTTAATAATATATTATGTCTATTTAAAATGCATCTCTCAGATTATTTTATTCCAGCCTCCAAATTATTTAGTGCTTAATAATATATTAGGTCTATTTAAAATGCATCTCTCAGATTATTTTATTCCAGCCTCCAAATTATTTAGTGCTTAATAATATATTAGGTCTATTTAAAATGCATCTCTCAGATTATTTTTCTCTAATCTCCAAATTATTTTGTGCTTAATAATATATTAGGTCTATTTAAAATGCTTCTCCCAAATTATTGTATTCTAGTCTCCAAATTATTTTGTGGTTAATAATATATTAGATGTATTTAAAATGTCGTAATAGATCGACTATTGATCAGATTTTTTGTATTCGACAGATAATGGAGAAAAAATGGGAGTATAAGGGTACAGTACATCAGTTATTCATAGATTTCAAAAAGGCATATGACTCGGTTAAGAGGGAAGTATTATATGATATTCTTATTGAATTTGGTATTCCCAAGAAATTAGTTCGATTAATTAAAATGTGTCTCAGTGAAACATACAGCAGAGTCCGTATAGGTCAGTTTCTATCTGATGCTTTTCCAATTCACTGCGGGCTAAAGCAGGGAGATGCACTATCACCTTTACTTTTTAACTTCGCGCTTGAATATGCCATTAGGAAAGTTCAGGATAACAGGCAGGGTTTGGAATTGAACGGGTTACATCAGCTTCTTGTCTATGCGGATGACGTGAATATGTTAGGAGAAAATACACAAACGATTAGGGAAAACACGGAAATTTTATTTGAAGCAAGTAGAGCGATCGGTTTGGAAGTAAATCCCGAAAAGACAAAGTATATGATTATGTCTCGTGACCAGAATATTGTACGAAATGGAAATATAAAAATTGGAGATTTATCCTTCGAAGAGGTGGAAAAATTCAAATATCTTGGAGCAACAGTAACAAATATAAATGACACTCGGGAGGAAATTAAACGCAGAATAAATATGGGAAATGCCTGTTATTATTCGGTTGAGAAGCTCTTATCATCCAGTCTGCTGTCCAAAAATCTGAAAGTTAGAATTTATAAAACAGTTATATTACCGGTTCTTCTGTATGGTTGTGAAACTTGGACTCTTACTCTGAGAGAGGAACATAGGTTCAGGGTGTTTGAGAATAAGGTGCTTAGGAAAATATTTGGGGCTAAGCGGGATGAAGTTACAGAAGAATGGAGAAAGTTACACAACACAGAACTGCACGCATTGTATTCTTCACCTGACATAATTAGGAACATTAAATCCAGACGTTTGAGATGGGCAGAGCATGTAGCACGTATGGGCGAATCCAGAAATGCATATAGAATGTTAGTTGGGAGACCGGAGGGAAAAAGACCTTTAGGGAGGCCGAGACGTAGATGGGAGGATAATATTAAAATGGATTTGAGGGAGGTGGGGTATGATGATAGAGACTGGATTAATCTTGCACAGGATAGGGACCGCTGGCGGGCTTATGTGAGGGCGGCAATGAACCTTCGGGTTCCTTAAAAGCCATTTGTAAGTAAGTAAGTATGTAAGTATTTAAAATGTATCTCTCAGATTATTTTATTCCAGCCTCCAAATTATATTGTACTTAGGCCTAATAATATATTAGATCTATTTATAATGCATCTCTCAGATTATTTTTCTCCAGTTTCTTATTAGTCTCCAAATTATTCTGTACTTAATAATATTGAAATGCAAATCCTAACTAACATTTACAAACATTATAAATCTTATCAGAATGGAAGAAGTGTGTTTCATGGGGAGAGATCTAGAAGCACGTAGTCTGCTCCACGATATTGCTTCTTTCTCTGAAGAATAATGATGAGGATTTCTGTGATATTAAGAACTAGAGGACTATACAGAAATGCCACAAGTACCAGTAATTAAACACCGAACAGGAACCCAACTGTTTGGACGAAACATGAGTCATCGGAAAGTTATGAGCGGGCCTCCTGTTGTTGGAGAGCACCTCAAACACGCTGACGTAGCAGTAATGAATTTCGTGCGCTCCGAGACTTCTTATTGTGGTTATCAACTAAATCAACAATCCCTTGGGCATGTTGCTCGCTGGGTGACCTAAAGCTTCCTCCAATGCTCAGCCACTTCTAATATTTATATTAATATCCTAATGTTCAAATGCACTACACAAATCCTTAAGTCGTATTTTACTTTCAAATAGTGTGTTGAAATAAACCACTATAGGTAATCTTATATATTCACAGAATGATTCTGTCAGTGAGATTCTAAGTTTCTCAGAGACATTTCTTGTGGATAATAAATTTTTCATTTTCATGAAGTAAAGACCAAGAATTTTAGTGAAAATTTCCATTATTCGAAAACATTTTTTTTCAATTTGGAGAGAATATTTTAGTGACAAAATCATAGGTCTATATTATCTTCAACTAAAATCACAGCCCGTGAAAAATTCGTTCAGTTTTAAACACATCGCACTTATTGTATTTCATAAATTCATATTTTAATACTTCGGAAACTGTCAGTACATTGAAAGATTTGTGGGAAACCTAATTTTTAGACAACCGATATAATGCTGACCTTTAATGGACTGGTTATTATGAAGTAATCATTAAGTGAAAATATATTTTTATTAAAAGGCTAACTTACGTACATTCACTCGTTAATATCTCCAAGAGTCCACACCTGTGTAGTAACGGTCAGCGCTTCTGGCCGCGAAACCAGGTGGCCCGGGTTCGAATCCCGGTCGGGGCAAGTTATCTGGTTGAGGGTTTTTCCGGGGTTTTTCCTCATCCCAACACGAGCAAATGCTGGGTAACTTTCGGTGGTGGATCCCGGATTCATTTCACCGGCACTATCACTTCATTTCATTCAGACGCTAAATAGCCTGAGATGTTGATAAAGCGTCGTAAAATAACCCAATAATAATAATAATAATAATAATAATGATGATAATAATAATAATAATAATAATAATAATAATAATAATAATAATAATTGTCCCAAGTGTAGTATTCTGCTGAATTGCGGAAGTTGAAGTACACCGTTGTGGCAACAGTGAACTCCCATGTACTGTATAGTTAGACACTGCTCATACATCCATCGCTTATGCATGGTTTATTAGTAATGTTTTCTATTCAACTCTGCATAAGTCTAGTATAAAAATTATACACGTTTTATTAGTAAGACAGTATATTGTAGATCTACTTTCATTTGTTCATACGCAATAACAATGCTAGTTTTGACGACCTTCGGAATTCTATATTGTGACCAGGTTAGAAATGTTTGAAAAACAAATGTATTCATGCGCGAAGAATAAAATAGTTCGTATAATCAAATACCTTACTATAATATTTTCGCTGTAAGAAAAATCCTAATGTAAACAATAGCACGTGACTGAATTGAGGCTTCATTTGCCGCTGTTTGGCGCCATAGATTCTCAGTACGTGTTCCCGCCTACCGTTGTACATTCTGTTTCATGTTAAACATTTCCCGTTACTCCTCAAGTAGGCCTAACCTCACTACTATGCATTCGTTTGCTTAGGAAACATTTAATTTATAATTATACTGTAATTAAATTATCACATAATTTATTATATACATTTAAGATTATTTGTTTTTCCGCTTTTGAGAAGGTTTCTAATCTTATGACTAATAACCACACACACCGAGGATACAGAAGCCATACTTCAGTACCACGTGCTTAGGTAGTGACGCCAGCTCTTACAAGAACAGACTACCGCGGTGTTACTGTCGGTATTAATCCGCGTTCATAGCACATAACAAAATATAAAAGTAGTTTTTCTTTTACATAGCGTTTTACATATGAGTGAAGTTATATGTTTCATTGTATTTAACAACTAGAATTGATTTTTTTTTTATTTTCAAATAATACAAGATTATGGTTTCTAAACACGAACTATATTTCTCTGCGTCGTGTGAGTGTTTCGACTGGGAGCCAATCACGGGTATGACAGCAACGTGCTTGTGTTTACATTAGGATTTTTCTTACAGCGAAAACAGTATATAATAATACCTGACAGCTAGCAGTTTTGCGTGCGAACGACGCTGGTGCTGCTACCTACCTGCCGGTGTGGAGATATTCGCGTAACAAGCTGTAATCAATTGCAATGTATATTGTTGCTGGGCTAGTTAATAGTTTTATTAATTAGTGCTGTGTTAAAATGTGAGGGTGTATATGTGCTGTTTATAATTGTGACAATTGCAGCATTACAAATTGCTCCAAATCGTACTTTCGATTTCCGACAGTTCATAAAACGTGAGTCAACAAAATTCGTTATTAGGCCTAATTCCTTTGTCTCTGTGTTGATAGAACAATAAAAATTAGCTTTTTTATTTAAGCCTAATAAATGAATAGAAGTTAAAATATATTGGAAATTGTAAGGTTTTAGCAAATTAAGTTTTATTGTTGTCCACATGCCTTTACTTATAATTATTACAAGCATCAGAATAGTACCATTTTTATTTTTGCAGTTGTCAGCATTGGGTATATAAAGCATTATTGTAAATTCATTCCTAATGTCAGAACTGATTTTGTCTCACTAAAGCAAAGAAAAAATATGTAACAATTAATAATTAGGGAAAGTAATATGAAGTATGCAATATTCTCATAATATACAGCTCTGATATAAGGTAATAATTTTACATTAAATACTATTCAACATTGAAATGGAAATATAAAAATTGGAAATTTATCTTTTGAAGAAATGGAGAAATTCAAATATCTGGGAGCAACAGTAACAAATATAAATGATACTCGGGAAGAAATTAAACACAGAATAAATATGGGAAATGCCTGTTATTATTCGGTTGAGAAACTTTTATCATCCAGTCTGCTGTCAAAAAATCTGAAACTTAGAATTTATAAAACAGTTATATTACCGGTTGTTCTTTATGGTTGTGAAACTTGGACTCTCACTTTGAGAGAGGAACATAGGTTAAGGATGTTTGAGAATAAGGTGCTTAGGAAAATAGTTGGGGCTAAGAGGGATGAAGTTACAGGAGAATGGAGAAAGTTACACAACACAGAACTGCACGCATTGTATTCTTCACCTGACATAATTAGGAACATTAAATCCAGACGTTTGAGATGGGCAGGGCGTGTAGCACGTATGGGCGAATCCAAAAATGCATATAGAGTGTTAGTTGGGAGGCCGGAGGGAAAAAGACCTTTAGGGAGGCCGAGACGTAGATGGGAAGATAATATTAAAATGGATTTGAGAGAGGTGAGATATGATGATAGAGACTGGATTAATCTTGCTCAGGATAGGGACCAATGGCGGGCTTATGTGAGGGCGGCAATGAACCTCCGGGTTCCTTAAAAGCCAGTAAGTAAGTAAGTAAGTAAGTAAAGTAAGTAAGTATTCAACATTTCTTAAGTGTTGCATATATTATTCCACATTAGTAACTCACGTTTTAAACAATAGTCCGAATCCCGCTTTCTTAATATTTGTATATGTGGACGTAATTCCATCCCGCTCCGCTAGATGTCAGGTCCGCGATATTTTGCACTCACGCCAATGCTACTAGTATACAGCTGTCCGGTATTATTATAGTGAGGTATTTGCTATAATTTTCGTATATTTTTAACTTGTAGAATTTTCCTTTCGACATTTCATTAGCAAAAGTGCACGAAGCATTCAACATTGAACATTTTGATACATATTATTACATACACGGGCTTTTTTTTTTTTTTTTTTTTTGAAGAATTAGTTCCTATTGTCCTGTGTTGATTTCTGATGCTGGGTTTGGTGCAGTATTATCATGGTAGTGGTATTCCGTCATCTGTCTATGTCAGCAGTCTATGGGCATCACACAACCGTTCCTGATCCAGCAACATTGTCTCTGATACATAGAACACACATTTCTTCTACACTTTGTATAAGGCAGCGGTTCTCAAACTTTTTTGAAGTGAAGACCACTTTTTAAAGTCAGAACAGTCCCGCAAAGCAAATTTATCATTTTCTTAGCATATTTTAATACCAGTGTACTTATAGTTTAAAATTGAATTAAGATTTGCTACTTTGGTCCTCTGTTATGAATTCGGGTGGTACCTGGCTGGGTTACAGGCTCGGCGCCAGATGTGCAGGGAAAAGGTGTCGAGAAACACCACGTATATAGTGCTTTAAATCCCTCTTTTGTTGCTGAGAGTAGAGGGGAAGACGATAGACGGGTAGGGTAATAAATTTCATATAATGTCAGTACTGGGAGAAAAAGTGAAATTCGATTGCCATGTGTCATTTCCAAACTCTGAGATTTTAAGCTACAGTGTGATACGCAATTCGTTCGAATTTTATTTTTTCTTCTGCCTTTTTTGAAGGACCACAAGGGCAGACCTCGAGGACCACACGTGGTCCGCGGACATAGTTTGAGAAACGCTGGTATAAGGTAATGAAAAATTAAGAATATTGAGATCTTGAGGTGGTTTATCTGTATAGCAAGCAGTGGCGTAGCATGAAATTTTGAGCAGGGGAAGCTAACTCAAGTTGTCTTTCATACAATATGAGAAAACGTACTGTATTACAAAGATACAGTCTTAAAATAAATAGTAGTCAATGTCAAGTCAGCAGTCGAAGATTGGTTGGAATCTCGTAAGTAACACCAATAAGGCATGACCTCAAATGATACGTAGTAAAATATGATTTCACGGTTTACACATATCTCTAACAAATAGACACGTATACGTATAACATTAGCCCACTCCCTGTCACACTTAGAGAAATCACAATATTAGTATCATTACGTAAGTATGCGTCTGTATTTTGAGTGTGTCCTTCATTGACAGCAAGGGAGTCGGTCATTTGTTTTTTAAATCACACTTTTGTTCGTAAGTCAGTCTTGATAATACAATTGTCCTAAAAAAAAAATCAAGTAAATTAGTGTCAGGAACTGTTATTTCGCTCATTATTTATTATACCAGCCACAATGCACACTAACACTTCAACTGAACACAACTGACGAAAAGGGATAATTCGGAAACTACTTATTTTAAATGTTAAAGCTAGCTTCTTGCGAGCCTTGCGACTAGGGTAGTTTAGTTAGAAAGGGATGGAAAATCTGCGGAGTGGATTACACAGAAGAAACGAGTCTGCTTGGAAGCTGGTGTGTGCAGGCTTCTTGTTTACTGCTGCATCACAAATCATCCTGAGCTGCCGCATCACAATATTTAAAGCATAAATATAAATTCTATTAAAATTAATAAATAATTTTCTCCATAAACTGCAGCTTTATTATGAAATTATTATTAACTGGGGAAGCTAAGCTTTTTAGCTTACATTGACGCTACACCACTGATAGCAAGTAGGAAGAGCTACAAGAGAGCTTCACGACTTCCAGTGCATTTGTAAACGGATAACAATTTATGTTTGAATTCGCATATAAGTATCACACATGCTTTACTGTAATGTCACGCACAGAATGGTTGGAAAGAAAATTAGTCTGTGGGGATTCTTCGCCGTGTCGATACCGCATTGTGAATCTCCAGATCTCATTGCTTTCCTCGTCTTTGTAGGGTAGCAGTTGGTTCTTTCTTTTCTGATTCCAATTCTTTTCTCTGATTCTCTCTTTTTTTCGATCTTTTTAAGTGGGAGGGGGGGTAGAAGATTGTAGAGAAACCGATTGTGAATTGCAAGTCCATCGTGAGTGAATAGGCGCCAAAGATTTTGAGAGTGGTTCAGCTGGGGGTTGTAAGGGAGTCGAGGGATGAATTCCACCCTTCCCATCCCTCAGGTTTTTAATCGAGAAGTCTGTGGGAAGAAGGCGCGTTTTGTGCTGCCAAGAAAACTAAACGTATTTCGTTAATTACGCGTGTTTTTTCTTTCTTTTGCTGGACTTGGCAGACAGTCGGCTTACGAAATGAGATGAATGGACCGCATACAGATTAATCACCGAACTAGGGGCTTAATGTGAAGAGATAGATTTTATGCTATTATGTTACAAATTAAGAGGATCTGCATTTCCTCACTCAATTTATCCTCTGGTAAAGCCGAGAATGATGTACTGTAAGTTAATGAAGAAAGTTTCAGGACCTCAGGAGAGATTCGAATTACACAAGTTCTAGCTGTTTAACAATTTTTATTGTGGAATTTAATCACTTGCACGAAATGTGAGTCAATGTTTCTTCTATTCCCCCTTCTCTTGCCAGTCTTATTCTTCCATTTCTTCTCAATAGCTTATCCTTCTTCATCACATATTTCGCTTTAAGATTTCTTCTCAGAATTTCCTCTCAGTTCCTATTCCTTCTACTTCAATTTCTTCGTCGTCTGTTCTATTTTCTTAATTCCTTTCATTCATAATTTATTTCCCTTTATTTAATTCGTGATTTCGTTTCTTTCCTTACTTTGAATCTTAAGTTTCCCCCCCTTTTGCTGATTTCTGGTTTCTTCTGCTTTCTTTCTTTCATTTGTGATTTCATTCTATCGTTTCTTCGATTTCTGTTTTTTTTTCTACTTTCTTTCTTTGATTTATTATTTCTTTCCTTCGTTTCTTCCATTTCTGGTTTGTTCTGCTTCCTTTCTTCGATTCTTGATTTATTTCATTCGTTTCTTAGATTTCTGGTTTATTTTGCATCCTTTCTTTGGTTTACGATTTCTACTCTTCGTTTCTTCGATTTCTGACTTCTTCAGCTTTCTTTCTTTCTTTCTTTCTTTGTTTCTTTCTTTCTTTCTTTCTTTCTTTCCTGATGTCTTCTCTTCGTTTCTTCGATTTCTGATTTCTTCAGCTTCCTTCCTTCCTTCCTTCCTTTCTTTCTTTCCTCATTTCTTCCCTTCGTTTCTTCGATTTCTGACTTCTTCAGCTTCCTTTCTTTCATTCCTGGTTTCTTCGCTTCGTTTCTTCGATTTCCGATTTCTTCAGCTTCTTTTCTTTCATTCCTGATTTCTTCCCTTCGTTTCTTAGATTTCTGATTTATTAAGCTTTCTTTCATTCCGGATTGATTTCCTTCGTTTCTTCGATTTCTGATTCTTTCAGCTTCCTTTCTTCTATTTCTGCTTTCTTCAGCTTCCTTGTTTGATTCCTGATTTATTTTCGTCGTGTCTTCGATTTCTGATTTCTTCTGCTTCCTTTCGTTGATTCCTGATTTATTTCATTCGTTTTTTCTATTCCTGATTTCTGATTTCCTCTGCTTCCTTTTGTTGATTCCTGATTTATTTCATTCGTTTTTTCTATTCCTGATTTCTGATTTCCTCTGCTTCCTTTCGTTGATTCCTGATTTATTTCATTCGTTTTTTCTATTCCTGATTTCTGATTTCCTCTGCTTCCTTTCGTTGATTCCTGATTTATTTCATTCGTTTTTTCTATTCCTGATTTCTGATTTCTTCTGCTTCCTTTCGTTGATTCCTGACTTATTTCATTCGTTTTTTCTATTCCTGATTTCTGATTTCCTCTGCTTCCTTTCGTTGATTCCTGATTTATTTCATTCGTTTTTTCTATTCCTGATTTCTGATTTCTTCTGCTTCCTTTCGTTGATTCCTGACTTATTTCATTCGTTTTTTCTATTCCTGATTTCTGATTTCCTCTGCTTCCTTTCGTTGATTCCTGATTTATTTCATTCGTTTTTTCTATTCCTGATTTCTGATTTCCTCTGCTTCCTTTCGTTGATTCCTGACTTATTTCATTCGTTTTTTCTATTCCTGATTTCTGATTTCTTCTGCTTCCTTTCGTTGATTCCTGATTTATTTCATTCGTTTTTTCTATTCCTGATTTCTGATTTCCTCTGCTTCCTTTCGTTGATTCCTGATTTATTTTCGTTGTGTCTTCTATTTATGGTTTCTTCTGCTTTCATTTTTTGATTTATGATTTCTTCCCTTCGTTTCTTCAATTCTTATTTCTACTGCTTTCTTTTTTCGATTCACGATTTTTTTCCTTCGTTTCTTTGAACTCTCTTCTCTTCTGCTTCTTTTCTTTGATTTCTGATCTCTACTGCTTCCTTTTTTATTTATGATTTCTTTGCTTAGTTTCTCAGGTTTCTGGTTTCTTCTGCTTCCTTTCTTTGATATGATTTCTTTCCTTCTTTTCTTAGATCTCTGTTTTTTATGTTTCCTTTCTTTGATTCTTAATTTATTTATTATTTATTTATTATTATTATTACTATCATTATTATTATTATCAGAAAAATATTTTGCTTCAAGAGCTGCTTAATTTTGAATTATATTCCAAGCCCGAACAATTACAAACTAAACTACTGCACTTTTTTTAAAACACTAGTTGAAAGTTTATATAGCCCAGAAATTTTCTCTAAAAGATGACACTAAATTAATAATATTCGTTAATCTTCGTCTTACGTCTTAGAAATTCTTATTTCTTAATTTCGATCAATGCTATTGAAATGTTTCATGTCTTATTTTTACTTCTTTTCCTAATATTCAATTCCAATAGCTATTTGTTTAGCTTGTAACAGCGTCTCTCTCAATTTAAGCCTCCGCACTCACTCTTCCTTGTTTCTCGAGCGCGTGGGCTCGGTTTATTGTGAATACTCCGTAATACGCAGCAGTCCGTGGACGGGGCAACTTTTGCCATGCTTTTAGGGAATGAGCTTGGGGAAGTCATTCACGCATGCTTAGCTTGTTTTCATGTGAAATGATTCAATTGTTTCCACTGTAGTGAACTGGGAGAGGAGTGGAGCAGAAGGCCTGTAGATTTTGTTCATTCTCTGTGATTTCAAAGTTACATGTTAGCGTTTTGTTGTTTACAATTTATATCTTCTTTTTCAAAAGGAGGCATAAAATTGAACTTCAAAATATTTTCAAATAACATGAATAGAAGGAAAAGTTCCTTTATTTTCGTATAAGCCAAGACTCTCGGTTTTAGAATATTCAACTGCTCTTCTTTGCACTTGCCCTGCACTACAACTGTTACAAATTCAACTTATTTCGAGATATCTTGCTGATTTCATCATCAACATCATCACCATCATCATCATCACTTATTTTGTACAGTTTGTATCAAATAGTGTTGAGTGTAAATTACTTCAATCAAGTTGACACTACAGTATGTGTACAGATATGGCTAAAGGAATTAATCACAATATGCTACACATATATACAAATGGCTTTTCAGGAATCCGAAGGTTCATTGCCGCTCTCACATAAGCCCGCCTTCGGTCCCTATCCTGTGTAAGATTAATCCATTCTCTATCTCCTTATCCCACCTCCCTCAAATCCATTTTAATATTATCCTCCCATCCACGTCTCGGTCTCCTCAAAGGTATTTTTCCCTCCGGTCTCCTAACTAACACTCTATATGCATTTCTGGATTCGCCCATACGTACTATAAGCACTGCCCATCTCAAACGTTCCTAATTATGTCAGGTGGAGAATACAATGAGTGTAGTTCTGCGTTGTGTAACTTTCTCCATTCTCCTGTAACTTCATCCCTCTTAGCCCCAATAATAATAATAATAATAATAATAATAATAATAATAATAATAATAATAATAATAATAATAATATTTTATTTTATATTCTATTATAGGCCTATTAATATTATATCTGAACTGCGACCGAGCACGAGCGCTGCTCATTCGGTCTCAAATTTTGTTAATACTACTGTATCTCCTTTCTTATATTGATTGTATTATTTTATTTCTATTTCTCTTGTTTGTTTATAATTATATTCTTTATTCTGTATATTTAAATTTAAATCAATAAATTAAAATAAAAAATTAAAATTAAATACTAATAATAATAATAATAATAATAATAATAATAATAATAATAATAATAATAATAATAATAATAATAATATAAGTTGATTGATATACTACAACTTGAAGCAAGTAAAGCGATAGGGTTGGAAGTAAATCCCGAAAAGACTAAGTATATGAGTATGTCTCGTGACTAGAATATTGTACGAAATGGAACTATAAAAATTTGAGATTTATCCTTCGAAGAGGTGGAAAAATTCAAATATCTTGGACCAACAGTAACAAATATAAATGACACTCGGGAGGAAATTAAACGCAGAATAAATATGGGAAATGCGTGTTATTGTTCGGTTGAGAAACTTTTGTAATCTAGTCTGCTGTCCAAAAATCTGAAAGTTAGAATTTATAAAACAGTTATATTACCGGTTGTTCCGTATGGTTGTGAAACTTGGACTCTCACTCTGAGAGAGGAACATAGGTTCAGGGTGTTTGAGAATAAGGTGCTTAGGAAAATATTTGGGGCTAAGCGGGATGAAGTTACAGGAGAATGGAGAAAGTTACACAACACAGAACTGTACGCATTGTATTCTTCACTTGACATAATTAGGAACATTAAATCCAGACGTCTGAGATGGGCAGGACATGTAGCACGTATGGGCGAATCCAGAAATGCATATAGAGTGTTAGTTGGGAGGCCAGAGGGGAAAAAGACCTTTATGGAGGCCGAGACGTAGGTGGGAAGATAATATTAAAATGGATTTGAGGGAGGTGGGATATGATGGTAGAGACTGGATTAATCTTGCTCAGGATAGAGACCGATGGTGGGCTTATGTGAGGGTGGCAATGAACCTCCGGGTTCCTTAAAAGCCAGTAAGTAAGTAAGTAAGTGAGTACATAGCCTATATTGCGGGGCCGGTGGTGAAACATGGGGAGGGGAGAAATTCATACTCGGCGTAGTAAACACGTTCCGATCATTTGCACTGTTTATTCCTTGCATTGCACGCAGTGGTAGAGGTTGGATATGTGCGTCGAGAGAAAATGAAACCGACGGAGAGAGTCGGGGGCGGGGGGTGAGTGAGAGTGAAGGCAGGGATGCTGCGCGCGCCCCCTCTCCATGGTTCACCCCTGGCGCCATCTGGACCGCCGCTCGAGACAGCTCTAACTTCAGTAGTGGGTGGGGTAGCAGGACAAACAGAACACAAACCGCACCAGGCGTCTAGCGGCGCGGCGTGGCGTCACTGTAAGCTGCTACACATCCAGAGATTTATTAGTCAAGTTCAATCGATTCGCGTTCGCAAAATTCGGTGCACTGGCTGTGAACTCCTGCGTACCTAAGCTGACAGCATAAGTCTGAGGGGCGACAGTTTCACAGAGCGACTCGATTCTGTAAGACAGAACACGTGTTCTGGGTTTGAGTGACGATGTTCAATACAGTTTTCTTTTTACATCTTGAGCAGGCTTAGTATCGGGGTAACTTAGCAACCAATTTACGCACAACTTGACTATAGAGTTCCTTGAACATAGTAGGCAGACATACTGTGAATGTAAACAACGACGTGCATGTGCTGCGTTATATTCTACAGGGACATCATTTTATTTTTACTTCAACTTTTATTGTACCTGAGTTTTTTAATGTACTTCACTCCCACCCCTTCTGCTGTTTTCCAGACAGAATCAAGGCCGCTTATAGTAAACAGCACTGAGTTAGTGAGTATAGTACGTTCCAGAAATATGTTCGCGTTTGCCAGTGACGAAAAAACTTTTAATATTGAATCATATTTTCGCACAGGTACTGTCCGTTTGCCTACGTCGCATCCCGATTTCCTCCACCTGCTTCTGCACGGCCCTCTGTAAAAGCAGGGCTGTCTTAGCTCTTTTCTGAAAACATTAATTTCTCTTAGGAATTGGACGTTTACGTAATATTATACAGCTGTTTAATTTAACTTAAATAAAAGGGCCTCGTTAAGTAATTAACTGTCACGTGATTTCCCCCCTTTCTACAATCCTGCGGCATAACCACTTGGACGGACAGTAGATAGCATGTCTGAGTAATTTTATATTTTCGGGTCGGGCGGAAGTGAAGATTGAATTTACAGTACGTAGAGTAGGTATAGAATTATTTCAACATGAGTTACTAGTACGAAGGACGAAACTGGCAATTGGAATTAGCTGCAATAGTCTATAGTGCGATAATATGCACAAAAGAACTGAAGCCTGTATCGAAATGAACGGCCACCATTTTCAAAATTGTGTTTAAACATTCATATTATGATTATTTTTCAATGTAACTTCTTTCTCTATATTGTATGCTAATGTGCTGTAGACAGTATAATATACACTGCATAATGAATACGTTCGCATGGATAACTCAGTTCGTGAGTAAAAACACTTATTCTTAATGCAGTACTGTACTTTGATTAAAGAAAAACCTAATGAAAATTATCAAACTCAAAATCGCGATATTTCCTAGTTTACGTAAATGGATGAACTACTTTTCTTCCTTCCTATACCTAGTAGAGTGATTTGTGTTTTACGCCAGTATCATCGAACTCCAGTCTTGGA
This sequence comes from Periplaneta americana, assembly GCF_040183065.1. Lineage (NCBI taxonomy): Eukaryota > Metazoa > Arthropoda > Insecta > Blattodea > Blattidae > Periplaneta > Periplaneta americana. The sequence continues at coordinate 204,385,021 of NC_091119.1, read as the reverse complement.
GGGGGGAGTAAGCGGTGTTTCCGGTTCTCTAAAGGTATAGACAGGTTAATATTAAAAATGTTAGTAAAATTAAAATGATGTCCCCGTACTGTTAATAGTACAGGGACATAATTTTATTTTTACTAACATTTTTAATATCAACCTGGCTATATCTTTGAATTAAAGGTCTAGAACCGGAAACACCGCTTGCTCTCCCTTCCAAGACTGGAGTTCGATGATACTGACGTAAAATACAAATCACTTTACTAGGTATAGGAGGGAAGAAAAGTAGTTCATCCACTTATGTAAACTAGGAAATATCGCAATTTTGAGTTTGGTAATTTTCATTATGTTTTTGTTTAATCAGAATACAGTACTGTATTAATACTTGGTGTTTTTACTCACGAATTGAACTATCCATTCGGACGTATTAATTATGCACTGTATATTGTACTGTTACAGCACATTTTTGAAAATGGTGGCCGTTCATTTCGATACAGACTTCAGTTCTTTTGTGCATATTATCGCACTATAGACTATTGTACCTAATTTCAATTACCAGTTTCGTCCTTCGTACGAGTAACTCATGTTGAAATAATTCTATACCTACTCTATAAAAGAATACCTTACTGTACGTACTGTAAATTCAATCTTCACTTCTGCCCATTCCGAAAAGATAAAATTACTCAGAAATGCTATCTACTGTCCGTTCAAGTGGTTTTGTTGCAGGGTCGTAGAAAGGGGGGGGATCACGTGACAGTTAATTACTTAACGAGGCCCTTTTATTTAAGTTATTTTAAACAGTTGTATAATATTACGTAGACGTCCAATTCCTAAAAGAAATTAATGTTTTCAGAAAACAGCTAACACAGCCCAGCTACTAGACTTTACAGAGGAACGAATAGAAGCAGGTGGGGGAAATCGGAAATGGGGATGCGACGTAAGCAAACGGACGACAGTACCTGTGCGAAAATATGATTCAATATTGAAAGCTCTTTCGTCACTGGAAAACGTGAACATTTTTCTGGAACACACTATACTCACTAACTCAGTACTGCATGCGCGGTCTTGGTTCTGTGTGGAGGAAGCTTGGAGTTTACTAGTAGAGGGGTGAGACTGAAGTACATTAAAAAATTCAGGTACAATGAAAATTGAAGTAAAAATAAAATGATGTCCCTGTACAATCTAGTGACGGTGGAGAATGAAGTAGGATACATACCTCACAAGTCTTCATGTTCCTCGGCGACGTTGAGGGTGTTAGCGATACAATGTACAGTAGTGGCAAAAAAAAAAAGACCGGGCCGACCCTTGGAGCTGATTTCAGGTATATTTATCATCAATAATTAACTTATTATTCTCAGTACATGAATTTTACCTTAATTGTGTTTATTATTTATTATTAATTGTCATTATTGAGTGTAATTAGTTACCATTGCCACCGAGTATGGACTATATCCATTTGCAGTGTGAATAAATACATACAATATCTGGAATTTCCATTTTTTGGACTATGGTTATTTTTTAAAAAATCCTTCAATTATTCCTCCTCTGACACATATCGTCAAGTGAGATGTACTGTCTGATATAATAGATGTACATATCAATCATTGTGGGTCATTCACCTTTGTTAAGCACTATTACCGTACCAAATTTGTCCCCGATTAAAATACACGGCACCGAAATTCCGTTCAGTGAATCAGTAAAGAATCTAGGTATTTATATGGATAAAAGTTTAAATTGGAACATTTAAGTTGCAGAAACCTGCAAAAAAGTATTCTCATTAATCCACTCGTTTAGACGATTGAAGAATTTTCTACTCTTTTCCATGAAAAAAATGTTAGTGCAAACACTCGTGATGCTCCACTTCGATTACTGTGATATTCTGCTTACTGACCTAAGCGTTACTTCGGCGCAGAGACTACAACGTGTTCATAATATGTGCGTCCGTTTCGTCTGCAATATTCGCCGGGCTGATCACGTAACACCATCCCTCGATATGTTGTCCTGGCTCCGTCTAGAAGATCGTAGGAAAATCCACTGTCTTTCCCTTCTCTTTCAGTTATTGCATTTCTCCACTCCTGTCTATCTTGCGTCTCGTTTTCAAAATGTATCCACCCATCATAACCTAGACACACGATCACAACACTCCTCAATATTATCCATTCCCTCCCACCGAACATCCTCATATTCATCTTCTTTCACTGTGGCTGTTCCTCGGCTTTGGAATTCCCTACCGAGTAATGTCAGGGACTGTCAGACATCAAACCAATTTAAGAATAGACTAACGAGATATTTTTCTAACAATTCTTGTTAACAATAATAGCTGTTTCAGGTTTCTCAATGTTTAATGGTTATATATATCACATATAAATATTTAAATTATTTCATTATTATTATTTTTATCAGTGTTCTATCCATCCTTTTGAAATGATTAACATATTGTAATATTGATTCGACTTTGAGTTATTTCAGGATATCATTATTTCTTTCGTGGTTCCATTTTGTGTCTCATGAAGTCCATCTCGGCAGCGATTAAAACTGTCGGGCAAGAGTTCTTTTTTAACTGCGATTCGTGTATAACTCTAAATAAATGATGGTTTTAAAATTGTATTTATTATGCATTATGTTTTTATAAATTTGGTAAATTTATTTTGTATATCAAAGTCATGTGTAAGTGATAATGAATGTCCAAGGTATTTAATATTGTTCATCCTTTCCAATTATCTGTTACTGACGTACATCTTGCTGTGTATATATATATATACATATATATAATATGTATATGTATCTGTGTGTGAGTGTATGTATGTATGTATGTATGAATGTATGTATGTATGCATGTGTATATTTATAAATATATGTCTACATGTTGTTATATTATGTCTACAAATGTACATATTTTAGCGAAATGTCTTAATATGATCTACAAGTTCAACATGTCTATTCATGTGAAATTCTCTAGGTATTTCGATTATAATTTCAAGCCTTCAATCAAATTAATGTTTATTCGCCGTATGTATCTATATGTTATGTCTCTACATACGTAAGTAAGCATGTATGTATGTATGTATGTATGTATGTATGTATGTATGTATGTATGTATGTGTGTATGTGTGTATATTAGCTAAGTGTCATAATATTATCTATAAGTGCAACATGCTATTCATGTTAAATTCTCTATGTTTTTCGACTGTAATTTCAAGACATTAATCTAATTAATTTATATATGTTACACTCTTACAAGTGTATATTTATTGTATGGTAGTCTGTAAGTTTCAATTTGTTATGATTAGTTTAAAATATAACCCTAATATACTATATGTAAAATAGGGTTTATAAATATGGAATAAATACTACTACTATTATTATTATTATTATTATTATTATTATTATTGGTTATATATCACAGATAAATATCTAAATTATCTCATTATTATTACTATTATTATTATTATTATTATAACTATTTCTTACCAATGTTTATTATTGTCACACTAACATTACTTATCCAACTTTCATTATTTACTTTCATGTTGTTTTATGGTCTAGATATTAATGTAATAACTATGTAAGCAATTGTATTCAATTAGAATTAGAGTCTGGCTGGGCGGAAGAGAAGGCCTACTGGCCTTAACTCTGCCAGATTAAATAAATTAACTATTAACTATTATATATCAGGCAGAACTTCAGTCAGAGGATCCAGAAACGTAGATGGGAGGATGATATTAAAATGTATATCAAATATTCATATGAATGAGGTCTCGCCCACCTCATAGAATATTACACGACTAGTGTTCGATCCCCGGTGCCGGTACTAATTTCTCTCGTATTTATCAGTAATATTAAAATATATTTGAAGGAGGTAGCCTAGGATATGATGGTAGAGACTGCTCAAGATAGAAATCGATGACGAGGAATTCTTAAATGCCATTTGTACGTAAATAATATCACAGAACTTTGAGTCTTTTATTTCTTGGAGAAAAAATGAGAAACGACACAAGTGAGCCTATGGAAATCGAAGTCAAATGTCACATTCGTCCAGTGGGAACTCTACTACATTACTGTGATTGCTAATGTCTGTAGCAGGATGTGAGACGAAGCATCTCGTGAACGGCACAACCCTTGCACATGGCAGATCTTCTGCTGTACTTACCCAGGCTTGCAGCAGAATGACGTGGCGCGTGCTGGGATCGCAGGGGGGATGTTAGCAAATTGGTAGGTAGCCTGCGCCGGGCATGCAAGTCACGTGGTGCAAATATCGATCCCTGCTGCCGGTTGCGAGGTTCAGTGTGTCACACAACCCTTTTAAATCACACGTCGAACAGCACCTCAGCAGTTCATTGTGCCGGCAGTTCTCACACGGTTTGGGGTCACCGAGTTTGGTGCTACAGTATTCCGGATGGAAGTTACTGACACAAAACAAACTGCAGAGAAGCCAAATTATGCAACAAGCAAAGATTACTGAGTTAAATTCTTCTTCTTTAAATACATTAACCCGACTGACGTAATGAAGACGCTGCGATGTATGAAATCTAAAGCCCAAGGTGTAGACAATATAAATATCACTCTCCTGTATAAAATAATAGATGTGATTCTGCCGACCGTCACCCATATATTCAATGCATCTATTATGACTGGGTCCTACCCCTCACTCTGGAAAATGGCATTAGTGAAACCTTTACCTAAATCTAACACACCTTCTACAGTAAACCAATACAGACCGATATCAATTCTTCCCACTCTTTCAAAAGCATTAGAACATATTGTACACGGACAACTTACGAACTATCTCGACGAACACAAACTCCTCGATGACTATCAATCGGGTTTTAGGCATGGACACAGCACTTCTACAGCCCTACTTAAAGTGACCGAGGACATCCGTGAAGCTATGGATAGGGGTGAAGTAACGGCACTAACTCTTCTCGATTTCAGCAATGCCTTTGGTTCTGTTGATATCGACTTGCTTCTTGCAAAGATGAAAACTTTGCACCTGTCAGACAATACCTTGAGCTGGATGGACTCCTACCTACGGGACCGCCAACAGTGTGTTTCACTTGATAATCAATTCTCCCAATGGCGATACACAAAGGCGGGAGTGCCGCAGGGCTCCGTATTAGGACCACTACTTTTCTCTATCTACATTAATGACGTATCAAAGAACTTACAGTATTGCCGATATCACCTCTATGCCGACGACCTACAACTTTACATACATTCCAGACCCAATACGATCAATGAATCGATTGACAAGTTAAATTGTGACCTAGCCACTGTCTCCACTTGGGCGGCCAATTTCGGACTCGCACTTAACCCAAGTAAGACTCAAGCCATAATTATTGGACATAAGCGTGTAGTTAACTCCCTTAATAACAGTAATCTTTCAGTTGTTATCCTTAACAACACGCTAATCCCTTATTCATTTGTCGTAAAAAATCTTGGCTTCTTTTTTGATAATAATCTAAGTTGGAATCTTCAAGTTAAAGAAACGATAAAGAAAATCTGTTCCTCCTTTCACTCTTTGAGTCGCTTGAGAAACTTCTTGCCCCAGCAACTAAAACTTACCCTAGTACAAACCCTAGTAATGCCGCACTTCGATTATTGTGACGTTTTGTTAAGTGATCTAAGTTCTGAACTGTCAGTCAAGTTACAGCGAGCTCAGAATATGTGCATCAGATACGTGTGCAACATCCGACGATATGATCACATATCACCGTCCTTCGCAAGTCTCTCGTGGCTCCGACTTAAAGAACGCAGAACTTTACACTCTTTGTCTTTACTCTTTCGAATTCTGCACACCTCAACACCAAATTACCTTTCGTCTCGTTTCTCTTATCTATACTCTAACCACGACGTAAATACCAGATCACTTATCTGTGGCACGCTAAATATACCTCTTCATAGAACATCTTGTTATTCCTCATCTTTTACAATATCCACCTCGCGTCAATGGAATTCCTTGTCACAAAGTATTAGGGGCTGCAAGACAACAAACACCTTTAAGAACAGCTTAAAAGATAACCTTATTAGCATTTCACTCCAATCATACTGATTTAAAATATTACTGACTACACTGTTGCTTTTTTCTTTAGACATCATCCTGATTGTGCTGTATTTTAATTGTCTCGTAATAATCTCTTTCTATTATCTAATATTATTTGAAATATATTAACATTCTATGTATTTTAGTTTAATTCTGCTACCCAGTTTATTTCAGTGTTTAATTAATAGTTCATATTATTTTGTTGTTTAATTCGTAAATAACTCTTGTATACATGTAACTCTCATCTAAATCAAATTGTTGAATTCTTTGTAAGTTCATGCATATGTATATACACTTTTTGCTGGTTGTGTGGAAGAGAAGGCCTTACGGCCTTAACTCTGCCAGCTAAAATAAATCATTATTATTATTATTATTATTATTATTATTATTATTATTATTATTATTATTATAGTTATTCGCAGCGAAAATTGCAGTCCGCTGTCTCTGGTAGGAATTGACTACTCTGTCTTCCCAGCTGAGTACGGTAGCCCAGTGTGTATACGTCAGCCTGGTTACGAAGAGACTCTTGGAACTCCTTTGCTTTATCCGTCGTTTATTTTGTTCCTTACTGTAATATATTTATTTTACTGGAAGCAAGTAAAGAGATAGGTTTGGAAGTAAATCCCGAAACGACAAAGTATATGATTATGTCTCGTGACCAGAATATTGTACGAAATGGAAATATAAAAATTGGAAATTTATCTTTTGAAGAGGTGGAGAAGTTCAAATATCTTGGAGCAACAGTAACAAATATAAATGGCACTCGGGAGGAAATTAAACACAGAATAAATATGGGAAATGCCTGTTATTATTCGGTTGAGAAGCTTTTATCATCCAGTCTGCTGTCAAAAAATCTGAAAGTTAGAATTTATAAAACAGTTATATTACCAGTTATTCTTTATGGTTGTGAAACTTGGACTCTCACTTTGAGAGAGGAACAGAGATTAAGGGTGTTTGAGAATATGCTGCTTAGGAAAATATTTGGGGCTAAGAGGGATGAAGTTACAGGAGAATGGAGAAAGTTACACAACATAGAACTGCATGCATTGTATTCTTCACCTGACATAATTAGGAACATTAAATCCAGACGTTTGAGATGGGCAGGCATGTAGCACGTATGGGCGAATCCAGAAATGCATATAGAGTGTTAGTTGGGAGACCGGAGGGAAGAAGACCTTTAGGGAGGCCGAGACGTAGATGGGAAGATAATATTAAAATGGATTTGAGGGAGGTGGGATATGATGATAGAGACTGGATTCATCTTGCTCAGGATAGGGACCAATGGCGGGCTTATGTGAGGGCGGCAATGAACCTCCGGGTTCCTTAAAAGCCAGTAAGTAAGTAAGTAATATATTTATAGCTGATGCTGTTTGAAGCATTTCTTAAACAAGACAACAAATGGTTACCATGACGATATCAAACATTCTTTACATTACCTCCAATGTATCACATTACAAGATGATCTAGAAAGAGTGGACGAAGAAAGAATAATGTTAAAACTGATCAAGAAGAGAAAAAGGAATTGGCCGGATTACTGGTTAAGAAGAAGCTGCATATTGAAGGATGCCCTGGAGGGAATGGTGAACGGGAGAAAAGTTCGGGCCAGAAGAAGGTACACAACCTTAAGATAATTAAAGGAATCGTATGCGAATACTAAGTGGAAGATGAAAAATAAAAAATAGATTGGACAATGCTGGGTTTGCAGTGAAAGACCTGACCTTGGGAAGCAGAACGATATGAATGAAAGAATATTACATTACCTGTCTCTCTTACCAAATCAAGTACAGTATTTATATTTTCGTACAATTAACAATTTCGTTCTCGTCATGAATTTTCTGACAAACTCCTTTGTCTTAACTGACTTCTATATCAAATCAAATGTTATTTTATCTTTCTATCAACGAAAATAAAACCATAATTATTCCATTCTCATTATCTGAAAAATGTAACAAACCTCCTACATCTATATTAAGTATTAAATTACATAATTCTGATTGTTGTCTTATACAGTGTAAATGTCCGATTATTAAAGAGTCCTCTGAAGTTAAGTATTTAGGCATAATTTTCGATAATCATTTCAAATGGAACCAACACATTAATTACCCTTGTAATAAATTACGTAAAATAGTGTATTATTTTGTTTTATTGAGGAATTACTTGTCAATAAGTTTATTACGTACAATATATTTAACTTTATTTCAATAGGTAATTTTTTATGGAATTGTAGGATGGGGTAGCTCATTTAAATCCAATTTTAATCCACTTTATTTATTACAGAAGAAAATAATTAAAATATGTCTTCATAAACCTATTGATTTTCCACCTCAAAATTTGTTTTTAGACTTTAATGTACTTAACGTAAGACAAATTTATTATATTGTATTAATAAAATTCATACATAAAAATCGAAATAATTTTGAATTGTATTCTCATAGTTATGAAACAAAAGGCATGAATTCTTTAAGATTGTTTGAACCAAAATGCAACACTGTTACAGTATTTAATCATAGTAGTAATTTAGGCCCAAGAATATAAAACAAATTTATATTTAAATATCCTAATCTTGTCAATTCTAATAGTTCTAGTATTAAATTTAAAAAGTTATGTATGGATTTTATAAAAATTGAAAAATTGTAAATTTAAATTTATATACTATAATTGCACAGTAGACATAAGACAAATTGTATTGTATAATTATTAATTTCAATTGAGGAATCCGCCCCTGAGCACGAGTTCTACTCCTTCAGGGGTGAGCTAAAGTTTTTCTGTATATATTATATTTTATGCTACAATTATTAGCAAAATAATAAATAAATAAATGAATAAATTTAATTCGGAAACAGTAAGTAACTCTTTGCTTGTTATTTTTGTTATTTATTTAAAATGCTGACGGATCGCTTCAAATACTTTTCTCTTTTATGTCTTCTGTTAACTTATAAATTTCTTCCCCTTGTTTCTGGATTGTTAAATCCATCTTTAACACAATATATAGGGACATCATTTTATTTTTACTTCAATTTTTATTGTACCTGAGTTTTTTAATGTACTTCACTTCTACCCCTTCTACTAAGGAAGTTCCAACTCCACACAGAACCAAGACCGCAGATAGTAAGCATTACTGAGTTACTGAGTATAGTACGTTCCAGAAATATGTTCGCGTTTTCCAGTGACGAAAGAGCTTTCAATATTGAATCATATTTTCGCACAGGTACTGCCGTCCGTTTGCTTACGTCGCATCCCCATTTCCGATTTCCCCCACCTGCTTTTATTCGCCCCTCTGTAAAGTCTAGTAGCTGGGCTGTCTTAGCTCTTTTCTGAAAACATTAATTTCTCTTAGGAATTGGACGTTTACGTAATATTATACAGCTGTTTAATTTAACTTAAATAAAAGGCCCTCGTTAAGTAATTAACTGTCACGTGATTTCCTCTCTTTCTACAATCCTGCGGCATAACCACTTGGACGGACAGTAGATAGCATGTCTGAGTAATTTTATATTTTCGGATCGGGCAGAAGTGAAGATTGAATTCACAGTACGTAGAGTAGGTACAGAATTATTTCAACATGAGTTACTAGTACGAAGGACGAAACTGGCAATTGGAATTAGATGCAATAGTCTATAGTGCGACAATGTGCACAAAAGAACTGAAGCCTGTATCGAAATGAATGGCCACCATTTTCAAAATTGTGTTTAAATATTCATATTATGATTATTTTTCAATTTAACTTCTTTCTCTATATTGTACGCTAATGTGCTGTAGACAGTATACACTGCATAATGAATAAGTTCGCATGGATAACTCACTTCGTGAGTAAAACCACTTATTCTTAATACAGTACTGTACTTTGATTAAAGAAAAACCTAATGAAAATTATCAAACTCAAAATCGCGATATTTCCTAGTTTACGTAAATGGACGAACTACTTTTCTTCCTTCCTATACCTAGTAGAGTGATTTGTGTTTTACGCCAGTATCATCGAACTCCAGTCTTGGAGGGGGGAGCAAGCTGTGTTTCCGGTTCTCTAAAGGTATAGACAGGTTAATATTAAAAATGTTAGTAAAAATAAAATGATATCCCTGTACCTGTAGTCCTGCAGATTGCACACAGGTTAGTATTACGTCGATGACCACAGTGCTGCAACAACACAATGCGGTGATACCGATATATCACATGAGTTGCCCTCTGATGTCGAAACTGTGGGATACAACAAACATCTATATACACATAATTTCAAATAGCAAAAGGTCACAAACAGCAGCTATTGTCTTGCAAACCTGCAAGCTCTATCCCGTTACGTGTGCCTCTTATCATAACACAGTAACTTCCCTCTTTCATTGTGGCACGTTTTCCTTTATACCAATCGAAGACAATTTTAACAAAAATTACAGCATTGCCCCTTACTGAAGATGCATCGATGCCATCCGCAATGCATTTATTAGTTAAAGAGCTTAATTTGCTCACTAATGTCCCAATTTATAATTCTACTGCAACATTGGTCAAATAGAATGATTATAATCCAACCTCATTTGTTTTTATATTTTAAGAGGTTATGTGCATCGCAGCATTTCCTGAAAGAAACCGCCCAACCATCCGGAATGTTGTCTCTTTATATAGGCAATTCCAACAATAACGATGACGTATTATTTAATAAATGAATAACGTATTTTGATGCTTCTTTATTTCAGCGATTTATATCTTTATACACGGAGGCCGTGTTAAAACAGTTGCTGTAGATCTGTGATTTCAGTGTCAGATGGCCTTGGAAAAGATTCACAAGAGATGTTTTTTAACGTGTAAAAGCTTAACGAAATATTAAACTTCATTTTAATTTAATCAGAATAGGGTGATCAATAAACGGAGAGTGTGAAGACAGAAATAGTATAATTTTAAAGAACTTAGCAGCTGACTATTGATTTCCAAATGAATCCAATTGTCTGTAATGACATGTTATTATTCATTGTAAATTTCAAACAACTGACTGTCGCCCTATTGATGTATGAATCGTTTCGACTATAAATCGCATTTTTGTCTGTAGACTAGGCCACATGGAATGAGGAAGCGATTATGAAGTAGTTAACGAGAAGGCTCCGCCTTGTTAAATTTCATCAATATATGAATGTATGAATATGGACCTGTCTCAAATCCTAAAGCAGAAATGGGCATCGTGCCTCACTGACCTTCACAGAGCTTATCGCTCTGAGTGACATCATCTTCACAGTCCCCGTTCCTCCCTCACGTAGCTCCTAGGCGTGGGCAGGTTCTATATCAGTTTCATAAGCAATATCAGTGGTGGCATAATGGCATTATCAAAGCAGTGTGTATGCGTTAGAAAACGATTATTTCGTGAGAAATGGGAGGAAGAGTTTTTTTGCTGTTTAGAAGGGGAGAACATATGATGTATGTTATGCTCGAAAATCCTATTAGGCATTAATAAATTTAATATACAACGACGTTACTCCTTATGTCATAAAGAACATGCTGAATTAGAAGGTAAGACAAATTAAATGTTATGTCTCGTACTGTTCCGAAGAAAATTTATGATCTTAACATTTGCATAGTATACTAAATACGACATTATACCTTAAAAACGCTGCATTAAAAGGTAGCCTACGAGGAATTAAATGTTGTTTGTACGTATTATTTCCAAAAGAAATTTATAAAAAAAAAATCAAATGTGCGTAGAAAACGAAATATGATTTTCTGAAATTATTTTAGATCGAAAACGTACAAATCTATTAAGTAATCTTGAGAAACGCCAGACTATTCAAGAAAATAAACATAGACAATATGATGGAATATTATTGGCTAGTTACGCAATTTCTCGCCTGTGATCTAAATCAATTCAGCGACGGAGAAACAGTAAAGAGGTTTATGATTAAAGCTGCCGAATTAATTTGCCAAATTGAATAAAAGTTCTCGAGTCTCTCACGTTAACCAAGCGCTTTCCTAATAATTCGCCACTGACCGCCTTAGCGATTACGATAAGGTGACGCAGGTCACAGCAGTTTATATTTCCCATCAAATCGAGTGCCTTACGTAACCGAAAATTGTGCCCATGTATGTCCTAAAGTGTGTATACAGTGATTTCCCTTCCCTTTATTTACATCAGAAACGCTCTTGATTGTAACAACGAATAGACCTATTATTCTGGCCCGTTATGTGCCCCATCCATAGAGATCAAAGAGACAACTGAGAAACATGGCGACTGCTTTAATTCCCTTGAAATCCAGAGCAACCAAACCTCAGTTCGAATAGTATCTAAATACTCATCGAACTCAGGCCTGTGAAGCAGAATATCATAGGATGTTTCTTCGTCTCTTGCGCAAGATCTACACATGATGGCCATTACTTATCTGTTCAAGCGACAGTCACTTTTCACTATCTCTGTTACCATAGTTACTTGTGTAGTAATGGAAAGGATTTACTAACATCAGACAATGTTAAACTTGACTGTGCCATCTCTGAAGCTCTTTTAAATACCTGGAGATCTTTTAGTGCTCTTCTGCGAAATCCGACAAAGAGCTTTGATCTCATAGCAATGGATGCAGCTCACTTTTCACCAAAGCACCAGCCTCTTCTTGAAATACTCGCAGTGTATGTAAAAGCCCACACAAGGTTGCTGCATTGATACAATTATCTTTTTCTAAGAAGAGTTTTGTGAAAAAAAGTTACCAGATAGAAACTAAATGGGTCACCTTCAGGATGAAAGTAATGCTGGATTATTCAGTACAGATTTTTGTCGGACTTTATTTTATTCATGTTCAAATACAGGGTGGAAATGAAATAACCATGCAGATTGAAGGGGACGATAGGGTATATTTAAATGAATAGAAAACCTTTATCACGTTTTGTGATTAAATGCATGGTCAATTAGAAAATTAAGTTTGAAGTTCTAGCAGTCCGGCAACATCGCAGCTAACACACTTTTCTCATGATACAGATATAAGAGGTCAACGAACTCGATGTCACTCGTTGCTAAGTTTCACTAGACGTTGCCACTTGCATCATGTAGTGGCTTGAAATTAGAGGTTTTAAAATTAAATTTACACGAAAACCGTCCACGCTATTAAAATACGCCACAGGGATAAATTATTCTTTATTCGATTTCCTATCAATATCGACAAAAATGGCGATTCTACTCGAAATAGTTACCGAATATGGAGAAATTTGATCAGAACAAATGTAAGATTGTAAAATTCCTTTCCAGAATGAAAAGTTGCATTTGTTCGGATAAAATTTCTGCACATTTTAGGGACAAACTAAAATTATTTCAATAATTTATTATCATAATACATTGATTTTTTTGTAGGTTATTTTACGACGCTTTATCAACATCTTCGGTTATTTAGCGTCTGAATGAGATGAAGGTGATAATGCCGGTGAAATGAATCCGGGGTCCAGCACCGAAAGTTACCCAGCATTTGCTCATATTGGGTTGAGGGAAAACCCCGGAAAAAACCTCAACCAGGTAACTTGCCCGGGAATCGAACCCGGGCCACCTGGTTTCGCGGCCAGACGCGTTGATCGTTACTCCACAGTTGTGGACAATACATTGCTGTATTAAATATACTTTATGCTCGACCATGCCGAAATGTAGTAATTATACACCTGGTAGCAGCCCTTTAACGGACCTCATTAAAGTACACCTATTCATTAAAGTTCAGGTGTTCCACCAATCAGAAAACACCATTGTAGCAATATGAAAGCGCAAGTATCGATTATTCTCGGATATGCAATCGAAAGACAACTAGCGAAGCGTCACGGAGGCTGGAAATCCAATACTGTTGCAGAAGGTTATGTTCTGTTACTATAATAATTAGGGTTAATTGTAAATAATATTCAAATAAATTCAATTTGTCATCTCGTTTTTCAATGTCTAAATCAATTTCAAGATTAATGTTTATTTTACTCTCTAGATTATATCAAGGTCAATACATTTATTTCTCGAAAAAAATCAATACTTTCGCGTTTGCGCACATCTCACAATTTACGAGATATTGCACAAGGTCACTTTCGCTCCTCACTTACATAATCATAACATGAATACTTATGAATAATTTCAAGTTAGAAATATGGTCGCTTGCGCTCGTTTCATAAACATACTCGCGTCTTAATTACTACCATTATAGGCTCGTTGCATAATGTACTATTTTGAGATACTAGCTGAAGTCCTATACCCACTTGTTTTTTGCTTGTGCAAATTTTCGTAGAGGGTAACAATTTGAAAGACGCATTCACGTCAAAATGAGATAGTTCGAAATCTTTTGGTAATTGAGATAAGAGTAATACTGTGTGTAAAGACAGGAAATCACGAATTCACTCGTGTTGCACTGTTAATGTTCAATGAATACTTATTACTGCAATGACAATCTCGAAACGCGCTCGACCAAACCCCAGGGGAGGCACACATTTCCACTTCCCCGCCGGGAATTGAAGTGTGGATCCATTGCATTTGCAGTATAGAACGCCACAACTGGAGCAGAAGAGGCGGGGAAAAGAGAGAATGTATAAATAATTTTCAGTACTGCCTAAATGCAATGCAGTTGTAGTCACAGAATGTGCTGGTAAAATTTGTACTTGTCTGATCGCGTTAATGGGGACACTAATCTGATTTGTTAGGTTTCTCTTCGGATCTGAATCGCTTAAATTAATTTACGTAAGTAAAACCGAGTGACAGAACAACTGTATCGGTCCGTCGCAATTGAATTACTTGGTCGTCGGTGTAATCTTTGATGATCAACTCTCCACTCACTCCAGCTGAACAAGATTATCAGTTGATAACGGGTGAAATATGACCGGTCCCAGGAACGCTAAACCCATTACCGCTGAACATTTACACAAACTTTAAAATTTTCACTGGAACTAGATGTGTTCAAGTGTTTTTTTTTTTTCCTCATGCTCGCAAAAAGAGAATGACGGATGTACAGTGTATTTCCTGCACTCTCTGAAAATTACATCAAGGCAAGTGTTAACACGTAGACCGTTCTCAAGATACATTAGGAGAGACAGTATTTGCAAAGACAAACTACGAAATTGATAAAAGTCTAGCAAAAACCGGATTTCAATACTTTGTGGAAACAGACACTGCGATATGGACTTCATCGTACGAATCATTGCCTTCTTTCCTACTGAACATCAATATGTTAATATTCTTTGATAAATAATCTTTATTTTTTCACTAAAGTATTCATTCTTCATTCTAATGACTTGTCTTGTTTTTTTTTTTATAGTTCATGAAGTTTTAGTCTTACCCTAAGGTATCTACAGATTACAATAAAATATTGCTATTACTTACTTACTTACTTACTTACCGGCTTTTAAGGAACTCGGAGGTTCATTGCCGCCCTCACATAAGCCCGCCATCGGTCCCTATCCTCGGCAAGATTAATCCAGTCTCTACCATCATATCCCACCTCCCTCAAATCCATTTTAATATTATCTTCCCATCTACGTCTCGGCCTCCCCAAAGGTCTTTTTCTCTGCGGTCTCCCAACTAACACTCTATATGCATTTCTGGATTCGCCCATACGTGCTACATGCCCTGCCCATCTCAAACGTCTGGATTTAATGTTCCTAATTATGTCAGGTGAAGAATACAATGCATGCAGTTCTGTGTTGTGTAACTTTCTCCATTCTCCTGTAATTTCATCCCTCTTAGCCCCAAATATTTTCCTAAGCACCTTATTCTCAAACACCCTTAACCTATGTTCCTCTCTCAAAGTGAGAGTCCAAGTTTCACAACCATAAAGAACAACCGGTAATATAACTGTTTTATAAATTCTAACTTTCAGATTTTTTGACAGCTGGCTAGATTATAAAAGCTTTTCAACCGAATAATAACAGGCATTTCCCATATATATTCTGTGTTTAATTTCCTCCCGAGTATCATTTATATTTGTTACTTTTGCTCCAAGATATTTAAACTTCTCCACCTCTTCAAAAGATAAATTTCCAATTTTTATATTTCTATTTCGTACAATATTCTGGTCACGAGACATAATCATACACTTTGTCTTTTCGGGATTTACTTCCAAACCTATCGCTTTACTTGTTTCCAGTACCCAATATCAACAACAGGCATCCCAGTAGTTGCGAAATATTTAGTGAGAAAGCTACAGTTCCCTTCACACCTGTCTTGCATGGGTGCGAAGGTATGTTTTAATCTCGTTGATTTTAAAAATCTGAATGTTCATAGAGACTCTGGAGTTATTTTCAGCGAGAATTGTAGCATTCAGTTTTCAGGCAAACGTTTCAGCCTATTACAAAAGTTTCCTTGCAAATTCTTCGTGAATTGCAAACCTGGCTGGTAGTCGCAGGTGCTGTTTACGACCGTCTGACTCAGATGGCGTTCCGACCGCAACAACTTATTACAGCTGGAGATAAACTGCAAAGAACTAATTACTAAGGCGGTATATCGATTGTAGTTCGTTCGTAGCAGAATGCACAGTTAACCTCCCAGAAGTGATGCTTGTGGTGGGCAAGGCCGGAAGTTTACGATTTTTCCCCGGAGATGTCCAGTAACCCTCAGCATTAGAAATTTTATCCATCAACATTGTTCGTTCTAACCTTCGCTTCACAGCCCGGTCTTGGAATTATTTTTCACACGACGTCAGGAATAGTAGGTATTACTGAACTGTACTAGTCCCTTATGAGAGGGTTTGGTATTGAACGGGTTACATCAGCTGCTTGTCTAAGCGGATGAAGTGAATATGTTAGGAGAAAATCCACAAACGATTAGGGAAAACATGGGAATTTTACTGGAAGCAAGTAAAGAAATAGGTTTGGAAGTAAATCCCGAAAAGACAAAGTATATTATTATGTCTCGTGACGAGAATATTGTACGAAATGGAAATATAAAAATTGGAAATTTATCTTTTGAAGAGGTAGAGAAGTTCAAATACCTGGAAGCAACAGTAACATATATAAATGATACTCGGAGGAAATTAAACACAGACTAAATATGGGAAATGCCTGTTATTATTCAGTTGAGAAGCTTTTGTCATCTAGTCTGCTGTCAAAAAAATTGAAAGTTAGAATTTATAAAACAGTTATATTACCGGTTGTTCTGTATGGTTGTGAAACTTGGACTCTCACTTTGAGAGAGGAACAGAAATTAAGGGTATTTGAGAATAAGGTGCTTAGGAAAATATTTGGGGCTACGAGGGATGAAGTTACAGGAGAATGGAGAAAGTTACACAACACAGAACTGCACGCATTGTATTATTCACCTGACATAATTAGGAACATTAAATCCAGACGTTTGAGATGGGCAGGGCATGTAGCACGTATGGGCGAATCCAGAAATGCATATAGAGTGTTAGTTGGGAGGCCGGAGGGAAAAAGACCTTTAGGGAGGCCGAGACGTAGATAGGAAGATAATATTAAAATGGATTTGAGGGAGGTGGGATATGATGATAGAGACTGGATTAATCTTGCTCAGGATAGGGACCAATGGCGGACTTATGTGAGGGCGGCAATGAACCTCCGGGTTCCTTAAAAGCCAGTAAGTAATAGAGTTCTTTCGTAAACATAGCTGCGATATAGCTGTTAAAAATTCAAGAATAGGAGGTCTATGACTTAGTTATTATAAAATCAGGGGTTCAGTAGTCCTTGCGGAAACCATGATGTATGGTGTATGCTGTACTGTAGATGTAAAAGGTAGAAAACAGAAAGTTTATAATTGTCTATACTCTATGTGTGCTATTCATAGACATTTCGCAGGACGCGCTACGAGCGTACTAAGCTAGCCCCGGCTATCGACTGATTACTTGTACAGAATTCAAATCATATCCTATCGCTAGCACTGGTTTATGAATACGAAAAACGCTGATCATCCATCGGAAACCCGCGCTAAAAATGTCTATGAATACGGCCCTATATCTTTAGCTGGTTGAAACGTAATCACGGACAACAGATACAAACTCGTCTCTTGTAACATATTTTAGGCTCTTCTTAGAAGCTTCTGCCATCATTCAAATTAGCAGCTATTTTTGTACACTAAATACAGAAATAAGGCTTTTCAAAGTGGTTTTAGTCTGATTTTTTTTTCACCTTAATCTTTCCGTAGCCTACACGATGGGCTTGCAAAACCCATTTATGTAACGAATGTTTGCTGTAAATTTAACTCTTGCAATAAATTTCATATAACATCAAGGGAATCTCTTTTATTTACAAACAAGTAACAATAAAAACATAAACATTGTTTTTAAAGCTATACAGTTTGATGCATTGATTTCCCACTAGAGTTTATATTGCGCTCTGAGCTACGTTTGCTCTACAATGGCCCCACTGTAATGACTCTGCTGATATTAAATAGGTTTCAATAACACGCAGTAGTTCTGGACTGTGGTACTGGCCTGACCGAAGTTGGTTCAGGCAACCAGGAAGTATAAATTGGTCAAAAAAATCCATTCGTGTTTTAATTAAATTAATTCTGTGTATCTTTCTAAACAGGAATATAAAAACAGTGGCATGACTTTTGTTTATTGTTGCAATGAGTACACACCCTTGACAATATTAACAGCCATCTTTGAATTTTTACTTTCACATATATCTGAAATAAAAAAGTGATTAGACGAATTTTTTTCCCTTCCGTGTGTGGTATTAGCCAACCTATGTAGTGCATTACACAAAGTATCTGAAAGTACAATAATGACTAAAGTTTTGGATGGTTGCTACATTTTTAATGTAGGGAGTTCAGAAAAGCTGTATTAATTTTTTTGAAGGTCTGAACCTCACAAGTGATACAACACTGCTCCACTTATGAGACAACTAGGCCAGGAGATAATGGGGTAGTGTGGCCAGTTCCATTTCTCTTCCATTGCATACATCGCCGATTAGCTATATATTACACTAATCACACTTCAGATGTATACAAACAATAACAATTGTTCTTCCTCTGACACATATCAAATGAGATGTACTGCCTGATAATAGATGTACATATCAGCCAGAACCTCAATCAGAGGATAAAGTAATAATAGATGGTTATTTATATCGGTTTATCACATACAATAACAATATGGCAATAGGTAACAAAGTATAAGAACAATAGATTTTTCTAAAAGTATAATTATGAATGTATTTATTTACACTGCAAATGGGCAGAAATTCGTTGTAAGTGGTAACTTACTTTCAGACAATAATTACAATTAATAATAATAATAATAATAATAATAATAATAATAATAATAATAATAATAATAATAATAATGGTTAAATTAACCAAATTAATAAGTGAACTTAATTTTTTATTACAACCCACACATATACCTAATAATGACATGGACATGTATATTATTTCGGTGCTGAAACACTTTCACTACTTTCACCTCACCCTCATTTCACTCACTGCACTGGCATTATGACACATTTCACTGACACTATAGAACACATTTCTCTGATGCTGTAGAACATATTTCACTGACACTATAGAACACATTTCATTGATATTATAGAACACATTTCATTGACACTTTAGAACACATTTCACTGACACTATAGAACACATTTCTCTGATGCTGTAGAACATATTTCACTGACACTATAGAACACATTTCATTGATATTATAGAACACATTTCATTGACACTTTAGAACACATTTCACTGACACTATAGAACACATTTTACTGATACTATAGAACACATTTACTGACACTTTAGAACACAATTCACTGACACTATAGAATACATTTCACTCACACTATAGAACAAATTTCGCTGACACTAGAGAAAATATTTCACTGACTATAAAACACGTTTCACCGACACTATAGAACACATTTCATTGACATATAAAACGCATTTCTCTGACAGTATAGAATATATTTTACTGCCGCTTTAGAACACAACACATTTTACTGACACTATAGAATACATTTCACTCACACTGTAGAACACATTTCATTGTCACTATAAAACACATTTCACTGACACTATAGAAAACATTTTACTAACACTTCAGAACACAACATATTTTACTGACACTTTAGAAGACATTTCACTGATAGTATAGAATACATTTCATTCACACTATAGAATACATTTCGCTGACACTATAGAACACATATTACTGATATTTTAAGGACATATTTTATTGACATTTTAAGGACACATTTCACTGACACTATAGAATAGATATCACTTACACTATAGAACATATTTCACTGACACTGTAGAATACATTTCACTGACGCTATACAACACATTTCACTGACACTTTAGAACACATTTCGCTGGCACTTAGGAACACATTTCTTTGACACTATAGAATACATTTCACTCACACTGTAGAACACATTTCACTGACGCTATAGAACACATTTCACTGACACTTTAGAACACATTTCGCTGGCACTTAGGAACACATTTCTTTGACACTATAGAATACATTTCACTCACACTGTAGAACACATTTCACTGACGCTATAGAACACATTTCACTGACACTTTAGAACACATTTCGCTGGCACTTAGGAACACATTTCTTTGACACTATAGAATACATTTCACTCACACTGTAGAACACATTTCACTGACGCTATAGAACACATTTCACTGACACTTTAGAACACATTTCGCTGGCACTTAGGAACACATTTCTTTGACACTATAGAATACATTTCACTCACACTGTAGAACACATTTCACTGACGCTATACAACACATTTCACTGACACTTTAGAACACATTTCACTGGCACTTAGGAACACATTTCTTTGACACTATAGAATACATTTCACTCACACTGTAGAACACATTTCACTGACGCTATACAACACATTTCACTGACACTATAGAACAGATTTTACTGACACTTTAAACACATGTCTCTGACACTTCAGAACACATTTCACTGACACTATAAAATAAATTTGTCACACTATAGAATACATTTCACTCACACTATAGAATACATTTCACTCACACTATGGAATACATTTCACTCACACTATAAATTTTTACCGATTGAAACTATTCGCTGCTACTGCAAACCATAACTTCTCTGACGCAACACTTGAAGTAAAACAAGCAATTACACCCTGATTATTCCGTAGAATCATATTTACAAACTATATTAACCTAAAATTTCTAGTCTAAGAAATTCTTACAGGCTATTTTAAACTAATTTGCAATTCAAACCAAAACAATTACTCGTCTGGCTAAGTAAATACATGTCATCTTAATTTATGTAATGAATGTATATATGTATTTATTTACACTGCAAGTGGGCAAGCACCCGGTGGCAGTGGTATATACAATATTAACAATACACAATAAAATGATAAGCAATACACAATAAAATCTATAATACACAATACAATTTACAACACATATACAATTTTATACACAATACAATAAGAATACACAATACAATTTAACACAATAATAATAAAACAAATAAAATACCTAATTTTACAACACAACCTACATAATTATGTATAGGTCCTACATAAGTTTCAACGCATCTTTTCTAACATTTACACTTCATGCACAACTTTTAAAGTTATATTTCAAAATCATTATCGTTCCTACCATAGTAGTCTATGTTGGTAAAGGTACTCGGAATAAAGTATTCAAATCTTTGTTAATTAAATTTCTAAAGATTTGTTTAAATATAAAATACCAAAAGAATACATACAAGTTTTTTTTTTTTTTTTTTTTTTTTTTACTTGGAAAGAAGATGTTAACTTTGTAAAACCTGCTAATAAAATAAAGAAAACTACAATGAAACCACCAGTTAACATTACATAGTTTTAGTGCGTGAGTAGATAAACTGCAACAAGAGCTATAATACTAACTTTTTATAGACTCTAGGCCTCTGGGGGACTCCATGAAAGATACTACAGGAGGTTTTATGTACACCACTGTTACAAAATGTGAATATGCTGGATTCTGAGGGAGGACTGAAAGTTGTTAGCTTTCCTAACATCCCCAGGAAAATTGGCAAAGCAACAGCGTGGCACACTCTACAGCTCCGGGGGAAATTTCTAAAAGGATATCTCATAAAATGTACATTGCTATAGTATATTTCTCCCTGTCGCCATTAAATCGATATGAGCTATAAGGCTATGAAATGGCTTCTGGGGGACCAGGAAGGGTAGGTTAGCCAATAAAGTGGCACAAAAAATGGCAAGGGAGGAGCAAGTTTTGGCACACAAGTCAAAGCACCAAGATGAGATTAAATGGACGGAGAAATTTCGGCGGTAGCACGAGATTACGGAGGAAAAGACTGTTACGAAGCAATAGAATTGACTTACAGCCTCGCTGGTTGCCACTGTACGGCTATTAATGCCGTGCTCAATTGGAATCGGTGTATATATAGCAGTTTTACAATACTCAGAACTCCGGACTCCTAATCCGCTGTTATTCTGCAGACAATTTACATAAAAGCCTGAAGTGGTTCCGCTTTCGTAATCCTTTCATCCCAACTATTATTATTTTGTGATTAAGGCAGAATCCCATCTAATAACATCTTAATTTCTTTTATATATTTATCTGAATTACCTCTCTAAATTAAGAACGATCATTTTGTGGAGACATCGTTCCTTAATTGCTTAGACGATAGCGTATAACCCGAGAGCCGAAGTTTGTTTCCCGTACAATCCCCTATGATGAGAGCTGTAACGGGCGACTAGAATGCTATTATCGTCGAGAGCTTCTGTCTCTTTAGCGGCAGTGATTTTGTCAACAGTAATCTCACTAGAGGTTTTGATTTATCTAGAGAAAATCAAAACTCGAGTGTGATTTAATTGACTATTACACGATTAGAAGAAACTATATAATGATTAGAAGTAACGAAGTACTCCAATACAATAAAATATTAATTGACTTACGAAAATACAACTGTCTTGAAACGTATTATTGTACCATCTCAACATTACAAATATTACGCTAGATGCATGCTAGACGGCAGTAGTGTGTTATGATTAGCTGTTATTTTGTTATCAGTAAGTTGTGCCAACTATGGAATCTTCATTGAACTCTGTAGACGGTTACTAGTCAAGAAGGCTTTGTTGATTCAATTTCATTTTTATTAAAACAGTTGCATTCCACTTCAATCATCCGGATCCCAGTAATCAACGTTACTTGACAGATGATTTTTAATAAATCTTAGTATTAAACAATCTCTGATACGTGACTATCCATAATATCATATAGCAGAAGCTATAACATGACCTAAATAATATAAACAAGTGTTAGAAAAGTTTTAATTAGGGATGATGAAATAAACAAGAAAAGGTTTAATTAACGATGATGACATAAAAAATAAAAATGAATAATTTTAAAAGGAATAATTATTGAAAGTACAATTTTCAAATTTGAATGTTTTAGTGGTTGGTGGTTCAGTTGATGTTATATTAGACGTGTGCGTAAAATAAGTGGAACTCGTTGATGTACATGTATTCCTCAACTTATTCAGGATTTCCGAATAGTGCTCTTCATTTATTTGTAAATAGGGTTTCAGGGAAGATGCATAGCTATGACCAGTGATCTTTATTAATTCTTGTTCTTGAATACCAATGCGAGTCATATTTGAAAGTGCTGTGCATCGACTGGAGTGGTTTGTAATTTTATGTTTTTTGACGTCCAGACCAGTGCAGTTTGAAATGTTGGCAAACAAAGAAACGAATGCTAGGGTAGTGATAAAAACAAACTAATGCTAGAGAAGCGATAAAATTAAACAAATGCTAGGGACGTGATAAAATCGTGCGATAAGCAGCCATGATTGGTTGAAAGACATCCTTTCGTACCGTTTTATTGGTCAAAAGTATTATGACATAGTAAAAGTGTAATAGTCATATAAAATTGCCATATTCGAAGCTTGCATCCAATAAACTTACCGGAGAGTTATCGGAGAGGTATCACGCACTATACAGGTAATTACTCTCAAAATATATCACAGTTGCATGTAAATTCTGTAGCATTAAAAAATTCCTTTTCAGAAATAAAAAAAAATTGTTTTGTCCTTTAAATGTGTAGAAATTTGATCCAAACAAATGTAACATTGAAAATTTCTTTTCAGAACGAAAAGTTACATTTGTTCGGATGAAATTTCAGCACATTTAAAAGACAAAATTAAAATTCTATCAATAATTTATTATCATAATACATTGCTTTCTTAAATTCACTGAGCATATTGGAAATTAAATCAATGGCTTTCCCAAAACGCGCTATGAAATGTTTCTTGTAAAACAATGTTTATCTCGAAAAGAAAGCAAAAACCAGCAAAATTATATTGAACGTTTTTTATGCTTAATATCTCAAAGAATATTCCCCTGAAATTGATGACCAGGGAGCGAAACTTGTTTCCCGATGAGAGAGAGGCGAGTGATTTGATGTTAATTGTCTTCTAGAGTTTCTCTCCTGTGTGCAATAGAAGGCGGCGTGGGTCGTGCTCCGTTGAAGTACTGTGCTTAGTTGTTCGCTGTTTACTTGCTTTGTGTTGGAGTCGACGAGTAACTTTTTTTAATTGCATGATGAAAGAGTGATGGAACGGAGAAAAACTCTCTCCGGCGCCGGGATTTGAACCCGGGTTTTCAGCTCTACGTGCTGATGCTTTATCCATTAAGCCACGCCGGATACAATCCCGAAATCGGAGAGTTTTTCTCCGTTCCATCACTCTTTCATCATGTGATGACGCAGAATATCTGCATGGAAATATCATATGTACTTCGGTACATCAAAATATATATTTTTTTAATTGGTTATTTTACGACGCTTTATCAACTGCGACGAGTAACTTACATCATGGGCTAGAGACCACAGAATTCCGAATTAATTTCAAATAAAAAAATCTTAATAAATGTATTATATTTCGCGTTTCAGCGCTAATTAGTTATAAGATAATCGTAATAATATTGTAAGGTCCCTGAGCCAAATAACGACACAAGTTTTCGGTAGTGCACTACTGTAGCCTGCATTCGCTTGCAATCTAGTGGTGAAATGAGTTACTAGCTGTCCGCTGACATTTACGAGTGACATTATATTCCATCATTTTCCTGTTGTGTGTTGATAGTGAAAGGCTGTTCTTATATCAAGGTAAAAGGCAATATTTTATATTGTGTGTCGAGCAAATAATAACTAATTAAACTATATATTTTCGTGATCCTTAAACATTCTTCTATGTATAGAAAGTATTTTCTATCTATAAAATTTGAAAATGTTAAAGAAACAGGCATGTCATGTTATCAAGTACTCAGTAGCGCTTTAACGCCATGTGGCGTTAAAGGTCTACAGACAAAATTTTAGGTTATGTTAGTACTAAGGCTGACAGTACAGCATCAGTGTGAAAACATCAGGAAAGTCACTAAGCTTTCAACTTACAAATGTTCAGAATGTGCAGTGATGATATTGGTTCATTTTCTTTTCGAACTCTTATTTTATTTTTTTTTTATTTTACATAACTTAATTTTTTTGTTTTACTTATTGGAAAACATTCATATTAAACTAAGGTAAATGCTTTTGTATTTAATAATTTTCTACTGTGTCACATTGTCTCTTTTTTTAAAGTAAGGAGTCACTGGAAAACATATTTTCCTAATCCATCTGGTGTTTCAGTTTCAGATCAAGAATCTTTCATTAGTATTGAGTGATTTTGTATGTATGTATGTATGTATGTATGTATGTATGTATGTATGTATGTATGTATGTATGTATGTATGTATGTATTTACACTGCAAGTGGGCAAGCACCCGGTGGCAGTGGTATATACAATATTAACAATACACAGTTAAAATGATAAGCAATACACAATAAAATTTACAATACATAATACAATTTACAACACATATACAATTTTATACACAATACAATAAGAATACACAATACAATTTAACACAATAATAATAAAACATAAAATTAAAACACTTACTTTTACAACGCAACCTACATAATTATGTATAGGTCCTACATAAGTTTCAATAGTCTTTCACTTTACTCTCATCTCATTTCCTGTAGTGGCACTATGACGCATTTCACTGACACTTTAGCACACATTTCACTGACACTCTGTAACACATTTCACTGACACTATAGAACACATTTCATTGACGCTATAAATTATCACTGATCGGAACTGTTCCCTGCACTGTAAAACCATAACTTCACTGACTCACCTCGCTTCACTGATACAACAGTTCAAATAAGACAAATAATTGCATTCTTATGCATACTTATAAACAGAACTACATTTAAACTAAACATTTCTAGTCTAAGGCCCTCTTACACGCTATTTTAAATAATTTACAATTCAAACCAAGGAAGTAAACTCGTAAGGCTAGATAAATACACGTCACCTTAAAAAAATTAAATGTTGAATGTCACCTTAATTTTAATTTTCACTTTACACACAACTCTTTAAATTATTTTGTATCTTTTATTAACAGAAACTCACATTTAGTCGCTTATTTCAATTTGTGTTGCTTAGGAAAAATAATTCATTAACAATTATAAGTGTATAGCTTACTAGAAAATAGGTGGCGTTAATTGGACAACCTGTTCCTAACAACGCCAGTTTACAAAGTGTTCCTATTTGAGTTCTAATTCTTGTTCGGTATGTAATATATCCATTTTCATTGTGCTATTTTGTAAAGATAAGATTACAGTTTCTATTTCATAATTTTCGTGTTTGTACATAACTTATTTCCAGAGCAAAAGAGACTGAAGTGTTAAGGTGGCGTTATTTGGTGCGTGTACCTTATAAATTGGAAATAGATTTTTACGTGAAAAAATAAACCTATATTACGTAATAGGCGTCCAAATAATGATAAAAAAGGTTTCATACATCAATTTATTGAACAGATGTAAAAGGAAACCAGACACATTTCAACTCTGCAGGTGTAAATTCAGGGTAATTCAACATGAGAGCTTGTAATGCCTGAATCACGTCAACTTTAACATTTAATGTGTTGTTTGATTGTTTCAGAACTATTTCTTTCAAAGTAAGAAATGCTACACTGCAATCAGTGTTTTTATAGCCTTGAAGTAATTCAATGTTTTAACACTTTCTCTGTATGCATTGAAATTATTGGCATTTATCTGGACAATATTAGTTGGGTTGAATAATTCAATTAAATTTACTTAAAAATGAATATGAGTAATGCAACTCGTATTTTTCAATTTTCTGAATTACCAGTTCACTGACATGCTTGAATAATTCTTATATTTCAGTCTTCAATTATTTTGCCTACCGGTTTTCCTTCATTACCAGAAATTACGATATTCATTTTACGCTTCATGATTGTTTCAAAACTCATATTTGGTTTTTTTTTTAATAGTATAATTACTTATGTACCAGAACAATGGAAGGAGTCCATAATCGCACCTATCTTTAAGAAGGGGGACAAGACTAATTGTAGTAACTTTCGAGGAATATCACTTTTGTTGACGTCGTACAAAATGTTGTCCAATATTCTTTTGAGAAGGTTAACTCCATATATAGATGAAATTATTGGCGATCATCAGTGTGGTTTTAGGTGTAATAGATCAACTATTGACCAGATATTTTGTATTCGACAGATAATGGAGAAAAAATGGGAGTATAAGGGTACAGTGCATCAGTTATTCATAGATTTCAAAAAGGCATATGACTCGGTTAAGAGAGAAGTTTTATATGATATTCTTATTGCATTTGGTATTCCCAAGAAACTAGTTCGATTAATTAAAATGTGTCTCAGTGAAACGTACAGCAGAGTCCGTATAGGTCATTTCTGTCAGATGCGTTTCCAATTCACTGTGGGCTAAAGCAAGGAGATGCACTATCACCTTTACTTTTTAACTTTGCTCTACAGTATGCCATTAGGAAAGTCCAGGATAACACAGAGGGTTTGGAATTGAACGGGTTACATCAACTGCTTGTTTATGCTGATGACGTGAATATGTTAGGAGAAAATCCACAAACGATTAGGGAAAACATAGGAATTTTACTGGAAGCAAGTAAAGAGATTGGTTTGGAAGTAAATCCCGAAAAGACAAAGTATATGATTATGTCTCGTGACCAGAATATTGTACGGAATGGAAATATAAAAATTGGAAATTTATCCTTTGAAGAGGTGGAGAAATTCAAATATCTTGGAGCAACAGTAACAAATATAAATGATACTCGGAGTAAATTAAACGCAGAATAAATATGGGAAATGCCTGTTATTATTCGGTTGAGAAACCTTTATCATCCAGTCTGCTGTCAAAAAATCTGAAAGTTAAAATTTATAAAACAGTTATATTACCGGTTGTTCTTTATGGTTGTGAAACTTGGACTCTCACTCTGAGAGGGGAACATAGGCTAAGGGTGTTTGAGAATAAGGTGGTTAGGAAAATATTTGGGGCTAAGAGGGATGAAGTTACAGGAGAATGGAGAAAGTTACACAACGCAGAACTGCACGCATTGTATTCTTCACCTGACATAATTAGGAACATTAAATCCAGACGTTTGAGATGGGCAGGGCATGTAGCACGTATGGGCGAATGCAGAAATGCATATAGAGTGTTAGTTGGGAGGCCGGAGGGAAAAAGACCATTGGGGAGGCCGAGACGTAGATGGGAAAGTAATATTAAAATGGATTTGAGGGAGGTGGGATATGATCATAGAGAATGGATTAATCTTGCTCAGGATAGGGACCAATAGCGGGCTTATGTGAGGGCGACAATGAATCTTCGGGTTCCTTAAAAGCCAGTGAGTAAGTAAGTAAGTATAATTACTTATGGTATTCATTTGTGGGGAAATTGTCATAAAATTGATCAAGTTGTTCTTAAAAAAAAACATATTTTGACTGATTTTGTTTTTGATGCTCACTGCAGACTTTTATTTATTTGTGAAAAAAAATTAACTGTTGTTAATTTCTATATTTTCCATTGTTTGATTGAAATTAAATCAAATTTAAACAGTTATTAACTGTTCACCATTCCTTCCGGTGCATCCTTCAATAGACAGTTTCTTCTCAGCCAGTGACCTAACCAATTCCTTTTCCTCTTCCTGATCAGTTTCAGCATCATTCTTTCTTCACCACTCTTTCCAACACAGTTTCATTTCTTATTCTGTCTGTTCACTTCACACGCTCCATTCTTCTCCATACCAAAATTAGATGGCAAGGGAACACCTTGTTCATTTCTCTTCATTTCGTCGTAATGTCCATGTTTGTGCCCCCTACAATGCCACACTCCACACAAAGCAATTCACTAGTCTCTTCCTTAGTTAACCCCATGTATTTAATATTTCAATAATGGAAGGAAGGAATGTGTTAATTTTTCCCAAAAAAAAAAACACACACACAATAACTAAAGTATAATATATTTTGTCGTCTGTCGATAGTAGCGATCCTAGTGGCTAGCAACTAGGAAGTTCAACTGTCAATGGATGCATATTCCTTACGTATTGAGCTTCGTGACTGTATATATTAGACCAAAGATGTCAAAGAAAGCGCATTTTTCTGACCTTGACGTCGTGCGCTGGCATTAAGCGCTAGGTATGCTAGGAGGAATAAGCAGCCTGTTGGATTAAGAAAACAGTGGTGCACAAACTTCAAACGGAACGTGAAATTTCATGTCGTTATTTTTATATGGCTTCTTTCTGTTTGATATTATCTATATTGTCTGTAAAACAAAAGTACTAACATTGATTTCTTAATATTGCACTTGTGTTTTAAAAGTTAATAACATAATATAGAGTTAAGAAGGAATATTCACATAAATTCCATAGTAGTACAATTATACTATACTAAGTGAATGAAACACATCATTCATAAAGAAAGTGATATCCCAAAGAAAGAGATTGAGTATGATATGTTAAGTTGGAATTTATATTCCTCATACCTCTAGCCTTATAAAAGTAATCAATAAACTAATCAAAACAATATTACAGTACAAAGCAAAGTTACCTAGGTACTGTATCTGTTTTAAGTGTAACTAATATTACATAACAAAACTCATGTCGCATTGTGCTTTTAAGGTGATATTGGTGGGCAATTTCCTATCATCAGAATATTAAATTATTTTCTTGGTATCTGCTGAAGCTATAGAGCTGACATTTTTACAACACATGGTCATATATTTTTTGCTGATGATGTAACAGTAGTTGCTTTGTTAATTCATTTCCTTACAAACATTGTCCATACGAATATTTTCAAAATTTGTAGTACACTATCTTCAGTAATACGTATTTACAATTTACGTAAACATTGTTTCAGTATCTGTAAGGCTACTAAGTAAATAGGCCTATATCTGAAAATTTCACTTTTCTATAAAAGAAAGTAAAATGTAAAGGTAAAGGTATCCCCGTAACATGCCATGAAGGCACTTGGGGGGCATGGAGGTAGAGCCCCATGCTTTCCATGACCTCGGCACTAGAATGAGGTGGTGTGGTCGGCACCACGCTCTGACCACCTTTTACCCCCGGGAAAGACCCGGTACTCAATTTTATAGGAGGCTGAGTGAACCTCGGGGCCGTTCTGAAAGTCTGACAACGAGAAAAAATCCTGTCACCACCTGGGATCGAACCCGCAGTCCGTAGCCAGCTGCTCTACCAACAAATGAAAAAATCAAACTTGTGAAAATAAACGTTAAAATTAAAACTTATATTCTTATAATGCACTTATACTTCTCAGACAAATCTAAAAATTAACACGGATGCAATTTTAATAAGTTCTTTATAATCAGTGCTAGCCATCCCAGTATATAGCTCGACCAAGCGGCATATACCACCTCTTTCGTCCGGCTCTTTCCTTTTCCACTGTAAAGCGCTCAGGCTCTCCTGAGCTCTAGAGCGTGCGCTTGCGCCTATGGGCACCAATTGACATGACTGTATTAAGGCTGGTCCGCAATAAACCGGGAACGGAACCGACAACGAGAACGAGAACGGAAACATTGTTAAAATAGGTGTATTTAAATGTGAGCATTCACAATTAACTTTGCTATTGTGAATGGTCACATTTAAATACATTCATTTTAACATTATTTCCATTCTCGTTGTCGTTTCCGTTTTCAGTTTATTGTGAATCAGCCTTTAGACTGTGGTAACAGTCGAACTGGAATTCCTGCTCTGTGTTGTAGTTTCTGCAAACTTTGATGTCGTCTGCGTGTATTAAAAATAATATTCCGACAAGCCGCAAATGAAACCAACATGGCGAAGCGAGTCACAGCGGCGATGTCTTCGTAATGCAGCCGGATGAAGCCACACGATCTGCTGTTTGCTGTGTCAACCGCCGAGACGACTGTCGCACGTGGCAAGATGACGTGAAGGGGTGTTCCCTTGCCATTCCGTATAATTAAGGGGGTTCATGATAATACTACAGCTTCGGTGCAACCGTAGGCTATCCCAACATGAACCCATCATTCCGACTCCAGCAGTGTATGCGCTCGTATATTTGACTTGCGTTGATTTCCCATTGCGTTAAGCAAACACAGAGCCGTGGTAAGAGAGGGGGGCGTGGGGTGGGGGGGTTTGGGGGATGTGCAAACTGCTCCAGCAATTAAACAAACAAACATTTGGTTGTGAATTCACTAACGTTTACATAATTCCCGAGGACTTGTCCTTCTACTAACCCTGTTTCTGGAATCGAAGCAGAAAACAATTACAACAGGACGCCGTGGTGGCAATTTTTATTTGTGGGGGAACAACGAATGTTGACTGGGGGGGAAACTGAAATTGTTCAAACCAAATGTGACAACTCAAAATGTAAATAGTTTGTTATTATTTCTAACTAAGCAGTGCTTCTATTGTTAGTGTTTTAAGCAATTATACAGCCCCTGTTGAAAATATCTCTCTCTAAAGAAAAAATTAAGATAATTAAGTCCTCTGTATTTTACTAAATGTGACGCAGGGAAGAAAATTCGAATAAATCAACGAATCAATGGCTCAGAACCAGACTGTTCCAAGTCCATTTTACAATATTTTTTATGCTCGACCATGCCGAAATGTAGTAATTATACACCTGGTAGCAGCCCTTTAATGGACCTCATTAAATTACACCTATTCATTAAAGTTCAGGTTTTTCACCAATCAGAAAGCACCATTGTAGCAATATGAAAGCGCAAGTATCGATTATTCTCGGATATGCAATCGAAAGACAACTAGCGAAACGTCACGGAGGCTGGATATCCAATACTGTCGCAGAAGGTTATGTTCTGTTACTATAATAATTAGCGTTAATTGTAAATAATATTCAAATAAATTCAATTTGTCATCTCGTTTTTCAATGTCTAAATCAATTTCTAGGTTATATCAAGATTAATGTTCATTTTACTCTCTAGATCAGCGATGTTAGACAGGGACTAAATGGAGCGGAGCGGAGCGCTCCACTAGACTGATTGAGTGCTCCGGTGTTTACACAGATATAAGAAAGTTGAAGCTCCCATCTAGCTCCACAACCGGCCTTGGAACTTACAACTCTGACACTACTGCTCTAGATTATATCAAGGTCAATGACATTTGTTCCTCGGAAAAAATCAATACTTTCGCGTCTGCACACATCTCACAATTTACGAGATATTGCACAAGGTCAGTGCCGCTCCCCAGTCAGATAAGAATAATATGAATACTTATGAATAATTTATGTGATCGAGCATAAAAAGTCGTATGAAACTTGCCTATAATGGTAATTAAGACGCTCGTATGAAAATTATGAAACTCGCTTGCGCTCGTTTCATAAACATACTCGCGTCTTAATTACTACCATTATAGGCTCGCTGCATAATGTACTGTTTTCAGGAGAGCTATTTTAAGCGCCTGACATTCAAAGCTTCATGAAACAATTTGGAATGGCTTCATAGCAACTTATGTAGAGGAATATTTACAATTTTGTTCGATTCATATATGCAGACAAGAACTGGAAGACAATGAAACACAGATTTCTTTCTTATAAAGAGTTGGACTTAGAACAGTCTGGTTCTCAGTCATCCAAATGCAGAGAGAAGGGGAAACATACATGGATTTATTTTCCCCCGAAAATGGGTTCGCTTAGTAGGCAATAAAATGTAAAAATTTACGTTCGAAATTAGATTATTTTTTCCAATTCAAATGTAAGTAATATCTTGCAAAACACCGTTTCATTGAAGTGGTTTCACAGAATACGTCAGTATAATAGCATTTATTCTATTAATACGCGATTGAAATTCACATCTTTGCTAGTTCTTTCATCACTCGTTGAAAAAAAATTACCTTGGAATCTATTGCTGTTGAAGTCATTCAGAATACATTCGCTATCCCAATGCATTGCTGTTTGCATTCAGCTTTCTATTAAGCTTATAACCGAAATTAAATTTGGAAAAAATATTCAGGAAAGTGCAATCTTATTGTCCATCATGGGTAGATATATCGGGTCAGGTTAAAATCGCCACATCGATTTTTACTGCTTGAAAAACAGCAGCTCAAAATCACACTCTTTATAACGTGAAATTCTGTGATCAAAAGTCACAGTGTTTTAAGATTATCATATGTAAAAAAAAAGTTTGAACACAGTACTTCAACAAGATGATGATGATGATGATGATGATGATGATGATGATGATTATTATTATTATTATTATTATTATTATTATTATTATTATTATTATTATTATTATTATTCAATATCGGAAACATACAGAACCCTATTAACCAATACGTATATCAGGGCTGTAGATTTATTAATTTAAGATATACAGAGTGAATTGTAACTAATGTCATTAATTTCAGGGGGTTATTTTTTTTAATACTTCAAACTAAACAGTTTAATACAATTTTTTTTCTTCCTTTTGGAAACAAAAATTATTTCAAGTATAATATGAAACATTTCATAGCTTGTTTTGGCAAAGACATTGATTTAATTTCCAATACGCTCCGTCAATATCATAAATGATCGAAAGAATTTTAGTTTTGCCTTTTAAATGTGCAGAACCTTTGATTTGAACAAATGTAATGCAACATATATTCTTTAAAAATTAAATTTCCAACGCTATTTTTTAATTTGCTGACACTAAAATTTTCCAAATTTGGATATTTTACAATTATTTTATTTTATTATATAACTTCAATGAGCTTATGCCAGGAAGTCAAAAGGAGGATAGCAATGGTAAAGGAAGCTTTTAATAGAAAAAGGAGCATCTTCTGCGGACCTCTGGGAAAAAAGGACTAACAAAGAGACTAGTGAAGTACTCTGTGTGGAGTGTAGCATTATATAGGGCAGAAACATGGAAATTACGACGAAGTGAAGAGAAGCGAATAGAGACATTAGAAATGTGGATAAGGAGAAGGATGAAGCGTGTGAAGTGGACAGAGTAAGAAACGAAGCTGTGTTGGAAAGAGTGGATGAAGAAAGAATGATACTGAAACTGATCAGGAGGAGGAAAAGGAATTGGCTGGGTCACTGGCTGAGAAGAAACTGCCTACTGAAGGATGCACTGGAATGAATGGTGAACGGAAGAAGAATTTTGGGGGCAGAAGAAGATATCAGACGACAGACGACATTAAGATATATGGATCATATGCGAAGACAAAGAGGAAGACAGAAAATAGGAAAGACTGGAGAATGCTGGGTTTGCAGTGAAAGACCTGTCTTTTGGCAGAACACTAAGAACGAATAAATATAATCTTGAACCATGTAGGTACCATGGCTAAGAGCTGTGCTTGTGGTTCCTCTAGTAGTATGAAATCGGATTTTTTTAGTTCCCTAATTATAATGAGACAGTTTGAATTTATTGCGATTTTTATGTATGAAGTTTATTAAGGCAATATAATAAATTTGTTTAATTTTCAGAACATTAAAATCAGTGAACAAAAGTTCGGATGAGTAATCAATTGGTTTATTAAGGCATATTTTAATTATTCTTTTCTGAACTAGTATTAGTGGGGTGAGATTAGAATTACAAGCACTTCCCTACCCTAAAATTCCATACTGGTTAATGGGTTGAAATAAAGCTAAATAAATTATTTTTACGTAATCTATTGCACAAGTACGTAATAGGCCTATGTTCATTCCATCGTAAATTCTGGTCGATCGTAATGCCTAAATACTTAACTTCTGAGGCCACAAGTAATATGGGACATTCACAATTTTGAAAAGAACAATTAGAATGATTAATTTTGATGTTAAGGGAAGATTGGGGAGATTTAAAACCTCTGGACCTTAGTGAAAACACAAAAACAGTTATTTTGGATGTGTTTAAGGAAAGAGCGTCTGAATCAAACCACTCTCTTAATTATTAGGGCTAGGATTTTCATGAAATTGCATATTTTTTCTAGTAAGCCAGAAACATAGCTGCTTTAGTATTTATATGTTATGTGATAAACTGAGTGTTTTAAGACATTTTTGTTAGGGCATTTTTTTGCATTTTTTGCCTGTTTCAAGTCATAAGAGTATCTTTTGATCCAAATGAAGGGTTGGAAAGCAATAGTGGATCATTAATGTTCAGGTGAGGGAGGGGTTTGGACTTTTTCCATTGCTGGTTGTCACAATCAAAAAATTAAGACACAACGTTTCGAAGGGTGGTTCTCCCTTCGTCTTCAGGTGGAAGGAAGGAGAGAAGAAAAAAAACCTACTGTCAGTCATACAGAATAGCTGTACGTAATGATCCCAACAGTAGGTTTTTTCCTTTCTCGCCTTCCTTCCACCTGAAGACGAAGGGAGAACCACCCTTCGTAACGTTGTGTCTTAATTTTTTTAATGTGACAAACAGCAATGCAAAAAGTCCAAACCCCTCACCTGAACAAGAGCATCTTTTGTTTTATGCGGTCATTTTTTAGGCATTTTCATTTAATTTTGGCCATAAATCCCCATTATTAATGTAAAATAATTTTTATTTCCTTTGATATTTCCTCTACATATTTTGTTCATTGATACCAATTATTATTTTGTATAATATTTTAATCGTTTTTTCTACACATATATTGCCATTTTAACGTAGTACACCCCATGTAATGGATCAGTCCAACCACTAGTTCAATATAGACTCCTCTATACCTGCTAATTCCGGGTAAAAGTGGCTTTGTGGTGGACTACATGGAAATTACATCTGGTAAAATAATTAATGTGCACTTACTTAGAAATGTGAAATTAAATAAACTTAAATGTTGATACTAGAATTTAATTTAATTACTAGTCTAAATATTAAGGGGGCACTCAACTATATTTTCGAACTTTTTTCCTACTTGACCAATCTTTTTCAAACTTGGAGAAAAAGTTTAATATACACATGAAAAGTAACATGCAAAATCTTAGCTCATTAGATCCAATACTTTTCAAAATAAAAGAAAATAATTTTTAATCAATCATTAATTGAAATATCACTCTTAATTATATTTTTTTATTTTTTGGCTTTGTGCATTTGACTGTGACTTCTCAATGAATAGGGGAAGAATTCTGCATATTGATTTAGTTCTGTCACGTAAATTAGTTTAGAAATTTAATTTTTCATTTCTATGACACTTTTTCTCCAATTTTTAAGTTGAGAGTCCCCTTAAAATAGGTTGTGATAATAAAGATGCATGGGCATATTTATAGTACCGTACCTAATGAAATGTTTCAGTTGAAATTTCGAAGTTGGTTAACCTGTGTTTATGTTGGCTGCCTTGTACTCATGAGAGAACGCCATTGGTCAATTATACACAAATAACATCAGAATGCGTAATATCGCCTTTACATGTCGTTATTGACATACATATCGATATGCATAGTCGTCTACGTTCTCGGTTTATTGTGAATCAAAAATGTTCATATTCACGTCCTCTGCTTCTCGTTTTCATTCTGGTTCTCGTTCCCGGTTTATTGTGAACCAGCCTTTAGGGGCAGAAGATGTATGTATGTATGTATGTATGTATGTATATATGTATTTACATGCAAGTGGGCAAGCACCCGGTGGCAGTGGTATATACAATATATACAATACACAATAAAATTTACAATACACAATTTTTACAACACATATACAATTTTATACACAATACAATAAGAATACACAATACAATTTAACACAGTAATAATAAAACATAAATAAAATACCTAATTCTGCATATTGATTTAGTTCTGTCACGTAAATTAGTGTAGAAATTTAATTTTTCATTTCTATGACACTTTTTCTCCAATTTTTTAGTGTCCCCTTAAGTAGTACAGAACCTCTTTTTTTACTAAACCAATAATGCAAGATCAATTTTTATGTCTTTTTAAGGGCATTTTTCAAAGATGTTAAATGTTATGTTTTATTTAACGACGCTCGCAACTGCAGAGGTTATATCAGCGTCGCTTTTTCAAAGATCTTTGGGTCATAAATTGCATTGTTTTTAGGATGTTTTTTTTATAATTTATAGGTCATCAAAATCCTAGCCCTACTAATTATATGTAGTACATTATTCGCATTAATATGTATCTACCGTTACGCTATGCACTCTCATTTCTGTTGGAATTGACATAATATTATTGTTGTTATTATGATAATCAACTCTTAGTAATTAGAATTTTCATGGAGATGGCGTGGGGTGGGGTTTGAAGTGGATACCGCTATCAGATGGCAAGCACTAATCAGAGCTCACATGCATAATTAGTAAGCAGAATTAATTAATGAGGGAAAGAGAAAAAAACAATTTGTCATGAGCACCATGCGGAGCCTGGCTCCTGCGTTTGACGTGGTGACATACAGCGGTTACTGGCAGAGACCGCAGAGACTCGCCTCCACGCCTGTCAGGGCCCCTAACGGAGATCGACCCAGATCTTCCGACCATTAATTAAATAATTTGAAACAAATTGTCATGCCCATCAAGAGGCTTGTCATTGCCAAAGCGCTGGTTATTATTTTTGTAGTTGGAAATCGTCAGATATGTCGATGGAATTCCAAATAGACCTTTAAACAAACGACGAAACCTATTTTTTCTATAACAAATACTGTGCTAGAAATACGGTTGCAAATTTCTGACATATCTAAAGTATCCTTCTTGTCGTCTCTATAGTAACTAGGAACAGTTCGAGTGAATAGCCTATTAGAAAGTGACAGGAGATGCATACAATTCATATAATAGCGTGAAACGTTTATGCTGTTCGTGATTGTTATGTTATCATAGTTGGAATTGTAAAGATGCTGTCACCAACACCACGTAGACCATCTGGGGTCATCTCCACCATTAGACAACGCAACCTAGTGTTGCAGCTTAGTAGTTAGTAGTTATGTCTGCTACCGCTAGGTGGCAGTAGTAGTTTTTTTATCTTGTCCTTGTTACTAGTTTTTTTCCTTTTTTACCTTCTTTTATTTTCTATCGAGGTATCATAACACTTGTTCACATTTTTTAGTTCCCCGCCCCCTCCTTTTGGGTGTCTTTCATCAATTTTTAGCCACTTTACGCCCATCCTTTTATTCCGTTTGGTTTAGTGCCAACATACTGATAATGACTTCGGGTTTTTCTTAATTAGAATCTCCACCGAAGCCAGGAATTAATCGATCAGTCATACAGAATAGCTGTACGTAACGATCCCAACAGTAGGTTTTTTCCTTTCTCTTTTTCCTTCCACCTGAAGACGAAGGGAGAACCACCCTTCGAAACGCT
Source organism: Periplaneta americana (assembly GCF_040183065.1). NCBI lineage: Eukaryota > Metazoa > Arthropoda > Insecta > Blattodea > Blattidae > Periplaneta > Periplaneta americana. The sequence goes on along the minus strand of NC_091119.1, from coordinate 204,346,498 downwards.
GTGTCTTAATTTTTTTATTGTGACAACAAGCAATGGAAAAAGTCCAAACCCCTCACCTAAACATTAATGATCCGCCATTGCTTTCCAACCCCTCATTTAGATCATGCTTGGGATTTGAAGTAAAACCCTGATTTTTTGTGTCGTCATACTCCATGCATTTAAATTTAACAAATTTCTCGTTATCTACTTCATAATGTCTTCCTCATTCCATGAGGTCTAGTATCCAGACAATAATGCAGTTGATAGTCGAAAAGATTCACACATCAATATGACGCCAATTAGTTGTTTGAAATTGTAATGATTGATAATGTGTAATTGCACCACAGGCCTGAGATGAAAACATTATTTTTTAACTTTTATCTGTCCTTTATGTATTTTTGTGTACTTTAGCCAGAAATGACATAAAAATGGCACATCACGCACCATTTTTACACAAAACTATATTCTATGTTTTATATTATTAATATACTGGTGTTTACGTCTCGTGACCAGAATATTGTACAAAATGGAAATATAAAAATTGGAAATTTATCCTTCGAAGAGCTGGAAAAATTCAAATATCTTGGTGCAACAGTAATAAATATAAATGACACTCTGGAAAATTAAACGCCGAATAAATATGAAAAATGCTATTATTATTCGGTTGAGAAACTTTTTTCATCTAGTCTGCTATCAAAAAATCTGAAAGTTAAAATTTATAAAACAGTTATATTACCGGTTGTTCTATATCAGGGAGCGTCAAGTGACTACACTCTCGTGCGTACGTACAAACCCTCAAGCCCTGACGCACGGCTGCGGGCAAGGGTAGCTGCTTCCACAGTGGCGGAGCTAACAACTTGTATGTGAACCAAATTTGTGATAAGGATGTAAATTAATTTGAGATTTTAAATGAAGCAAACTTTCACTGTTAATTGCACTATACTAAAAACAGTACTCTATACAGTTTGGTACAGTTAACTATATACGAAATAAATTATTGCATGTTTGCACAATAATGAAACAAAACAAAATATACACTTTTATTCAAAGATTAACATACTATGAAATTAAACTCTTCACTGTTTGTCTTCTTCTCATTTCTATACAATTCAGTTAGCAAAATAAAACAACAGTACAAACGTTGTTATTAAAATATAATTCTCTAATTATAGTACTTTTTCTTATACATCAGAGATCCTCGGCGATTTTTGCAGTTTTCTGTTAGTAAGCAGCTTTTCAATTCGCGGAGCTATTGTTTTAGTACCACCCAATCGCAAACATGCTTTCTGTAATTCATCACTTAGTTGTCTTCTGTAACGTGACTTCGTAAACTTCATTAAAGAAAACAGTGTTTCGCATACGTAGGTTGTCCCGAAGATGCACAACATTCTTGCAGCGAGATTGTGCAGTTTAAGAAACCTTTCTCGTGAAAAACAAGTATAGAAATGGTTAATACTTTTTCTGTTTTGAATCTTATCCTTTAGCTCAATATCGCTTTGTAAATCAAGTATTTCTAATTGTAGTTCAGCAGGAATATCCAGGACACCCACTGGAAAGGTGTTGCAGATATCTTAAATTGTTGTTCAAGTTCTCTAATATCTTGAAATCTACGTTCGAAGTCTTCGCACAATTGTTGCATTATTCTTTTATATTCTTCCATGTCCAAGGCTTCTAACAGATTTTCCATGTACAGACGTGGACAAATTATTAGCAAAATTGAAGATCTTTATTATATATTTTTACAAAATATGATTCTTCAATTCAGACTACAGTTGACATTTTTGCGTAGTTCCAAATTATTAGCAAAATTGAAGATTTGTATTGTATATTTTTAGAAAATATGACTCTTCAATTTGGACTACATTTGATATTTTTGCATATTTACAAATTATTAGCAAAACTGAAGATTTTTATTACATATTTTTACAAAATTCAACTCTTCAATTTAGACTGCAGTTCACATTTTGGATATTTCCAAATTATTAGCAAAACTGAAGATTTTTATTTTATATTTTTACAAAATTTGACTCTTCAATTTTGACTGCAGTTGACATTTTTGCATATTTATAAATTTTTAGCAAAATTAAAGATTTTTATTATGTATTTTTTACAAAATTTGGCTCTCCAATTTAAATTACAGTTGACATTTTTGCATATTTCTGTCTACTATAATGATGGAAATATGCAAAATTGTCAACTGTAGTCTAAATTGAAAAGTCAAATTTTGTAAACAGAATTATCATAAAAATCGTCAATTTTGATAATAATTTGTCCACGTCTGTACATCCTTAAGTAAGGCAGTTTCATTTCTAAGTGCGAAAAAACGTTCCAGAACTTTTCCTCGACTTATCCACCTTAGCTCGGTATGGTAGAGTAAATCCCCATACTCACTGTCAATATCATCAAGCAGTGCCCTGAACTCCATGTGATTAAGTCCTTTAGACGTTATGAAATTAATTGTTCGCACATCATCATCCATTACATTGCTAAGTTTCATGTTTTTAGCACATAAATTTTCCTGGTGCAAAATGCAGTGCACCGGTGCCCCCAAGCGAAGTTGACAGGTTCCACCACTGATAGACTGCAGTGTACAAGTGTACTGCCCGCAGTGGAAGCCGTAAGCAGGCCTGTGATCTTGACTCGACCTGGCAGAGTCCGTTCTATATGGTTGTGAAACTTGGACTCTCACTCTGAGAGGGGAACAGAGGTTAAGGGTGTTTGAGAATAAGGTGCTTAGGAAAATATTTGGACGATGAAAGAGTAATGGAACGGAGAAAAATTCTCTCCGGCGCCGGGATTTGAACCCGGGTTTTCAGCTCTACGTGCTGATGCTTTATCCACTAAGCCACACCGGAGACCACCCCGGCATCGGACAGAATCATCTCAGATTAAGCTCCAACTCTTGGGTTCCCTCTAGTGGCCGCCCACTAGTGATTCTGTCCGATGTCGGGGTGGTATCCGGTGTGGCTTAGTGGATAAAGCATCAGCACGTAGAGCTGAAAACCCGGGTTCAAATCCCGGCGCCGGAGAGAATTTTTCTCCGTTCCATTACTCTTTCATCGTATGATGACGCAGAATATCTGCATGGAAATATCATATGTACTTCGGTACATTAAAATAATATATAAAATATTTGGAGCTAAGAGGGATGAAGTTACAGGAAAATGGAGAAAGTTACACAACGCAGAAATGCACGCATTGTATTCTTCACCTGACGTAATTAGGAACATTAAATCCAGACGTTTGAGATGGGCAGAGCATGTAGCACGTATGGGCGAATCCAGAAATGTATATAGAGTGTTAGTTGGGAGACCGGAGGGAAAAAGACTTTTAGGGAGGCCGAGACGTAGATGGGAAGATAATATTAAAATGAATTTGAGGGAGGTGGGATATGATGCTAGAGACTGGATTAATCTTGCACAGGATAGGAACCAATGGCGGGCTTATGTGAGGGCGGCAATGAACCTCCGGGTTCCTTAAAAGTCGTTTGTAAGTAAGTATAACTTACGTTATGGTTATTGTTGGAATTGCCTATATAAAGAGGCCACATCCCTGATGGCTGAGTGGTTTATTCCATTTCGTACTATGTTCTGGTCACGACATATAATCACAATCTAGTATATATAGTGACGAAGCTTTAGTTTTTGAGAGTACTAGGAATAATAGACTGTGCCGGTACTATTTCGCATTGTGTGTGATGAGGTGATAGTAGCGATTCTAGTGGTTAACAACTATCTATGGATTCATAGGTCATTTAAATCCAATTTTAATCCACTTTATTTATTACTGAAGAAAATAATTAAAATATGTCTTCATAAACCTATTTATTTTCCATCTCAAAATTTGTTTTTAGACTTTAATGTACTTAACATAAGACAAATTTATTATATTGTATTAATAAAATTCATACATAAAAATCAAAATAATTTTGAATTGTATTCTCATAGTTATGAAACAAAAGGTATGAATTCTTTAAGATTATTTGAACCAAAATACAACACTGTTACAGTATTTAATCATAGTAGTAATTTAGGCCGAAGACCGTATATAACAAATTTATATTTAAATATCCTAATCTTGTCAATTCTAATAGTTCTAGTATTAAATTAAAAAAGTTATGTATGGATTTTATAAAAATTGAAAAATTGTAAATTTAAATTTATATACTATAATTGCATAGTAGACATAAGACAAATTGTATTGTATAATTATTAATTTCAATTCAGGAATCCGCCCCTGAGCACGAGTTCTACTCTTTCAGGGCCGAGCTAAAGTTTTTCTGTATATATTATATATTATGTTACAATTATTAGCAAAATAATAAATAAATAAATAAATATTCCCTACGTATTGAGCTTCATGACTGTATATACTAGACTGTGATATAATCGTATACTTTGTTTTTTTTCGGGATTTACTTCCAAGCCTATCACCTTACTTGTTTCAAGTAAATTCTCGTGTTTTCCCTAATCATTTGTGTATTTTCTCCTAACATATTGACGTCATCCGCATAATCAAGTAGCTGATTTAACCCATGTTGATAAGTACTACCTCTCAAAATATTATAGGCACTTCTTTTAACACTCTGTATAATAATCTCACGTGTGCAGTATTTACCTAGTAAGGCTCACAGTACAGGTAGTTTTTTTTTTAATTTAAAAATAACTACTTTAGTTTTTCTCCTCAATCTTAACAAAAGATCGCAAATCTCACAATTACGGGAACCAGCACTGTGTAAACGTATATTTTTTTCAGATGTAGCCCACACCTTCAATAAAGTTGTCTCCGCATTTAAAAGTGAGGTTAGGTAATTTATTACACGCAGTGACCGTGGCGGCGCTAATGACTCACTTGACAGACTTGCATCGATGGTGATTTACTTGATTGTTCGAGCTGCTATCTGATGATCCTGCGTGCGCGCCACGATCGATCCAGGGCCGCCACTGCCCAGTTCTCGGAGACGCAGGTTGAATGTGGGCTGATTGTATTGCAGATTGGGAGGGGCGCCGGCCATGTATTGCGATGGAAATTGGGGCTTCCTTCCTGATCACGGCGTTTACCATCCTGTATACCCATTGTTTCTTCCTCCCAACCGATATATCCCATTCCGACCGACTCCCTTCTAGCCCTCCACCCCCAACTCCCCTTTCATGTATGTTGGATGCTGCGAACAATGGACCAAACGCTCCTGGTTCGACATGGGGACTGTTGGGGACGCCCCTGTATTCAAACCCGCGCCCCGTTGTTCCGCCACAGCTACTCACAAATTTAGTATTCAGATTGGGAAATTAATTTCTACATCCTTCATTACTACAAACACGCTGCAAATCACGTGATTGCCTGCTCCAGGATCACGGGCCTCGAACACTGGGCCGTTAAAATTCTGACATGAAATAACATTAGTCGGCAGTTTATTTATTTATTTATTTATTTAGTTATTTATTTATTTAGTTACTTATTTATTTATTTAGTTATTTATTTATTTATTTATTTAGTTATTTATTTATTTATTTATTTATTTATTTATTTATTTATTTATTTATTTATTTATTTATTTATTTATTCTGGTGTAGTTAAGGCCATTAGGCCTTCTCTTCCACAACACCAGGAATATAAATACAATAATAGAAATAAACAGAGAAAAAAATACACTATATACAAAGTTCTTTCAGACGGGCAGACATTATTACTATCGACGGACGCTTAAAACGGGTTCTTGTTCTTGACCCTACTATTCGTTTCGAAAGAAACCTAAATCAGGCCACCGAAGTTGATATTGAGAAGAAGTCCATATATGAACCTTGTCTGCTGTATCTTTCTCAAAAGTACAATGTCCCTCTTAAACAATGGTCCGTCATTGGTTTGCTGTTTGGCAGTAGAGGTTCAATCACAAAATTCACGTGGAATTATCTTAAGAAACTTCACATTCCTTTTGATTATGTAATGTCTATTCTTATAAATATTATCAAGGATTCTCTTCAAATACTACATCATCATCTCTATTTCAATTGATCAATTTATTTTGCCTTAAACTATTAACTTTCTTTTTTTTTCTTTAATGTATCACATCACATTATTGTACATGTTTATTGTATTCAGGACCCTTGTGATCACTCAAATTTTTTGAGCTGATGTCTATAATTTAGAATATATATATATATATATATATATATATATATATATATATATATATACACACACACAAGAAATAAAGAGAGAGAGAGAGAAACACTGTAAACAGAGTAAAGCCACACAGAAATATACACAGGTTGCAGTCACACAAACTTTAAAGGAGTGATTAAGTATCATAATTAATTGTATTGTAACTAATTAACTAACATAAACAAGAAACTTGCAATTTTAATCTAGATTGAAAATCAACATTCGATGAACAGAAAAACCCAGAGATCAGAAAATCATCGTCAAACATCTAGTTTTGACCTGTTCCGGTTGTAAACCCACTCATTTCTTCCTTGGACGGCCAATGTTCCTCAAGAATTTTAAGTTGCATTCAAGGGTCGATTTGGAAAACATTCGCCCGTTCATTTCTGAAACACGTTCTAACTTTTTCGTATAGCCTAATTCTATTTTAAGAGGAGTTAGTTGTTAACAGGTTAAAAATTTGAATTTTTGTTTGCTTTTCTTAACGAGCGTTCTTTTCTGAACATTTACGCATAATTTGTTATATTCCGACAATATTTGTGTTCTATAAATATACTTATTCAAATCATGGCACTATAATAACCAAATAATGTACATCTAACTTTCAATGCTATTTCCCGAAAACTATGTTTTCCAAGTTATCAGTACATTTTCAAGTTGATTGTAGTTCATTTGAGTTGTCTAAAACAATGTAGTCATCGGCGAATGAAACGTCACCTAATGACCTACTTTAAATATTAAAATATTTTTAGTATCATCTGTCCAGTGTACATAATGTCCTCCCTGTTTAAATTAAAATAAACTGTGATAATATCTTACTTCTTGATTTTTAAACGCTTGTTTCTCCATTTTTCTAGTGCAATTTGTTACAGTTTTACTTCGTAGACCTATATATATCTTATTGCTTACATACAATCTTTATAGCATTTTTAAGTTGTAAGCTATTATGAAATACTAATACTTAACATCAATTTTAAAATTTCAATAAGTTTACAGGGAGAGTTCTATAGCTAAATTTGAGTAAAATTAATTATAGTAGATATATAATTGGAAATTTTTTCCTTTGGAAATGTGGAAGAATTTAAACACCTTACAGCAACAGTAGCAAATATAAATGACACTCGAGAGGAAATTAAAGACGGAATAAATATGGGAAATGCCTGCTGTTATTCGGATGAGATGCTTTTGCCATCTAGTCAACTGTCAAAAAAGCTCAAAGTTAGAAATTTATAAAACAGTTAGGCCTATATTACCGGTTGTCTTGTACGGCTGTGAAACTTGGACTCTTACTTTGAGAAAGGAACAGAGGTTAAAGGTAATTGAGAATTAGGTGCTTAGGAAATTAGTTGGGGCTAAGAGGGATGAAGTTACAGGAGAATGGAGAAAGTTACACAACGTAGAACTTCACGCATTGTATTCTTCACCTGACATAATTAGGAAAATTAAATCCAGACGTTTGAGATGGGCAGGGCATGTAGCGCGTATGGGTGAATACAGAAATGAATATGGAGTGTTAGTCCAAAGACCTGAGGGGAAAAAGGCTTTTGTGAAGTCCGAGACGTAAATGGGAGGATAATATTAAAATAAATTTGAGGGAGATGGGATATGATGGTAGGGACTGGATTAATCTTGCTCAGGATACGAACTGATGGCGGGCTTATATGGGAGCGGCAATGAACCTGCGGATTCTCTGAAAGCCATTTGTAAGTAGGTAAGTAGGTAAAGTATTTAAGTATTCGAAATTTATAATTTAATTCAGAAATCTTATTTTGTAATGATATGAAGAATATTTTGTTGTTTGCAATCCAAGTTTCTTGTGTCTAGTACGCAGTAAATGACTTGTCCTAATAATGTATACCTATTCTTAATAATATTTCAATAGAATAGGCCTGAAATATGAGAAGCATGTTAGAGAAAACATGGTAAAGCAGCTGGATATTTTCTGAAATGCGTGGAACATACAATGCTATAATATGTAGTCATTTTCGCTACAGTTTTCTTCTTATGGGTTTCCTGCGAAGTATAAATAAATTCATTTTGAATCTTGCGTACACTACTTTTAACACCTGAATATAAGTAATTGATTAACTAGCGGACTTACTCATGTTAATTATGTAAGTGTATGCGGCTTACAGCTGTTTCGGTGTTTCATCACCATCCTCAGGGCCTACTAGATCTCGGCGTCATCTCGAACTTCTCTGCCTGTTATGTGGGTGCGTTTGATTGTTGAACACAAGAAATACATCACACTAACATATGAAAACAAAAGGACACATAAGATCGCATCTTTATTCAGAAAGTAGAAATACAACATAGCATACAGAACAGAAAACACACTACAAAGACATCTCAACACACAAAAAAACACAAACAAATAAATACAACCACACAGGTGTATACAAACTCACATGTAATAGTTGCGACAAGTTCTACATTGGACAGACAGGCAGATCATTCCAAACTCGATACAAAGAACACATTAAAGCAATAACCATAGGACACAATACATCTACATACACCGATCACATAACCAATGCTAACCATACATACAATAACATAAATGCGGACATGGAAATCCTACACATACAACCCAAGAACCAAAAACTCAACACACAAGAACAATACGAAATATACAGACACACTAAAACACACCCCGACCAAATTCTCAACACACAGATCAATTTCAGTACACACACACTATTTGACTCCACTCTTCAACACATTTCAACAATCAAACGCACCCACATAACAGGCAGAGAAGTTCTAGATGACGCCGAGATCTAGTAGGCTCTGACGATGGTGTGTGAAGCACCGAAACAGCTCTAAGCCGCACAGACTTACATAATTATTAACACGAGTAAGTCCGCTACTTAATCAATTACTTATAAATAAATTATTAAAATCTATTTTATTTATTGTAACAATATTTACCATGTACGAGTAGCCTATAACTAAATAAAATTGTAGAAATGGAAAAAACAAACCCCACGATAACGATTCTACCCATCCCAGACTCTTCTGTCATTAAACTATGATCCAGAATTAAAAGCCCATTACGACGTTAAGGTATGACAGTTCCTAAACGTGCCAATAACTGTCAATTCTTGCCAATCACCAACTCAGCTAATCACGCTAGCTGTCAATAACTGTCATATTATGAATGACGTCATAGAGCTTTTGAATAGTTGAATGCTCACGTCAGACGTAGACGACTCCGCTGTGATTGTGTCTTTTCCTGTTTAAATAAGGCAGCGTTCACAACTCTCAATTACAAACGCCTACAGCTCAAGCGGTGTCGTTCTCGACTGGAATCCCGAGGCATAGGGTTCGTTTCCCAGCAGGACTGGAGATATTTTTTTTATCATAAACATTAAAAACAAAGGACTCATATTAAGCGTTGGACTTGCCCCATTCTAATCACATGGTTTTTCATTCATAGTTTTTTGTTCAAGGGCAGGTCTTTCACTGCAAATCCAGCATTCTCCAATCTTTTCTATTTTCTGCCTTCCTCTTTATCTCTTCATATGATCCATATATCTTATCATCTGATATCTTCTTCTGCCTCAAACTCTTTCCCCGTTTACTATTCCTTGCAATCCTTCAGTAGGCAGTTTCTTTTCAGCCAGTGACGCAACCAATTCCTATTTTCTCGTTCGATCAGTACATGGTCATAAGCTAATAATAATAATAATAATAATAATAATAATAATAATAATAATAATAATAATAATAATAAGTTAATAATCTTATAAAACATATAACAGTTATATTACCGGTTGTTCTGTATGGTTGTGAAACTTGGACTCTCACTTTGAGAGAGGAACAGAGATTAAGGGTGTTTGAGAATAAGGTGGTTAGGAAAATATTTGGAGCTAAGAGGGATGAAGTTACAGGAGAATGGAGAAAGTTACACAACACAGAACTGCATGCATTGTATTCTTCACCTGACATAATTAGGAACATTAAATCCAGACGTTTGAGATGGGCAGGGCATGTAGCACGTATGGGCGAATTCAGAAATGCATATAGATTCTTAGTTGGGAGACCGGAGGGAAATAGATCTTTGGGGAGGCCGAGACGTAGATGGGAGGATAATATTCAAATGGATTTGAGGGAGGTGGGTTATGATTGTAGAGACTGCATTAATCTTGCACAGGATAGGGACCAATGGCGGGCTTATGTGTGGATGGAAATGAACCTCTGGGTTCTCTAAAAGCCATAAGTATAATAATAATAATAATAATAATAATAATAATAATAATAATAATAATATTCATTCGTTATTCATTCAGTGTTCTACTCAGGTGCAGATCTTTCACTGCAAACCCAGCTTTCTCCAGTCTTTGCTATTTTCTGCCTTCTATTAATAATAATAATGATAATAATAATAATAATAATAATAATAATAATATTCATTCGTTCTTCATTCAGTGTTCTACTCTGGCGCAATCTTTCGCTGCAAACCCAGCTTTCTCCGGTCTTTCCTATATTCTGCCTTTTAATAATAATAATAATAATAATAATAATAATAATAATAATAATAATAATAATAATAATTCGTTATTCATTCAGTGTTCTACTCAGGCGCAATCTTTCACTGCAAACCCAGCTTTCTCCGGTCTTTCCTATATTCTGCCTTTTAATAATAATAATAATAATAATAATAATAATAATAATAATAATAATAATAATAATAATAATAATTCGTTATTCATTCAGTTCTCTACTCAGGCGCAGATCTTTCACTGCAAACCCAGCTTTCTCCGGTCTTTCCTTTTTTCTACCTTCTATTAACAATATAAATGGTAATATTAATAATAAGTAATAATAATAATAATAATAATAATAATAATAATATTCATTCATTATTCATTCAGTTCTCTACTCAGGCGCAGATCTTTCACTGCAAACCCAGCTTTCTCCAGTCTTTCCTATTTTCTGCCTTCTATTAATAATATATTTAGTAATATTAATAATAAGTATTAATAATAATAATAATAATAACAGGCCCTATCGTTATTTAGCTGTACAAGAAATACAGTTTTTTTCCTTTTGGACTT